>NC_052645.1:11225414-11837735 GCF_016161935.1 Mauremys reevesii | reverse complement strand
CCCAGTTTTTCAGTAAGTTAGTTGTTGGCATTTTACATCCACCCCAAGTTTTTCAATATAATTTTCAATTATACATGTTATCTGAGTAGCTGTATATGCATTGGCCTGATGAATCACTTTTTCATGATACATGGTAACATGACCCATATGTGACGGGTTGGATCACAGAAACCCCCTTGAGAGCTGCCACCCTATGTGCCAAGACTACTTCTACCCCTGCCTTCCCTGCAAGCTCAGGGCCCCAGCACCCTGTCTTGCCAAGCCAGACACTCCCGTCTGCTCCAGCAAAGAACCAGGGTCTGAATTACTAACCCCAAAGCTGCAGGTTTACCTGAAAGTAGCTAACAGAAGTGTTCCTGTCTTTAACACTCAGATGCCCAACTCCCAATGGTGTCTAAACCCAAATAAATCAGTTTTACCCTGTATAAATCTTATGCAGGATAAACTCATACATTGTTTGCCCTGTATAACACTGCTAGAGAGAGATGCACGGTTGTTTGCTCCTCCAGGTATTAATACATACTCTGAGTTAATTAATAAGTAAAAAGTGATTTTATTAAATACAGAAAGTAGGATTTAAGTGGTTCCAAGTAGTAACAGACAGAACAAAGTAAGTCACAAGGCAAAATAAAATAAAATGTGCAAATCTATGTCTATGTCTAATCAAACTGAATACCCTTAGAGATGCTTCAGTAAGTTTTTTTCCTCAGACTGGAAACCTTCCAGGCCTGGGCACAATTCTTTCCCCTGGCACAGCTCTTGTTCCAGCTCAGGTGGTAGCTAGGGGATTCTTCATGATGGCTCTCCTCCCCCCTTTGTTCCATTCCACCCCTTTATATATTTTTAGCATAAGGCGGGAATTCTTTGTCCCTCTGGGTTCCCACCCCCTCCTTCTCAATGGAAAAACACCAGGTTAAAGATGGATTCCAGTTCAGGTGACATGATCACATTTCACTGCAAGACTTCATTGCCCACTTGCCAGCGCACACCTATACAGGAAGACTTACACCCATCTGCAGGTAAAACACACCCATCTGCAGACAGTTGTCCTGGTTAATGGGAGTCATCAAGATTCCAAACCACCATTAATGGCCTACACTTTGCATAATTACAGTAAGCCCTCAGTGTTATATTTCATATGTCTAGTTTCAGATACCAGAGTGGTACATTTATACAAATAGGATGATCACACTCAGTAGATAAGCTTTGTAATGATACCTTACAAGAGACATTTTGTATGAAGCATATTCCAGTTACAATATATTCACTCATTATCAAATTTTTATAAAAATCATATAGACTGCAACATCACACCATATAACATGTTAAAGCAGGGTAAAGAGACATCAGAAAAAATTGGTCATAACTAAGGCTATGATTTTTGTCAGAGGTCGCCGAAGTCACAGATTCTGTGACTTCAGCCTGGGGTGGCTGGGAGCTGCAGGATACCCGCGCTGCCTGAGGTGGTGGGCCTCTGAGCCACTGTGGGTGGCGGGGGTACCCGCAGCCCTCCTTCCCCTGCAGTTCTGAGCCATGGGTGGATGGGTACCCTAGAGCTCCGAGCTGCCCAGTGACTTCCCATTTTATCATGGATATTTCTAGTAAAAGTCAGGGACAGGTCACTGGCTTCATTGAATTTTTCTTTATTGCCCATGATCTGTCCATAACTTTTACTAGTCAGGACATGATTTTATTGTCCGTGACAAAATCTTAGCCTTAGTCATAATACTATTACTTTGATTTTTTTTTTTGATGGATTTAGTCTCCTTACCTTGAGTTGACACAGGGCTTGGCTACACTTGAAACTCCAAAGCGCTGCCGTGGGAGCACTTCCGTGGCAGCGCTTTGAAGTGCGAGTGTGGTCGCGGCGCCAGCGCTGGGAGAGAGCTCTCCCAGGGCTGCAGGTACTCCACCTCCCTGAGGGGATTAGCTTACAGTGCGGCTTCCAGTGCTGGGGCACTGTTTACACTGACACTTTACAGCGCTGTAACTTGCGCTCAGGGGGGTGTTTTTTCACACCCCTGAGTGAGGAAGTTGCAGCGCTGTAAAGCGCCAGTGTAGCCAAGGCCACAGTAAGTTTCAGCAGCAGCGTAGGTTTGTGTGTGGGGTAGGTACAATAACCTGAGGATAGAACTTGAGCGTATTGGTTGGTTTTATCTTTCTGTGTTGGCTGTCTATTTCTAATTTGATGGCAGTTCGCTGTTTATCCATTTCTCCTGTATTTTCCCTTCCTTGCTCCCCCACTCCCCCAGGTGTAATACAGTTGTTTTCCTCGTGTTTTCATGAAAAGTTTGAGATGACCTGAATAGGGCTCCTTCACATGCCATTTCAGTTTTTGGATAACAGAGCAGAAAACGTTTCAATCTCTCCAAGATACTTTGATGAAACAAATTGTAAACAGAGAATAATTATTGTTTACTAAGTGCTTTGTGTCATACATAAAGTTTCAGAGAACAAATAGGAATATGGGATAGAGTTAAAGTAAAAATCAGTAAACCAACGAAACTAACCAAAATAAAACTGCATATATTTCACTACTGCTATGTAGTTTCCTTTATGTTGATCATACATTCTCCTTTAATCTCTTTTGATGATGGCAGCTAAATGACTGTATTTTTTTGGTGAGGATTTACTGTTTACATTAAAGAACAAAGTCCTACCTTAATTGTTAGCAGTAATGATTTGGAAATCTTGAATTGACTACTATTGTATGTGTTGTGGCTCTTGAAGCACTCAGCTGACTGAGTGTGACTGCATAACGAACTCCAGTGGTGTCTTCAGCAAAGCTGTGAAATTCTTAGTCTTTATTTCAATGTTGTTTTGCATGACAAATTTTACTTCTATAAAATCTACAGCTGTACTGTTTTTTGGCAAGAATATTTTTGACCATAACATTAGTTTGGTGGGTGAGGGATGGATTTGGTCGTCATAAAATTACTCATCAGCTGCCTTTGATTTATTGATTAATATGAATGCTATCTCACTAATGTACGCGACTGGAATTAAAACCTTTTTCTAAATCTGTCTGGACCAAACAAAACCTGCATCTCTACATCTAAAGAAATTGAATTCTAGATCAATTTCATTCTAAATGAATCTTCATCTTCTGTGTAGAGCACAAATTGAAATCAGGTATAGAGAACTGATAAAGCAGTTGACTTTTCTTAGCACTCCAGTAATGCAAGTGTTCAGTAAATCAGCAGCTTTCATACAAAGATAATCAGATACAACTTAACTTCCTGAAGTGCAGAGGGTGACCCGTTGAGTAGTCAGCTTCAGAAGTAATTGATTGCTGAGCTGCTTCCGAGGGGAGGTGCCTGTGGTAACTGTTCTTTCTGCTTCACCAGAAATGGGTGTGGATTGTTAATGTTGTAGGTCAAGGCTGCATTTACATCCTGTTCTCGTCTATAGTTGAAAAGCGTGGAGGAGCTTGCATTTTACTGTGTCTGTCTTTTAAAAATTAAAAAGGGAACTGAATTGTGAAGAAATGTAAAGGTCTGGGCCTCTTCTGGGTAGTCTCTTGTTTTGAGTCATTGTAAAAAAGGTAAGCTTAGAAGACTTAGATGTTAGAATTGTATAACTTTTACTTACTGAAAAAAACACAATTGAAAACCCTGCTGCCTTTGGTTTAACCTTTTAACTTGGTTAAAAACAGGTAGTGAGGAGTAATATTGAAACAGATTTGTGGGTTGGAATGTAAATGGATCTTCACTGTAAATTAATTTTATTTTTGAAACAAGTATATTCTATACTTGGTTTTATTTCATCATTGAAAATTATCTCTGCAAAGGCTTTGTTTAAATAGTTTAAAAAGAAGCTGGTAATGCTTGAATATAAATATGGTACTTCTGTGTTTTAGGGCAGATTTTTCTTCTAGGTTTCTATATTTTTATGTATGTTGTGGCCTTTATATGCATTTAGAGGAAATTGAAGCTAGGAACCTGAACAAAATTAGCACAAAAACATTGCCCTTTTTCCATAAATAAAGTTTTTACAGTCCCAAACTCGAGATGGTAAGTAGGTAGATGTAAATTGCAACTAGTACCTCTCTAAACCACAATATTTAAAAAAGGTTTTGTTTACCTTAAGGGTGTAGTTCTTTGCATTGGGTAGCACCATAATCCATTTAAGTGAAAACACTCTTAATAGGATAATATTTTGAGGTATTCCTTTAAAAAAACAAACTAATATTGGAAAGCACTTGCACATATTATTTCGCAGTGAGATTTTTAAACTACAGGACAACTTTTCTGATTGGGCTACAACTTTTGGGATAGTTGAAAACTTTCCTCCCCAATATTTATGCAGGACATATGGTCTCCAAGGCTACCAGTATGCTAACAGCATATGGTTGAATGCTAAATTTTGCAGTTTTTACTCATGAAAAACTCCCATTGCCTGAAGCAATTCTGATGAACTGCAGGATTTGTCTTGTCTTATGGTTCCTATGCTTAAATAATAAAGTCCTCTGCTTTTCGTCCAGGGGTTAAGTGCAGCCCAACAATACAGTTGTTTCTTCCTTCCTGCCAGTCACTTAAAAATTATCTGGAACACCTGAATCAGCCCCCTGTTAATCAGAGAATGCAGTTTTAGGGTCCTATCGGATTCATCACTGCTCCTGGTCAAGCAAGCTGAGGAATGGCTTCTCCCACATCTTTGAGTTTAGTCTTTTGGCTAGGCGAGTGGTTCTCAAACTTTTTTTTTTTTTCCCGAGGACCACTTGAAAATTGCTGAGGGTCTTGGCAGATCACTTAATGATCTTTCCAAATGTTGTTTGTACCGTTAGCTAACTATTGTAAAGAGCATTGGATAAAAGCATTATATTCAAAAACCCTATAATAATTGTTTTTTCTACAAATAAAAGTGCACAACTCGTATTTTAATCAATAGTCTTACCTTTCTAATGCTATGGATGTCCTCTCTCTCTCTCTCTCTCTTCCCCCCTGCCCTGGCAGCCCCTGAGCGGCGGCTGGGAAGGGGTGGGGGTGTCTGTCCTCTGCCAGAGCAGCCACAGAGCTAAGGCTGGAGAAGATGACCATCTCTTCCCAGCAGCCGGAGCTCTGGAGCTTGGGAAAATCGCCTCTTTCTCTGGCCACCACAGCTCTGCATGTCCCAAATTCCCCCCACCCCGTCTTCTCACCCCACTGCCCCCTCCCACCTATTCTCCCCCCCCCCCAGGCCACTACCTCACCTTACATGTGCATCTTCGCCAGGATCCAGGCACCTAATTAGTGGAGCCATGCCTGCGGAGCTCCACTAATCAGATGGGTGGCCCTTCATTCTGTTGTGTGTGGCCGCCCAGGCCAACCTTAGAGGGAACTATCTGTGGCCCACCTGAATGAAGCTCGTGAACCATTGTTAGAGAACCTCTGGGCTAGGCAGTCTTCTTGGGTGAGGATGTAACCATATGAAACTATTCTTCTTCCAACCTCCGTTTTGGACATCTTCAACATGCTGCCTTCCTTATGCAGAGTGAGAGTCTCTTGAAAGCTCTAGGTGATACAAAGTGCCCCATATTGCGAGAGCTTAGGGCACTCCACTAGCTCTTTCCATTCAACTCTGGGTCCACTTGAACGTCCTGATTCTTATCTTCACTTAATGGCCTGAGGATTAGTTATCTTAAGGACTCACTACTTTCACAGTCCACCAAGACAGTCGAGTGTTTGGGAATGCTACAGTTGCTGGATCCCATGATGAAACTTACAAGAGATGGGGACCAAGCATTGTCTTTGGAAGCCCTTTGACTGTGGAAATTGTGCCATCAGTGATCAGGGTGTGACTGAGTCTGTTTTGAGAACAAGCTACAAGACTCATCTTTGCACAAGACTTTCCCAACAGCAGAGGCTGAAAAGTGACTGGGTATCATGGATAAAGAAGGGAAGGTGACAGATTCTCCCATTAAATAACAGTTAACTAATTCCAGGAAGGGTGGAAGAGCAGAGCTTTTTTGGCATACAGAAAGCTGTTCATACATTTGTATTTGGCTTCTAGGTGCTAATATGGTATAGACCTACATTCTTTAATTTCAGTTGCTCTTTTTAGAGTTCATCCCTGCTGCTCCAATCAGGAGACTTTGAATCTTTCCCTTAACTTTTGCATATTCTTGTCAAAAAGCGAACTTGCTGTGCACATTTGGAGTGATCATAAATTAAACAATGAAAAGATTACATGAGATAGAGATGCATGTGATATTTGGTTTTAATAGCTGCGTTAAAATGATGGAAATGATCACTCTTCAAAACCATTAATATTTAGAGCTGCTTCTTCATACTTTTTAGATCTGTGTAACCAACTGTAATTTTATACAGATCTGTACATACCAGAACTCTTATCTGGCAGTACAGACAAGAACACATTTTAACAATGATATATATTTTTTTTTAAAAAAGGGGCAGTTGCATTTATGTCGGATTTTGAATAACATTTAAAGTTGGATCTCCTAGTAAAATACAGGCCTCACCTGGGTCCTAAAATCATAGTTTTCAATGGCTTATCAGCAAGCTGGGCACCACTGTGCTGTTTCTGAAGCTGTTTTTAATATAAAGTGCTTTCCTAACTAAGGAATTGTCTCTGAATACAGTGGTTTAATTTTTAAACCAATTTTAGTTAATGGAAAAAGGCTGTGCACTGACACTTATTTCAGTTGAGGCCAGGCTTATTTTGGTTTAGTTGAAGTCTGTTAGGAATCTGTTTTATGTTAAACTGAAATAAGTGTCCATACAAGGTTTGTACCAGTGTACCTAAATTGGTTTAAAATCACACCTTTAGTTAAATTGGTGCTGCTTTCTCATGTAGAAAACCCTATGTAAGGTTACTTCCTTCCTTATCCCAAATGGTGGTGATTGTGATTATTAAATTCCAGTTGATGTAATTACTGTGGGTTTAACAAACACCCCCCGAAGTAGGTTTAGGGAGGAAGGTGAGAGAGAGATGACAGCTTTTTACTGCTATTCTGATGACTGTCTTTAAGTTTACTAAGAATGCTAATTGGCTTAATTCTATAACTGAGATTCAGATCTTACCGTTTCTGATTGGGGATACTTCATATTTGGAATGACTTAATTTTGGAGCTGTGCAGGGTTTGGAGGAGAGGCAAAGCTTAATTAGTATACTTTACTATAGTATACAGGCTACACTTAATTAGTATACTTTTTTCTTTGATAAACATAGCTTTATCTTCCCAGAAGGGAGTGCTGGTAAGTGAAATACAATAATATTTTAATATTTTTTGCAGCTTGTCTTTCTGTAAAACATGGTGGCTTCTTACAGCAGGGTTTATTCTCAATTTTGTACTATCTCTAGATTGAGTTCTCTTCACATTATTACATTTGGTGGAATTGTGCTGTATCTTTACCTACTGAGTGAAAAATTAAAGTCTTGGAACATTTTCCTACATTTGTTTTCAATGTTAAGGTGAATCCTTCTTTGAAACTGGCAGCCCCCTGAAAGAATGTAAGTTTCTTTTAATGTAAATTTACATTAATCTCCGGAGTTTCTATTGTGATTCTTGCACTGATTCTCTATATGTAAAATGAGGTTTATAAATACTCACCTGCCTGACAGGTGTGGTGAGAATGAATCAGTTAATGTTTTGAAGTGCTTTGAAGGTGAAATGGTTCTATAGTATAATGGGTGAGTCTAATGTTATGTTATACATAAACTCCTGTGTGCATTTAATATGGGACAACCTTTTGATTTGGATTGTAACTCTCTGACCAATTGATACTTCCTGTCATCAAAGTATGAATTGAAGCACTCAGTATAAATTATACAAATAAAACGGGGTGCAAAACACTAATCCATTATACACTTTCAGCAATCTGAAGCATGTTTGTGGCTTTTGAGTGCTCATTGCATGTGAGGAACAGGAATTGCAGAATAAATTGGCATTAATAGTTGAAGTTATAGGCATTTGCATTAAGATTTCATAAGTTGCTGAGGGGTGTGCTACAGTGTTGCTTCTTGTCACTCTCACACAATAGCCATGAATTGTTTAAGCAGCTTAACCCTGAAACATTTGCTTGTCGGTGTGGGAACTGCAACCACAGTAGAGGTGAATAATAAACATGGCACACAAATCTAGTTCTGAGGGAGATGATTCTCAAGTACTTGTAAATCATAGGCTCACAAAGGTTATAAAAGAGACCAACTCTGTCCCTGTTTGTTAGATATTGAATTGCTCCTGCATTTCATCTGGAATGAATCATGAATTATTAGCTGCTTACAACTGTGGATTTACATGGCATCTGTTAGAGTAATGTATATTCCATGTCCTAAAGAGGTTGTAATTGAAGGTCCTAGTTCTGAGGTGGTGCCGAGTCCCTTCTGTGAATTTCAGAGTGCCCTAAAACCTCGTTGAAGCAAGTGGGAATTGGGCACTCAAGTCTGAGCAGATTTGGGCCCCAAGGAATTAAAGAACTGATTCCAAACCTACTGAAGTCAATGGAAATCTTTTGATTGACAACTTAAATGAGCTTTAGATCAGGTTCTACCTGTGTGTTTGGGGGGTGTTTTTTGTTTGTTAAATCTCCAGTTGGGAGACTCAGACTTCAACTGTGGTCTGCTAAATAAATGTAGCCAGTCAGTTTCAGATCAGGTGATAGAGGCTCCTTTTTTTTTTTTTTTTTTTTTAAATTTAATTTAATTTTTTGTGGGGTGGGGGGACATGTGTGGTGTTGGCTCCACTCTTGGACTCATCTGTCTTGTTTTGCAGGGTGCTTTTTAAAATCTGTCATCAGCAACTAGGTCTAGGGCTTACACAGCTAGTAGAACATCCTTTTTAATTTAAAACATACTTTTCTTGTACTTTATATTTTAAGATTTGATTTACAGGAAGCACATGTGAATGAGGGTAGTATTTTTAATCAGATAAATGCCCTCTTGCTGGCTTCACGGTCTTGCCCACATTTTCAAAGGAATGTCTTGTAAGCCAGGTGCACTTCCAGTCAGACACAATTTATGTGAATTATTCTGTGTTTTTCATCTTGTAATACTGAGCTACTGGCCAGAAATACTTGTGACCATTTACTTAAGCTCTTGTAATAGTTTACAAAAGGAAATTGTTTCAATTTGCCCCTGAGGAAATCCAGAGGAGGTGGATTTTAAGAATGTTTTCATTATAGGACAGAAAGCTGGTTTTGCATAAGCCATCTGTCTGACCAGGAGTTGGTGAGATCACAGCTGCTTTTTGCCCTCTCTCCGTTTTTTTCACTGTGGATACAGTTGAAGGGGCTTCTCGCTGTGGTTGTAGCCTTAACAATGATATCAACAGAGCTTGCAGAAAAGAGGATTTGTGTGGTATTTTATTCTCTTGTGCTCCGTGAATGTGGATTTCAGCAACATTGTTTTGTTAGTTCTGTTGTCAGCAACACATTGAAAATAATAGGTCATTTTGTCTGGTATTAAGGCTGTGACATGCAGGGCACTCCTGGATTAAACAGAAGCATAATTTAGCTGCGAAACTCAATAGAGTTCTTGATATTGAGGTTTTTTTTCTAGATTATATAAACTGAAAAGAACAAATTGTGGCTTTGAGGCCAAAGTGGTGATACTAATCAGTTATGTTCTGGTCTTAGCATAAAAATATGTTGCTATGTAATTCAAAATGTACTTTTATTTGTATAGCACCTGAAAGTGTTAGGTGCCTGATAAGGGAATGAGACATTCTCTGTCCCAAAGAGCTTGTATTCACAGCCCTTATCTTCCAATTGCATGGAATACTGTTAACTTAAATGGGGCTTCAATTGGTACAAAGATCCAAATTAGTAGATCATATTGCATGCCTGGGGCCTAAATATAAGAGATGAAAAAATGAGGAACAAACAGGAGAGGACTATGGTTACAAAACTAGGGCGGTGCAGTTACTAAAGTTAAGCTACCAGAGAGCACACAGCTATTTGTACATCCTTTAAAAATACCTATTTTTGATTAAATAACATATATTGTGTCTTTTACTAATATATAAAGTACTAACTTTATAACACGAATTTGTACTTAGAAGTACTTTTAAAAATACATTTATTTTTGTATGTTAATACTTGGCTTTTGTAGATGTGAAAGCTTAGTTTAAATTGCTCTTTTAAAAATGTTTTCCCTCCTTTTCTTTATTTGCCCTTCTCTGTTCTCTCCTTCGCTATGACTGCAGGTTTCCTTAGTGTGTCCTGCATAGCTCTTCAGTTTTGTGTAGTAGTAAAAAAAAAACTTGTGAGCTACTTAGTTTTCCTAGTTGGGTTTAATACAAACTGAAATTGCACACTGGTGATATTGTGGGTGTAGTGCTGAGAGAGCCCAGGGCTATCACTCAGATGCAGGAGTAGGGAAAACTGATGTAAAACTTCAAAGCCCTGCCCCAGGTTTCCCCAGCACACCCCCCGTGGTCTGATTAGAAATGTCTGTTTATGGTTAGCCTGTTTCTCTTTAATGCAGTTGAGTTGGGGATGTTAAGCTTTTCCCAGTTCAGTATTTTAATACAAAATGAAACAGAAGCTTAATAGGGCTGCAGGTGGGGACTGGGGATCTGCAGCCGTGTCTTGTCTGGAAGGAAAGGTCTTGGGCAGTAGGAGGGAAAATATACAGAATGAACAGAGGGAACAAAGGGAGAGGCAGTGCAATTATACAGAAGTAAGAGCAGAGCAGCTGTGGTTGTAAAGGAGGGAGGCCTAGACTAATGGACAAGTGCAAGTTGAGCATAAAGGTATAACTTATACATGACATATTGTGTGTGTGTGTGTCTAGCCTGTAGAACAGTTTACAATCGAGATGAAAGGCATTATATTAATACAAGGAATTAATACTGTGACTTGGAATACATTAGAAGTTCTAGTGACCCAGTCCCTGGAACACATTCATTCACAAATACAAGGCCTGTTGGCCGTGATATCTTAATTTTGGGGGTTTTTGGCTTGCATTTCCTCTGTCTGATAGTGTTCCATCCATGCTAGTTTCATTTAATGAATGATGTTAAAACAAAGGATTTTTTTGTCTATTGAATATTACAGATTAGCAATTTCAGACTGAGACTTCTGCCCTTTGTTAAGTCATTAAAACAAAAATGGCATAAATAGGGCAACATTAATCTTATATAGTAATGTCAATTATCCAGTGGCTTTTGTCCTGATCTAGTTTCTCAATTCAGTCTTGAAGGTCAGTTCCATTGGTTAAGTACAGACAGATTTGATACTAATATTGAGCGTTATAGAGGTAGAAATAGCAGAAAATGTCTCAGACAAACAAAATGGAAGTTCAAGTGACCAGCCATTCTGAAGATGGCTGTGATTGAAGTTGGTCCAGAAAAGTGTTAAAACTTTTTTTCATTCTCTCTCATAAAGACAAGTATTGAATACACACAACCATCAGCATGTAACTTACTTCTCCTGAGTTTGTTTCTTAAAAGAAATAAAGCATAGTGGAGGTAAGATTTGTGCATGCTTCTTCCACATAGCTGTCTATTTGTCTCCTTGGTGCTGCAGCACCATGATTGTGGGCCTGATTTCAATAGAAATAATTTTAAATTGTGGGGTGGCTTTGTGAAGTGGGCAGATGAAGTAAGTTAAGAACCTGAATGAGACTATAGAAATCTTTTTGCTTGTGATAATAAGTGAGAATTTAAACCCAGGACTCCAGAGGTGAGAGGCATTTCTAGGACCTTGGAGACTTTGGTCCAAGTGGTGGTCCGAGGGCCAGATCCAGTCTGTAGGATGATTTTGTCTGTCCCCCATGAATAATTTTCAGTTGCATGCGCTCCTTGTGGTGGCTGTAAGGCTGCTGCCAGAATCTCCTTCTTGAGTCAGGAAGTAGCTGCTTTTGAATTTCTGCCATGAGCATATCTGTGTGTTGTGGTGTGTGCTTTGTGGATTTGAAACTTAGCACGTTTAAACGTGCTGCAACAATAATCACAGTGCAAGGGTGCAAGTAATCGCAATGGCTGCAGTAAGAAAAGAAAAGTAGATGTAGAGAATAGAACATTTCAAACTAAGTGGTCAGCATCACCTATGGAGGAAACAGCGCAGAGGCTCAGAAAATCTATCAGCTTCCTGAGGAGCTGAATGCAGAATATGGGGATTTGCCCCTCCATTTACAAGTTTGGTGGCTGAATGTGGATGAGTGCTTTCTGTTCTTTTCTTCACTTAGAAAGGAGAGCCTTGCATTTCTGAAAGAAGAGAAAATAAGCAACATCACTCAGTTTCAAGAGCAGGTGGATGACCAAGCACTTCTCTGCTCACTGGCTTTCCTAACAGATATAACCGCTTATCTCAGTGTACTCAGTCTCTAGCTGCAAGGTAGAGATCAGAATATTTCTACTCTTATGGCTCATGTCAATGCATTCTGCAGAAAACCTGGACTCTTCAATGCGCCCCTTCAGAAGAATATCACCCATTTTCCATCATGCAAGGAAATCGCAACTGAGATGGCTGATGTTCTTTTGCAACTTCTTGGAAATTTGTTAGATATCTTAGCTGAGTTCGTTGCCAATTTTGAAAGTTCTCAGTTATAAAACACATGAAGTCAAAATATCACAACGAACTGGAGAACACCACCCTTGGCTACTGTCTCTGACTTGCCTCTATGAAGACTGATGTCCACATTTGGACTCTAGTGCAAGGAAAATCTTACTAAGGGGATCTTACTAAGAGGTGAGTTATTCTCAATTTAATTTGATATTATTTCTTCTTAAGCCCATTTATGTCTTAATGGCTAAATCATCCTAAAAATGATCTGATTCTAGAATCTGGAATTCTGTTTCTGAATGTGGCTCATGGAGATGCCCCAAAACTAGCATCTGGCCGACAGCATTGAAAAGGTTGGACCATATGTTATCTATACAAGTCCTGCATACCTGGTCTTGTCACTGACATTACAGACTTCATACTGGAACTCAGCTGTGGTGACCTAGTGATCTATTACCATATTAGGGTAGGAGTTGGATATAGTGAGTCAAAGGCAAGAGTGAATGGAAATACCCCCTCCCAGTAATAGTATAATGGCTCCACAGACAGGCAGAAGGTGTCAGCATAATTATTTGGTTCAGGAGCAGACCTGGGGTTAATAAAGTGCTTGCCATGTATTCGTTCTCCCAGGGGATCAAAGGGACTCCCGACAGCTGAGCTATTCAAATGAAGAGGCAAGAGCCATCTCCCAGCAAGAAGTGCATTACTAAAATGAGGCAACCAAAAATGGGGCCAGATTAAAAAGTAATCTCTGCTCCCTACCGCTTGTCAGAACCTGAAGAATATACTTTGGGAAAATTGCTTTTTTAAAAAAAGCAGTGAAATCCCTAAAACTGTAATTTTCTCCACAGCTGGTAATTGTGTTTAAACAGTGAAAACACATGCAGACTGAATTAGTACTTTCCCTGTTTTAGTTAACTAGTCCTCTTGGAAAAAGTCATGCCACAAGTAAGAACTGCTTAAATGGCATAAATGGTGGTAGTGTGAAGGTTTGTCTCACTACATCGTATTTAAGTGCTTGTTGGAAAGCTGGCTCATGAAGGTTCTGTCACTTGTACTATTGTAGAAGATCAGTGACTGGTCATATGGAAATACTGATCTCTGGGAAGTGAACAGCAGTTTTTCTCTCAAGATGGCTTTGAATCAAAGGAGTTTACGAATGTGTTCCATCATCTGTTTGTTGATATAATTAAGGAATGAAGACTCCACCACATATCCCTGTTCATAAAGATTAAAAAGGGAAGCTGCCTGGTTTCACTGCCTGATGCAAAAAATGTGGTCCCATAATTGATACTCTTTCATACAGTAGTGGCTCTTTCGTATGTTTCTGTGGTGATGGGTGCTATAGAAAAACTGAAAAGGTTCATAGGGAAGAGCAGGACTTAATTAACATTAATTTTGTATAATTGGCTATTTAACAAAGAAGACTGTCTTCACTTAACCATTTTCTTTTCATCCTAATTTGGAGTCCCCTGCAAACTGACTTCCACATCCTGTTCAAATTGTTGTTTTTTGGAGTGGTTTCATTCCAACCTTTCCCTCTTCTTGGTGGTAAGGAGGAATTCTTATTCAGTGCCAAACTAGTTTTCTTTGCTACTTTCTCAGTTTGCTAGACCACTTCAGTAGTATACAGAAGTTTAGATCGCACATCCTCTAGGTACTGTAGTTGCCATTGCGCATATACTGCAGACTTTTTCCTTCTTCTTTCTGATCTGTCTTACTTACTGTCTTCAGTTTTATAGTCCCCTTTGCAACTAAAGTAAGGAAAAACATCAGAAGTGGATTCATTGCTGTGCTAGTGCTAGTACTGTAGGGGCTCATCAGAGGTAGCTTCCATTTTTCTGATCTCTAGGCCAGGGGTTTTCAGGACAAATTATTCAGTGGCCTCGGAGTGCGGGCATCAACTCTTGTTTGTGGCTGCTCTCACTCTTTTTCCTAAAATACTTAATTAGCTTTAGGAAAAGCAAATAAATTTGCACATATACACGTACAAATCCTTGTAATTTATTTATTTATTGCTAGCTAGTAAGTAAGTCTGTTTTGAAAAGTATCACTTTTCACAGCAGATTTGCTCAGCCCCGGCAAGCTTGGGAACAAATTAAACCCTGGATGGAGGTTGGGGGAGGCAGCGGTGGTCAGGGGCCATAGGGGTGATCGGGGGAGGCAGTGGGGGGGCTGGAACCTGAAGCCCTGCAGACAGTGGACAGAGCCTGGGGATGCTGAAGCTGCACTGATGGAGCTTGGGGCCTGCTGTCATGCAGCCGGAGCCCAGGGCTGGAGCCTGGAGCCCTGCAGCCGGAGCCTGCTGCCCTGCCGACTCAAGGTTTAAGCCCAAAGCCTGAGCCCTACTGCCCCTGGGAAGATGGGGAATTCACTGGCTGCCATCTCCTCCAGTGTTGTGCCCCAGGCGTCTCCAGAGGGGGGCAGCGCCTAACCCCTGCTGGCGGCCCCAGAAACTGACACCAAGGTGGTGCATCCAGGAGCAACAGGGACGGGGAGGGGCTGCTGCTTTGCCCCGCTCCCCCCAGATCATAGCCCAGGAGGCTGTGGCCTCAAGAAAAGCGCCTGGTGGCCGCATTTGAGAAATGCTGCTCTAGGCAATGGGGCGTGGTACAGGCACCATATAGCACGTTTTAAGACAGAAACTCTTATGGCTTACAAAGTGGAGATAAGGGTTTTGACTGCATTGTGTGTAGTACATACCTTTTTAAGATTGTTTTTCTTTCCTTCAGTTTTCTCTGTGCTACTGCAGTAACACACATGGTGCTGAACATTGGAAGGGAAGGGAAATTAAAGTGGCAGAACATTAAGACAGAGTGGTGGTAGTAATTTGAGAAATGTCTAAGGAAAATATAAGGAGAAAGAATTTTCTCTTGAGAAAATGTAGATGTAGATGTCTATTTTTGTGAAGCATAGTAGTGATTTCGCCATATCCTTTTGAGTCCTTAATAAGGATTTGTAAAGTTGAACCACTTGAAATTTCCCACTAGGCAACATGCTACTGCTATTGGATATGTGCTTTGTCCTCTTCTTGGGCTGTTGGAAGTTGACTTGCTATGTAGCAGTCCTTGTCATCTTCAGATGGAGTTGACTGTCTTCAGTAGGATCCTTTTCCAGGCCCAATGTAGAGTGGTCACTTTTAATATGAGTGCTTTGAGAATGAATGCAGGTCCCATCGCTTCTTCATTTCAAACTTTTGAAAACCTGAACTCCTTTTTTCCCTTAAACCTTTTCTCTTTTCTTCTTTTCTCAATCTTTGATGACTTCATTATCTTTCCTTTTGCCCAACTCACAACCTTGGGAGTCCCTACTGACTCCTACTTTTCCTTCTCTCCTCACATATCTTGCCATGCCTTATTCGCTTCAGTATCTGCTTCTACTTCTCTTTCCATTGCCAAAATCTCAGTATACTTTTTTCTGATCTTCCTCCTAGATTGTGGTAAACTTCTGTCTCACTACCCAGCTCTTGCCTCTTCATCTAGTAACATAATACAAATTTCTTCTTTGCCCCTTGTGTTGATATCAGTTATCCCATTCTCCATTTCCCTCACTTGGTTCCCAGTCTCCTCCTTCATAAAGTTCTGTAACTCACCTGCATCTTTGTCCTCATTGTCTGGTTCACCCCTGTTCATGTTTTACTCTGTGCTGTATGCATCTGCCTTGCTGAACCGTTCTTGCATTCACATTTCTGTGGGAATTTTGTCCCCCACACTGCTACATGTGTTTGAAAGAACCAAAAGTGATAAACACTTTCGTACACAATAAATAATTTGGCTTTGGAACTCATTGCCAGAGAATGTAGTTGAGGCCAAGAATTTGGCAAGATTCAAAGAGGGGCTAGAAATTTATGGGGGCAATAAGAGTATCCAGAGTTGTCATAGTTAATGCTGATAAAATAGTACTAGAAGAAGGAGAGAACCTCATGTTTCAGAGTTTGTCAGTATCTTATGATGAGACTTTCATGGAGGGTAGGCAACTCCACAGCTATCTATAGTGGGTTTTCTTGCACTTTTCTGTGAAATATCTGGTCCTGGCCACTGCAGGAGGCAGGAGGTTAGACTAGGTTGACCACAGGTTTGACCTAGTATGGTAGTTTCTGTGTTTCTAAAGTGCTATGTACACTATGGTGCTGTAGCAATAATAATGAAGACATGGGATTCTTGAGGCTCTAACTCTTCTCTTCTCCTTTGCTTGCTCCACCATGGTTGTAAAAGAATGAATTCGCCACTAATGTTTTGTTTTGATGTAATTAATTCATGACTATTCTATACTTCCTTCCTTCCTTCCTTCCCTCCCTGCCTCTCTCCCACCCCTCCCTCCGCCACCCCCAAAAAATAAACTGATGTCTTTGAACAACATTTTACATTATTTGAAAGACTGTGATCCAGGCATCACTGCCTTGGAAACATGTCATGTTACAACCTGGCGCAAGGGAGAACTAAAATGTATTCTACTCAACTGTCCTCTCTTTTTAAAATGTCAAACAATGGAAAGAAGGAGAACCTTCAGTTTCTTTTTGGTCTACACTGAATATTCTTTCTTATCTTGGCAATTAGGTCTTGTATAGTCTAAGGTCACTGATATTCCTTGTAATAGTATTAAAAAGTGACTAGCTTACAGAAAGCTTGTTGACAAAACTTGTCTCTGGAATTCTGATTTTTTTTCCCCTCCCCCCCCACCCCCTTGCGCTCTTTACCAGCTGGTGACTGAAGGTCAAAAAACAAAACTACTTTTCCAAATGAAGAGATCTTGGAATCAGTTCAGAGCTGCATCAGTATTTAGTTATCTGCTGAAATATATTTATTTTTGAGTGGACAGCAATTTTGAGATATTTAGTAATAGATTTAAGGCCTGATCCTGCAAACCCTATTCCCTAATTGAAGTCAGTGGGAGTACTTGTGTGAGCAAGGGATTTGTGGTGTGACTTATTAAGAAATAGAGTTGTGCTCAATTCCCATTTTAAAGAGATGTTTGGTAGTATAAACCCAGAACTTTATTTTTATTTGTATTTTTGCTTTTGCTTTTAAAGAGTCTTAATCCTTGTGAGTATTATTTACAATTAAGATAAGCAATTTGTTTTTGAAAAAATATTTCAAACCTGATGTCTCTTTAATGCAATTTGTCTTGGGGTGGGGGGAGAAGCTGAGTGGGTTGAATAACGAAAACCACATAGTGCACCCAAACCTCATTGCTGTACATTTGCTTCTGTAAGCATTTAAATATAATGGGATGAGTGCATAGAAGAGAGGCAGAATCAGTCTGGTGCATGAGCTAGCTATGGCCAGACATGCTTGATGCAGCCATTTGGAATCTGCTACAGAAAAGCAGTAGCCAACTAAAGCCTTTGAAATCTTTTAGTCTCAAACATCTTTTCATTCCTCTAATAATACGTGTGTGCGTGTGTTTGTGTGTACACATGCTATTTAGCAGGCTGCTCTTTATCAGAAGAGTACATAGGTCCCTTTTGGATCCTAATTATAGCCTTGGCTTGGAAACAACCGAAGGGAAAATAACAAAAGCAAAAACCATTTCACTAAGTGCCTGAAAAACTGTGAAGGAAGGAGACCAAGCTCTGTTGCTATACCTCCAGCATAAATGAGGCATAGTGTGAGTAAACACATCTGTGCACAGGAAAAAAACCTTTTGCGAAGTGTTGATGGTAAATCTGTTCCAGTTCACTCAGTTGAAGTATACTGCCTCTGAGCAGAAGAAACTATTCCTTTAGAAAATAGAGTGAGAGTTTTAAATGTGACTTGCTGAGTCAGTGTCTATCATTTGCAGTTTATTGTGTTAAAGACATAAGCAGCATGACTCTTATAAAGTAAAAGCACTATTGACTCCGACCTGTGGATAATGCCAATCAGAAAAATTTAGTTTTTCACTCACTGTAGTTGTCATCCAATATGGTTAACCCATGAGCCTTCACCTGCATTCAAATTTGCATTGTTTAATATAAGGGACCTTGTACATCCTACTGTATCTGAGGCTAAAATTCTATTGATTAGGTTCTAGTGGTGGCCTATGGAATGCTGTTCTGTTTCCATGGCCCCTTGCTGAGACTGCTCTTATCTGGTCAGATTTTGGTGTTTTCTTTGTTTTTGTGCCTACTCCTTTGCCTTGCTGTGCTTAACTTGACACAGACTTGTGAAAGGAGCAAAAAATCATTGCTATCTGTAAACTGCAGGTTGCTAACACTAATGTCTGGTCAACACGTTACTGTTGACCTATTCTGTGCATGTGTCTACACTCAGCTGATTTAAGAGCCCTATTATGGAGACTAGTAAAACCACCTCCCCAAATGGTGTTGAGCCATAGCTGATCTACTGAGATCAATGCAGTGTGAGTGTGAAACTGTGTGACCTTTGTCGACCCAGTAGTCCTCCAGCAGATGTCCCACAATGTCCCATGCCCTGTGACAGTGATTGCTCTGGTAATTATTGTAAACACCACTGCCCATGGATCACAGAGACTGGGAAGTCCTCCCTCTCAATCCCCCGAAAACATCCCACATGTTTTTGAAATGCCCTTTTCTGATTTCCCAGTTTTGTGAGCACAATTAGCAGTTCTCCCTTGTGTACAACTGACCAACCAATCATGCTGTCTCTACGCACTAGACATGCTTCTCCTTGGAGTAGGCATTAGGAATTGGGTCTCCTGGGCCTGCTATGAAAAGTCTGTGTGAGCACAGCTGTGGACCAGCCATAGAAACATGGACATATGTGAAAAGGAGTAGGGAAGATATCTGCAGTGAGATTCTGAGAGCCACTGCCGCACTGGACTGCGAACAAAGTCCCTGGAGGGCCAACATGTCAGACAGCTTGGAGACGGACAGAGAGGAGAGGAGACAGTCTCAGCAGGAAACAAAGCAGGAGATGCACCAGAGGATAATGGGTTATCTTAGGCAACACACCCAAATGCTGCAGACCCTGGTTGACTTATCAATCCAAAAATCCTAGACTTCCCACCCTTTGCAGTCCTTAGAGAACTCCATGGTAGCAGTTCCCTGCACTCTGCATCATGCCACATGGCATCATTGGCCTCATCTTTACCCCATCACTCCATGACATGGGACAGCAAGGAAAACCACACCTTCACATACCCGGACCTGTGTGAACCACAGTTAGTGTTCTTGAAGCTAGAAGCGACAATATTTGTGCACTGAAATGGACAGAAATGTTTGCTGCCTTTCAAATTTTAAAGTTCTGTTTTGTAATGTTGGTTTATGTTGCATTGCCTGTTCTCTTGCACAGTGTTTTTCTGCACTGTTTTTGACACAATAAATTTCTGTTTTTTGAAAATGAAGAATTTTATTAGTTCAAAACCCACCATGCAGAATGCTTAGTGGTATTCAAAGCACCCAGTATGTGTAAACGTACAGCACCACAGAAGTGATAGGTTAAGGAGATGCCCAGTCCTATACATAAATGTACAGCAAGCATTGCATAATTCATAGCTTCAGTAAAATGCACAGTCAGTTATAAATGTACAGCAAGCACAACATGGCTCCTAACAGCACCCAAAGCCAGGATCAGTCTAGCACAGAACGATACTGTGGCTGACCATTAAAGTGCTCTTTCAAAGCCCACCTCAACAGCATAACTCCACATTGAGCTCTTATAATGACCCATGTGTCTCGCTGTTTGAACTCAGCAGGCAGCTGCTCCACCTTCACCCTGGTGGCAGCTTCTCCCCCCCCCCCCCACGCCTCATCAATATTATGCGCACACACCATGCAGCTATAACCATTGGGATGTTTTTCTCATTGAGATCCAGTCTAGTGAGTAAATACCACCAGTATCCCTTCAGTCTACCAAAAGCACATTCAACTGTCATTTTGCACTGCTGAGCTGTAGTTGAACCTTTCCTTGGTTCTGTTAAGGTGGTTAGTGTATAGCTTTATGAGCAAGGGGTAGGCTGAGTCCCCTTGAATCACTGTTGGCATTTAAGTATTGTCAATGGGTAATCTGGTTTGGAAAGAGTGCCCCTGTGTGCAGCTTTCCGGACAGTCCTGTGTTCTTAAAGATGCAAGTATCATGCATTTTCCCTCACCAGCCCATGTTGATATTGGTAAAGCATCCCTGATGATCCATCAGTGTTTTCATAACCATAGAAAAATAGCCTTTTCTATTGATGTGCTCTGTGGCAAAGGTGGACTGGTGCCAAACTAGGGATATGCTAGCTGTCGATTGTGCCCCTGCTGCAAATCCATCCACTATGAACTGCATGTTGCTGAGTCACAGTCCTGTGTATCGGGAGATGATTAATGGACCTACATGCTTGTGCGACAACAGCCCCCATTGTGGATTTTTCAACTCCAAAATGCTTATTCATTGACTGGTAGCAATCTGGTATTAAAAGCATCTGGAGTGTGATCACCACACACTTCTCCGCTGTCAACGGATCACTCGTTCTGCTGTCCCTGCAAAGAAAGGTAGGGGTGAGCTTGGACCGCAGATCTAGAAATGTGGCCTTTCGCATCCGAGAGTTCTGCAGCCACTGCTCATTGTACCAAACCTGCATTACAGAACAATCCCATCAGTGATCTTTTCTCTGGTCCAGAAGCGAGGTTCCACTGTCTTCAACTGCTTTGTGAATGCCACAAACCGCCTTGAATTGTTTTTCACTTTGTCCCTGTCCTCAGAGAAATAGTCCCATCCATTATTGTGGTATTTCCTCTGGATCTCCAAACACAAGAGGATCATGCATCCTGTATTTACAGTGTTCATGAGAACAGCACAGCTCTTCAGTCTCCATGCTCCTGTTAAAGATACTGGTGGACACTGAAAATCCTGTGTGGGTTTGTGGGATTAAAAAAAGTGAAAATTATGGGACATAGATGACATTATGCAGTGGAGAAAGTTACATATTGGGAACTTGACTTCAAGATCCCACAGATCCCTGTGCTTACTCATTTCTACCCCACCACATGTGAAAATTTCCCAAAAGGCGTTGCATAGATTGTGGCATGTGGCACCCTGGGATACCTACTGGGGTGCCCCACATTTTGCTTAGACACAGGCACTCCTGGTGAGTACATGCCATACCCATACAAGCAGCCAAATATGCACGTACAAGAGTGATGTACTAACTTCGGAGGCTGCGTGCTGACATAAGTTATCACCCAAAGTTTGTAGTGTAGACATGGCCTTAAAGTCATATTTTTGGAGTGGCAGCTCTTCTAACAGTTTCTACCTTCCTCAGTACAGTTTGATGGGTCATCGGTTCAAAGTCGATAAAGACAGGGCTTGAGGCAAGCTGCCAGCTATGGGGTTGTGCCCGTTGCTGCTTTTACTGTTTTTGGAGCATTGCTGCTGTTGATTCAGAAGTGAACTTTAACAGCTATATCATACAGATTTCTGTATAATAAACCTTGTAGTTTTGTTCTGATGTCTGTAATGAATGACAATAAAGAAAAAGTCTAGCCATAAGGATTATTTTCTGTAATGTAGTAAAAAAGAGAAGCAGCTGCTTGCATGGGAAGACTCTTTTTTTTTAAGCATATTTGAAGTTAAGAAAATACTTGTGTCTGTGTCCCTGTGCTATGTTTAAAAAGACCGTAAAGCTTTGGGACTCTACCAGTGGGTTTGGAAAAGGTAATCATGTAAGTCTGAGTGAACTCATTCCATAAGTAATTTAAAAGAATAGTTTTTATGGACGCTGCTTGTCCTCGTATTGGGCCCAACTCATTTCAGTTTTGAATGTTTCCTTGGCACATTACGAATTTGTAGGCATTTCCAGCTGTATTACTGGTGAGCAGATGTAAGTGAAATGTAAACCTTCTGGAGGCTATTGTCCTTGTCAGTTAGCGAGATTTTTAAACTGCTGCATATCACAAACTTTTGTTTTTAAATCTAGGCTATTATCAGGAAAGCATTTTCTGGGATACTTCAAAGAGGAACTTTATCTGAGTTGCACACTATTAACTTGTAATAAATTTTATCCCTCTATTAATGTCAGATCCTTTTATAAATCCAGTCCTCAGTTTGACACAAATGATCTGCTGAAAGCAGATGGTAAGCTACTGTTTTGTGCCCTCATTTAAATAGAAAAGCTGTACCGTGGTAGGAGGATGAAGGAGGGGTATAGTGCTGCTGACATACAGTAGATTACTGGGAACGGTCCGGTGAGAATTAAATCCAGGCAATGACAATGTACCATCTGTGTTGTAACACTGGGAGACTTATTTTTTCCTCTGTTACTGAGGCAAAATTTTCAGATGTTTTGGTGAACGTATCTTATTTCTTCTGGTAATAGGACCTCACCATTTGGTTAAAGGGACACTGTCAGTCTGTTCAAGACCAAAGCCTAACAGCTTGTAAAGGACCCAAATAACATTTTAAATAACTTGCAAGGGATTTACCTTCCTAATTTGGGGAGCTCTAAGCAGGTTTAGTATGTTTTAAACAGAGAACACCCACATCAGATATTTCTATCAAGGACAAATTGAATAAATATAAAATCTGTACTGCGCTCTTCATGTCACCAGAAGCTTTAGAACAGTGGTGGGCAAGCTGCAGCCCATCAGGGTAATCTGCTGGCGGGCCACAAGACAGTTTCTTTACATTGACTGTCCACAGGCACGGCCGCCCGCAGCTCCCAGTGGCTGCAGTTCGCCGTTCCTGGCCAATGGGAGCTGTGGGAAGCGGCGGCCAGCATTCCATTGTAATGGAATTGCTAGCATTTTTATTGAGGTTTGCATTAGGTTTCTCTCTCAACTTTTTTTCAACAAATTTGTTGTCTTTTCTTAACCCTTGTAAGAACCTTTTGAGAAATTTACCTGGAGTATACTTGTTTGATTGCTAATCTTCAGTAACACTTCAGTAAGTCTCTTCTGAAAATTTATCTATTGTTACAACAAGTACCAAAGATTGCTGTAAGTGGAAGATGCTTTAGAGAGAATTCTTTTTCAGTTCATTTACTTTGTGCACTTGACAGTACTTTTCATATAGTCATTTTTCCATAATGGTTTGAGTGGACCTTTCACAAGACCAGGATGGGGGAGGGAGAGCATTATTTTACTAAGAGAAACAGGAAAATGTAATTGTAAAATTGATAGGGGGGACTCGGATGCAGCATAGTACCTTAAATATTGTCCATTTTAAAGAGCAAATTAAAGGTAGTTTAAAGTTTGTGTCCTTTAATTGAAATCTCCCTTCTTTGTCACTTTTTATTGCTGCAGCAGCATTCATGTTGCATTTTGTCTTTCAGTAAAGCCATATGTTGGTTTATTAGGTAACTAGATTAACAGCAGCACATTGTAATGTGTATGACTTCATAAAATAAACTTTTTATTATATTGTGTATTTAGGTATTAGGATCTACTACACCATTAAATACTGCTACATATTATAAGAATTTAAGGCTTCCTAACTTAAAAAAAAAAAAAAAAAAAAAAAAGCTAAAACCAAAACCCAATTGTTTTCTTTTAAAATAACAAAGCCTTGAAGTTTAAATGGTATTTTTCATAACTATATGTTGAAATGATCAGGGGATTTACTTTTTGCGTTGAAGGCGATAAGTTAGTGACTTAACCTTGTTCGAATAATAAATGTGCTTGCTTCTGAGTAAGCATTGATTAAGGGACAGTGAAGCAAGCACTTTAACAATGTTAAGACCCACTGTGCTAGCTATATATCCCCCTACTAGTCTTTCTCTGAGCCATTGGGATGAATGAACCCAGCTATATTTGCTTTTGGTGTGACATCTTTATTATACTTTAATACGTTTTAATCACTTATGCTAGTCAAGACCTTTTGAAGACAATATACAGTGATAACTTAGTGTTTTCAGTGTAAGGCTTGAAATATCTAGACTCTCTGGAACCAAGAGAGCCAACAGAATCAATTCAGTCCTTCCAGATTTTCCAGTTAGATACATTCTGAATTACCACAATTGAGTGTAGGTATGTTAGAAGAAGTGGAAGTCGGCAAGACTCCAAAATCCAAAGTCCTGTCTGATCTGCTATTTGAATTGGGTGTTTGCGCTAGCGTCCTTCACTAACAATTCCCTTTTCCTACTTGTGTGCAGCTTGTAAGTGAAATCATTTCTCTTTTGTCAGATATTTGTTGGAGTTTCTTGATGCATAGAATTAAATTGGTCATTGTTGTTGAAAACTTATTACTAAAATAATTCAGATGGTATTAGAAACCTGAAAATTTACTACCTTGAAAATTTTACAGCGTAAATAATGCATAATAACCATATTTTAGTTATTGAAGTAGCACTTATGTAAATGAGGGCAGAACTGATGCTGAAATCTAGAACAACCAGTGTATTTAGAACAGCACTAACTTCCTATTTTTAGAACCAATAAAATGGAATAGCCAATTAGTTTATTCAAACCATGAATGTTTGAAACAGAAAATAGAATGGAAAATCTTCCAATTACTTACTCAATTTTAATTTTAATTTTTAGTTATTATAAAAACCAGACTCTCTCCCTTGCTGGAAAAAAGGATGTCTAGAAAGATGTAACTATATTATGTTAGCCTCACGGATCAGAGGAGGATGCCCTCCATGTGAACAATTAGGGCATGGTTTGAGTTTCAGGGGAGGTAACAAGTGGACTGGTAGTTCGAAGGTAAGGATGCAATTTCTGTAGAGGGTGGTGGGGATTCACTGGATTGCTAACAGCAGTCTTTTTTAGGAGTTAGAGTATTTCAAGCTCAGTTTTGCAGTTTTATTTTTTCTTAAACACTTTATTGTAGTTTCTGAAATATTTGTCATTGGCATAATACTGACATGGTGTGTACCTGGGCCTGAAATCATCAGTCCTGTGAAATTCTATCTACTACAGAATGCTGCATGGCTCCTCAGGCTATCATGAGCACATTAAACCTGTCCTCTGCTCTCTGTGCTGACCTCTCATAGGCTATGGAGGCAAGTTCAAAGTGTTGGTCCTTATTTTCAAGGTGCTCAATGTCCTGGGTCCAGCATATATAAAAGATAAGCTTTGGGATGCTGACCACTGTGCTCAACACTGCTCCTCAGTCACAATTGAACTTGCTACTGTAAGGGTAAAGCTTGTCTGTGCCAGAGACAGAGCTTTCTGGAGGACTGATCTGAGGCTGTGGAACAGACACCTACAGGAGCTAAGGACCATAACTAATCTTATGCCTTCCATTCCAACTGGAAGGCATGCTTTGTTGATTTTAACTTGTAACAAACACACAGCAGCATACCTTTTAATAAATAATCTAAACAACCAATCAGCCTACCAAAACAAAATGCTACACTGTACACACACTTCTCCCCTGGGGAGAGGATGAGAGAAGATGCTAACCACATGTCACAGACATTAGTCGTGTTGCTTAATGCACTACTGGAAGGTGCTCTGATGTTATGGTGATAAGAAGGGGATAACAACTTGAATAGAATAGAACGTAACTTTTAAAATTGAATTGTTAAAAAGAACTCACATCTCCAGAACTGCATGAGGCAAAACCTCATCTATACAGCAGGTGTCTGTGTCCCAGAAGTTATGAATAATAAGATGACAATATCTAAATGATCTGCAGGATCTGAGAGAGACTGTTTGGGAGTGGAGGAGATATGAATGAAAGCTTTGTCTGCATTTCAAAATGTCTTTTTTTTTTTAAATATATAAATTTCCAAATCGGGGAAGTATGGGAGTATCTTACTAATAGTGTCTTCCCTAAGGGTTTAACAAAATAGCTGTGTATAAAAAACAAAAAAAAATGTTGCTCTTTCTGTGAGCTGTGCTATGAAGGTTCCACTGGAAAACAAAATACTACTTAGAAATGCCTCCTTATAATGAAAGTTTAAGGCGTGTATTTTAAATAATATATGTTCAGTCTTAATTTGTTCCATCTTACAATACAGGGCCTTGTGTTCTTACGCTTTCAGTTAAAACCATAAAAATGAATTCTGAATGTAAAACTTCAGAGAGAGAATATTATTAGTGAGTCCAAGCAGAGCGACAGACAATGAGTGCATCAGGGACCTTGTAACAAAATACTGTATTTGACGGCACTTAGTGAATTGGTGGTGGTGGCTAACTGACTCTATTAAATCTTTATTGGGAAGGACAGGAAGAGGCAATACATGTACGTGCCTATCTCCACATCCCTAGGTTTGTGAACTACATTTGGATCAGATCACTGGGCTGTCCCTGAGAAAAGAAGAGGTACGATGTAATTCCTGGGGGGACAAAGGAAAGACTTGGAGACGTTTGCTCATCTAAAGCAAGACCCACCTTTCAGTGTTGGAAAAAAACACAGTTGTGTAGTTGCAGACTACTGAAATCACCCAAGTAAACAGACTTTGTTGTTCTGGGTCCGGAGACTTTAATATTAGTTTTCTCAGAGAGGAAGTGTCTATTATTGGGGAGTTATCCTGTTTACTTCACTTTAATAAAAAAAAGTTTATCTTACAGGCCTACCATCCCTATTCTTCACTTCCAGAGCCTTGCATTTACCTTTAGATAGGAGGGAATTTTGAATAGATGATGTTTTGATAGTGATTCTTGCCCATTTATTTTTTCTAAATGAAATCAATGGGAAGTAGCTACAAAGCACATTGTTTTGGCAGCCAGACCAAAACATGACTCATAATTAACCCCTTCTCTACTGAATATGGATTCTTTTGTGCCGTATACTCATTCTGTATTATGTAGGAGTGTCAGCAGTGCAATTAAACACCAACTCTTCGGGGATGTACCCAGTGAGTTGGCCATTGGTGGAAGTGTGTGTTTTTTGTCCAGGGTTTTGGGCAACACTGAATTGGTTAAACACTAGTTCTTGCCTGGCAACTCCTGTCATAATATCTAGTTTTGTAGCTGTTAAAGTTGGACTAACAACATTAACTTTGATTTTTCTCCACCTCTGTTAATGTTGCTTCCAGTGGGCATTTATGGGTGGAATTTTGTATTGATTTGACATGACAAGACCTGAAAAATTTGAAAGACAACTGTTGTTCTAGTCAGGTATCGTTCCAACAATTGTAGAGGAATAGAGATGTGACTCGGTTGGGGTCCAAGAGTACAGTGTGGGTATCTTAGGCCCCGTGTGTGTTTGCTTTTTCCCCTCTCTCATACATCATGCCTTGCTTATTTTGCTGCACGTAGGGCCTGCAAATTGAAACACATTGATGTGTAATTTTTGCTGCTTCCCCCAGCAAGAGAGTAGGAGTAGCTGATGAAGACAAGTATTACCAGTTTTATGTTGCTGCTGCTGAAATTTCATTGTCCATTTTTCCCTACCAAATCCTCTATCAAGCTACAGAATACTAGACCTATTTAAAAAAAAAAAAAAATCCTACTAAGCATGTGTATAATCTCTCCTTTTACATATATATGAGTTACATTAAAATTTGTCCTCTGATCTACATTATTCAATCCCACACTTCACATACCCTCTTGCAAGTAGGTTGTGCCATCTGGCTCTAACTTTCTTGGATTTTTACTTCTTGAAGAGGGTCCATTGTGTTCTGTCTGGACCTGTAACAATCTTTTAAAAACACATTAATTCAACAGACCTGTAAATTACCCTAAGATCAGGCAACTTAGCAACAACATAAATATTACAAATGAACCTCATCCTGGAATTCCCACTCAAGTGTCTCTGGGTAGCCATACCAAATCACCTTACAAGTGAGAGAAGAGAAAATGGGCTTTGCAATGCACCCTGGAAGCTAACAGAAGTGTTTCATAGGATAAGGTGAGCAAATGAGTTCCAAATGCTAGGGCGAGGGGAGCTAGCTAACAGACAATGTCCTGTCTCTCATACCACTGTGCCTCCACTGACAGCAAGTGTGGTAGCATTTCACAGGGACACAGTTAGGTCCCACTACTAGCACACACTT
This sequence comes from Mauremys reevesii, assembly GCF_016161935.1. Taxonomy (NCBI): domain Eukaryota; kingdom Metazoa; phylum Chordata; order Testudines; family Geoemydidae; genus Mauremys; species Mauremys reevesii. The sequence continues at coordinate 11,809,467 of NC_052645.1, read as the reverse complement.
AACCTCTGAAAGGAAATAACAGTAGGTTATAGCTGCACAATATTTATTGCTGGTGTTGAAATAACCCCCAGTTGACTGTCAGATTCCAGGCTTTTTGCAGGGCTGATTATTGAAAAGTTAAACATTATCCTCCTCTTTGTAAACTGAAGAAATCTGAGCTATGCTAGAAGACATTTGAGTCAATAAATTGGAACTCCAATGTCATTTTCACTTTCCATAGTTTAACCACACTTTTTTTTTTTTTAAGAAACAGACTTATGCTGTATTTACCCTGCTGACTTGAGAGAACAAGGAGAACAGTGCAGATGGGAATTACTAAGTTATCTGAAACAAACATGAGATGTGAAAGGACATGCTTATCATGCTGTTCCAGGATGGCAGGGCGTACGATCCAGGTCATCACAAATCTCTAGTTCTGCTGTCCTTACCTCATTCTTCTATTTAACATTTCTTCTTTTGAGCATATTTAAGGGGGCTTTTCAAAACTCTCACAGCAGAAGGTATTGTGCAAACTTGTGCACACATGAGGTTTTCTCTCTGGCTGTGCTTAGCATTGATTTTATATTTTAATTGCCTAGTTAAGCAGACTAAATTATGGAATAAGGAAAATTTAAATACAGCATTAAGCTTCAATGTAGGTAATGAATGATGGGAGATCTTAAGAGAGTGGGGTGGAAAGGAGAGAGAGGCAACTATTTAAGGATTCAGACTTCTTGAAATGTAATCTTGTGAAGATTTTTAAAACCAGCCTGAAATGATGGTGAAAGGTTAAATTTTGTCTAGTCTGCTGTTTGTTGGGGGCACTTCCTTGGTGTAGACTCATGGGTGAGTGGGGAAAACTTTTAATTCCTGGAGCCTGCTGCAAAGCAAAGCAAACCTCCATTGAATGGACTAGATGGCTCAGGGCAGCCATTCCCAAACTGTTTTTTCCCCCAAGCAAGCACTTTCTGGTGGACCGTGGCTGCTCCTGTGTTGCTGGCTCTCCTTGTTTCCAGCTACTGAATCACATTAAAAGAAGCTAAAAATACATTAAATACTTCACTTTCCCACATGAGAAATTGCCGTAATCCATGGTGGTGGTATTAGATCACTGGTGGAGCAGGAGATGGTCCATCAGTGGCAAGGATAGGTGTCCACAAGACACTATTAGACTATGATCCACTTCATGAAAATGTTTGAGAACACCTGACTCAGGGGATTGCAATAGGATATGGAGCCTGTCACTTATTATGGATTGTTGGTTCAAATTCGTCTCAGGTGAACAGCAATAGAGGTTTTTTTCATGGGATGGTAGCTCACTGTTCAATCTAAAATAAGTTCAGTGGGGATTTTGGAGAGTCTCAGTCCAGCTGTTACTTCACAGGTGTTGACATAGTAGAATCCTCCAGCACCAGTGACCACTTGATTTGCAGCCTCAGCTAAAAGGACAAGGACTGTGGAACTTCAGTCCTTCGTCCAGTTCCCCAGAGATCGTCCCTTCAGGTCAGGGCTGAGATATCTTGTATTGGAGGGATGATGAGGAAAAACTTGAATTGCTGCTTGTACCTGTTTGCTTGTAGTGGAGGACTTTCCCATCCAGGGCACCTTTCATGAGCCATATGTTTTCAGAGAAAAAGAACCCACAACATACATTTAAATAATGGTGACCTATTTGAAACAAATTTTAAAATGGGCTTTGTATAAGAGACTTGCAGTAGTTGCACTGTGCTATCTCAGCTGCTTGGAACAGTAGACATGTACAGAGTTGCAATATTTTTAGGACAACCAGTATTCAGTGGTGTTTGTGTCTGTGGTTGAAAACTTCAAAACCAATTTATATATTTTTTTAATCTGAAGCATTTCGGTGACTGTGGGAAAATGAACATTTACATTTTTTTAATTTGGGTAAAGTTTTGAATGTTAAATGTGGTAATGCCTAAATGGGTGATGTCTTGAATGTTGCTTAATTCTAAATGAGAACTTTAAATAAATGTTTCTACTTAAGGTTTGGGCTAGAAGGGATTGAAACAGACATGTTTGCCCCATGTAAGCAATGGTAATTTGTTACCACAGAGGCATGTGATGTAACTCTCAAAGATTAGTTCTATCCCCTCCAAAGCATGATTATTTCAGGTCCTCTTTATACTTTAAATAGATACGCTCTTCATGTGATTTCCATCTCTTTGTGTCAACAGCCAGGCTGAAGTTGAAGTAAACATGGCATCAGATTAGTGAAATGGACTTCAAAAAAACCTGCTGTCCATTAGCAGGATAAATGCATTTGAGAAAGCCTTTGCAGTTTAAATTTGAGACTTTTTTTTGCCCATGCAGTGCAAGTATCAATTTCTAAATGCCAAATTCCTTAGGTTTCAGCAGTTTAGTTTACTAAAACCAGATTGCTTAAAGGCAGAGTTATTTAGTTGAAATAGGTACATTTTAAACTTGGCCTCAATAAGCACCATTCTGAGTACTTCTGTATAGTAACGCAGTAATCAAACTAGGTTGGTAGAGGAAATGAAGGGGATTATTTTGTGTTTTAAATTTAATATTTAGATTCTTTAGTCTGTTACAGGGACACTTATTTTTGGTAGGATCTGAAATTTTTTGTTTTAGTAAAACTTTTGATCTTTTGAAGAGTGTTGTTGCTTGTAGGTGGTGTATCTTTGGGAGGTTTTTCTTCTGAAACTTCCTGTTTACACCATTTTTTTCAGTTATATATCTCAGGAAGCGAGATACGGCTGCCACAGAATTTTTGTATAGGATGTCACTAAGAGGCTTGTTTAGTTACATGTCTGTTTCCCCCTACTCCCTTCCCACAAAACAGCACAGGGACAAAGTTTTACTGTAGGGTGAAAAAGAAGACTCGAAAGAAGTGTAAAGCTAGAAATGCTAAGAGAAGTGCACTTTTATTTCTACAAACCTCATTATTTGCTTTTGTTTGTCTTCTGCAGTTGTCACACTAGAAATATCTCACATTGACTATTTTGATTAGGCAAGACGACTGCAATTTTAACTGTGATGCATTCTAAGAGTTGCGGAAAGGAAGTACTAAGGAAATGACACTTGCAGTACCAGAGTTAAGCAGAATCGTTCATGTATCTGAAACACATTTGTTGGTGTAATCCTCGCTGTAAAAGGTAGACATGGATGAAAAGGTCTCTATTTTTTGAAAAAACTACACTAAGTCAAGTCTAGTTTTACATACGAGTGTGATTTGTCAGTGATAAGATTGCTTTGTATATAAAGCTCAGTAGGCCACAGACCAGAGAGAGCAGCTCTCAGGAAGTGGTGCTTGGAGTGCTTGCTATTTGATTTACAATGGCTAAATGCATGTGTAAACACTGAAGAAATATTATTGTTTACTTTTTAAAATCTGTTACAGTTTCATCATGACAACAGAGAAGAGTCTAGTGGCTGAGGCCGAGAATCCTAAGCAGCAGCAGCAAAAAGAGGAGGAGGAGGTAGCTGCTGAAACACAGAAGCAAGAGGCTTCTTTGGGCGAGGCTTCCCAACAGGCATCTGAGGGGCATCATCAAACAGGACAGAAACAGAAGGCATCCAACGGTGATACCCCCACACACGAAGACCAGAGCAAGAACAAAGAGCGCTGCACTTCTGAGAGTCGGGGGCTGTCACGCCTCTTTTCATCATTTCTCAAAAGGCCCAAGTCTCAAGTTTCTGAAGAGGGAAAAGAAGTGGAGAGTCCACAAGAGAAAGGTGAAGGAGGTCAGACAGAAACAGATCTAGGAACCAATCCCGATGAAGAAATCCTACTGAAGGCGCCAATAGCAGCTCCTGAACCTGAACTCAGGACTGACCCATCTTTAGATCTTCATTCACTAAGCAGTGCAGAAACACAGGTAAACAAAGTGGATTTGGATTCTCTTTGGCTTCCTAATCAGCTAGCTCATGTAGTCAGGATTATTTGTCAGGTTAAGTAAGGAGTAGAGGTTTGTAATCCTCCTATGTTAGATTTGATCAATGAGAACCCACAAAATTCTGAAAAAAAACCTTTTTGGAACTTCTAGTATTTGACAGACATTATGCTACATCTGACACTTCCTGCTCTTAGGTTTTTTTTATTCTGCAGTGTGATCTGCTGTCTAATACTTATTCCTACTGTTTGTAATCATAATATGTTTAATCTTCAAAGCATTTTATATAAACACTAACAAGCTCCTAAAACACTTACAAAAAATATTGCTCTGAGGAAAGGAAGTTTGTCAGTCAGGATGAGAACTCAGATTACATCCTATGAAAGTTACTTTTAATACTCATTTTTAAATATTCTCATATGTACACTATGGGTAGAAGAAAAGTCAGTAGAAAACACATCATGGAATTTACAGCTGTGTTCAGCAGAAAAAACACAGCAAAACAGACAACACAAGTGACAGTTCAGAACCTCATGGACCTTGGGTCAGTTTACAACCTTCTCCCACCAGTGTATTAGGCCCTGTTTTTTCTGTGGCCTCACACATACTTATATTAATTACTTAGAGTATATATACTGGGGATTTAAAGAGAGACTATGGACTTTGTGTCCAACTAACTACTAGTTATTTTGTGGTTTCCTTAGGCACCTTAAAAATCCTACCCTTAAATGCGTAGACCTCGGAGCTTTAAAAGGTAGGTATTATCCCCGTTTTACTGATGGGGAAACTGAGGCACCAAATGTTAATAGCCAAATGTTCAAAAGTGGCCTGTGGTTTTAGATACATCGCCTCTTGGCTACTGGACTTGAAATACAATGGGCTTCTTTTTCTTTCCTACCAGAAGTGCTAAGTATCTGCAACTCAAGTTCAGCTGGCATGGTGGCTGCTCAGCATTTGAAAGAGTCAGGTCCAGGTTGTTTTGAGTTGGACACCTAAGGCTGATGGCTGTTTGTGAATAATTTAGCCTGGGTATCTCGCCCAAGCAAGTGTGGGCTGGTCTACACTGGGTTGGGGGGGGAATCGATCTAAGGTACGCAACTTCAACTACGTGAATAGCGTAGCTGAAGTCGAAGTACCTTAGCTCGAATTACTTACCGTCCTCACGGTGCGGGATCGACGTCCGCGGCTCCCCACGTCGACTCCGCTACCGCCGTTCGCGTTGGTGGAGTTCCGGAGTCGACAGGAGCGCGTTCGGGGATCAATATATTGTGTCTAGATGAGACGCGATATATCGATCCCCGAGAAATCGATTGCTACCCGCCGGTACGGCCGGTAGTGAAGACGTACCCTGTGTATAGAGCTGCGAATAGAATCCAGGTTCCTTAGTTCCCAGCTCCGTATGCTGGAGGCAGTGTGATCTAGTGGACAGACTAGTGCTGCTTGTCAGTGGTGTAAATAGGAAGCTTATAGCTACAGTAACTCCTCACTTAATGTCGTCCCGGTTAACATTGTTTCGTTGTTATGTTGCTGATGAGTTAGAGAACATGCTTGTTTAAAGTTGTGCAATGTTCCCTTTAAACATTGTTTGGCAGCTGCCTTCTTTGTCCACTGCTTGCAGAAAGAGCAGCCTGTTGGAGCTAGCTGGTAGGGGCTTGGAACCAGGGTGGACCAGCAGCCCCCCATCAGCTCCCTGAAGTTCCCTGTGCAGCAGCCGCCCAACAGGCTATCAATTGCTGGGCAGTTCAGCTGTCCCTCCCCGCACTGCCATGTGCTGTTCCTGCCCTCTGCCTTGGAGCTGCTCCTGGGAGCCTCCTGCTTGCTGTGCAGAAGGGGGTGGGAGAGGGGTGCTAATGTCAGGGTGTCCCCCTCCCCTGCTCCTGTACCTCACCTCCACAGAGTGAGCGTGTGTGTGTGTGTGGGGGGGCAAAGTAGCATTTTTTAGGAACATAACTACAACATTAAATGAGGAGTTTGAGAAATTTCCACTTTAAATTGTATAGCATTGCCAAACCAAACATTCAGAAATCATGAGTTAGGCTCCCAAAAATCATGAGATTAAAAAATAATAATTGTGAAGGTTCTTATTTGTCTTTTGGTTTGAGCCTTTACAATACACTCTGCTTTCGTTTTTTAAAAAAGTTTCTGTCCCTCATGTTTGCAGAGAGAAGCTTGAAAATATGAACTGAGATTTTTATGTAATCACTTAACTCCAGGAGCTGGGCTTTTAAGCAAAACAAATACTATGAGTGAGGTTTGCAATAAAATTGTAGGTATTTGGTACACTGAGTATGTGAACTTGTGCAAAAACAAGCCCCACGGTCAGTGCATACAAGCTAATTTTGACTATAATGTTTTAAATTAGTATTAATGTCCTTTTAAATCCTGACTTTTAACAGATATTTCTACTGTGAAACCATTTATGTGCAGTGTCCTGTTGTAAAGCCTCCGAGCCAGCATTTGTGTCCAAATCCATCTGACTCTCTATCTGATTGCTGCTTTCTGCTATGACAGAGATAGGATAATCTGTGAACATTGATCAAATTTAAATAATTGCAGATACTAAAGCATGTGTTGGCACAATGGCATGAAGGAAGTCTTCCATTTTAAGTATCACTCATAACACAGGAAGACTGATTAGAACGTTGGATCCCAAAATTAAATTCTGTATTATGTGGGTAGGTTTATTGTGATGAAAACTGACACATTCTCAGGGCTCCAATGGAAATGTAGAAAGGACTGTTTTACAATGAAACAATTCTAGGATATTGCGTGTTTTTATGGATTAGCTGAGCATTTTGCCTGCAAGATTGAGGGGTCAGATTGGAAAAATGAGTCTCCAATCTAAAATGAGATGCCACTAACAGTAGATTGAACATGTCTTCATAATATAATCAACCCTGTCCCTTCTGACATGCTTTGATAAACTAATAGCTAATGAGACTGATTTACATTTTCATTAGACTTCAGAATTAACATGCACTTGAACTGAATAACTATCAGTTGACATTTGAGCTGTTTGCTGTTTCAGATTCTTTGCAGACTTGGGCAGACATCACTGAATTGGTTTACATTGAAATGATCTTCAATGAGAAGGGCTAGAAATGTAGTTTAGAAAAAGAAATTGTAGACTTTAGAGCACAAGATACAGCACCAGAGAAAAACTCGAGGTTGCTGAGCCACTGTGAGGTGGCCCACTTTGATCTCTAATGGGATTTAATCACCTACAGTACATTTATGCTGTTTGATGCTACTTGTTTGAAACATGTAAGTAATACATATGGTGTTGTGGGATTTCAGCCTGCTCAGGAGGACAGGAGAGAAGATCAAGACCCAGAGAGCACAGACCTTGAGATTAAGGAAGGAGACGGAGTGCAGGAAGAGTGTTCCAAGGCAGAGTTGAAAAGAGAGAACCCTGAGACAAAGGCAGACCAAGAATTAAAAGCCACCCAGAAATCAGTAAGAAGACACAGAAATATGTACTGCAAGGTTTCCTTGCTGGATGACACCGTTTACGAGTGTGCTTTGGATGTAAGTGCCATTCAGTCTCTTAAAATGGGTGGTGGGGGGGAGGGTTTAGAATTGGGTGATGCTGCCAGTGAAGTAAATAGTTAAACGCCATTGGAGTAGGACTTTTGCCATAAACAATTTATTTAAGATATGATAAGAATGTGGGGCACTTTGGACATTGGAAAAAAAAATCCAACATTTCTATTTGAGGGAAAAATGCCGTCATCTCACTTGCTGATGCTTTATCCTTCCTTTGCCCCTATTTCTGATACTCCAGACTTGAGTGTGAGATATAATTTTACATCCTCTTAAGATTTGATTATAACTCTAAATAATATTCGGATCAGAGCCATAAAATGTTTCTTGTCAGCTGGATTTGTATGCTTTGCTGGCTTTTCACCCAGAATACCTTGGAAATCTAAGATCACGTGCTGCTGACTAGTAACAGGAAAATAGTTTCAGCAAATCACCACAGAAAAAATGAGATTATCACCACTTAAACTTGGTCAAAATACTTATTTTTGCTTTATTCTTTCAAATTCTTCCTTCTTATATGAGCTATGCCTTAAAAGAGTTAGAAGGCATGCTTAATGGGCACATAACTATCAAGTCTGTCTTAATCATTTATCTAAGACACAATCCTTACATCAGTATTTATAGGAATTCTTACAAAGGGTGATGGTAGCACTACCACCAGGCCAAACCCTGGTTCTGAACACTCGTTCTTAATTATAAAATTTTGGGTTTTAGCGGTTGTGAAAGGGTTGCTTCTATTCCTGTCATCAGAGTGTTGCAGTTGCCTTAGTTTTCCGTTAGGGGGAACTGTGTGCAAAATGACAAATTCTGAAACTGTCTCCCTTTGGGTGTAGTTTAACAAGTCTTGACACAAATGCATCCCAACACAAGAAGCCTCTCCTTTCTACACCATCTGCTCAGGCTTGATTCACCCTTCTGTTTCAGATTCTGTAAACTGTCTCTTCAGCCTTTACAGCCCTCTCACTATGGTCTGGGTTACCTTCTGTCCTCGTATCAGAGGTTCATAAGTTCTCCCTTTAGGTTAAGGGGTTCACCCCTTGGTGCATGGATCCAAGGCAGTCTTTTCCTCTTCCCCTTGCCTGGGGAGACCTAGCAGCTGCTGGTGTTCTGCTTCAAGTTTCCCAGTGGAGATCTCTGTGTCTTGTCTTACACTGAGAAAGTGGCTTGGCTTTTATTCCACTTTCTTTCCTAAAAGGGCTTGTTCTCAGCTTGCAATGCCTGATGGGCATAGGTAGGTCTACAAGTCCGAGAATGCCTGTCCTTAAATGTTCAAGACACAATAACGAAACTGATGAGCTGGGCCACATGCCCTTTTATGTGAGTATGTAAAAATTGCTAGTAGAGCTACAATGTCTAGCAGTATTGTTCAGAATAGAAATAGCAGTAAACAAATAATGTTTTTAGCATCCCCATTAAATCAATTTCAGAAGCTCTGCTCAGTTCCCTATAGTTGAAAGGTTTTTGGCTGTACGTGTTTTTCATATATATCTCATAGGATGATCCCAGTGTCATAGCAATAAGAAGTCAACAGAAATCTAATTCAACATCTGAGTACTAGCCCGACACATAAACAATCTGGCACTTAGTCTTTGAGCTAATTAAGCCCTGAGCCCACTGGTTAAGTCTAGTTGCTCATTTGTGACCTGTTTAGGTTTCTAGGACTTCTTGTGCAAAGCAGTTACCTTAGATGACCCTGTACAATTAGGTCAGTGCATCAGTGTTCGTGTAACAGTGTTTCTACCATTGCTATCACATGGGATGCTTCTGGTAACATAATTTTATGTCCTAGAGATGGTGAGGAACATGGTTGGGGCAAAACCTTATCCAATCACAAGAAGTAGCTGACCTTTTAAGGGAAGGCCTGGGACAATTATGTAGTTGAAGCCTAAAAAAATTGTTTGATGCAGTTTGTAGTTTCTTAGCTGTAGTTACAGTTGTATCCCTGGAGCTGTAAATCTCTTTAGGCTATAGCTTCTCTGTCTCTGTTTCTTTCTGTCTCTCTCTCTGCCAGTCTGATTCTCTTAAAACATCTAAAGCTTAAATTATCAAAATGTCCATTGTTTCTCTAGAATATTTGATAGAATCTAGTCGTTAGGACAAATGTATGTGGATTAGACCCAGTCTGAAATTTTGTTGAACTCTGCTATATGGCAGATATTTAGATTTAATTTTTAATCTCTTTTTAATTTAAAATGAACATATTGTAGCATTTAAAGTAGTTTTAAAAATGAAAATACAGTGGGTCAGAAGTAATTTTTATTTCCCGGGGAGCTTCTTGTGGTGTTGTGCTTATTCTTGTTCTGAAAGTGGTGGTGTAATGAATGCCTAAAGAAAAATCAAACAAACCTCCCCAAAGTGTAGTATTTAAATAACACTTCACTTCAGAACATTTAGAAAAAACCTAAATTAATCATAAAGACAGATAAATATTATTCTAATTTTAAATGGGAATACTGAGACAGGGAGCTTGTGATTGGAAGTCAGCGGCACAGCTAGGATTGGAACCCAAGGTTCCTAGCTCCCAGTTTTATGCTTAATCTACTAGATCGTGCTGTGTCCCAAAATACAGTGTCAGAATAATAGGTGCTATTTCCAGTCACAAGTCTCAGTCTGATCACCACTTGATAAACCTAGCTAATGTAGCATTTTGTACTGCCACCTATCACTGTAGCATAAGTACCATCTCGAAGCATTTTATAAACACTTACGCCACACAACACCTCTTTTGGGTAGGGAATAATTATATACCCATTTTTTTGAGATGGGTAAACTGATGTGCAGATAAAATGACTTTCAGGATGCTTAGTCAATATGATCAGGAACAGAGTCTACATCAGTTTTAAACACTTCCCCAATAATTCGGGTTTGCTGTATTTGAATTTCCTATCTGATGCTCTTGCCCGTAAAGTGAAATACTTGGCCATAAATTGAGGAGCCAGTCAGTATCCTTTCTTTTCTCAAGAATCCAGCCCTCTTCAGTGGTTATGTAGTGGGAGAGTTTTTGGGGAGGGGAGCGGGGAGAGGAGAGGCAAAAAACAATGTATAATATTGAATCTCTGTTACTTATTTGCAGAAACATGCCAAGGGTCAGGATCTGCTTAGAAAAGTATGCGAGCACCTCAATCTTCTGGAAGAAGACTACTTTGGACTGGCCGTATGGGACTCTCCAACTTCCAAGGTAAGAAGGTGCTTGTGGAACTACAGTCGGCAATCAAAAAAACCCAAAACTCTTCTTGATAGGTTATTGTCTCCAAAATGGGAAGAAGTGTGTAGCGTCCCAAAAAATTATGTAAAAAGCAACAAAGAGTCCTGTGGCACCTTATAGACTAACAGATGTATTGGAACACAAGCTTTCATGGGTGAATAGTATTCAATACAATTGCTGTGAGGGGGAACTATCCCATCTCTCAATGGGGTGTTAACTCCACAGCCCACTACACTGGGGATGCCTGCCAACACCTCTCCAGCAGACGGCTTTGTGGGTAGCAAGAGAAAAGTGCAGTGGGCTTGTCCCACCTAATGTAGCAGATACATCCCAGGTGCTGGGGTAAGTATTGAGGGTCCCTTGCTTTCATCCCACGAAAGCTTATGCTCCAATACGTCTGTTAGTCTATAAGGTGCCACAGGACTCTATGTTGCTTTTTACAGATCCAGACTAACACGGCTACCACTCTGATAAAAAAAATTATGCTTAATCTAGCTATATCTTTATTTTTTCCCCATGTGTGAAAGACCTTTTCTAAGAATTGGCAAAGTGTGTGAATTGTAAGAGTAACGATACTGTGAATAAAATGGAAACTACTATAAAATAGGACAGCGGGGGGTTTGCTAATGGAGGGGAGCAAAACGAACTTGGAAAAATCTATTCTAGAGGAACTGAAGCTACATGCAAAATAGATTAGATTAGTATTTTTTTCTGTCTGTCTTTGTCTTTCTTATTACTGCATTATAAAGATACAACAGAAGAACTCAAGGATTTAAGTTATTCAGAAGTGTTGGAGATATTAGGGTTTTTCCTTTTAAAAAAAAAAATTGTGGTTTACAAAATAGAGTGGATAGGATAGAGGAGTAAATACTAAGATGTGGAAGAACCTGAGCACAAAAGGAAATCAGAGAATTTCTTCATAGTCATAAATTATTCCATGTATGTACTAAAGGCAATAAGAGGAGTAATCAACGTCTTGTATTTTGGGGGTAAATAAGCATATTTGGTTTAGCTGTTAATTTGAGTCAAGTGTATGTAGATTGGTATCTCTCATCTCAATTTCTGAAGGGTCCTGTGTTCATTTTCTTCCTCTTCCTGACTTGTCTGTGACTCTTATGGCTGACTCTTAGTGATTTAGCCTTAGGTTTGTTTTGTTTTATTGATCAGGCAAGTGCGTCCTTCTTCACTGCCATGGGTATACTGCTCATATGTATCTGAATGAACCAGTCAATCAATATTATGACTGGAAACCACTTACTCCCTGCACCCTAGTATTCTGCGGTACAATACTGGCTGTTCCAACTTTGTAAAAAATGGAAAGAAATGTAAGTGATTCCAGATTTAACACTGTGTTCTGTGCACACATAAGGGAATTATTTGGATAATTCCCATGGAGTTGCATATGTAAATTCCACTCCTGTTGTGTGTGTAACCGAGGAAATGGAGTTAGAAAATTTTGAGTTACATTTGATTTTCTACAGGAAAACGCTAAATGGAAACTCAGTTTTCATCCACACTTATTTGTGATTATTTGAACTAACCAAATAAGTATGTAGCCTTCTTGGAGCACTTTTCCCTTTAGAGTGGAAAACTATCACAAGAGAATGGCTCCAGCTGGCATGACCATCATTGGAAAATGTCCCTGGAGCTCTTGTCAGCATTTACAAGATTTGGTGGGAGGCCATTCTGGATTAATATTTCAAGCTGAGGCTTGTCACTGACAGAAGGGAAGGAAAATACTAAAAGTGCAAGTATTTAGTGAGGCAATGCAATTTTTAATGTATTTGCTGAAAATAAGTTAAATTCTTCATACTGAAACTCAAATTGGTAAGTTTTACTTTGATTTTGTTTAGATTTCTGCAGTGTCATTGTCATGCATTGTTGTTTTAACCTGCTTGAGTGTTCTTTAACAAATCAGACTGCCTGACATAAAAGTTAAGTAAGGCCTTGTTGAGTAAAAATTAAGCCTACCTAGGGGTTGATTTCAAATCATTGTCTGACTTGAAATGTACTTAAAGACTTTTCATAGCTTATGGTCAGTATTCTGGCTACCTCCTTGTTTCGCATATTGGAATCATTTATGATAAACTGGTTTACTATGGTGGGATGAAGAAATTAAATCATTAAAAGATTCTTTAAAAGTTACAAAGAAAGATTCTTCGTGTGGACAGTTAACAGAATGGTGGCTTTCATGTCAGCTGAAGTTTCGTTTTTATTATCTTATATTTAGAATTTGATTCCATTAAGTATGGAGTAAACAACCCCTTACTGCAAGAATGAAATCTACTATATGTAAAACATTGTTAGATATTTTTAAGGGCAGAAATGTCAAGCTGTTCAAGCTAAGTCTTGTAACCAATGTGTTTTGTGTTGTGGGAAGAAAATTGCCAGGTCATCATTCTCTGACCACTTACCCTTTTGTCTGCCTCTCTTTATATCCCTTACTTTTGAGTCAAGCAGGCTTCCTTAGGTTTGGGACAGGAGGAGTGGAAGAAAGCTAATTGCATTGCCGACTTTGAAAACAGAATTATACACATGCTTTTTTTTTTTACTCGATGTCTGATTCGGAGTTTGCTGCTGTAATTTCTTACAGACTGCAGTGAGTGAGAGAACACTGTTAGTAGCAGGATTGTTCGGTGTCGGAGATTTATTGTCACTTAAAACCAAGAATGAGAGAGTTAAACAGCTGTTTGATATAGATTTTAATCCCAGTCTGGAATAAACTATTAATGTTTGCAGCCACCTTTTGCTCTTTTGAGATAATTGCCTTATATAGCTATATCTATATATCTTTCTGTTTAATGGAGTGTAAACTTCCAAGTCTGGCATTCCCTCCAGCACTACAGTACTCTCTAAAAAGCGCCCTCACCTAGTTATTTGATTTACCAGCTAAAGTGATTTTAATAAGTCAACAAACCAACATTTGAACCTCCTCTAAAATGATAGCTAGGGTTTGATGGGAGAGAGGGGGTGTGCGTGTGCACATACACATGAAAATATCATACCTAAATATTTCTACCTTCAGAAATAAACCAACAGTGTCTGTAAGGAAGGGCACTTTCATCCTCTGTTTTTCCAATGTGGGAAAGTGAATAGAGGGACTGTTTAGCACTGAAGGAGTTTATATTGGAGTTTGTACTAGTCTGAAAGGGAGAATTGTTTTCCACTGATTCATGAAACAGCATTGGATAAGAGTATCATTAATTACCGAACCCCTCATTGTCTGTTGGATTAGGCAGACAGGATGAGTTCCATGAATGCATGACTGCACTCAGGCTGCGTTAGAGCAGTCAGCTAGGCTGTCCCATTCTCACTGGAGAAAACTAACATTTGTAGCATCAGCACTTACATTTAAAATCGCTATGCTGACAAAACCATAGACCCCCAAAAACACTGTGTAGATGGCCTGTGGGCCTTGTTTTTCATGGGTTTCATAGCACTAGTTGTAAAGATTGGACGAGTAGAAGGAGCATATTTTTAATAATGAATTTAAATTAAACTTATCCACAGTTTTTACCAGTAAACATGTAAAGTAAAATGTCCTTTAGGTTAAGAGAGATGAGCTTAGAGGGCTGAATGGGGTAGGCATACTAGTTTTTCACCTCAGAAGACACAGGTTTACAAATCCTGCTTAGGTCACATGAACATGAATTTGATGGCTTCATTCTAGCCTCTAGAAGATGATTATCAATATTGCACTGTCTTCATACAGTGTGTTACAACTGATAGCTTCTGCTAAGAAGAGGCTCAAGACTGAGATGTTTCAGATTATAACTGAAGGAGGAGCATTGGCAGGACTGTGAAAGAATTTCACTGGCATTAGTTTTGCACCACCTCCTTGCTCCCCAAAAATACAAATAAAGGAGATAAATTACGGGCAACTGAGGAAACTGGATAAAAATGTCTAAATAGATTATCTCCTCAACTGTTTCCTGTGGTGTTTCTTTTCATACTTGTCAACCATGTGAGTTTTACTGTTTTCTCCTCTTACAGACATGGTTGGATTCTGCCAAAGAAATAAAAAAGCAGGTTCATGGTAAGTGGATTGAGTTCATCTTGATCTATTTTCTTTTTTTTATTGGTAGATATTTATAGCTTTGGTCTACAATTCAGAGAACCCCCGAAGACCAGTTAGAGTTCATGGAAAGGTGTTTGTCAGGGATCAGCACAAGTTCAAACAGCATGCACTCCCTCTTTTTACTCTTAATAGTGGCACTTTGGTACAATGAAGAATATCCTACAGTACATTGTCAGGAGGTAGACAGATGCTGTGCCTCCATAGTGCAGTCCAGAATTAGATAGATGTCTTTCAGCCTGCTGGTGTGTGTGCGGGGGGCGGGAATGAGATGAATGTCATGGAGAACCACTTAAGGATAAATAAGGAGATGGGAAACGGGAAAAGAAAAGTATATGCTGTAGCAAACTTTTGTGGATTCTTCAAAAGTGTTCAGGCATCCAAATGGGTTGTCTGAGCTGAACAAGTGGCTTGAACAGTGTCAGGATGAATGTCTCACAGTATAAGCAGAAATGGATGGTGACTTCTTTTGATATTGGGCCAGTTCAGTGCAGGGACCAGTGTCCATGTGGATCCATTTTCAGAGACCAGTTTTTCTTCAAAGAATACACACACTCAAGACTTCTCACTGCAGTGAAAGTGAATTTCTGTGTAGGTTTACAGGGAGGAAGAGAGGTATTTCAACAAAGCTATGAACTGAAGAGGTTCTCTGTGTGGCATAATAGAGGCAAAACTCCATTGGTGTTAATAAACAAACCGCACTGGGAAAGCTTCTTCATTCAGTCATCCATTTTTATTATTATAATCTACAAAAGCAATTGTTTGTGTGCACAGCTTTAGCTGCTTTTCTCTGTTGAGACATTAGTGGTAAAAGTACAATATTATGAGACTGGTGCAAAAACCTACAGCAGGATGATATTTAAAGGAACCCTTTATTTCACTCAGCTGATTGAGATAAATTTAAATAGTCTTACTGGAAAAATGACATGATTAAGATACAGATCTAAAAAAGGGAACAGTACTTTTCTACAGACAATCCCAGAATGTTTGTGTTCCCCTTAAAATAGATGGAAAGTTGCTCACTGTTATCTTGAACTTATTCATGAATAATTTGAATGTTTCTGGCACCATAGAATGAAAATGGTAGGATTTGTCTCTTAACTCAGTTATGGTATTGGGTAAGAGGCAAATCTGTAAATGGAGTCTGTTTGATTTCTCCCATCCTCCCCTTTCCCAGCCCCATATGGGACTTATTAAATCTTTTAAGAAACCAAATCAGGAAAACTTGCCTTCCTGAATTAAGTACCATTTTAAACTATTGAATTAGAGGGTAATGAATGAAGTCGTTATATTTGACTCAGGTTTTTGCAGCAATTTTAGAAATTCCCTACTGAAGCATTTAATGCCTCTGCCCTTCAGGTCAGCTATCTAAGGGCAAAATTGATTATACCCTCCAAGAGGAAATGGTGACCTCATTCTGAACACTTGAAAAAATAAATCTTTAAAGCTACTGCCTTCTTGGTATCTGAACTCTCTGAAGTAAGGAGGGGAGGGGTGAGTTTTAATGTCCACACAATGTAATTATGATTGTAAGGTGCTAGATTGGAATATTATATTTTGTATCTTTTTAATGATTTCACTTATCAGTTTGTTTAAAAATCTATATTTTCAAATATAGTATGACTCCCAGAGAATATATGAAAAGTTTCATTTTTGTATAAATTTGCTTGTTAGATGTGATTTATTGAACAGTGGCTGAGCATGCATTTTGAATATAATTGTAGTACTCCTAGAAGTAAGACTGATTACACTAATTAGAGCTAAGTACGATCTCTGAAAGTGCTAAATAAACCTTGTAATTCAGCTGTACTAAAACATTTCAGTCTTGACCTGCAAAATGCTTGCTGTTTTAGTCCTGGGTGTTTCTTGACTACACATTGACATTTGTACTGAATTTATATGGTGGCTGTGTGGCATGGGCCAATGTTTAACCACTAAAAACCTCTTTCTTCTCACCTAAGGGAGATTTAAAACCTGAGTCTTTGGTGGT
The DNA here is from genome assembly GCF_016161935.1 of Mauremys reevesii. NCBI lineage: Eukaryota > Metazoa > Chordata > Testudines > Geoemydidae > Mauremys > Mauremys reevesii. The sequence continues at coordinate 11,792,800 of NC_052645.1, read as the reverse complement.
AAAATGCTAATTCATTAACCCACACCACAGTTTGTCCTTTATTCATACTTGATCACATCTATGAAAAGCAAAGAGGTATGAAGTATTTAATGAGCAGTAGATTCCAAAACAAGTGAATTCCACATTTCTTATATTATCTGAATATGTCTACCTCCACATAGTCTGCTTACGTGTTCCCCATAAAAGATATATTTTAAGCTAAGTAAATGAAAACAGATCAGAAACTTTATCACTTCTCTTTAAACTACATTCTAGAATCAATAGTTCAAATGGCAGCATTCAAATATAAAATATCATTTGAATGCTTTATTTTTAAAGTCAGATTTGATAGTCATAATTTTTATAAACTTCTGTATTGTGAACATTTTTGTTGTAAATTTTCAAAACTTATATGTTTCTAATTACAGGAGGCCCCTGGAACTTTACATTCAATGTGAAGTTTTATCCACCAGATCCAGCACAGCTGACAGAGGATATAACGAGGTAAAGACACATTATTTCCCACTAACTCTGCTAATCAGGCTCACTTAGTAAAGTACTGAGAATGGAAAGTACAAGTGTGTAATGTTTTGCTTTTCAGGTAAAAGCTCGAAAGCTATTTATACCTTTGTTTTCAGGTATATTTTAGAGTTAATACTATAGGACTAGACAGTCTGCATTGAAGTCTATATGTGCATGATTTTTATGTATGCATCCCTACGCATACTTTGTTCAAGGCATTTAAAGGTCTGATTTCAGTTATCAAAAGCATCCTCTGCTCCATTTTGAAGGGGGTGATTTTATTTTTAAATCCTGTGATCGTTCTTCCTTTCAGACTACTGCAGGTGTAGCCCTTATCCTTTGAATGAAGAGGGTGCAGTGACTCTTTTTTCTTATAAGCCAATACAAACACCACTCCATGCCATTTAGCAGCATAAAAAGTGGCCTTCCTCCTCATTTCCTCAGGCGCTTGCGCTCAAAATAAAATGACCACGTTTTTGTTTCTGTTGCAGGAGTTCTCAACCGTTTTCTTGCTGAGGCCCACCCCAATATGCTATAAAATCACCATGGCCCACCTGTGCCACAGCAACTGGTTTTCTGCATAAAAAAGCCAGGGTCGGTGTTAAGGGGTAGCAAGCAGGGCAGTTGCCTGGGACCACGTGCCACGGGGCCCCCGTGAAGCTACGTTGCTCAAGCTTCATCTTCAGCCCTGTGTGGTGGGGCTCAGGGCCCTGGGTTTCAGCCCCATGTGATGGGGCTTTGGCTTTCTGCCCTGGGCCCCAGCGAGTCTAATGCTGGTCCTGCTTGGCCGACCCCCTGAAACCTGCCCCGGACCCCTGGTTGAGAACCACTGTTCTATTGAACTCTCAGTTAAAATCACATCTTCTGCTTCTTCCCTGTAGGTATTATTTGTGTCTTCAGCTTAGACATGACATTGTTACAGGGCGTCTGCCTTGTTCCTTTGCGACACTGGCCCTGCTGAGTTCTTACACAGTCCAGTCTGAATTGGGAGATTATGACCCTGAGTTACATAGTGCAGATTATGTCAGTGAGTTTAAACTGGCCCCAAACCAGACAAAGGAACTTGAAGATAAAGTCATGGAACTACATAAAACATACAGGTGAGTGCTGGTATTAAGGGAACTTGTCTGTGCACCACAAAGTAAAAGGGGTAATTAGAATTATAGCCATTTAGTATTTTCCCAAATTCTTTGTTTTTGTTTTTCTTTTCAGGGCCATCAATATCTTTTGTGAGCCTTCAAACAGAACAACAGTGAGAGAGAGAGAGTTAGTTTCATAGATGAGTTTTCAGTTCACAAAGAAAATCCATCTGCTTTAAGTAAATAAAAAACCTCCAAACAGTTACAAAAAGTCCTTCCAGAATTTATAACCCACTTGCTTTGCATAAACTATCCTGATAGTATCTGATTCCTTCATCGCACTGAGAGAGTCCAGAGTTGGTCATGCAATACTAATTACCCCTTGAGACTACTTATTTACAAACTGTAGCCTTTACTGCTTCCTTCCCCTCTCCCCCTCCACTCACTCCCGTTGTTGTCCATTTGTCCACCGTTTGTGTCTTGTCATAATCCTAGACTCTTTGGGGCAGAGGTTGTCTTTGTGTTCTCATTTTACTTGTTTGTATGGTCTCTAGCACAATGGGACCTCTAGGCGCTACTGCAATATAAAGAATAACAAAGGAGTTGGTGAAAACATTGGTGAGTCCAAAACGAGTGAGAATGTTCTGAGAATATCCTGCAGCTGTTGGTTAGTTAGAAGAGTTCTGTGAAACTTTAAAATATCTTTAAGAACCCCACTTTTGGAGTCTCTATAGTCATCACCCTTATGACAGTGGAGGATGGCTTTGATTCCACTTCGAACTATATAGTGCGCATACTGTTAACTTTGTCCTTTGTTCTCCCTTCTCCTCTTCTATTGTTGTTCAGTTGTCCTGTGCGGGAGGGGGCCTTGTCTTCCTTTTTGTATGTTAGCACTTAGGATTCAGTGGCCTACCTCCTGAATGGAGTCTTCTGGTGCTGCTGCAATACTACTAATAAATAACATTGTACAACACCAAATGCATCGGAAGTGGGCATGAAAGGTGTAAATACTGAGATCTCAGCATAACTTTGTTTTTGGTGCTGACATGAGTAGAACTCTCATCATGCTATAGGGTGCATTGGTTTTATTTACTAAGCACCAACACCATATAAAACACAAAAAGATGTGGCCTCTACCCGATGGGGTTCATGATCTTAATATACGGAGAGAGCTTGTACAATTGCATTCTACCTCGGTGGAAGGATTTCAGAGTGTAGCAGTTTTTCAAATGTATTACTAGGTATGTAGCTGCACTTCCAACTTTGTTGGATGATGATATTAAAGGGAATAGACGCATAGACTTTAAGGTCAGAAGGGACCATTATGATCATCTAGTCTGACCTCCTGCACAACGCAGGCCACAGAATCTCACCCACCCACTCCTGTAACAAACCCCTAACCTATGTCTGAGTTATTGAAGTCCTCAAATAGTTGCTTAAAGACCTCAAGGTGCAGAGAATCCTCCAGCAAGTGACCCCTGCCCCACGCTGCAGAGGAAGGCGAAAAACATTCAGGGCCTCTGCCAATCTGCCCTGGAGGAAAATTCCTTCCCGACCCCAAATATGGTGATCAGTTAAACCCTGAGCATGTGGGCAAGACTCACCAGCCAGCACCCAGGAAAGAATTCTCTGTAGTAACTCGGATCCCACCCCATCTAACATCCCATCACAGGCCATTGGACATATTTACCGCTAATAATCAAAGATCAATTAATTGCCAAAATTAGGCTATCCCATCATACCATCCCCTCCATAAACTTATCAAGCTTCGTCTTGAAGCCAGATATGTCTTTTGACCCCATAGGAATGAACTTTTTCTATAACCTAATATTTGTGAAAGGTTTCTTTATCGCTCTGTGACTCCCTTTTCATACTGGTGGGTCTCTCTTGAGCAGCTCTTGTATCAGGTTAGAGGATCATAATAACTAAACTAAAACTTTTTTAACTTTTTGAAAAAGAAATATTATCCTATATTGTGCATATTTACACTAATATACTGACATGTTCAACTACAGAGACCACGCTGAACTGTTTATTATCTAGCTCTCTTTGCACTTTTTAAGGAGCCTACCACCATGATATATAAGTATTGTACAATCTGAAAGAGGGGTGCAAGTGTCGGTAATTTTAAGAGAAGAAAGAAAATGCCATAAAACACTGAAAATGAGCCCAAGCCCTAGTGTGAGACTTGAACCTGCAGTCTCTCTTGACTGCCCCAAAGCTGTGAGTTGAGCCACAGTAATGCCTATAGTATCAGAGAGGTAGCTGTGTTAGTCTGGATCTGTAAAAAGCGACAAAGAGTCCTGTGGCACCTTATAGACTAACAGATGTATTGAAGCATAAGCTTTCATGGGTGAATACGAAAGCTTCTGTGTCTGACGAAGTGGGTATTCACCCATGAAAGCTCATGCTCCAATCCGTCTGTTAGTCTATAAGGTGCCATGGGACTCTTTATCGCTTTTTAGTAATGCCTATAGTGGACTTCAGTACAAGGGTGATACCAAAGCTATAATGAACACCTCAAACTTGCACTGTCAAATCAATATTTTAAACTGATTTCTCTACATTTGTACTGAGGGGGAGAGGCATGCGGAAGATAAGCTTGTCAGTTGCTCAGTATCTTCCTTTGACTTCAGGTTATAAAGTACTATTTGTGATAGAACAGGCAACTAACATCGCTGAATTATTTTTTTCGTCTTTTATTCTCTTAAAAGAGCCAGTGAACATAAAGCATTTTGTTTAAAACAAAATTATTAAAAGTTGACCTGAATAACATGGCTATATCTAGATTTGTAGTATTCTATAGCCTCCCTCTTATAGATGAATTCATTAATATTGGATGATGTTCTGAGAACTTTAAACATCAGATGGTTTTTAGGTAAAGAATTTCCACATAAAATGTTCTTAGTGCTATTGCCGTTTTATTTGAACTATAAAGGGTTTGTGTTTAGGAGATGAATGTTGACCTTGTTGTTCCACTTAAAATGGGCTGTTGTTGCCATATTAATCCTTTTTATTCCCGTTGATCTGTACTGTATCACGCCTGCATAAGACACAACACTAGGATTTACAGTTTACATAAAATGTAAAGTGTTTTGTAAGTAAGCTATCAAAGCAGCAAACAAAACTAAATGTATATAAATGAGTACTGTCCCAATATAGCATTTGGACATTTCTTGCACAATAGAAGCCTGTTACCAGAGATACTTCAATAACACTGAAAATAGCCCCATTATCCGGATGCTTCTGTTATCCAGAGTTGCATTGTATTGCCTTTCCTATGGACAGGACACCTATCTAGTCCCAGAAAATGTCTTATTCATCTAGCCTGCTCCTAGTAAGAGTCTCCTATTAAGTGATTTCAACTTCCCTGGCATATAATTCTCAGAACAATAGCTGGATTCTGAAAAGTATTGAGTGGGTGCCACAGTTTGCTGTTTGGCTTCAGTAGATTTAATTTGTTCACCTTTTTTGCAAATGAAGTTGGCTGTTGACGAATCATGGCACTGATTCTCTACAGTGGTGCTTCCCTTTTTCAGTCTGTAAACGGGTCAACTCACCCCTGCGGCGCCTCCTACTGGTGACTCCGGGAAGTAGCTCATTCCAGCACTGGAGCGCCCTCTGCAGGCCGGTGATCCACCTGTTTGCTACTGGCCCCCGTGTCCCTCCCAGGACCCCGGTGCCCCTTTAACTGAGTTTCCCCTTCCCAGGGGAACCCCCACCCTACTATCCCCACTTCGCCTCAGTAGTGGCTACTGCCAGTCATTCTCTAGCCCCACATCCTGGGGCAGACTGCAGTATTAGCCTGTTCATCATAGGCAAAGGGGTTTGGACCTGCTGCCTTGGCCTACCCTCTGCAACCCCCGTACCTGTTGGCCCACTGCTAGGCCACAGCCTGGGGCTTTCCAGGCTGGAGCTCCCCAGCTCCTCAGCCTTTCCCCAGCCCTGCTTCACCCTAGGTACCTTGTCTCAGTTCCCTGCAGCCAGGCCCTTCTCTCTCTGAAGGCAGAGAGAGACTGACGCTCCTAGCTCACAGCCTTTTATAGGGGCCAGCTGTGGCTGGATTGGGGTGTGGCCCAGCTGCGACTACTTCCCCAATCGGCCCAGCTTTGAGAGCAGCAGCTCTCAAGCCCTGCCAAGCCGCATTTAAACCCCTTAAAATCCGGAGCAGGGATCCACCCTGCTACAAGTCCGTTTACTAGGGTGACCGTGTTTCCCAAAGGGGAAACGGGACATTGTGTGGGGCTCACCGAAGCCCCTTCTTGTGTGCAGAGCTGGCCCGAGCCACTTGCTTCCCCTCCTCCCCAACATTCCTTCATGCTCCACTTTTTTGGCAAAACTGGACAACTTGGACAAATGCCCAGTTTTGCCAAAATATTAGGGCGCCCAGGACAGGGCTTTAAAAAGGGGACTGTCCTGGCCAAAATGAGACATATGGTCATCCTAGGTACTTCAGAGGCATAAGATATTGAGGAATTATCATAGAATCAATATGAAGCAGTATCTTTTGTAAACATAACATTCTGCATTCAGAAAATAAATTCAGCAAACCAAGGCTCAGCAGTTCTTTTGCTAAATAGAAGATCACTGTCTATTCCTTTAAAACTAATCATCATTATAGATAATAGTAAGTTCATTGTCTTTTTTTTCTCCACATATCCTTTTTTAGATCCATGACTCCAGCCCAAGCAGACCTCGAATTTCTTGAGAATGCAAAAAAGCTATCTATGTATGGAGTTGACCTTCACCAAGCTAAGGTAAGAGATTTTTGTTGTTGGAGTACGTTGTGGCCCACAGGTTCCTTATTTCAAGAGCCCTGATCAAAGATGTAGGCAGGCAGGCAGGCAGCCACCTTTGCAGAAATGCAAGCATATAATAGATATGTTGTAAGCATTAGTGCAAGCTTTATAAAAAGGAAGTTACACTTCCTGATTTGCTTCTCTGTATATTATAGAGAGCTCTTTATAAACCTACCAATGTAGACAAGCTCTTAGTCTGAAGAATTTAAACTAATGTTTGATCCTGAAAAGTAATCCACTCTCAGAATTCTTTTAGAGTTTATACTGTATTTATCAGATCAGACACAAACTTTGGGCAGATGGGGTTGGAGAAGAGATCAATAGAAGGGAGGAGGTTTTAAGGAGAGATATGAAGGAAAGTAAAATTGGCCCTTGGCACGTGGGAAGTTGGAAGCTGTTCAAGCATGCAGGACAAATGAATTCAGTAGCTATTTAGGAAAAGCCAAAAGGAGTGTATAGAGAAAATGCTGGGTGATCAGTTGTTGGAACTTGTAACTCCAACACTGCTGTAGGTATAAACATGTATTAACTTCCCTAGGACTTGGAGGGAGTTGACATCATTCTGGGAGTCTGTTCCAGTGGCCTTCTCGTCTATAAAGATAAACTGAGAATCAACCGCTTTCCTTGGCCCAAAGTGCTGAAGATTTCCTACAAACGCAGCAGCTTCTTCATTAAGATCCGGCCAGGGGAGGTACATTGCCAGTTTATCTTCTGTTTTTGTCGTGTATTGTCATAAAACATTTTCTAATTAGTGTTGTTTGTTCTTTTTTGCATAAAGAACAGAAAGGTGCTGTGAATATTTAAAGTTGTTTCCATAATTGCAGTAGTACAATTGGTTTTTCATTTTAAATTATACCTTATTTCCTGTCTTATTTGGCTTTGTAGTAGATTCAATTTATAATATAAAACTAAAATATCTGTCTGAGCCTATAAAATTACATTTGAATTATAAATTACATAGTAGTTAGCTCCACCTATTTGTAGAGTATGGTATTCTGATGGTATTCTGCTGTTGAACATATTCTCATTGGAATAATACAAGCACATAACAGATCTTTGGTGCAGAAATACAGATATAAACAAAATATTTCACCATAACCTAAATGAAGCAAAATGTTTGATCTTTCTGATAGTACTTAGAAACATAACTTTAATTAGGAGAGCAGAAGATTCTGTGGTAAAGACATTTTTTTTCTTGCTGTGGAAAGCAAGTAGCTGTTCATTTCATAAGACCTTAGATGACTATTCATAATTCAGAATGTTGTACTTTTTATCAGTTGCCAAAGTATGTAGCAACATGGTGTAGAGGGGGCTGGATCATGTGGAAAGGGGAATGGAGTTGCCTCTGCTGCATTGTTTTATCCACACCTTGTTGGGTCCAGCATGAATGGAAGCAGACAATGAGTAGGGAGGCCAGGGGAGACACATTTTCCCCCCACCCCGGGAAAATACGCCTAGAAATGTAATATAGTTGCAGACCATGTTTTCATTTCTGTGGTGGAAAATCCCTTTTAAAGGGGATCCCAGAACTGCTGCAGAGAAATATAGGCTCCATATAGAAGGGCCTATGCCTTCTTGCAGATGCCTGGATATGTTCATATATATCTACAGGGTTTGTGGACCAAACCTGCATCTCTCTAGTGGAAGAATGGCGAAGAAGTTCTGTGAGGGGAATTTTAGAATTGCTTGCCTGGGTTTTACCTGGGTATGTTCCATGTAGTGATGTTCTTTTGCATACGTCACTTGTAGCTACAATAAAATAATCTGCATTGCAATTTTCCATAGCACGAACAATATGAAAGTACCATTGGATTCAAACTACCTAGTTATCGGGCAGCTAAGAAACTGTGGAAAGTCTGTGTTGAACATCACACTTTTTTCAGGTATGTCTTGCTTAAAATTGTGTTTAAGATTTTTTTTTTTAAATATAGTGGGTTTTTAAAAGTGATACTAATTTCAAGTCTCAATTTTTGTAAGTCTTTTGCTGATAGATATGTCTGACTCTCCTCCATAGTGATTTAAGGTAATAAGGCCTGTAAAGAGTAAAAAGTGTGTATGGAGACAGACTTTTATTTTAGTGTTCCTAAAATAAATCAAGCTAGCAAATGAATGTTTAGCCATCAAGAACATAACATAGGAAATCCATCAAAATACAGAGATCTTGAAGTAAGGCACTGAAAGCATAACATCTTTATCTAAATGCCATAAGAGAATGAGAATAAAGAAGTGTTTGCCAAATATTTAACTCAGATATTGGTTATTTTATCTGGTATCTCTGTCAGGTGGTAAAATCTTTACCCCTAAATGGTTTCTTTTTAATAAGAGATTATTGAATAAAATAGAGGCTGAGATTGAGAAAACCAGTGACAGTTTCATGAGAGCTAAGGATGTCAAGGTTTGTAGAAAGATGCTGACTGCGGTGCTGTCATGCACTGTGTTTTGGTATCCACTTTGAAGTGTTGTTGTATCAGAAAGTACCTCTCAGCTTTGAGAGTTTGAGGTGCAGGTACTGATATGATAAAGGTCAAGAAAAAATTCTTGATAATAGGACCTTATACAACTTCAGATTAACTGCTGTGCTAAAGAAATAACATAAGATGCTTCACATGAGTCTTTTGGTCTGAAAAATGGTTGCTAGATAGTAAATATGTTACTCTCCCATGTTGTTAATCTAAGGGCCACTCCTTACTCCCTAAAGCTTTTTCTTAGAAATCTAAATGTTATATTTTTGGTTAATATAGAAACGTTGCAGGTGTGGGGTCTGGGTGCCGAGGGAGTGGAGCTTGATGGGTTGGGAGTCCAGGTGCAGCTGCTGGGGGATCAATGAGGTGGGGTTTGGGTTTACGGGCCTCATTGGAGGGGTCCAGGTATAGGGGGGTGAGGCTTGTCAGGATGAGGGTTCAATGGGTCTGCTTAGCAGGGGAGCCCCAGCTGCTGCTAAGGGGATGCTGCATGCCAGTCTCCGGCTCCCCCCACCCCCTGTGATTCTCCTATCTCCGGCCCCCTGCCCTATTCCACACCCCGTTCCTTCCACACTGCCTCTTCTCCCTACCCCCTCACCCCCCCCTTCCCTCATTTCCCACTCTGCCCCACTGAGGGCACTCACTGCTGCACAGAAAACAGGAAGGCTCCCAGCACACAGAAGGGCAGCACAACTGGCACTAGGGCCCAGGAGGTGGCGTTCAGCTGCAGAGTCTGGGGAGGAGACATGCAGCTTCCTTGAGCTGGGCATATCTGTGCTTGAGAAATGGGGGGGCGGGGAGTAGCATGTAACCCTGTGTGCCCCCCTCCATGCCTGGACTCTAGGGGGGGGGCACTCCTGCCCCAAGCTGCACTCCTGGTCCCCCCTGTGCCCCAGCTTCCCTGTTTTTTTTCCTACAGAGAAGCACAGGAATCCCGCCGTGGTGGCGGGCACACAGTCATGCAGAATCCCCCCAGGTGGATGTTATGTTAAGCAGCGGCGGCTCCAGGCACCAGCCGCCAGTGTTCCAAGCACGGGCCTGGGGTGGCAAGCCGTGGGGCGCACCCTGCCAGTCCCTGCAAGGGCCCTTCGGCGGCTTGCCTGCGGGAGGTCCGCCGGGCTCACGGATTCAGCGGCAATTCGGCAGCAGGTACACCGAAGCTGCGGGACGGGTGGACCTCCTGCAGGCGTGCCGCCGAATCCGCGGGGCCAGTGACCTCCCGCAGGCAAGCCGCCGAAGGCTGCCTTACTGCCGTGCTTGGGGCGGCAAAAAAGCTAGAGCCGCCCCTGATGTTAAGAGATCATTTAGAAAAATATATTCAGTTTTTCCACTCCCCCAACCCCCATCTCTTTAAATTCTTTCTATATAATACGAGTGATTTGAAGATATAAAACTAAAGTACATGTGAACCTTTCAGGCTAACTTCCCCTGAAGCACTTCCCAAGAGCAGATTCCTGGCACTGGGCTCTAAATTCCGTTATAGTGGACGGACGCAGGCCCAGACAAGACAAGCTAGTGCCTTGATTGACAGACCTGCTCCACAGTTTGAACGAACAGCAAGTAAACGGGCATCTAGAAGCCTTGATGGAGGTGAGTGAAATTTCATTACCTTATTGTAAGGTTTCCATACATGAAACCCATCCCATATTTTTTTTTCTATTGAAAATCACCCTGTAGGCTTAGGCTTCATACCTTTTTTTATTATTATTATTATTAATAATAATAATTTAGCTTAGCTAAAGAAGAAAGCTGATGTAAAGAGTCTGAAACTGAGACAGTGCCTGGAATATATTTCTAGACACTTAGTTGTTGTAAGGCAGTTCATTTTGTTAATTTTAGTTTATTAAAAAAAATAGTCAATTCTGATTCAAAATTTGTGGGCAGAAAAAATTGTAGAGAGAAATAAATTGGTTTGTTATAAAGCTCATAAATGACAGTGAGGTGACACTTCACAGAACTGTCAAATAAGACAAGCAAAAAAGAATGTGAATTTAAAACCTGAAGACTGACCCTATTCCTAAAGTCTGTTGAAACAGATTTCTTTTATTATATGCTGAAGCAGCACCCATTCTTCCCAAGACTCTTTTTTAGTTTTGAAAGTAATAACTCAAGTCGTGAGAAAATGCCATAAAACACGTCACTAAAAAGTCTGTACCTGCTTGTCCTGTTGCCACCAAAAGCTAAAAGAAAAATAGTACGTTTTAACTTTGATGTAGTAGTTCTCAAAAACTACCACAGATCTAGCTTTGGATCCCCATACTACATCTGGGATCCAAGTGGTGGTACTTGTTTTGTACTGCTAAGAAGTTTTTAAACTTCATCAGTGGTGTTGGCATGAGAGTTCATTTCAGACTCTATGGGCAAGTACCATAGGAGAAGGGAAAGTTCCACTTTTACTAATCTTGTGCTTTAATATCAGACCTCGAAAATAAAAACAGCAAATTAACGCTTCTGTCAGAATTGAAGTCTGCAGCCTTCTCTATATGCTACATGAGTAGCTTGTTAACATGTGCACAATTTCTTCAGCTAAACATGCGTCTCAAAAAATTGAGGTCAGACCTATATTGGAGGAGAAGCAGGAGGATGTGGTGATGGTTGAGATTCCAGAATCAAAACCTGTGGAACAGTTCGGAGAGAAGCCAGGTATAGCTGTGGTGGCTATGACTCTCTGCAGTGCCTTTTCTATCCTTTCCTTTTTTATGCTTGTTCTTGATCGCTCTGAAATGTTTCACAAATTTTGGCCTTTTTCTTCATTTCTTTGCAAGATCTGTCTTTATAGTCAGGCAGCCAACAGGCTGGGATGGGTTTATGTCCTTAAGTGTGGAGAACTGTTGGAATAGAATTGCTTGATTACACTTTTTAGACATGTATGCAGTGTAGTTGTGGCTGTCAGTCCCAGGAGATTAGAGAGACAAGGAGGGTGAGGTAATATCTTTTATTTGACCAACTTCTGTTGGTCAGAGAGACAAGCTTTCGAGCCACACAAAACTTTTCTTCAGGTCTGGTAAAAGTACTCTGAATATCACAGCTAAATGCAAGGTGGAACATATTGTTTTCTAAGGGATCATTCAAGGTTAAAAGAGGCCTGTTAATATCTCTGCAGTGATAGGGCAAAAAGAGGGGGTTAGTGGGATACAGATTGTTGTAAATAAATCCAGCAGACTTTTAGACAGAAACTCTGTGCTCAGATGGAGAGATTTTAAAGGTATAATTACATTTCAAATAAGACTATATTTTAAATTTGTGTACTTTATAAATGATAGATTAAAAAATGTGGAATATTGTTTTTGTGATCCTAAAACATCTGCTTTAAAACTCTTTTTGGATTTCATCTTAGAGGTTGCTCGCGTTTTTTTTTTTTTTTTTTAAATCTTGTTAAATACGTTTTGTAGTTCATGACATCTTGGGGAGCCATCTTTTGTAGAGCCTAGATTTCTTAGGACATGTTTATTATTTGTTACAATAGTATCTTGGTGACTTCTTGGCAAAGAAGCTGAGATGTCTATAAATTTTGTATATTGTTAGGATGAATTTGTGTATTATACCAGTGTTATCCGAGATCTGCTCTGTTTGCTACTTCTCTAATAATGAAAGGAAACTCATGATGAATGCTTACTGGTGCATAATTCTATCCAGCCAGCATCCTCCCTATCTGTGTTTGAGTAGAGTCCCATTCTTCCACTCCACCACAATTCACTATAGAAACCTTGTTTTGTAGCCATAATGTTTCTATCCAAAAAGATATAGACAGGCCCATCAATACTTTTCCTAAGATGGAGACTGACACAGGCCAGTCATTCCCATCTTCTTCCACACCAAAGTGACCTCTGCCTACGCAAGTGTTGCCAGCTCCGGCTGGCTTGAGAAGTCAGAGATTGATACTGTAGATCAACCCAGGCCTCCCACAAGGCACTACAAAGGACTAACACCTAAGACACCAGGACACAATTCTGATTGTTCTGGTATGCAGTTGCAATGCAGAATTATACTAAAGATCTAACTCCTAGAGCGGCTTAAAACAGGCAATTTTAGTGTGTTGGCTGCCCCTCCCCCACAAAATGTAGACATGCACAGTCCTTAAGAGGTGAGTCCCCATTGACCCTGACCTCACCATTAGTGACTGTTATTTCCCTGCAGTCTTCCATTTGGTATATTAATGCATTCGTAACTTCTTCTAGCCAAACATACTTTTGAAAATATTGAGATGAAACCAATAGCAGAAGAAGAGGAAGAGGAGAAAGTGGAGGTGTTTAAGGTTACTGTTCCAGAATCAAAATTAATGGAACCGTTCCAAAAACAGCCAGGTACAGCTGTGATGGCTTCTCATACAGTCGTGCTAACATCACCTCCTACAGTACTTACACCTGCTTTTACACAGCTTATTTGTTATGTATGAGCAGCGTTATGGATTGCCAGTGTTAAAGGTGCTGAAATACTATAGAATATGGCTAGAATTTTTGGTGTGGTACTAACTCAATTAAAACCAGAGTAAACGTGGCAGATACCTTGAATCATAATGCTACATCAAACGTAGTTATGAACCAGACAACTTTAGTGAGGTCGGGAGACATATATAAAAATTTTTTACAGCAGTGGTTCAGCAGTTCCATTGGTACATGCACTCATACATACAGATGGCAGCCTCCAAAGGTGGTGTACCTTGCTGGAAGTGCTGCAGTGTAGTCACTTTCATAGGCATATGTGTCATGAATCCTACTAGCAGTATACAAAGTCTAGAATTGTTCAAGTTGTGCTCTCCCTGACCTGTGGCAGATGTTGTGCTACACAGTTTGAGGAGTTAGATTGCAACCTCCTTTTTTCATTGCATTGTTCTTGGCGGCTATTCACTAGTGATTCAGCCTCCCCTGGAGTCAGTTGCTCTTTCCAAGCCACTCCATTGCTTCAAATAAACCTCCATTTGTCTTAAATAAAGGCAGATTTTATTGGCAAATTACAGAAGTTGGAGACCAACATAATGTAATAAAATAAAATGTAAAATAAGTAGAAATATCTCCTACTTGGATACTGTGGAAAGGGTTGATTAAACTAGTAAACTAGCTCTGTGATAGATTACAGAATATCCAGATATTACCTACTGCAGTGTGGCAGGCAAAACTAGTTTCTCAGGCCTGGTCTACACTAGGACTTTTATCATTTATTTATCAGCGTTAATTAACTAACACAACAACCGCCACACACAGGAAGCCATTTTAAAAGACTAGGGGGCTCTTTTAGTTCCCATTCCCTCCACCCGGCAGGTGGAGTAGCGCTAGCGTAACGCAGGCTTGCTTGGAGGGGCTGGGTGTGGATGTGGATGCTAGCAAGCAGGCAGCAGACACACAGTGCACCACTCTGACGGCGTTGACAGGAGACAGCAGCCAGCCACACAGGACTCTCTGGCCAGCCACATGAAATGAATGAATTTTTTTTTTTTTCATTTTTTTGGTTTCTGGCTGACGGTCTGGTTGCACATCGCTCGGGCTCGGCACCCAGCAGCAGCAACAGCAGGCAGCTCAGAGAGGCAGAGAGAGCAAGAGAAAGAATGCAAGAGGACTGACAAGTGGAGGGAAGTCCCAGGATCTGATCTGTGGTGTGTGGGTGAGCTGCTGCTGCTGAAGCGCGGAAAGCGCAAGAACAGGCGAAGACGAAGGAAGGTCTCTAGAAGAGAAAAAGAAGAAGGAGGGGAAAGCAGTGGAGGCGCGCGTGAAAGTGAAGAAGACTAAAGCAAGGGAAAAAGAAAGTCAAGCAGCACCAGACGCCGCATGCCCAGCCAGACATTCTAGCCAGCTCTCCACCTGCATGCCATTCAGGTGGGTCTGCAGCCAGTGCCAGCCAGCAGTGGGACCGCTCCGACGAGTGGGTGTGATGAGGACGGTTCTCTGTACGTTCAGTTCCTGGGGGGATGAGATGAAGAAGATTTGGGGGGGCGGCGAGCTCTTCCTCCCTCCCACCACTTCCACCTCTCAGCCCTACTTCTTCACATCATCAGGGAATCTCCCAAAACCCCCCCTCGTATCGCACCCCCGGAAGAAAGAGAAAAGGATCAGAGAAGAAGAAACTAAACAACAAACATTTTTTTTTTTTTAAAAAAATTTTTATAAAATAAAAAAATATATAATAATAAAATAAAATATAAAATAAAAATAAATAATAGCTACAACACATATACAAGCAGATAGATAGAGAGCAGGGAGAGGGCAGCTAAAAAGAGCAAAGCAAGAGGAGAGCAGAGGGAAAAGCTTGGTTTCTTGGGGCAGGCGCTCAGCTGTCCGCAGGGCCGACATCATTGGGTGCATGCACCATCTAGGGGCAGGAGGCAGAGCATCGCAGCTCAGCGCCTGGGGGTCTGTCGCCTGATGTGCTGCATCTGTGTGTCTGTGTCTCTGTACTGTTGCGGCCACTGATGTCCTTGTGGTACTGTGTGCTGCATGTGTGGTATATTAGTGGAGTGTATGTTAGTGTTATATTGCTTTTTTTAGAGTACTTTGCATAAGAATGACCTTTTACTTTGCATTTTATGATTTTTGATAAAGAAGTTTTACTTTAAACAGAGTTTACTTTGCATAAGAATGACCTTTCATTAACAGAGTTTTACTTGCATAAGAATGACCTTCGCTAACAGAGTTTTTTTGCATAAGAAAACAGCCTCGCTTAGCCCAGGGCTTCAGGCCTCAGAGATAAAGAGTAGCAGCTGGCTTTTGGCGATCATGCTCAATAACCCTTGTTTTTGCACATTTTGCTGAGCAGCAGAGCACAGCTAAGCAGCAACACTAAAGCACTCTGTACTGTAAAGGCAAGTAAGGCTTACTTTTGTTTGTACTGTAAGCTTCTATCTGCTATCTTTCCTCTTCTCTGCCTATTTCTCGCTGCTGCAATTGATTGCAATCTCGTGAGTCGAACTGTTCATCTCCTGCTGACTAGACTCTGTTTCTTGTTTCACTCTTCTGGACTGACTCTGGAAACTCACTGCCACTGTGTCTGTTCCAAGTTCATGTTCATCTTTCAAACATCACCTTTGTTCACACACAGCACAGCTTCGCGCCTTCCCGGGCAGGCCCATTCACCCGGATGCCCAGCAGAGCACCACTGCAGAGGGCCTGAGGAGAGGGGCATGAAAGAGACATGAGCTCCAGAGCCAGGGCCCAGAGGAGAGCAGAGAGAGCACGCAGGCGAGAGAGCAGCAGCACAGCAGCAGGCACAGCAGGAGAGCCAGGAGGCGCAGGATAGGAGGGAGGATCAGTCGGAGGTCAACAAGCGCAGGAGAGGCAGGCGCCGCCTCTGCAAGACCGCAGCAAGCCAGACGCCAGAAGACTGCCCAAGCGCCCAAAGAGGAGAGTGCAGCCGTGAGGTCGCTGCCCTGCACCCTGCACCAAAGTGTGTCCCCACCCCCCCTTGTCCAAGAACTGACCCAAAGCATCAAGAGAGGGGCCCTCCCAACCAGCAGAACTGTCCATGCACACAAACAACAAAGACAATTTTTAAATACTGTCAAAGCGCTCTTTTTAGTTCAAACTTCAACTCAAGTTCAAGTTTTAACTTAACTTGTTCTTGTTATTAGTGTAAGCGGTTTGGTTGTACACTGTGTCAGTTCTGTTGGGGTTGTTCTGGTCACTTGTGTGTTCTGTAGTGTGGTTGAACAGTGGTCACTGGGGTACTGCAGCAGGCACTGCAGCAGTGTCAGCACAGGCACAGTCTAGCAGGGTACACAGGCCTGTGTGGTCATGCAAGCTGGACCGCTCAGGGTGGTGTGTACTGGTGGCTGCTGCCTTGTCCCAGCTTGTCCTGTATGCTTCCTGGTGCCTGATCACCCATCCTCCACTGCCCCCCCCGCAGCCCAAACCCCCACCTCCCGTGTGCCCCCCGCCCTCCCCCCCACCCCTTCCCCCCATCCCTCTCAGACCTCCCACCCCCACCACCCACCCCCCCCACACCCCTCACCCACTCCCAAAACCTAAACCCACAGCTCACCCCACCCATCACAAAACACAGCCCAACCCCCTTCCTGCAAACCCCAACATCAAATTAACAAAATGTTTCACAGAAATGCAAAGTAATTCAAACTAAAAAAAAAAAATATTATTAATTTAAAAAACATTAAAATAAATTTTTAAAAATCCTTCTGAAGTTAAAAAAAATATATGGAAGTGGGAAACTTGGGGATATCAGGGGGACAACAGAAAGGATGCTCTGCAGATGCCCTCCGCCTGCTTCTGAGCTGGCCTAAGCCTCTCAGCGATGCCCGCTTCTCCAGCAGTATGCTGCATGATGGCTGCATCAAGCAGCAGAAAAGGCGAAGCAAGGTCCTAGCCATGCTCACTCCCTCTCCAAGCAGCAGTCAGGCAGCTTACATCCTCAGCACCTGATAGGCAGCAAGCGCAGCAAGGTCTTGATCCTATTCTTTGTCAGGTAGTCAAGCAGCAGCCACAAGGGCCCCACATCTCACCACCATTCTGCGGGTCAACAGCCATTTTGAAGGCGCACTGATTTGTGCTCGCCCGAGGCGTGGCGCCTCAGAGGGCAAGCCATAGGCCCAGGGCAGGCCGTGGCAGGCCAGGTCCCCAACGCCCACCTGCCCATCCGCTTGTTTGTGCACATAGGCCCAGGCAAACAAGAGCGTGTGCCTGAACACTCAAGCCACTGCCACTGCCGCCCCCCCGACACGACGCCATGAACCTGCCCCACCCCTCCCCCCTTGTTTGGCCCACAGCTGTGGCAAGTAGTAAGCCCCCCCCCCCATGATGCAAAGCTGGCCCTGGGGTTGGTGCCCTGGCCTCCATGGTGTCGGCGTGGGAGTGGCGGCCAACCATCCTTGATGTGAGTGGCCTGGCATCCCCAGCCCCACCCAGCGAGGACATCATCCAGGGCGCATGGGCTGGCTCCGGCCTGCTTGACGGTATTGCAACTGCTTGCTCAGGTTGCTCGCCTGCCGGTGGAGCCAGCACAGTACGCGTGGGCTGCTGTCACACACGCCAAAGTGCGCCTGCTGCATTGCAAGTGAGCAGCTGAGGCCCAAGTGCAGCCTCCAGCTGGCATGCTTGGCACACACCAGGTCAGGCAGCAGTGCAGCTGCACAGTCTGTGCTCGCAGGGGTTTCTAGGTCACCGCCACAGATCGCAGACTGACAGCACTGTGTTTCTCCACCAGTGCCATTGTCTCCACCTGCAGCCTCAGCACTCTGCCACAGGCCCACACACCCCACTGCCCTGATGCCGCCCCACTCCACCACACCTGTGCCACCCCCACCCCTGCCCCACGCCTCTGACGCCCCGCCGGAGCTCTCCGCCCACAGCTCTGGCTGCGGTCCTCGCCGCGAGGACTCCACCGAGCCGCCGCGACCAGATGACGGCCGGAGTTGCGGAAGAAGTGAGCGCTAATGTGCGAGGGCTGATGAATGGCAGCAGCGATGCCCATTGGCGGGCGGCGCTGCGAACGAAGCAGCGCAGCATTTCTCCACGCTCGGGAGGACGGAGGGAAGGGATTCCGTGGGAAGACAGGAGGGCGGGAGAACGATTCCCCCTTGGAAATCATTGGTGGGCTGTTTTTGCAAGTAGCATCATTGGGTGGGAAAGAACATGGGGAATGCAAAAGGTGTATGCGGGAATGTGTGTGTGTGGTGGTGTCGTGTGAATGTAGAAGTTCGACTTATTCGACTTCTATGTGGGAGGTCGAATCACATTATAGTATGGATACACACAAACAAATCCATTAAGGTGAAGATAGATCCTCAGAGCCTTGCACTTCCAGCCTGCCAGCTATGTCCGGATCACATGGTCCACAGTTTTGTGCATCAGCAGAGTTTCTTCTTCCCTTTGTAGGGAAATCATCCCTTTGTTCTCCCATCAACCAGTCTTTGTTTGCAAGGTACCCGTTCCCTCCACTCTTTGATCCCATCACATACACCTCTGTGGGTCAGAGTAGTGGCTTACTACACCTCCAAAACCATGCACGTGGCTATTGCCCAATTGTACCGATTTCTCCACCCAGCTCTGTTGAGATGGATTTTTGTGAACATGTTGCCTCCCAGGCATTGAATCTGTGCACACCTGACAGTTAATTGTTTCCTTTCTCAGCCTGACCACTTCATTATTATCCATAGCAAGCTGTGCCTCTATAGCCAATATTATGCTGGGTACAGAAATACATTTTAAGTATAACCTCGTAATCAAAGTAATTAGTATTTGATACATCAGATAAGTAATTATAGTCTGCCAAAGGAAACTGTGTGAATTTTGTTCTCTCTCCCCCTGTCCTCTTATCCCAAAGCATCAAAAAATTAGTATCATAATGCTGCGTGCTGATATTCAGACAAGGTTCCTGAAGAGAGATTGTTCTTGCAAGCTTGTTCTTGGTAACTTCTCCTTTTCCCTGCCGTCTTTGAGGTGGCATTTTAATGAATGCATAATTTTTTTAGTTATACATGTCCTTGAAAATATTGAGATAAGCCCAATAGACGAAGATGAGGAGGAAGAGAAAGTGATGACAATGAAAGATCTAGAACTAGAGCCCAAATTTCTGGAACCAGTCCAAAAGGAGCCAGGTACAGTTGTGATGGCTTCTCACACCCGTGTGGTTTACATTTCCTTCTACTAAGCCTGACTCTGTTTGCTATCTCACAGCTACCACGTACAACTTCTCCCATGTTTATTGTCACTTCTGCAGTACAAGCAGTGTCAAGGCAGTGGTGCTAGATGAGATTGTGCCAAAAGGATGCCAGGTCAATACTAGACACTTATTGATGTGTAGGAGAAGTGTTGTTGTTTTTTTGAGAAATGTGATACCTTGGATTAATATGTAACAGTGAAAATTAAGTAAACTTCGGTATCAACAAATTTGTGCACTTGATTACCAGTAAAATTATGTTTGCAGTTTTCTTGCATTTTTCTCTTAGTCTGCTATTTGTATTGGTCAAATACATACAGTATTTCTGCATATTTTATAGACAAAGACAAAAAGCATTTTAATACCTTTTTGAATGAGAGGCAAAACAGGGATTAGAGGATATCTAAACATACAGTCTATGATCCTTAAATCTGAAAATTTCTGATGTTTTGGGTCTAGCTGGGTGAACCGTAGTAAATTAGTATTAGCTTGGACAAAGTATCGAGTGTGTATTGTCCTATTTGAGCCATAGGCCCGGAAACTAAGGGTGTGGGGGGGTGCTGCAGCACCCCCAGGTTTTAGGTGGGGCTCAGCTTCTGGCCCCACACATGGGCTCCCAGCTGCCGGCCCCAGCCTCAGCCCCCTTACCTCTGTCTTGGTCCTGTTCTCCTGGAGGCATGGCTCTGCTCCTGGCCCCAGCTCAGGGGACGGGGGAAGGGGTGCAGAGGGGGGTAAGAGGGCTGGCTTTCAGCACCCCACTGTTAAAAATGTTCCAGCGCCACTGATTTGAACCAGTAGTTGACTTCATGAATATGAGCTTCTGTCAAACTGAATTTATTATTTCAGATAATGGGAAGAAGTTTAATTAGACAACCATAACAATTAATAGGCTATTGTGGGTATAGAAATTGCTTAGTGAATTGTTTGGGGCTTGCTTTGACATAAAGGATCAGTTTGACCACCTATTCCTAAATGTAAGGACTTTTAGAAACTTGGTTGCTCAGAAGCTAGAATTAGGGAAGGAAGAGAGTTGGTGAGTTTTGCATGTACCTGATGCTTGTATGTGAGGCACGCTTCTGCTGACAGACTCGTGTTTGAAGCCTCTGGGAAATGATGGGCATCGTTCCTCAACAGTGACTCTTCTTGTGGCAGGGGAAATCATTTGACCTAAAAAGTAGAAGTCTGCTTTGAAAGCCAACTGGAGACTGCTGCTTGTCTGTAAAGTTTTATAACGAAATACCTAGTGATTTTTAATAGGCCAAAAGAAAATGCATAAATCTGATCCAGAGATGGTGAGGAGGTAGAGAATCTCAATGTCTGATTCAAAAACTTCTGAAGTTTCTGTTTGGAGACTTCATGGTACAGTTAATACAAATGATCACAGTTATAAATGTTTGTACTTTAAAGGTTTCATAGTGATGAACTTATATCAGTGGTGGTTGAAAGATCCAGAAACTCCTTGCAGGGTCACAAGTAAATTAGTATTTCTGGTGTGGCTTCTTTGCAGAGTGCAAGCTTGCTTTTTAACTTTCTGTACAATGCCTTTTATTAAAACTATAAGGAAAATATCCTCCACCTTTCTGTACTAAATGCACAAGCTGCTTTACCCCCTCCCCCCCCCCTTTTTTTCCCCCTCTTTAAACTACAGTGCTCTAACCTGGGAAGATTTTCCTAGGGATCTAGAATCATTATGCATTTTGAACCTTGCCTTGACTCTTTTTTCCTGTTCAGCAGTAGCGGTGGTTACACCTGACCGAAGCCCACGGCCCACCTCTGCACCAACCGTTGCTCAGAGACATGTTGAACCTACCCCACCAGCTGCATCAGATACCAAGGAAATAGTAGTAGTCTCTAAAGTGGAGAAGGAAGCTGTGGAAACTGAGGGAAAGCATGAAGAAATGCTACCCGAGAAGGTGAAGATGGAACCATCTGAAGTGGCCAAGGTACGCTAGCCTTAGAATTACCATAAAGTGTTTATTTGTGAGGACTGCAAGTGATTTTTGCTTTATATGGAATGCTAGCTCTAAAATGGCCTCCAATGGCAATGTTGCATTAGATGGGATGGGATAGAGAGGTATCTCATCCCTGTGTAGTCAGTGGACTGGGAATGGGATCCCCTCTAGCTAGTTGGTTGATTCCAGAGAATACCTTTCCTGAACTTCAAGATACCACAGAAAATGCTACAGTGCATGTTACAGTTTTCATTTCTTAATTGTACCTAGGGCAGAACTTTTTTTCAGGGATGGTCCTAAACAAATTCGGTGTTACCCTTTGATCACCTTAAAATGGTATGTTCCGCTGAGAATTAACTCCATGTACAACTGAATTTGTTCTTGTTAACTAATAACGCTCTTTACTTCAGTTGAATTGCCCCTGATGTACACAATGTGAGAGAAGAATTGGGCCCAGAGTCTTCCAGCTTTTATAGTGTAAGGTGGTGTTTTAATTGATTTGTTTTCCCTGGAGAGCTGTTAATGGACTTCTGACAGGCTGGCAGCTGGACTAAAATGTTGATTTGTGACTGTTCAAACACTGTTTAGAGACTGTGTTGAATATATTATTAAGTGGGACTACTTAAAAATTGGAAAGTGAAAATATCTGGTTCTTTGAGTATTCTGTGTAAAATATAGATAGATAAAAATATAAGGCAGAATAGTATATGAAGAGGTGTTTCAACATTATTTTAAAGTTTATTTTGAGAGAGGGTATGGATTGTGGAGAATCTAGAGGCAGAAAGGGTAGTAGATAACTTAAGATTGCTTCCTGTCACTCTGAATACTGTACATTCTGTTTTCCCCATTTTTTGTTGGGAGTCAAACTCTTCTTGTAATTACATCATATAGAGAGCAAGTCACATATGGTAGATGTAGTTATATTCCATGGAAGATCGGTATGTATAAAATAAGCACTTGAGGCACGAGGGAGGAGACAGTGCAATATCCTCACCAGCCCCCCAGACAAGCCAAGAAATCTTTATTTTCAGTCTTCAAGGAATCCCTGTAGGGATATTAAGAATTCTTGTTGGTTGGAGAAAACTGGTGGCAATCTTGAAACATAGGGCCAAATTTGGACCTGGTTACATCTGGTCAATCTCTGACTCTAATGAAGTTGCATCCACTTAAAACTGGTGAATTTGGCCCTTCAGAACCACAATTCAAAACCATAATCACAGTGTCACATTTTCATTGTGTGTTAACCACTTTGTAGCTTCCTTAACATACAGTACTAAGTGTATTTCTTTTGATATGTAAGTGCCTCTCTTCCTTGCATAGTCTACTTGCCATATATCTCTGTATATAAAAACACACATGAGAGGTGAACAAATCAGTTAGTCAACAGGACCGTCTATGATTAACGAAACACAACTTTTGGTAACCCACACTTGGACTGATGACACCACAGTTTTTAAAATTGTCAATGGCTGTACACCATTGCCAAATATTTAAGAGCTCTGAACTTTCTGTCATAAAGGCATGGAGCAGGAGCACTAAGTCACTGAGGATGAGTGCCAAAGACTAATGGAGTCTTGCAGATAATTGAAACATTGTAAAACAGGTTAATGCCACACAATGGTTGCGTTTAAAATAATTCCATTCATCTAGTCCCTCATTTATCTGACAGATTTTTCAAGTAGTTACAGTATTAGGTTTACTTTGGCGCTTAGTGTAGAAAGAATTCTTGTAAAATCCTGTAGACTCTAGAAGCTCCTAAACTGCTCCATAATGGAATCTAGTCTTGGGTTAATCACCTGTTTCTTTATCCTTGCATATATAACTATTTTTGCCTTGTGACCGCCAATCTTTGTGATGTTTCCTGTATTTGTACTTTATCCCATTTCAACATTCTTCCTGCATTGTGGTGGTGGTGGTATTGCTATTTCAACAGGCCCATCAAGGTAATCTTTCCAAAGTTACTTCAGTGATAGGCTAGCAGGCGGTGCAGTTTTATTTGAATGATTCTTGGTCTTTATCCTGCCCATCAAATGTAAGCATGCCATCTCTGTTACAGCCTGGATTGCCTATGTGAATTGGATGAATTCAATTCCTTTTAACTTTAAAAAGCTTTGAAAATATTGGTTCTTAGTTCTACAGTTATGTGGAATGAAAGACTCAGATCCAGTGCTAGTGGTAGGTCAATTGGCTGACAAATGTAAATATGTACTTATAGACATGTGTATGGCCTGTGTTATACAGAGGGTCAGCCTAGATGATCACCATGAAAGAACATCTTTATTTTCTGTCTTTGAAAAGTTGTACGTCTATTAATTTGAACATGTCACTTTTGACAGTGATCTCATTGGGGTATCAAATTGTAGATAACCTTTGGAAACATTGGCTTCCAAATATCCTTAAAACAAAAAGCCTATCTTTGGTGGAACTATTAAATAAATGCTCTTGGGGTCTTTTAAAACACTGGTCTCAATTGTACTTTCAGTTTTAGAAACATGATGTTGAACTAACAAATTGTCACTGTTAGTTATGTTAACCCTTGTTAACCCTCTTCAAAAGACTGCATGTTGATTCCTGCACGTTGACACATTTCAAAACCAACTTAATATTTCAGCTGTGTTTTGAAACTGAGTGGTTTCCAAAAATCTACTAACAAGAAATGTTTTTACCACTTTATTTCTTATATGTAGGTGGGGAAAACGCACAGCGAGGTCACATTGCCTACCACAAATGGTGACCAGCCCCAGGTTTGTGCTGATAATTATCAGTTAGGTTGTTCACATTTTTTTTTAAAAGGTTGTAAAATGAAGGTTCAGCATAACTAAATGAACCAACATTTTTTGTTTTTATCACTGCAAAACAGCAGCCTGCAGAAAAAGAGGAAGATCCGATAAGAATGAGGAAGGTTAGCCATTTTACACTTTCACCAAGCAAAATTGCCATATCACTCATGCATACTTAATATATTTAAAAAGACAGTGCTCCAATTTCTTCATGTGCTTTGATTTTTAATCTGCAAGTATCCGTTGCTTGTTTTCAAAACGATTCAGCTTTTTGTCCCAGTGGCAATCTGAGATTGTTAAATAAATCTCTGTTAAAGAACTTCTTAGTGAGAAACATACTCTGTTTCGAATATGAATTGTGTTTCACAGTTCTGTGCTGAAATAAAGCTAGTAACAAGCACAAGAAAATTGTACATTGAACGTTCCAGGAAATGCAAAAACTTAGCCATTTATAGTTTTATGGGGTACATGACAGGGAAGATATGTAAAACGCTGAAGGTATTTCAAGTATATTAATTGTAGTACACATTTTAATAAAATGCTTTTTAAAGGTTGGAAGCATTGGGAAAACTACACGTACAATACCATTTAATGCAGCACCATACACACTTCATTATCAGGAAGTTGAAAATGTCTTAATCTTTGCAAGTCTTCCATAGAAAATGTTGAACATTTATTTGCTGAGAGCAGGATGCCTTTGTTGTAGCAATGCAAATAAGCCAATGAAACTCTGGGAACTGTCTCTTTAAATGAAACTCATTACATTATTCCATTGTTCATGAGCAAGGTCCTCCATTTCTTGGTGGTGACTGTTTCTACACACGTTCTTGTGGTTCTATGGCCCATCCCATATTGGCACAATGCTGCGCTCCAAACATTTATTTAACTTTTTTTATTTGCCAATTTGCGATTCCCGCAAGAAAAACATTTTAATTTTCTGTGCTTTTCTTTTTTTTGTTCCCCCTTTCTTTCATTTTCACAGAAAAGATCAAAGAAACTAGATGGTGAAAACATTTATATCAGGCATAGCAATTTAATGTTGGAGGTTTGTATGAACTTGACGCTTATTTCAGTTGCGTTTGCCTGGACCTTCTGCATTCTTTGCTGAACTCTTTTTCTTCCTCCTCTGCTGCTGAATTTGTTTTTGCATGCTGTTGCATGAAGCCTTTTTTAAAAAAAATATGCTTTTGCATGTCGTCAATAAACACGATGATGTGCAGTCATTTCTCCTACCTTTTTTTGGTTTTCATTCTGTCATACTTACCAGAAAAATATATGATTGGGATAGTCCTGTGTTAAATCTATTTCTAGAATCCTAGTGACTTTATTGCATGTTTTTTTTCCTTCAGTCCACAAATAGGAATTTCTACACTGGTAACTCAGAATAACATGAATCACACAGGATGCAAGTATATAGAGAGTGTGTGTGTCTCTCCTTGACTGAGACAAGGGAAAAAAAGAGGGGAATGGAATCAAGGATGAATCACAATTGAGCACATAAAAATGAGACTGACAGTAAAGCTGCAAGCTGTATAAACTATACAGCAGTCTTGTTCAGCATTCTTCAGAAGGGCTCATGCCACTTCAGGAGGGCTCAAGCCACCATTGCTTGCTCACAGTAATGTTAGATGGGGCCTTTTTTTGCTTTCCAGAGAACCGCCAATAGAATTTACCATCATTGTTGCTGTAATTTTTCTCTAAACACTTTCCTGTTCTAATGTGTTCTAGGAAACATACAGGTCTCTTACATTGGAACAAACCAGTGGTCAATAGCAAGTCCCCTAGCGTCTGATGTAATTACTATCCCTAGCGAAGTGTGCCATTGAATACACTTCAGTATGCTACTGCTCAGCTGTATTCTGAGGGTGCAAGGTTGTTTTCTGTCATTTCATGCACAGGTGTAGATCTTGGATAGTCAGCTTTAAGATACTGAAACTTAAAATTTAGAGGGTTCACACGCAAATAGGATCTCGAAGACTGGAACGTTCCAATCATATATTTATACATTGTTATGGAAGACACTTTGTGGCTTCTGGTACTGACTTTTTCTGTGTGTTGTGTTTCTATTAACGATTACAGCTTCAGCAGCTGATAGGGGTTTCCTCAGCAGTTGCTTTTGAAAATGAAATGTAATAACTGCCTTTTTCTTAAAAAAATATTAATTTAAAGCTTTGCAGCTTTTGGTTTCTGACGGCTACAATTTTAAGCTTTTGGACATCAGTAAAATGGTCAACAGGAGTCATCTACAGTCAGAATGCAACAAGGATTTCACCCACCATTTGTTTAGGCCATGCATAAGCTAATTGTTTATCTATTCTCAATGAAAATTTGTCTTAAATGCTTTTTTCCTGCTAGTGTGGTACTTGGCTCTGGCACATGTATTGTGTGCTCCAGTGCACTTCGTTTTGCCTCAGCCTCCTCAACCTCTTACTGCCTTCCCCTGCCACCCGAAACACTTTTGTTACAGGTGTTCACAGACCCTCAGCTAGAAATGGGCAACCAAAAAGGTTGCGTTACTTATTGTTTCTTCCTTTTTATTCTATGTATTTGGCAGATCAGATTAAATCCAGAAGACTGGCTGAGTGTGGGAAAATGTTCTAGAAAATGTTGTTTTATTTTATTGAAAACAGTTACTCCTTCAGATCTTGAACTTCTGTGCTTCATAAATTTATAAAAAGGTGGAACAGGAAAAAGTGTAATTATTAAAGCGCTTTGTTCATTAAAAGAGGCTTACAAAAGCAATTCAAACTTCTGTGGGATACATCTTAAACTTTAGCTTCCGCATTAATACTATTCTGGCAGGGGAAGTCCAAATGTGAACAAAGTGCTTCTTACCAGGGGCAGGCTAAACAAGAGGCGTGATCTTTGTGTTTTTTCAATCCAGAGTCAGTGGCAGGGCTCCTCTGCATGTGTTGCTAATTCCAGCTTCTGAGCTTACCATGGAGTCTTCAACAGTGTTTTTCATGCTTTTTCTAACTAGCAGGCACTCATCTCATGTTTTCATGTGGGACAAAAGCTAAAACTATTGGTTCCCCATGGATAGGCCAAAAGAGAGAGCTATATTAATGAAGCACCCTTTTATCTCTGCTAGCTGAAGGCAGTCTGTCTTTGGTAAGCTTGTAGGGTCGTGGGACTGGGTGACCAGACAGAGTAGGCTCTTTTGACAGGTATTAATTTAAAGCAAATGCAAGCAATCTAGTCTTGTGTAAGTAAGTGACTTAGTAGGTTGAAAAACAATTGAATGTATAGAGATTGGAATCGGCAAAATCAAATTTGCCAATGAATCTGTCTTGCTTGTTTTTTGCACTGTCTTGAAATGTCTTTGTTTAGCTTAAGCCTATTTTATTCAAAAGGCTTTGTTTTAAACAAACTGTTTTTACTTGCAAGGCAAGGCTGTTTTTGAATGAGATAGTTGAATTGTGGACTTGTGTTGAAGTCTGTGCATTTATGCTGTAACCTGGCATCATAGAATAGAGAATTAACGTTTTCCATACCCATATTGTTTTAGCTTGGGTGCACTGGTTACTCTGGCATGAAGTAGATGCTCAGTTAGTTTTAGGAGTAATTTTCTCATCTCACATTTTGTTCACTAGTGTGAAACCACTGGTATAGTTCCTGGAAAGAATGAGGTGTGGGCAAAGAAGGTTATGAGGTTGCTTTTTAAAGATAATTTCATATGGGAGTGGAAGAAGTGGAAACTAGAAACAAACTCTTAAGAATGTTAACAGCATCTGTGAGCTTCCCTTAGCTATTCAGGGTTAATGGAAGAACAACAAAAGAGGAAAACATGCAGTGAAGGATATGAAATCAAATTGTCGGGGTTCTTTTAGTTTTGTACCTTGATATTTTAAATCCTCTTTAGGTAAAAATCCAGGTGTTTTGACTGTAATCTATTTTGCTGAAGTAAAAGATGACTAATGTCAGGTCTCACTGCTAGAGGGGCAGACATCTTCCACTTAATTAAAATTTGTCCCTCAATCCAAGGGTAGAATAAAGGGAAGGAGAATATTCCCTTGTATGTTTAGAGTGAGCACAACTAATGGAAATTAGCAACAACTTTGAGTGCAGCTTGCTATTTGGCAGCACAGGCAATTTTAGATGGCCTCTTTTTATGTGCATCTTCATTTGATTTTTTTAAATCATAGGAACTAGATAAAACTCAAGAAGAAATAAAGAAACATCATGCTAACATCAGTGAGCTGAAGAAGAACTTTATGGAGTCCGTCCCCGAGTCCCGGCCTAGTGAATGGGATAAACGCCTGTCTACTCACTCCCCCTTCAGAACATTTAACGTCAATGGGCAGGTCCCCACCGGAGTGGAAGGAGTGAGTACTTATGAAATGTGGTATTTACTGATTTTATATTGTAGCAACTAAATACTGACGCTAAAGGAACATCTTTAAATAGTGGAGGACTAAACTTGGCTCATGTTATATTTCTGGTTGGGGACATTTCAGATGTCTTTTTTGGTGGGTTTTAAGAACAACATTGTTGCTGAGGGATTCATTTATTTTAGCTTAAGTCACAATTCTTATGTGATACAGTATAAAATAATATTGGAGCTTCCTATCTGGCTTTGTAGCAACATTAGTTAATGTTGCCACTAGAATTTTGTTTTCTTGCTATCAGTTTCAACATTACAAGAGCGCAGACTTAAATAGTTATGTTGGGATCTGGATTATTCAAAATACAGGTGGGGGTAAATCTATCTTCCAAAATGGAAAATGTCAAAATTGATGTGGATTGTAATTTTAAATTTTAGCTTCAAGGATATTATCAGAAGCCATGGAGAGGGGAAAAAAAATATTTTGGATGGTGCCTCTAAGAACCAAAAATCACAAGGCTTGATAAGCCAGAGAGGAACCTTGTTAAGAGAGTTGTGTATGTAACTCGGCCCTGATCTTGCATCAGGAACTGCTTGTGTGTACCCATATTCCAGTGGGATGTCTTACTAACATGGGCACAGGGGTATACAAGGGGTTGGGCCCTGGCTTGGTAGAAACATAATTGCTTTTTAGGGAAGTGTTATCCATATTTGTAGCAGTTCATGCACATTCATAGGCCTCTTCTTTAGTTTCATAAGAATTTTACTACTTTTCGTCAGTAAGTAAGCTGGAGAAGCCAAGAGATCAGTCAGTCTGCTGTCTAGTCTCTTCCTTACTGGTAGTCAGTATCTTACTGGGATAGGCCTTGTCATATTACTACTGCTGTTACTTAACTCATAATTAAAGCTCCTAGATCAAAATAATTACAACTTCTTGAACAATGATAGTTATCTGCCTTAAAGGGAGGGAGTGAAATCCTAGCTCCATTGAAATCAGTGGCAAAACTTTCACTGGTTTCAGTAGGCCCAGGATTTCACCATAGATCTGCCCCCCTTGCCCCGCCACCAGTTGCTGTGGAGACTGTTTTTCTTTGCTTGACTTTTAAACCATGCAAGTGTGGAACTTGTAACATGGAATAATCTTGGGGGAGGAGGAGGAAGTTTCCAGTTAATTTGTTAAACACATGAAGCCACTTAACAGTTTGATCACTGAACTTCATTTTAAGAAGCCTTTCTGCAGCGTGCTCTCCAGCAGAGATGATACAGGGGTCTCCACCCATAAGAGTATTTCCCAAGATGGGGACAGAGGGGATAGTGTGTGCTTACCAACCCGCAACCACAGTGGTTTGTTAGCAATTCTTTAACACTGTACTAAGGGTGGTGCCAGCCCTATGTGATACCTGTCTCTGGAAGTTCCAACACTTGTGACATGATCCTTCTGAAAACGGCATTTCAGTGAAGGTGATTTATGATGGTAACATGAGACACCTGCAGAAAGGCACATGAATAGTGTTTTAGTTTGCCTTCACATTATTATCAAATGTATAAGGACGATAAATTTGAATGTAATATAATTCTTTTTGCTGATGTACCATTATGCTATTGTAGCAAAAATCATGGCATTCTATACGGGGTTATCTTTCTGCTAGTCCTATATCTTACATTACAAGACAACTGAACTTTACACACTTTGTGTATGTCCAGGTCAAGAAAGCCACTCTCCTGTCCTCTGAAAGAAGGGTTGGTGGGCCAGAGGTAAAGCTGCTGTTATGATATGTGCTTCTGAACCAGAATTTTGCTATTGTAATGGCACTAAGCAAAAACTCAACAGCAGCTGCTGAGTAACATTTTTTTTGGGGGGGGGCAACATTAAGTAGTTTCATATCTCACAGCTTCCTGACCTAACACTTTAAAGGATTTGCACTGCTGCAGCTTTTGCAGCTTTCAGTTTGCTTATTTCGGCGCATGGCTGGTTGAAAAGCTGCATGAAGATGTAACCGTGTATTCGGAAAGAAAAACAATTATGAAAGTTTAACTATACCCTGTTCTTTTTATGTTGTCTTCCTTTCCTTTTCCGTTTTGTTTTTTGTTTTAATAATCATGTTACTGTTGCATTTTATTTTATTTCTTTTGCTGCCCAGTCCCCCAGCTACTTTCTCCCTGATACTCATCACTTAGGGGTGTGCAAAGAACCAGCCCCAAAACACAAGACTGATCAAAGGAGGTTGGATCAACTGAGAGAGCTTAGGGCCAAATTTTTTCTTTCGTAGATGTGCCGGGGTTGATCATGCTTGGCCAACTGAAAGAATGGAAAGCATTTCTTGAATAAACTGCAATAAAATTTTCCCAAACAATTTTCACAAGTGCTAAAGCATTTGTATGATACAGTGTTCATTATAATTTCACATTCTTTAGATTCTGAAGACTCAGATGCACTAAAATGTAAAACAAAATCCAGAGTTTGGAATGTTACTACTAAAAACATTCATGTTCCATACTCCTGATTCCTAAGGGATTGAAAATTTTGCATTCATAACTACAATATCATTTTAAAAAAAAGTGGAAATTTTGATACTATCTTCATTTGCAAAATCTTCAAAACAAGATTTTATCATCTGCATTAAAAACTAGGTGTCAAACCTTATAAACGAATGTCACTTTTAAGGCCAGTATAGTATAGGAAGTTGTAAAAGACTGCATTTTTATACTACCATTTCTGTTTGTAATACAACAAAATTAACTTTTCTCAACAATTTCAATTGTGGAACACTTAAGCACTAGATTTTAAATTATCCTTCTCTCAAAGGGAAATTGTGAACACTCATGAACATGGCCCTAAGATTAGTGGATTCTATGAAGATGGTCATATTCAGAAACTAAGTTATAGGATATTGCTGAAGTGCTTCTATCCTGATTGAGCCTCCACAGAATTTGTCCTTCACAGCAGTTTGCCAATTTAGTAATAAAATATTGATCAGAGCCTCTGGAAGACCTGTCCTAACACTTTGTACATCCCTAAGTACCATTTTGAGCACTTCCCATCTGTCATTTTTGTTCATCTCTCTGTCTTTCTTGATCTTCTACCACGAAAGCAGACACAGGAACGTCCTCTGTTAGTACAGGATGAAGACAAAATAAAAAAGCAGATGCCTACTGAGACAGCATTGCCCCAGCAAGCAAAAGAAGACGTTCTTCCAAAGGTTTCTATTCCAATTCCTGAGGAGCAGAAATCACTCAAAAAGTGCCACCTGTACTCTAGTACTTTTCCTTCTCCACGCATTCCCTTTATGATGTCCCTTTTTGTGGTCCTTGCACTAACTGTGTGGTGGTTGGTCTTTCTGTGATCGGAAACGGGGACTAATTGAAACCTCATGACCACAGCTCTTGAATGGTCGACTGCATCTTCTACGCGTTGCTCTCTGATCTCTGTAGTTCGTTGTCCTACGAACACTCTACAACTATGTTTATCATAATATTTTACCTTGTACAGTGTATGATTTGGAATTCTAAAGGAGTGGCAGTGGGTTGCCAGACCTGCAATAATACACTGAAATTTGAGCCTTGGTGATCTACAGACTAAACTTTAAAAAGCATGTTAGCTATTGAGTACCTATCTGAAAGTCTTTAGCACTGAAGTGGACATGCTGACAGTGGCTGTTTTGCTTCTGTACACTTCAGACTTCTTGCACAGCGGTTTGTGAAAAGACTTGATTGAAGGTTACTCTTATTCTTAAACCCAGCTCTTGTATACATTTATAGTGTTTATGGTGGGGAAAATTCAGTCTCAAATACGTATTCAAAAGGCTTAAGATCATTCACAATAGTGTACAGAGTCTGGTCCATAACCACTCCTTTTCTAAGAAAACAATATTAGCATACAAATCGCTTTTCTTTAATTAAAAAAGGCTTGCGTGTCAGTGGCTCTCTTAGGGATAATTCATGTATGTACATAGGAACAGACTACTTCAACTGTCCTCTTTATGGAAGATCCTTTTCAGGTCTTACTACTGTCTTTGCACGAGCATCACTGCATATCTTTTATAGCTGAACTCTCCTCTGAATGAAAATACTGTCTAACTTTTGTTTTGGGGGGCAAAACCCTCATTAAAAGCAGTACTTATTTATTGTAAGGTTAAATGAATCTGTTTCTGAATTTGACTCCCTTGGTGCACTGTAGATATGTTCTTTCAATTTGTGTTGAACTCACTGAAGTGTGTGTACTAATGGTCATGTGAATGGAAGTAATGTGCTGTTAAGTACACATCCTGTGTCTGCATGTTGACTAATAGCATTGTTGTTAAGTTTATCAAAACATGTTAAAAGAGCAGTATGTCCAGATCATAATTCTAGTGTTAAAACAATTATTATTTTGACTTCTTTAACAAAACCTTTGCATACGGCTTATTTTTTTGTAGCACTTTTGTATATATCTGGATTATTTGGTTCAAATGATCTATAATTGAGTTTAAATTTGACTGTATTGTTAATGATTCGGTTATATGAGAACCAAGATTTGATGCTCAGCTGGGCTGAGCAGACGTGGCTCAGAAAGCAGAGGGAAGATGGGACTCTTTCTCGTGGGCAGTTGCTTCCGAGTATATAATAGTCAGGGGACAGAGATGAGCCAGCCCACTCTTCCCATTGTAATTTGCATTCTGTAGAGTATGGGTGTAGAAATAATATTATTGCTGAGACCTGCAATCAGTATTCCCACTAAAGGGCTATTAAAGAATGAAAGACGCTTGGATGAAAGGGACTAAAATCTGTGTCTATATTTTTCTTTATAGAGTTATGTACACAATTTTAGGAAGTTAATGTGTAAGTATACGTGTGGGTGGGTGTGCACGTGTGCGTGTGTGCACTGGGAAAAGAAAGGAGACAAATCTATGAGTGCATGGAATTGTGCACACGTTCTCCAGTAAGAGGATAATAGTGAATCTTAAAATATCTCATTTGCATCTCTATTTACGCTCATAAGTGCGTTGATTGAGGCTCACTGAACAGTATTTCAGAACTTTAGCTAGGAAGAATCTAGTTAGTGAGTGAAACATTAATTTAATTTTGTTTTTAATCTCATGAGAATGTTCATGGTTTTGGCCAGTACTGCTTGAATACTTGTAATGAGTTCAGATTAGTGCTCCCATTTGTGCCCTCAGGATTTTTGCTGTGTGTCAATACCAGTTTAATTGAAAAGTGTCAGACCCTTTTAGTACCATAATCATAAACTTCCTATTAAAAACAAATTTGAACATTGTATTGATGCCAAATAGTATATACTGAAACCATAATATACTGTTTTTTCTTTGTAACTATTTAAAAATGTTAAAACTAAATTAAAGATAACCTTGATATGCATATACAGGTTTAGCCACAGACTAAGGGGAAATGCCACTTCAAAAGAATCATGCACTGGATGGATCTAAAGAATAAGGCTCAGTAGGCAAATGAATGGAGAACCCCAGTAGTAGGGCTCGTTGTGAAATGTAGGAGGATTGCCCTGAGGAAGTGGGAGGAAAGAGCAGTGTGGAAGCTGGAACTTTGGACCAGTGGGTCAAAAGCTAAAGGGAGAACCTGAAATAGATGCAAGGTGTTGAACACTTCTGGTATATGAGTGCTTACAAGAATTGGAAAGGACAAGATGTTAAAACTCAGATCCCAGGCTACTTAGAAAAAATGTTTGCTCTCCACAGCACATCATCTCAAAAGTGAGGGGTAGCTGTGCCTTCACCAGGGGCGGCTCCAGGCCCCAGCACGCCAAGCGCGTGCTTGGGGTGGTATGCCGCGGGGGCCGCTCTGCCGGTCGCCGGGAGGGCGGCAGGCAGGGCTCCGGTGGACCTCCCGCAGGCGTGCCTGCAGCGGGTCCGCTGGTCCCGCGGCTTCGGTGGAGCTTGGGGTGGCGAAATGTCTGGAGCCGCCCCTGGCCTTCACTCCCAGCCGTTAACTATTCTTGTGCCCCCAAAACACACTATAACCAGAAAAAAGTACTTACCACTATGTTTAAAGAGCCATAGGCCTGAGATTAATATGGTGCTATTGAGGATAGCTGGACTTGAGGCAAATCAACTTCTCACGGGACTACTTTAGAAACTCCTGTTTAAAAAAAATATAGAGAGAGAGAGAATACCCTGAAATTACTATAATGAATATCAATCATCACAAGGCCATGATTTCTACAGCCATATCTGCCTTGTCAAAAGGAACTAGGAAGTGCATTTTTTTGGGGGGGACCTTACCTAGAAAGAGGTTTGAATGTAGTGTTCAAGAGATCTATCGCTCTAGGATAAGAAGAGTTTCTATCCTTTTGTTCTACTCAGGTCGTCTCTGAACTTCCTAAATAAAACAATCTCTTTATCAAGATAACTTTGAAATGAGACTGGTTTCTATCAGTAAAAGACCTTTGAACTACAGACAGATTCTGAGAGAGCCCCACATAATGTTTCTCAGCGCTTAATTACTATCTCTGAACAGGACATGAAGAAATTGAACAAGCTATTAATATCTTTTTATTTAGAGATCAGCTAATCATCCAAACAAATTGTGAAGGTGCATGTCTTGCATTAGATTAGATTTATACCATTCACACAAGTCTGTTTCTCACAGAAATACCTGGTAAATACTGCATTACTTTCAAGCACCCTTAGGATGTGGTCTTGTCCACATTTAAAAATTCATGGAGCCTTAACCTAGTATCCTAGAGTTGGCCTTTACGTTCACTTCCTGTAAGCCACCATCTTTCTGATCTGCTTTTTGAGGGAAAGGAACATCAAGGAGGAAACTTAAAATTTTGCCTTCATTATGTATGAGGTCTTACTCTTTACTTCCCTCCTCTTAGACTGGAGAGTCTTATGCTTCTTGGACCTCTAGATGGAGGGTAATTGTAGAGTATCAGAGACTGAAGTTTTGTCGAGTACAAATTGCAATGTATCTCTTGAAAATATTTATAAGTACTCTGTGCTACGTTTTGACCTATCCTGGAGAGAGACTCCCACCTCTTTGTTTGCTTCCAGGGCATATTTAAGCACAGTATTACCACAAAACCACCTTTTATGGTAAGGATGGTAAAATCTCACTTGCATATGTGTTCAGTATCTCAAGGTCCCTTTCAGCCCTGCATTTTTGTGATTCTATATTGCATTACATACATACATCATATACACTTTGCTATGCTAATTGTCTTTCTATGCTTTCCTTAAGGTCAGCTGAAGATGCAGTATTGAAATAAAAAACATTATATGAATAATACACATTTGTGTATATATAAATAGTTCTGTATGCTTAATGTAGTACAAAATGTCAGTTTTAAATAGCTTGCAAGGAGATGTTTTTTCCTTTTATGTCTATTGCTAGCAGAGATACTTTAACAGTATGATTTACTGTTTCTAGAACTGAGATGTTCTTAAAAGGTGCTACAAGAGGAGTTGTTACCTTACAGCTAGATATGTAATTTCTGATGTCAGGCAGTTTAGGTGCAGAATAAGGTGTTTCACACTATACCTTAGTGTAAAGGTAGATGTCGCATAGCGTTCATGAAGAAATACTGAAATAATGTATCTTAATCTATCCTGACTCCAGAGGACAAGATGGAGTGGAGTGACCACAAACCATCTAGCTAGCCTACTGGCCGATTGTTACCATGCCAGTGTCAAACATTAATTCATGGCAGTGCTGATCTTGTTGTCATCATTTGTATTTGGCCAATAGTGTAATTGAGATTTGTTGCACTGATAGTAAATATTTGAGAAGGTTGTGAATATTTGCTGCTCTGAAGGGAGAGTAAACATGTCAACAGGATGCATAAAATGTAACCTTGCCTAGGTTTATGTGAAGAAGGCTGCATTCTTGCACTTAATCCTTGATGACTTATTACAACTCAGGATGTTTCAGCAGCACCTAGATATTGGTCACTACGTGCTTTATAAATACCTAAATGGATAGAGGCTGCTAACAGTATTAATATGAATTAGTCTTAATTATTTTCCAGCGTTTTTCATTCTAATATCTTCGACTGTCACACCTAGAGTTTGTTTAGCTAAGACTTGTGTGTGCTCTGTGTGGTTATGTAAAATTGGGGATGCAGTCCAGTTAGAGGCAGAAATAAGAGACTTCTCTTCAAGGCTTCAATCCCCGTAGTCTTTGGGTTGTGAAGTTCAAAACTCCAGAATAAATTAGTTGATTGTATATATAATGCATGTACTCAAATAGAAGTCATTTTAAATTCTGTGAATCTTAATTTATTTTCATTATTATGTTAGCGTTGCTAAACTCCCTTGTGGGGTGAAATGCAAAATAGTCTCTTGGTCTTACCCACATTTTCTTTTAAAAGTTATTGGCACTTTGAAGCAGGGAGATGGGTTTGAGTTCCCCAGTGGCTGTCTGTTTCAGGCCCAGGCATCATTGGGGACTTTTTACGAACTATGACGCTAGCACTTTGAAATTTGCGCAGAGATTTTTTCCTTAACTCAGGGCTTATTGAAATTCAGATTAAATGAAGATAAAATATATTAAAATAGATAAGTGGTACTGGATATAATTTTTTTTAAAAACCTGTATTATTTACATTTTAATTGGAGACACTCAGATGAGGTCTGTTAGCAGAGGACCAGTAACATCCTTACCTAGTACACTTCTAATTTTTAAAATAGACTGTTCAAGTTGTATGACCTACAGTGCTTCAGTTTACCTTCCGTAGTTGTATTTGGTGCCAGAGGCTATCAGTCTCATGAGGCAGCATCATTCCTTTGTACTGTGTTGCACAAAGAGTTAATGGTACCAGCAGGTGCTGTGAGGTCTTAAAGTGATCTCTTGACCAGTACTAATATCAAAATTATAGCAGGATAATTTGAGTATTATCAATTGGATGTTCTCTTGGAATACAGAAGTAGATCTTCAGGTGCTGGTTCCTATGTGTATTCCACACATGGGTATGCATGTGCACCATACTACTGAGTCTGGAGATTCCTTAGTCTGTTCACTTGTACATGCGCAGTTGCTCTCCTTGTGCTCCAGACTGAGGACATAAGAGGCTGTGTGAGCTGATGCCTCTGTAGTTCCTTTTTACTGCCGCATGGCCTGAGTCAGACTCTTGTGTGTCCACAGATTTCTCCAGTTTTTTATCAGCCTGTAAATAGTTTTAATATTTAGCATAGTTAAAGGTTTAATATTGTATAGTTTAGCTTAGTTTCTTCCATTTCTTGGGAGACTCTCCTCATGCACTGGGACTATGCCTGGAGTCTTAGGATTCAAGAATTGTCTCTCATCTTTGCTCCTTCTCTGAATCATGGGCATCAGTGTTGTCTCTACTGTCTGGGTTAGATGCATATCTAAGCAAAGAGCAGCATTTGCTGTTTGTTTCCCCTGCGGACACGTGAAGCATGTGAGCTTCAGTTGAGGAAACACATTATGGAGAGGGCCATGAGATCTCACTGTGATCCAGGCCAGAGAGACCTCTCACCCCATCCCAGTGCACCAGTGCCAACCAACAAGCAGCGCCCCTCTGAGCACAAGCTTATGAGTGGAGCCTAGAACTGCTAAGCCCAAGGAATCATTGTCCAGGGCTTTGCGCAAGAAAAAGGCACTCTTAGCTCAGGACTGCTTAAGATTCCCGGGCAGGAGGGTAAAGCATGAAAGCAAATCCATCAGTACTGTCACTGATTCTGACTGCTAAACATAGAGACCGCCATCCACCGGTCCATGTAAGAGCGCTGCATCTGACTCTTCAGCAGTACCAGCCCATCCTTCTCGAAAGTCCTTTTACTTTCAACATCTTGGGACATATTGGAACTGTCAGTCACAACCACTGGACAACCTGGAACACCGGGACATGCAGAGACACCTATACCTCACTGGAGGATATCTTCCTCTTTTATCCTCAGTCCACCCTCCTTTTGAGCCTGATCCTCCGGAGAGTCATTCCCTCACTAGAGGAAGAAACTACTTTGACAGTATGGGAACCCTCAGGCAGAAGTGTTCACCCTCTAGTACCAACGGTCCTTGGTGGAGCAAGAGCAAGTCACCTTCGTGGACAAATCAGATGTTCTGGCCAGCCCATCATCCCCTCACAGATGAAGCTTGACAGGGAATTTGATGAGATTTGGATGCCCTCTTCCCAGATATGACTATTCCTGGATCTGTCCACAAGCCCTACCATACCTCTTCCACATAGCATCTATTGGATCCATTGCAGTATGAGGAGGAAGTGATCCAAGTCCGCAAGTACTGATGGTTTTGACAGGGAACTCATTCTCTTCACTGGATGAAGCAAATGCTTCACCATCTCTGCCAGATGACCATAGGCAGTATCAGGAGCTCCTGCAGATGATAGTAAATGACCTTCAGATCCCACTGGAAGAGGACCAAGTTACCCAGCCATCAGCTCCTTGACATCCTGTAACCTACAGGTCCCAGCAAAGTCTCTCCCCTAGTAAATGAGGCCATCATGGAACTAGCCAGGGTCATCTGGCATACCCCAGCCTCCTACACCCCCACTCTTAAAAGAGATGAGGCGCCATTTTGTCCCAGACAAAGGAGCTGAATTTCTTTTCATGCACCCCAACTTTGTGCAGGCAGCCACAGAAAGAGAAGATTACAACACTGTAAGGTCACTTTGGCTGACAAGGGCTTGAAGAGGTTGACCCTTTTGGAAAGAAATGTATTCTCATCTATGAACCTGCAGTTCCATATCGCTAACTGTCAGGCCTTGTTAGTGAAATACAATTTTAATAACTACTTCAAACTGGCAGACTTTAAGGACAGCCTTTCCCCTAGAGGACAGAGCCCAATTTCAAACCTTAATTGAGGAAGGCAGGCTAGTAACAGAAACATCCCTACAAGCCGCAGCGGATGCAGCATCTAGAGAGCAAGCCACTGATATAATTATGAGGCGTGAGTCTTGGCTTCACTCTTTGTGGGTTCCCAGGGAAGTGCAGAATACCACTGAGAACTTACCATTTGACAAGTCAGATGTTCACTGAAAGAACTTTTGAGTCCCTGCACATGTTTAAAGACTCTAGACTGACCCTCTGCTCCCTGGGAACTTACACCTTGGCCTAAAAGAGAGAACACCAGAGGCTGGTGTATAGAACAAGACTGTTCCCTCCACAACCATCCCAGCATCAGCATCTGGCTCAATCTCCACACAAGCCAACTGAGTTCAAAGACTTCCGTTTCCACCCCTTTTGCTACCACAACATCCATCCTCCTCCTAAGGGCTACTTTTGATGTCTGTCAAGAACCGCCTGCCTTTATTGATGCTAACCACTTATATCCCTACCCCTATCTTTGCAGGCTCTCACACTTTTCGCCCACAAGTGGGTTCTAGAAATCATCTAGAAATCATCCACTATGGTCATTCCATCAGATTTTTCTTTCTTTCCCCCTTCCCCGCTTAAACTCCTTCCTAATTCCTCTCCAAGGACCACTCTCTCAATACTGCCAGGAGGCTAATTAATATAACGTTTAACATCCCTGTGGTGGGAAGAACATCTCAACAGCCCAACACTGTGGCATTTAATTTCAAAAAGGGGAACTATGCAAAAATGAGGGGGTTAGTTAAACAGTAATTAAAAGGTACAGTGAAAGGGGAACTATGCAAAAATGAGGGGGTTAGTTAAACAGTAATTAAAAGGTACAGTGACTAAAGTGAAATCCCTGCAAGCTGCATGGGCCCTTTTTAAAGACGCCATAATAGAGGCCCAACTTAAATGTATACCCCAAATTAAGAAACACAGTAAAAGAACTAAAAAAGAGCCACCGTGGCTTAACAGCCATGTAAAAGAAGCAGTGAGAGATAAAAAGACTCCGTTTAAATAGTGGAAGTCAAATCCTAGTGAGGTAAATAGAAAGGAGCATAAACACTGCCAAATAAAGTGTAATAAGAAAAGCCAAAGAGGAGTTTGAAGAACAGCTAGCCAAAAACTCAAAAGGTAATAATAAAATGTTTAAGTGCATCAGGAGCAGGAAGCCTGCTAAACAACCAGTGGGGCCCCTTGATGATCGAGATACAAAAGGAGCGCTTAAAGATGATAAAGTCACTGCGAAGAAACTAAATGGATTCTTTGCTTCAGTCTTTACGGCTGAGGATGTTAGGGAGATTCCCAAACCTGAGCCGGTTTTTGTAGGTGACAAATCTGAGGAACTGTCACAGACTGAAGTGTCACTAGAGGAGGTTTTGGAATTAATTGATAAACTTAACATTAACAAGTCACCGGGACCGGATGGCATTCACCCAAGAGTTCTGAAAGAACTCAAATGTGAAATTGCGGAACTATTAACTAGGGTTTGTAACCTGTCCTTTAAATCGGCTTCTGTACCTAACGACTGGAAAGTAGCTAATGTAATGCCAATATTTTAAAAGGGCTCTAGAGGTGATCCCAGCAATTACAGACCGGTAAGTCTAACATTGGTACTGGGCAAATTAGTCGAAACAATAGTAAAGAATAAAATTGTCAGACACATAGAAGAATATAAATTGTTGGGCAAAAGTCAACATGGTTTCTCTAAAGGGAAATTGTGTCTTACTAATCTATTAGAGTTCTTTGAAGGGGTCAACAAACATGTGGACAAAGGGGATCCAGTGGACATAGTGTACTTAGATTTCCAGAAAGCCTTTGACAAGGTCCCTCACCAAAGGCTCTTACGTAAATTAAGTTGTCATGGGATAAAAGGGAAGGTCCTTTTGTGGATTGAGAACTAGTTAAAAGACAGGGAACAAAGGGTAGGAATTAATGGTAGATTCTCAGAATGGAGAGGGGTAACTAGTGGTGTTCTCCAAGGGTCAGTCCTAGGACCAATCCTATTCAATTTATTCATAAATGATCTAAAGAAAGGGGTAAAAAGTGAGGTGGCAAAGTTTGCAGATGATACTAAACTGCTCAAGATAGTTAAGACCAAAGCAGACTGTGAAGAACTTAAAAAAAAAAAAAAACTCACAAAACTAAGTGATTGGGCCACAAAGTGATTTATGTGAATAAATGTAAAGTAATGCACATTGGAAAAAATAACCCAACTATACATACAATATAATGGGGGCTAATTTAGCTACAACAAATCAGGAAAAAGATCTTGGAGTCATCGTGGATAGTTCTCTGAAGATGTCCACGCAGTGTGCAGCAGCCGTCAAAAAAGCAAACAGGATGTTAGGAATCATTAAAAAAGGATAGAGAATAAGATGGAGAATATCTTATTGCCCTTATATAAATCCATGGTATGCCCACATCTTCAATACTGTGTACAGATGTGGTCGCCTCATCTCAAAAAAGGTATACTGGCACTAGGAAAGGTTCAGAAAAGGGCAACTAAAATGATTAGGGGTTTGGAGAGGGTCCCATATGAGGAGAGATTAAAGAGGCTAGGACTCTTCAGCTTGGAAAAGAGGAGACTAAGGGGGGATATGAAAGAGGTATATAAAATTATGAGTGATGTGGAGAAAGTGGATAAGGAAAAGTTATTTACTTATTCCCATAATACAAGAACTAGGGGTCACCGAATGAAATTAATAGGCAGCAGGTTTAAAACAAATAAAAGGAAGTTCTTCTTCACACGGCGCACAGTCAACTTGTGGAACTCCTTGCCTGAGGAGGTTGTGAAGGCTAGGACTATAACAGCGTTTAAAAGAGAACTGGATAAATTCATGGTGGCTAAGTCCATAAATGGCTATTAGCCAGGATGGGTAAGAATGGTGTCCCTATCCTCTGTTCGTCAGAGGATGGAGATGGATGGCAGGAGAGAGATCACTTGATCATTGCCTGTTAGGTTCACTCCCTCTGGGGCACCTGGCATTGGCCACTGTCAGTAGACAGGATACTGGGCTAGATGGAGCTTTGGTTCTTAAGTTCTAATTCTCTTCTCTAATGACAGGCAATAGAAGGAATGTCATCTCAGTATCAAGGAAGAGGGTTCTATTCCCCATAGTTCTTAGTCCCCAAAGAAGAGAGAGAATGGTCTTTTTGACAACTGAACATCTTTATTCAAAATTCAGCTTGGTTACACTAGCATCAATAATCCCCTCTCTGTGGAAGGGAATGTGATTCACAGTTGTCGACTTGAAGAATGCCTATTTTCATGCGGATATTTATCCGTCCCACAGAAAATGTATTCGGATCCTGGTAGGTCAGGAACACTACTAGTTTAGAGTCCTTCCCTTTGGACTAGCAACTGCACCCAAGCTATTCACGATTGTATTCTCAGTGATGGCAGCCCAAATGAAATGCCATGGCAATGTATTCTTCCCATACTTGGACAACTGGCTTCTAGCAGATCATTCCAACCACGAGGTCAGGTTGGTGACTTTGTTTTTGCTGCCATCTTTTAATAGCACCGGGAGTCTGCATGGAATAGGAAAGACTCCACTTGGAAATGCTACCTAGCTAGAGACAACTTTGCCTGGGATGGCACAATTAGTCTTCCTCAGAATCTGAAGATATCCCAGTCATTTTAGATTGTCTCCAGTCTTTGAAGAATTTGGGTCTTTCCATTAGCTCGCTGCAGTTCCATCTCTCAGCAGTCAGTGCCGTCCTTCCCTAGTATATGAGCATTCCATTTTTACTCACCCAACAATAGTTAGATTCCAAAAGGGCCTAGTCAGGACCTTCCCACCAGTGGTCAAGCCTACACCTCAATGGCATCTCAGTCTAACCCTGTCAATACTTA
Organism: Mauremys reevesii; assembly: GCF_016161935.1. Lineage (NCBI taxonomy): Eukaryota > Metazoa > Chordata > Testudines > Geoemydidae > Mauremys > Mauremys reevesii. Next base: position 11,749,658 of record NC_052645.1, on the reverse strand, counting down.
TCAAGCCACCATTTGAACCTTTGGCCACATGCTCTATGTCCCAGCTTTCGACAAAGGTTGCAATTTTAGTTGCTTTAGTTTGGCCAGGAGGGTGAGTGAGACAGGAACGCTCATGGCCGACCTACTATACACCATTTTTCACGAGAAGAAAGGTTTCCTTTTGCCTTCTTCTTAAATTCCTCCCTAAAGTATTTTCTGAATTCCATCTAAACCAATATTTCCATTTCCTGATTTTCTTCCCGAAACCCAGTGCTTCTGTTGACGACAAGACTTCATTTCCTGGATGTCAGATGAGCCCTTGCAGTCTACCTGCAAAGGACCAAACCAGTCAGAAAATCACCAAGATTGTCACATTAACAGAAATGTCATGAGGACAAGCAGTATCTTCTCAGAGAATCTCTAAATGGATTTCTGGTTGCATCATCATCAAGAGTTACCAATTAGTGAGTATTCCTCCCCAGGAAGGGGTAAGGGTCTACTTCACAAGAGGCACAAGCTGCCTTCACAGCATCTTTCCAGGAAGTACCAGTACTGCGGAGTGGCTACTTGGAGCTCCATTCACACATTGACAAAGCATTATGGGCTATTTCAGGCCTCCTCTGCATGTGCGGCTGTAGTGACTTCAGTTCTTCAAGCATCTTTACGGACTGCATTCTCATACACTCCTCTAGTCTGAGTACTGCTTATCAGTCACCGATGTGTAGAATACACATCGGGACCAGAAATAGAGAGAACTTCCCTGTAACTAGAAGTTCTTTGAGATGTGTGGCCCTAGCTGTATTCCACTACCCACCCTCCTTCCCCCTGCTTTGGATCTCATCTGATTCATGGTAAGAAGAGTAACTGGAGAGGCATCATCCTGCACTGCCTCTTATGTCCTTGGTCTGGAGCATGAGGAGAGCCATTGTGCAGGTATGTGGACACTGCTTACTGAGAATCTCCAGGCTTGGGCGCATGGTGCACATTCATACCCGCACGTGGAATACACATAGGAACAACACATTTCATAGAACTTCCAGTTACAGGTAAGTAACCTCCACTTATACACCAAACCAGTTCTTCTGCAGACTTCTTTTTCCTTGTTTCCCCATTTAGTTTGTGAAGGATATAGTGAGGAACAGCAAGCAATGGGGTTTGGACATGATCAAAGGGCAAGTAGAAAAAGGGAGACTGATTTTCTTACACCCTTGTGACTTTACTGGAGTTGTTCCTGATTCTCACCAGAGTGAAATCCGAATCTGTACAGTCTACACTTCTGAGCTTGTCACGATGATTATCAATGATATAAAGTGTGTTAATTTATGTAAGAGTTGGTAACTTTTCACTGTATAAATTACACCACTAGCCTAATTGATTTGTGTGTGTGTGTGAGAGAGAGACAGTGGGTAAAAACAGTGTATAGACAATAGGAATATTCCAATAGATAGAAGGAAAAAATACCTTTTAGAAAAGCTCAATGAAAGGAGGGAAGGTTAGTTTATTTAGAACCCAGTTTGGTCTCTATTTAGAGTAGTGGTGACCCAGGATATCTAGACAGATACACATTCACTTATTGGGTACAGGAATATTTCTCAGTTATGGGGCTGTGGGAAAGATTAGGACTCTGGAGCTATGTTTTTTGGCAAGCAGGGGCGGCTCTATGTATTTTGCTGCCTCAAGCATGGCAGTCAGGTGGCTTTCGGTGGCATGCCTGCGGGTGGTCCGCTGGTAATGCGGATTCAGCAGCATGCCTGCGGGAGGTCCGCCGGTCCCGCGCCTTCGGTGTAATTGCTGCCGAAGCCGGCAGGCATGCCGCTGAAGGCAGCCTGACTGCTGCTCTCATGGTGACCAGCATGCCGCCCCAGGCACATGCTTGCTTCACTGGTGCCTGGAGCACCCCTGTTGACAAGCACCCAATATTAGGAAGGTGCATTCTGATGAACTGTGTCTGTGCCACTCAGTGTCTGTAATTTTATACCAGTGGTATATGGTATAGTTAACAGTCAGTGCATGGGGACTACAATAAGATTATTTTTAACTAAACCTCTCTTTTGGAACACTTTTTTCTTTTGTATTTTTCTCCGATTATTTGCTTTGTAAATATTTACATTTATTGTTAATAAATGTTGTTGCAAATCTGAACCTTCTTTCTATTATTCTGTTAACAAAACAGGAAGTATTCCTGCATTATAACCTATTTGGACTAACACGCTCTCTTTCTTGTCTGGGTGAGCCCTTTATGCGAAACCCAGTACTGTGCAGTCATATACAAAAAGTGGATCTTTAATCCATTTTTTTTTTTGCTTTATTTTAGAGCTAACCACTAGCTAGTGCAGGGTCCACTAGTACCACTACAGTGCATCATCCCACTAGGTTGCCATTGTAGGCCCCTATATTCACTGCCATATAATACAGCCATCATAATTTGTTGAGACTGCAGCTCGTGCAGCCTGATAGCTTTAAAAAATCATTTGGCACTCCATGAATTGCTCAATGTAAGTAACACATTTCTTCGTACTCGCTACTATCATTGAATGCGAACAAACTAGTTTGGAAAAGCTACAGTAGTTGCATCTGTTCTGCAGCCAGCATGAGAAACATTCTTTCCTAACTCAAAGCTGCACAGGACTTTGCTGGTCAGTGATTCTAACGGTGTTGAAATGTTTTTTTAACATTTGGGTTTTTTTACATTACAGTTGTTCTGTGGTGTCATCAGTCATGTGAATTCATTGCACAGTACCTGGAAAAATGTGGTTTCAGGCAAAAAAAATTTTGATGCTCCTTTAAAAAAACAAGATTCCATTAGTATCTGTCAGGGTTTGGGAAGCACTAACTTTCCTAACTAACCAACTTCTATTTCCCCCACTCACACCAATTTCTCTTCCCTCCACCCCCATGCTTATGCAATAAAATTATCTGGCCTTGTTTCCGCAACGGCCTTACTTTGAAGTTGACTAAAATTGTACATAAGACGTATCCCTTCATGAAGGGTCATTCATAAATTAACTAGAGTAAATTTTCTTTATACCAGCTCGTCAGTTGTGAGTTGATTGTTTATCCAAAATCAAGCAGAATCTCTCCCTAAACTGCTGAGGGAAGGGAAGACCCACTTCAGAGAGAGCCTGAGATGGAAACATCCCCCTCTCCCTCTCCTATGAACTCTGGGTTGTGCGATGTTCTCCCCCCGCCCCCCCTTTGTTTTTGACTGCCCCAGCAGGTGAAAGCCCTAGGACTGATCTGGCCCACGAGAGAGGGGCATACTAGGGGAGGAAGCTGTTGCAGTCCCTAGAAAAAGAAAGCTCCCATGTTACCCACAACTGCTGGAAGGTGTCTTATAGTGAACACAGCACCTGAACCCAGATGGCAACCTTGGGACAATCGCAGGGTGGTGGTAGGAAGTGGCTCTGCTAGGGCAGCTTTAAGTACCCCTGAGTGTCAGATCACTGTTAGCCCTCAAAGGGCCCTGTGTTGGAGCTGGGTGGAGTGGAAGGGCCCAGGCTCTCCTACCAGTCACTGCCCCTGCAAGTCACTGGCCTAGGCCCTGACCACTAGGTCTGATGCTCCCCTACCAACCACCCCCTGAACAAGGACCCTCGTATATCCTCACTGCTTCTCTGCTTCATTGGGACCTGCACACGTGCAGAATCTTACTGACTTCATTGGAGCTCTACATGAGTATAGGCTCTGCCCATGTGGAGCAACTTGCAGATCTGAGGCTTTAATAGTATCTGGAGATGGAGTAGGGGAAATGAAGCAGTAAAAAAGTAATGATTTCTCCTCAGTTTTAATATCTGACTATGTTTCTAGTATATTTTCAGTTGCAGCTGCTAAACTGACTCTGAATGCAGTGTTCATTTCTAAAGACAGTTGATACCCCATGGAAGGGGTACTAGAACAGCAAATGTGCAACCTCTCACACCACAATACTATATCCTGGGCTGTGGCCTTCCAGAACAGAGTTGTTCCGTAAAGATAGAGGGAAGTGTGCTCTGGAAGAGTTTAACTTGACAAATTGCTTTATTAATAAAATTACTGGGGTATTGATCTTTCAAACTGCTAAGCAACTGAAATTCCCTTTGATGCACTGGTAATTGATTTCACACTGCATCTTGCAGGATTTGGATCTGTCTTCAGTACAATATTGTTTGAAATTACAAGACAGGCTAATCATCAGAATATTATGCTCATTTCATTGGTGACCTAAAAACCAATCCAAAATATACAACCTCACAGCTGATGGCCATAAATAAAAGCTAGCTTTTTCTGTCCTACTTGTAAAGCCTTAACTTTCTTTGTCTTGGGAAATCGGGAAGCTATATAATGTGTAAAAAGGTGTTGTACATTAAAGAGATCTATTTACTGCTTTATAATATTCTTAGCTCAAGTGCTTCTGACAGCTTTGTTGAGGTTGAGAACATTCATCAGTAGATCTATGGAATTATTACTGGTGAGTGTAGTTCATTGCAAAATCAATGTCTTCTATTTAATGGCTAATAGTGCATTCGTAGGCATTTACATCGATCTTGTTTGCTTATGTGTACACTTGTTGTATTTTGGGGATAACCTAATAACAAATGCAAGTGTTTGACGCAGATAATTCTATACTGAATAAAAAGTTGATTAGGAAGATTAGCTAGTTAGAGTTTGTAAATTTCATTCAGTTCTGTTTGTAGGTGTTTTAAGTTGGCATTGTTAATATTATTATTCCATTATCCTAATTGTTTATCGATACATTCAGTAACTGGCAGCTTTGGTGGCTTAACAAACTACTTTATCAATCCGTAGACACTCCCTCCACAGTTCTCTTGTATGGTGAGGTAATTTAAAATTTTGACAAGAAAGTCGGCACCATTTCTGTGGAAATGTGCTCTATGCAAGTACTTCTCTGAATGAGGGAGGATAGAGAGTAGGAAAACTTGACAGTTAAGCATGAGCAACTGGCTGAATGTTGGGAGGGTGGGTAAGAAACAGCCTTCATATTTTTTGCTGCTAAAAAGTACCATTAAAAAGCAGTAATATGTTAAACCACTAAAAATATCTGTGGTCTTTGGTATCAGCCACACAATTGGTCTGTTATTAATTTATCCCGTATTTGAAATGCTGGTTTTAGTGTCACTTTTTTTCACTGTAACTTTAAGTAAATGTAGTGGTATCGTCAGTATTTTTCACCATCAAGTACATTGTGATTGGGGTTTCCCAGGATGATTGTTTTAATTGCATTCATTTTTGCTCTTAAGAAATGGGGCAATGCATCTTGTCCTGTACTCGTCCTACACTATGTATGGCTTATACAAAATAGTCTGTTGCACATCTGATTAGCTTTTTATTGCAAGTTGCCATTAGAAACTAATGGGTTGATTTGTCAGAATTGCTAATCACCCTCCACATCTGCTGATTTAAGTCAAAGTTGAGATGCTTTAGCAGCTCTGAAAATCAGGCTTTTAATCGTCCTAAAAACAGGAGTGCCTTTGCATTTGCAAATTAAAAAACATCTTGATGAAATCAGATGTCCAAATTCCCAATTTATCTTTATAAACAGATCTATTCTTGCCTGCATGTAGATTGTATTTCCAAACAGGAACAAGCACCGGCATATTTGTGTATAAAAGTCTGTGTGTGTAAATAGGTAATTATATCTGTTTATAGATAGAGATAGTTTTTAGTTAGGCTCCCTTGGTGTACTGCTGGAACAGGAAGGGAAGAACAAAGCACTTCTGGTCAATTGATCTTATCATAATTTGGTTCAATTTTTTTTGTTTGCATGTTGATGTTTATTTCAGGATGTTGCTTTATTGAAAACCAATATATCTTTACTGTAGATCTCATTCTGAGTGCTGATGTTTTTGTATACACTCACAATGAAAGTTGCATTTAGTTGCAAAATATTTGTTCTTGTAAGAGCTTAAATACAGTTCCAGTTTTCTCGGTCGTTTCTATAGACTCTTTGCTTTCTTTATGGAATTTCATTTTTTCGTGCTGTTCAACTTAATCTCACAGTTGATGTTTAAGCAAATTGAGCTTCCAGAGCATATTCCATAGAAGTGCTGAGCACTTGCTGCTCCTACTGAAGACCCAGGATCAGGCCTCTAGTTTGCAAAACTTTGTCACGTATCACTTGGTACGCTGACAGTACGCTAAACGAGCACTTAAAATGAGATTAACACATGGGCAGAAAAAAATGACAATTTTCATTGTCTCCCCCAAATGTGAAAGGTAATTGCAATATGCTACCTCATATTTAGGCAGTAGTTCAAAATTGGCATTACCTGGGAGAGGGGGGGTGTAGATACATTGAAAATATTACTTTTACATCAGAAATAAATTTATGCATACCATCTATCTTGGTACTCCTTGTATCATTTTAGTCACTGCTGAATGTGTTTCCCAAGTTAAAATCCAAAGAATTTACAGGAAACACAAATTATTTGGAAATCTTAATAAGTAGCGATTTGTGATTTACCTTATCTGTAACGTTACATTGTAGAGATCTAGAACTGACCAATCGTTTCATCCCAACAAAGTGAAAGTAAGTGTTAACTTGTCCTTAAATAAAAAGCAGTCATAGTTCCTAAAACAGATTTGTGCTATCCCATCAAATGGGAGCCATTAAATCAGGGGTGTCAGACTTCCGACCCACTTGATACATTGATCTCAACCCTATGGCAGATTCAGCTTCTGCTGAATGCAAGCTTTGTTTTAAATTAAAGACGATAGTTCTTGCGCTTGCTAAGAAAACCTTTTGAATGCAAATCAATGTGATAATGTCTACTGATCATCTTAATGGTAACTTTTGAAGCTTAATGATAACGCTTAATATGGAGCAAGATTTTCCGAAAGCCGAGGTAGGCAGTTGTGCGTGCAGTATGCACACGTATTTGTATGTCCTATTTGTGTACATTTACCACAACTAACCATGCAAATTACCAATTAAATAACGAGAAGAATTAGCTAATGAGCTCTATCATTTGGGGCTTTTCCCCTGCCCTCATTGAGTGATACTGAATGCAACAGTAACTTAATAACTATGGTAAAATTGTAGTTACTATGTAAGGCTGCTTATTGTACTCTGTTTTTAGACTAATATTAGATTGTCAGTGGAAGAAATGCTGTGACCCTAGGATAGGATAAGAGACCCTAGCTTTGGTTCACAGCCCATAATTAAAAATGGAACCCAGTCCTCTGCAGAATGAGTTTGAAATGAGTTTATGTATTAAATATTTTTCCTGCACCCATTGGGCATTTGGGAAATCAGATGATTGTGTGCCAGTTTTGTCTTGTGTGTGTTTTAACTCTTGTCTTCTCTTCTGTCACTGTTCCTTTTCTTCAAGTTCTGGCTAGAGGGCTCCCAGAGATGTAAGAAGACCTAGTTGAGAACTTGCTAACGAGCAGAATGGAAGGCAGAATAGCTCCAGCCTTAGTTAAATCCTCTGGCTTGGCACAGTCTTCCAAAGTACCTCAGGTGCTATAGACACACTTGCTTTCTTCTAGGGAGGTGTATTGATTTATTACATGTCTTTTCTACAATGTACTGTTGCTAATACTAATTACACCTCTACCTTGATATAACGCTGTCCTTGGGAGCCAAAAAGTCTTACCGCGTTATAGGTGAAGTCGCGTTATATCAAACTTGCTTTGATCCACCGGAGTGTGCAGCCCCACCCCCACCCACCCCCCCGGAGCACTGCTTTACCGCATTATATCTGAATTCGTGTTATGTCGGGGTAGAGGTGTATATTGTAACTTTAAAAGGGTTGGTATTGTAAGGGTTTCTGTGCGCAGACTGTTACTATTACAACAAAGTATGGTACACGTGTTTCAGTAGTTTTGGACAAATCATACTGCGTTATGTAGTTGTTAACCTGTCTTGGAATAAACCGAATTACGTATTCGACCACAGTGTGGTCAGTACGCATTAGCTTGACTATCTGGCTTTCCAGTGTAGAGCTATCACTTACTTACACGATTCCTCAGCTAAACAAGGAGTATGTTAAATTTTTGTGCAAGTCAGGCCTGGTCTTCAGTGTGGGGGGAATTGACCTAAGATACACAACTTCAGCTACAGTAGGTCGACTTATCTCGTGTCCTCACGGCATGGGGTCGACTGCTGCCACTCCCCCATCGACTCAGCTTCTGCCTCTTGCCGCAGTGGAGTACAGGAGTCCACAGCAGAGCGATTGGGGATCGATCACTACCCACCAATCCGGCGGGTAGTGTAGACGTACCCTCAGTTGATCTGGGTTGTCTAGAATAATGATTACTTCATGTTGAGTAAGGATACATCATAATTCCTGGGTGAGCCAGTGGTTTCTTTCAGTTTGGGAGCCTCCTGATGATTGAATCAGTTGACTACAGGACTGACTTCTTTCAATAACATTATCAACAGCATCATGTCCTTTACAACAATGTCTGTATTAGTTATCCTAGACCAGTGGTTCTCAATTTGCGGGCCACTTGCAGCCCAATTAGCATACAGCTGCAGCCCATGTGACATCCTCAGGGCCATCCAGGTATTATATATATGGTGTGGATGCGGCCCACATAACACAAAGAGCTGCATATGCAGCTCACAGTGGTAAATAGGTGAGAATTACTCTCCTAGGGGCTGCAATAACAAGACCCCTGCAGTTATGTTTCAAAGGTGCTACACAATGTTAGTTCTAATCAGCTGAACACAGGCTGTCTGAATTCCCAGTGACAGTGATGCTCTTTCAGTGGCTCATGGTGGTTTTGTGCCCACTTCTCCTCCCCTCATTTCCACTAAAGTCTTATTTTAAGGAAAAGAAATGGACTTGGAGTATAGTGTCACTACAGTGATGGGTATCTTTGTTCCTACAATTTCTGATTGTGTGCAGACCTCTCCATCCACCATACAGCAGTTACTCCTTTATTTCCTAATTTAAGCAAAGAGTGTTTGTCAAGAATCAGCCTTGTGATTTCTCAAGGTGCCAGGGAGAGACAGCTGTTTGTTATTATTCCATAACCCTAAAGCACATGGATAACGAGTCATTTTGGAAGGTTGTGTTTAGGATGTCCGCTGGATGCAATGTGTATTACACAAAGAGTTTTCAGGCTTTTTTTTTTTTTTAAATAAAGTCCACCTATTGCTGTGCATAGATTGCAGTTGACTTGATACAGTGTAAGTTAGAGACGGAAATTATTTTTCTTAATACTTCAGGATGCTACGTTCTTCCTAACCTTCTCTGGCCTTTTTGTGTATTTTTTTCTTTTTAGAGTCTGTGTGACTTTCCCCCCAAAACGGATGTGGATGCAGTGACAGAGAGGAAAAGTACTGCCCCTGACTTTGAATTGGTGGGCCCAAAGCATTCAGTAGCCTGTAGTGAGAACCAAATGTCAACTCCACCAGAGTCTTTACAAAGTCATGACTTTGGCACTTCCTCCCTAAGCAGTGAGGATGAGGATAGAGCTCTTGTATTTCTTGAGAGCAAGGATGACCTAACATATGAAAAGGGTTATGCAGGTGTGGAAAAGCAGGCAGATTACTCAGATGAGCAGTCTGAGGTGGAGACCCCTACAATCTCTGTTTCACCTCCACTGCACCCCTGTCAGAGAGAGGAGGAGGCAGAGAATGTTGAAGAAAATTATTTTACAAGAGCTCCACTTAGAAATCTAAACGGAGAGTGTCACAACTCGAATATTGATAATGGGCTTCCCACACTCATTCGCTGTTTTCAGGTAGTAACTGTAAGCTCAGAATGCCTCCTTTTTTTTCAAATCTTCCTTTTGGTTTTTGAAATGAAATCCCAAACACTGCAGCAAGCATATGCTACAAATCTGTGATGAGGAATTATGTCTACGTGGCCTGAATTCATTCCCCAAACTAATCAGCCAGTTAATCTCCTGCAAAGTCTGTGCAACTGAGCCCCCTCCAATTTAGCCTTGCATAAAGTGACAGACATGCCTCAATGAAAAATGGCCTTTGTCTTCCTTTGAATCGAGTGCCCTGTGTTCTAAATAAAAGGAAACATGCAGACTCCAAAGGCCACCACGTTTAATTATATTCCACGGAATTGGGTGGTTATCATGGGTTTTTGGTGTGTTTTACTGCTATATTGCAGAAAATTTGGAAACCAGGCTAAAGGAGATGCTGCAGGGCTGAAACGTAAATGTAGCACAATAAATTGTAGCTCTGTCAAAAGTCTACATTTACATTGCAATTGTCATGAGATTTCAAATCCCACCATCACCATGGCAGAGATTTTTGCCTGCTTCAGTGTTGCTGAATATCAATCATTTATGTCAAAATAGATGACCACTTAACATATTTACTAACAATCAAGGTGGCAACTGTCAGGCTTTGGGAAGGTGAGCAGAAACTGATTGAGCTGGGAAAACCTTGTGGGTCTTTTGCTAATACTATCTTCTCTTTTGATGAATTACCAGGTGGTGGAAGGACTGATTTTTCCAGTTTCTCTTTCAAGACTCACACACTGTTTTTCTTTTAAAGACTTGTATCTGACATTGATTTAATAAAAGCCAGTGAACCACAGGTTGATGAGTTTTTTAACAATGGAAATGGCTTTGTTTGCATTCAGAATAAAGCTTCAGTCAGCCGTGATTAACTTATTTGTCCAGTCTCTACAGCATCAATTTTGATATTTCAGTACAGTCAGCGTCATGGTCTGACTGGCAGTTTTCTATGGGGTCCTCATCCTCGTACTTAGGAAGCTAATCAGTATAGTACATTCATAGTAATCTGACTGTTTAACCCTTGATGACTTTATTGGTCTAACTTAAGAAAGAACAGTACAGTTAGCAGAGAGGATTTCACTGTGTTTTAAGCCGCAAATTTGACTTTGCTGGTTCAGTGCTTGATCCTCAGAAACATGTATCAAACTCTCTGTAGGGCTAAAATGTTCAAGATTTCTAGGCTCAGTCTTGGTTTCTCAGTCTGTGATGTTTTTATCAGATCAATGTCAGAGCGTTGACCAGAAACATCATCAGTATGTAACTATGCTATGTGTTTTTTTAAACCTCTTTCATAGCCACCCCTAGTGAAGACTCAGACAGTTACTATTTCTGACGTGTCCAATGCTGTGAAAAGTGAAATTCCAACAAAAGAAGTTCCCATTGTTCACACAGAGACCAAGACCATCACCTACGAAGCTGCACAGGTAGAAATGTTTTGCCTAACTCACAGTGGATTTAATTAAATGTAATATTATGTAAGTGCAGAGTTTATTAATCCTTAGAATGTGACCACATAAGAATATTAGAATGGTCATACTTAGTCAGACCAGTATCCTGTCTTCCAACAGTAGCCAATTCCAGGTGCTTCAGTAGGGATGAACAGAACAAGCAGTCATTAAGTGATCCATCCCCTGTTGTCCAATCTCAGCTTCTGGCAGTCAGAAGCTAGGGACGCCCAGAGCATGGGGTTGCATCCCTGATCATCTTGGCTAATAGCCATTGATGGACCTATCCTCCGTGAACGTATCTAATTCTTTCTTGAACCTCGTTACAGTATTGGCCTTCTCATCGCCTGGCAATGAGTTCAACAAGTTTACTGTGCATTATGTGAAGAAATGCTTCCTTTTTATTTGTTTTTAACTTGCTGCCTATTAATTTCATTGGGTGATCCCTAGTTCTTGTGTTATGTGACGGAATAAATACACTTCCTTATTCACTTCCTTCATGACTTTATAGACCTCTATCATAGCTCCCCTTAGTTATCTTTTTTTCCAAGCTGTGAACAGTTCCAATCTTTTTAATCTCTCCTCATATGGAAGCTGTTCCATGCCCTCAATCATTTTTGTTGCCCTTCTCTGTATCTTTTCCAATACCAGTGTCTCTCTTTTGAGCTGGGGTGACCAGAACTGCACGTAGGTGGAGATCATATTGTAGATTCTAGCAGTGCAAGAATTATTCTTTCCTGCACCAGGTATTTTTTGCAGGTTTCAGGAATATGATCATTTAATTAAAAGCTGTATCATAATACATACATACAGGGGACTGAATTAAGGTTGTCTTTCAACTGCTTGTCCATAGACATATTCCACTGATAGTGTGCATGTGCCCCATGGGCCCGAGGTTGGAGTCTTTTGGCTAGCAGTGTCTGTTGTGGCCACCCATATACCCTGAGTTCTTCTTTGAGTGCTTGCTCATGTCTGTTCCATGTTAGGTGTGTGTGCTCGCCACATGCACTGGTGCAGAAGTTTTCCTCTCAGTGGTATCCGTAGAGGACTGGCTCTGGCGCCCTCTGGAGTGGCACACACATGCCTCCGTACATGGTGTTCTACAAGGACAAGGTTCAGTTGCGTCCCCATCCTGCTTTCCTGCCAACAGTGGTGTCACCTTTTCATGTTAACCCAGACATTTTGCTCCCAGTATTCTGCCCAAAGCCTCACTTGTCCAACGAGGAGAGGCACTTGCACACCCTAGATGTCAGGTGGGCTCTGGCTTTCTACTTAGAGCATACCAAGCCCTTCCATAAATCTGCTCAACTCTTCATCACAGTGGCTGAGAGGATGAAAGGCCACGTGGTGTCTACTCAAAGGCTTTTGTCTTGGATTACTACCTGCATCTGTATTTGCTACGAGTTGGCTTATGTTGTACCTCCACCGATAGTGATGGCCCATTCAACTACAGTTGAATGCTAGGTGTCAGCAGCAGCCTTCCTAGCACAAGTCCCTTTCCAGGACATCTGCAGGGCCATAATGTGGTCATTGGTACACTCCTTCATGACCCACTACTCCATCACCCAGTTGCCAGAGATGACACTGGCTTTGGCAGAGCTGTGTTGCAATGGACACGTCCATGAACTGTGACCCGCCTCCGGAGATACTGCTTGGGAGTCACCTAACATGGAATGGTCATGAGAAAGCACTCTAAGAAAAGAAAAAAAACAGTTACTAACCTTCCATAACTACTGGTCTTCGAGATGTGTTGCTCATGTCCATTTCATGACCCGCCCTCCTTCCTTCTTGCCGCAACTCCGAAGAGGGGAACTGAGAGTGGGAGAGCCAGTGGCACCATATGCGAGCTACTTCAGAGGGCGCCACAGCTGGTCCCTTATGGATACCAGTGAGGGGAAAACTTTCAGCACCAATGCATGTGGTGAGCAACACATCACGAACAACAGTCACGGAAGGTTAGTAACTTTTTTTCTTCATGTCTCATGCCAACCACATTAAAAGGGCAGCGTGGACAACTGCCACTCAGTTCCTCTCGCTGGCTCTAGCTTTGAAATGGAACTGCTCCCTTGTCTGTTTTCAATGTATTGCTGGCTCTCTGTTCATTCCTTCTAAATGGTGTCCTAATCCCCGTCTAGTTAGGTAGTTTGCCAGTTGGCACCATAGTAGTAGTAGTTTTTTCAGATTGCATTTCTTTATCAGGAAAATCCTTGTGTGTCTTTCTGGTATCAAGATGGCGAGTTCTAAGTCCTCTGGTTTCAAATATCATCCCTTACAATGCCCATCAAATGAAAATATTCTGTGTTGAATAAAATGAAAAGCTTGGCATGTTTCATGAATCCTTAAACAGGCTGAATAAAATCAGCCTCAACACTCCAGATCTGCGTATTAAACTAAGATTCTGTTTGTGACAAACTTTTACATTTGCATAAACAAATAACTTGTGTATATATTGATGTGTGCGCAGCACTAAGAATTACCCGTAAGCGGTTTTCAAAGTAGCTCCATGTCTGAACAGAATTTCTCACCGGCTGCTGGTGCTTTGATGTAGACTAGACTGTTCTAAGCAAACAAAGTGTAGCCTTTGTCCTAGGAGAGATTTGCTGTCTATTTTATTTTCATTTCTGTTTATCACACTTTTTTCCTGTAGTCTCTTTTCTGTTTATCGTTCTTCAGAACTTTGTGTACAGATTAAATTATCTTGACATTTTTTGAAAACTTTGTTTTGTATCATCTTATCCTGATGATTTGCTGCTACATTCCTATACCTAAAGCGGGTACTGAAACCAAAAATAGACTCAATGTGAAAGTACTTGTTATAATCAATCTCAAAGCACTTTAAATTAGTAAATTAGAATATTAGTGGTGTAATAACTATATTCAAATGTGGCTCCATAGTTAAGGCTGAAGCAGATTTTGACCTGATGCAAATTCTTAATATCTTACAAATGTAATTTTATGTCAGAGTAAATATTTTTTGACAAGGCAAATCAGGTTAGCTTTTAGACAATGGTTCAGAAAAACCTCTGCACTATTTTTTCCTGATTATATTTTTCTGGTTTATCATTACTGCAAAATGGACTGGCCTGTAAACTTCAGGTCGTGGTAAGGTCCTGTGCCCTTTCCCAGTTTTGGAGATTTGTTGGCAGAATGCGATTATTGAAAGTAGTTTATGGGCTCCGGGTGTGAGCATTGACAGAGTGTAGGAAGGTCGCAACAGCAGCATGAGAGCTGCACAAATGGCACAAAGGTACAGTGGAAGCCATGGGAACTCCCCATGGCACTACAGTTCAGATTCATACCGCTGAGGGCCTGCAGTTGCATGATGCAGAATACCTAAATTGTGCGTAGTACAGATTCTTCTTTGAGTGGCTACAGACGTGCATTGCACTCAGGAGTGTGCAGTCCCAAAGCACAAGAGTCGGGGAATTTTGCTCTACAGTACCTGTAGGAGTGGCGCTCGCACCCTACAGCTCTTAGCCCCTCTCCTGGCTATTTAAGGACAGCACAACTCTGACCCTTCCCCATTACTTCTCCCTACCTATGGCTAGAGTCAGAGTGTTCTATGTGGTATTTACCTCACGCTTTTCTATCTCGCTTTTCTGAGATTTTGTTGTTCTGGAGATAGTTACAGTTATTTAGTTAGTATACTTAGTTGTTCTTCGAGTGCTGCTCATGCCGATTCCATTCTAGGCATGCGTGCACCCACGTGCCCGGTTGTCAGATATTTTTGCCTTAGCAGGCTATACCTGGAACCAGCTAGAGCGAATGGCCCAGGATAGAAGACTATGGAGATCTGTTGTTGGCGGCCCATACCCCGGTTGGGGTGACGGGCATGAATGAATGATGATGAGTATCCGTAGGGTCGACTGTGGTGCCTTCTTGAGTGCCGTGCTCATGTGTCAGTGCATCAGGCACTGCCGGCCCTATGCTCTCTCAGTTCCTTTTTACTGCCCGTGGAGGTTATCTGAGTGCCTTTTTCCTTGCCTAGCAAGGATTAGCGGTTCTTCTCTACTGTTTTGTGAGCATTAGGGTCTTGTAAATAGTTTGTTTCAGTAGTTGTTAAGTAGTGTAGTTACAAGTTGGAGAATGGCTCCATGGGGACTCTGGTTTTAAGCCCTGCTCTGACTGGAACCGGCCTATGCTGCCTGAAGTCCTTGGGGGGAATCACATGTGAATGACAAGTGTCACATAGAATCATAGAAATGGAAGGGACCTTGAGAGGTCATCTAGTCCAGTCCCCTGCACTCGTGGCAGGACTACGTATTATCTAGAGACAATTCCTTCTTGTAAGAGTACGTGAGCTATAGGCAATTCCTGTAAGAACTCGGAAAGAGCACGACAGCCGTTTGAGGGCCCTCCTCATGGAGGCTGCTCTCTGCCCGGCTTCTGAACCTTCCCGGACAGACTCCACCCCTAGCACTTCGGCCTCAGTGCATAGTACACCCCAGCACCCAAAAAGAAGTCGAAGAAACATAACTCCCCAGAACTGAGCAAGGAGGGCGATGAGATATCAGGCAAAGGACCCAGTTCGGGCCACCCACCCACAATGGAGCGCTTCCCCAATGGTGTCCCATAGCCCCCTGAGGGATCCACAACTGACTTCCAGGAGCGGTAGGGGACACAGGCTTGTGGCAGGGCTGACACCTTCCCAGGATCTCCTGGCTCCCAAAGGGCAGAGGCCTCTAGCGGTGCCACTGGCACTGCGTGCATTGCAAGAAGTGGCAAAGGCTCCCTATGAGGGCAAGCCAGCCGTAAAGACCTCCCAGAGGGCAAGTGAGCACTGCAGATCTCTAGAGCCAAAACAACACACTGTCTCCACACCCCAGATCTCTGGCTTCTCAACTCAGATCCTCTGCAGGTCACCCTAGATTGCCAGCATCATGGTCGCCCTCTGCCCTTTCGATGTGGATCGCCTAGGGGGAGGCACCGGTCACCGTATCACTGGCACTGTTCATCCTCCCATCTCCTTGGCACAGATGCCTGTCTCCCACACTGCGGGAATGGTCTCCGTCATAGTATTGATCCTGCCTAACCCCTGGCACCGGTCCTCCTATTCAAGACACCGATCCATCCAAGGGAAGAAAATTTCCTCAGATTCTGTGATGATGAGATTTCTAAGAGGAGTCAATCGTCTCTACCCACCTGTGAAAGAGGTTCCCTTGTGAGACCTTGATACTGTATTAGCTGCCTTTATGGGACCCAAGGTCCAGGAGACTTGTTCCCTGTCCCTCCTGTGCCAGAAGACAGACTTTGTTGTTGCTATAACATCTGCAAGGAGAGTAAGTGAGCTATAGGTCTTAATGGCAAAACTCCCATGTACACAGTTTTTCAAACAAAGTGGCCAACTTTTGTTAAAAGTAGTTTCATCTTAACCAAATTTATTGCCGGTGTTCTTCTCTAAACTGAACTCCAATGCAGATGAACAGTGACCTCACACATTGGATGGGAGAAGGTGCTTGGCGTTTTAGAGAGGACTTCTCAGGCTTTTTGTTTCCTTAGTGTAGCCCAGGCCTAAGATGCCACAAGTACTCCTGTTGTTTTTGCTAATTATTTGAGATTAGGTGAGATTTATCCAAAAAGTAATAATGATCTCTGGGGAGTTGAAGTTTTATACAGCACAGAAACTGGTTCCACCTAGTGGTCACTCTGAAGATATAATCTTATCTTAAATTGTCATTACAATCTCATAGACTGTTCTGTAACAATAATTGGACAAAAGAGGCTGTTACTGTATATCTTTAATTCAGTCATTTGGAGACATGGACAATAAACTCTTGGGCAATAAACTGGCTTTGGAAAGCCTGAGATTGTACAGAATGGGAGCCACGTAATTGAAGAGATGGTACACAGTTGTTGTTACTTATGGTTTATTTAGGTTATAGTAGCATCCGGGGCTCTAACTCTGTGCTGGGCACAGCCCTGGAGAGGCTGATGTACAAGGGCTTGGGGGAGATGGATTCCAAAATAGCTTCCAAACCTGTTCATTGGATAAAATGTCAACTAACCCCATCTGCCCCCTCAGCCATCTTAATTTAACAGCTTCTTTTATAGGCGGTTCAACAGAAGTGAGACTTGAGCAGTGTAATGGCCTGTATAGACCAGTTCAGGGAAGGTGGTATATGCAAAAAAGGCAGTGTGGACAAGGCTGGTATTGGTGGAGCAGGGAGAGTGATGGGTATGGGGACCTTGTCATGTAGCTTCTATAGAACCTGTAGGAGTAATTTGTGCCAATGCAGAGCAATTAGAAAGTAAACACATAGTACTACCCATGCTGCCTGAAACATGCGAGTCAGTTCAGTGTGTGCTAAGCAAATTTACCAGCACAGCACCCCAATTCAACTGGAAAGGGAGAGGAGAAAAGAGAGGCTAGAGAAGACCCATTCGTCATCCCAGAATTGAGAGTGGGAGAGCTGAACAAAGTCACTGTGTGGAATGGAGAATCATCACCCTGTGGTTGGGTGAGATCGCAGTGTAGAATCCTAATGGATGTCAAGGCTTCTCTGCTTGATTTCATTGTGGCTCTGTTGGAGGGCAGCATGGCTCCTTGGTTCTTTAAGTGCTGTACCTTCAGACAGCATTAGTCTTGAAACCTTTGTTACACTGCTAAAACGCTAATTATTCTTCCAGCTGAGAATCTCTTCACTTTGTCTCATAAATAATGCAAAGTCTACTTTTGCAATGATTGTACATCATCTTAAATTACAGTACTGAGGTCCTGTTGCAATGGTGACTGTGTGAAGATCATTGATTGCTGTTTTGTGTGTGTTTCATAGACAGATGATGGCAGTGGGGACTCAGACCCTGGAGTCCTGCTCACTGCTCAGACCATCACGTCAGAGACCACCAGTAGCACAACCACCACACAGATTACAAAGGTAAAAAGGTGATGCTAACAGGACTGGTATGAAATCTAAATGTTCTATTGATGCTCAAACCCGATGAAGCAAAGTTGGCCTTTCCTGCCAAATATTTAGTTGTACAAATATTTTTCCCTCCAATCCTGTTTCCCCCTTTCTCTGCCCTTAATTCTGCCTGACACCAGCGCAATCCAGAATCACTTGGAAATGGACATTATCTTGCTTCCTGAAGAACTGTCCCACCACAGGTTGAGTGATCCAACAGTAGCTTGGGATCCTGAGGCAGTTCTGAGAACCTCCTATCAGTGTGTCAGCCAGATATTTATTTCCATTTTAAATGTCGCTAGCCTTTGAGTTCTTATTTGCTCTTCTGTACAGTAAATAAGATTGAGTCCTGTTTAGAACTTTTAAATTAATGCAGCATTGGAGCTACACATGATTAAAGTTGGGCAATGTTGGCAAATCAAACTTACATGTGAGAAATCATCAATTTGAGAAAGTAGGGATGAGTTTGAAGACTTCAATTTACTTCTAATTTATGGGCATGTCCCTTAGTTCTACACCCATTTCACATTTTTATCAAAGGTTTTGCAAAACCTAAAATACTTCACTAATGCTGTCATGGACACACTAACTGCCAGCATTGCTGTGGGCTTCTTGTTTTGTTGTGTGTTTATTTCAGTGCAGAGTTGCAGGGAATTTTTGAATTTGAACCTTCCTCTGAACAAAATTAAACAATATTATTGTGCTAGTTCCTGGGTGCCAAAGTGAAACCAAGCAGCCTGAGTGCATTGTCCACGCTGAGTGAAGCACACAACAGTGTGTGCATACTCTAGATGCTGAAATACAAATTAGATTTTTAAAATGACTTTTGGGTGTAATAATGGAACATGTTACATTGACAGTGTTCCTTTGACATGATTAACATTTCAGCCTGCAAGACCGGAATGATTAATATTTTTATTGATTAAAAAACTCTTTATTGACAATGTGCTTGTTTGGTTTGGAAGAAGGGAAAATTGTCATAGACTGAAGTGAGATTTTTTGTGTCCCCCCCCTCTCACTCTCTCTATGATCCAGTTATGCTAGTTTCCCAGTAATGTTTTGGTAATTGGCAAGTGACTTTAGTTTGAGTTCCATCTTTTGAAAGCCAGCCTCAATCCACTTTGTAATTCTTTACCATTGTTGCACTGTAGGCTACTAGTAACCTATGTTCTTTCATACTAGACTGTAAAAGGTGGAATTTCAGAGACAAGAATTGAAAAAAGAATTGTCATCACAGGAGATGCAGACATTGACCACGATCAGGTGAGCGATTTTAGTGTTACCCAGCCAAGAGCCATTTTAGTTTTGGAAAGAGCTAATCAGTTGTTCCGACCTGCAAATTATTTCTGTGCTAGGCAGTCAAATGGCCTCACTTGTGGTAAATCCAGTCATTTAGGTTGCAGCCTAGGGAAATTGGCCTGGGCTAGAAAAAAAATTGCTTGTCTCTGTGGAAGAGGTAACACTTGTCATTTCTGGTGTTTCAGCTGCAGACATAGATCCGTCTCATTTTCAACTGTTAATGTCAGAAAAGTGACTGCAGATGTCCCTGTGGGTGCTACCTGTTACTATTGTATGTCTTCAGGTTGTAACTGGCTGGCAAACAGGCATTTAGTTCTGCGGAGACATACTGTAGCTGGGGCAGAGCGAGCTGAATTCTATTCTGCCAGATTGCCATATATAAAAACTTCTGGAACCAGAATTTTGTGCTATGTCCAAAGCAGAAGGGCTCAGCTTTGAGTGTGCTGCTGGCTATTTTCAGTTCAAAACAAGTTTGTTTTTTTTAAAATCTGAGGAAATGTGACATGAAAGTCTCCAATGAAGAATAAGTATGAGACAGCTCAGTCGTTCTTTTAGTCGCTTTTTGCCCAGCATTTCCTTAGACCAGTAATTCATCCCTTCTTGTATTTTAAAGGAACATTGTAGAGTTTAGAGGACTCTGTGTGCACATTTGCAAGGATTAGTTTTGCTTTTATGTCCTGAATGATATTTGTAAAAATTTGAATTGAATAGCCTAAAAAATTAGAGAGAGAAATTTGTGTATACAAGCGTATCAAAGCTGAAAGCAACTGAAGTTTAGAAGCAAACAGCCTTTGCCACTGATCATCATGTTTTCCAGTGATTAGAATATTGACCTTGGAATCTGGCTATGTATGTTCTGTTCTGGGCTCTGACACTAATTGTGTGCGATCCTTTGGCACGTCACAGGCCCTACTCTGCCTTGGTTTACTGGTCTGTAAAATGCTTAATACAATATCAACTTCTTGAGGGTTAAATGTTTGTAAAGTGCTTTGAGAACCTTTGTTGAACGGTGTTAGCGAAGTATAAACTGTAGTGTTGCCATTTTTACTATTAAATTAAATTGGCTCAGGAAAGTTTAGCGAGAGCTAGTATGAAACTCAGATGTATTTTAAAAGTTGATACACACACACACACTGTCATCCTGGTGTAGCTAATCTTCATTTAGTTTGCGAAGGGAGAAGTCACCAGAGAAAGAGAGTGTCAGGGTAGGATCAGATGCATTCTTTAACATGTTAACAGTGCTCATAGATCTCTTTCCCTTTTATGCTGGGTATTGTTTTCTGCTTCTTGAAGAACTCTTGTTTCCACATAGACAACATGCTCCAGCAGTTGGAGCTCAGTGATAAAAACAAAATATCAGAAAAAGTTAGTTAGTGCACCCAAGTAGTAACAGAAACCTGACTGGGAATCTGGTAACTCTTCCTAACTGGAGAGATGAGCTTTTCCTAGAAATTAGAGACATACAGTTCTCAAAGCCACTGAGCTGCTGCCTAAACTTGATCCAATGAACTGTTCCCCTTTCTCATAACAACAATATTATGGTTTCACATGAACATTAAGCTGCTTTAGGGCTTTTATTGGTGTCTAATGGAGTAATTATTTATAGAGCATTGAAAAGTGTGCTGTGTACGCCAGACACTCAACACTAATCACAGCACAGTTCTGATGTATATTAGTCAGTGCTTTTAGAAGCACATCCCATAGGGCAATTATTGTTTAGGCCCGCCCCAAACCATGTCAACATGCATCAGCTGAGATCTTAGACTCTTTCCAAATATTTCAGTTCAGGTGGTTCTGTGATTTAATTCCCAAATGATTTTCTTGCCAATCATTCAAGCCCATTATGTGTAGTTCTCACACAGCATGTTGAATGGAGAAGTTAACACCCCTAAGCAAATTCATCCCTAACTTTTCAAAATTAACATGCTCATGAATGTCTGTGAGACCATCCTGCTGAGTTCTTTCCATTTGTACAACTGCCCCCAGCATTCTAAGATGGTCATGCCTTTGTCACTGAGTGTTTATCCCACCTAACTAATCTCATTCAGATCTCTGAAGATCGAAATGTAGTTGTTGATTATCTGCTGATTTAGGACTAAATGATTCCACCACAAGGAGACTATGGTTTTGTAGCATGTAAAATAAGAACCATAAATTGTACAGGAACAAATACTAGGTCAGGCTGAATGAGATTAGTTAGGTGGGATAAACACTCAATTACAAAGGCATGACTGTCCAATAATTTCAGTTTTTATGTTAATTTTCTAGTGTGCTGTGCAGATGATGGCGGCTACAGTAAATGGGCAGTACTGCTGTATTGGTATTGCAATAGTGTCGAGAGATCAATAGGAGTGGGGCACCTCTTTGTGCTGTGTTGTGCAATGGCATGAAGACATGGTGTCTTCCCTGAAGAGCTTCCAAAACTACATAGAAGACATAGTAAGGTGGAAAGGGACACAACATGCAAACAAAGTAGTGGTTGATGGCTGGAGGAAGAAACAAGGGTGGTTGCATGGTGATTCACATTCGTTAGTGGAGAGCAAGAGCAGTGAATTAGTGCGAATCTAGACCAACAACTCAACCAAAGGCAAATGGCAAAAGCATTCCCTGTTTGTGGCTTCATACATAAAATAATTTTATCATCCACCTTGTAAGGTGGGAAGGTAGCAACAATGAAGTCAGCTAGCAGCGGAATTTCCTGGAGCTAAGGCTTTTTACACCCTCAGGAGGCTGTCAGCTGGACCTGCTGTCCCAGATTGGCTCCCCTCTGGTCTGGGTGGGAGTGGCAGGCAGGCCTGCTGCCCAAGGCTGCAGCCACTAGGTGAAATCCTGCCTCCACTGAAATGAATGGGAGTTTTGCCATGGACATCAATGAGGCCAGGATTTCACCCAGTGTCTGATATGGTGACATGGGAGAGACTGCAGTGAAATTCACTTTGTTCAGCTGTTTGCAGCCCACTGTGCTTCTCTGAAGAGATGTTTCTTTCTCAGGTTCTAGTGCAGGCCATCAAAGAAGCAAAAGAGCAGCACCCGGACATGTCTGTGACCAAGGTCGTCGTCCACCAGGAGACCGAGATTGCTGAAGAATAGCACGGCCAGGTGAGCAGGTAGAAATACGTGTTCTGACCACACCGGCTGACTGGAGGAGGAGACACCTACAGGCAGAAGGGGCCAGTCATCACAAGTCCATGAAAAATCTATCAGAGCCTTTTAGGTTTCTCTTTGAATCTCAGTATTTTGAATGTGATCTAGCAAGGCACTTCCTGTAACTCTAGAAGCAGAAGATGCAGAGAGATGTTGATTTGCATAGCACTTCAGGTATCAAGGTGCCTTACAGACTTAAGCTACAATGGAACCTCACTGGTTGGAAGCCCAAAGAATCACCTCTTTTAAGACTAGTACAGAGAAAAAAGTGTTTAGTTTATTTTGTGCACTGGCATCCTGGATCTTTGTGTTAGCTCTTTAAAACACAGAACAGGAAAATGCTTGTAGTATGTAAGACTACTTTTAACTTCAGCTGATTAGATTTCAGGCTGATGCTGTGGCAGCAGGGTTGCAAATCTTTGGTGACAAAAAGGGGAAAAACACCAGTGTGAATTTTAGGAACTATTGTGTTGCAGAAATCATTTTGATAGATGCCAAATTCAAGCAGGCGAAGGCTACTACATAGAGACGCTAACTCAGTAGAAATACATTGGATTAAATGTCTGTGGGACAGAATGAAGACGCTATTTTTTTTAATAGGAAGGCTGGCATGTATACTACAACCATCTTAGAACAGGAACTGAGAATCAACTTTTTGTTTCAAATGAAGCAACAGGTTAATTTGGACAGGCTGGATGCAGTTGACCAACTTGGAATTTGACCAGTCCTGTGTCCACACTACAAAAGTATGGCTATATTAACAGTTTAGTAGTTGTGCTTACTCAAGCTTTAGCCTATAGCTCTGGTCTTGCCAGCCAACTTGTGCTGCTACAAGTGATGCAGAGTTTAGGTATAACCTGAGTTAACTTTGCAGTGAAGGCAGTTGCTTAGGTGCTTGCAAGACGTTTCATCTATGACCATGGATGATCAGAATCTCCGTTTTACTTCGTATCCAGCATCTCCAACACCATGTTACTTGGACATTGGTTTCATACTTGCTCAGAAGGAAAAGACAAAGGTGTTAAATATGAACCCCTAACTCACCACTCACTAAATTGCCAACATCACGTCCTGCAGCTCCTGGCTTTTTCCCTAGAGGTCTCCTATGCAAGGACTGTCCAAGCCTGGTGTGGCTTTGCTGTGAGAAATCAGAATGAATAATACAACTGTGCCAATTTTATTTTATTAGCATAACCTAATTAAAACCAGGTACTGTCAAGTTTCTGTTTTGATAACAGCCAAACTCAGGTGAAATTCCCTATGTTGTCTATATAAACAAAAGCTTGATGACACTGATAATTCTAGAGCCCTATATAGAAAAAGCATCATTGCAGCATAGTCATTACAGGTAAATATCTCTTCTTTCCCCCTCCTCCCCCCCCCCCCGTCTTTCTGTCTTAATAACATCATGCAGTGCAGAAGAACAAGTGACCACAGACTGATGTTTACCCCTTGACTAAAATTAGGAACTTTGAGTGAGTCTGCACTAGGAAAAGCAGCAGTCTGACAATGTCAAGACGTGCTTTCTGGATCTCCTTTCCTCTCAGCAATATTAAAATAGTGGTACACACAAGGAGCAGTCGTGTCTCTGCTAGCTGCAGTGGCTGTGAAAAGGGTCAGAGTTCAACATCACTTGACAAGGAAGTTGTGCAGAAGCATTTTAATGGTGGAACCAATGGGGGGCCTCACTCCTCAGGTCTGGAAGTGAAGGTGGTACTTCCCCCTTCACCCCAGGCTCTGTTATCTGCAGCAGTGAATAAGGGGTTATGGGCTGGGCTCTATCCCAGCAGTAGCCCTGAGGCCAAAGATTTACAAATAGTTCTCATCTGCTTCAGTAGTAAGTCTGCTTATTTTCCTAATCTAGAAAAGACCCCAAAACTTGAGTTAAGGTTGCTGTGATCTGCTATGACCTCAGTACCTAGCTTTTCAGTTTAGTAGTTTGGAAACAATAGTAACTGTTTAAAGCTGCTTTAAGAATCCATAAAGGCAGCAGCGTTGTCTAGCAAACATTTTATTCCTAGGGCTGTGCTCAGCATCAGTTGTATTGGTGCACCAACATGTTTTGGCCAGATAGCATGCTGGATAAAGTATAATTAAACAGGTTTCAGAGTAGCAGCCGTGTTAGTCTGTATCCGCAAAAAGAACAGGAGTACTTGTGGCACCTTAGAGACTAACAAATTTATTTCAGCATGAGCTTTCGTGAGCTACAGCTCACTTCGGATGCATAGAATGGAACAAACAGACAGGTGATATTTATACATACAGAGAACATGAAAAGGTGGAAGTATGCATACCAACAGGAAGAGTCTAATCAATTGAGATGAGCTATCATCAGCAGGAGAAAAAAAATGTTTGAAGTGATAATTAAGATGACCCATAGAAGGTGTGAGGAGAACTTAACATAGGGAAATAGATTCAATTAGTATAATGACCCAACCATTCCCAGTCTCTGTGTAAGCCTGAGTTAATTGTATCTAATTTGCATATTAATTTGAGTTCAGCAGTCTCTTTGGAGTCTGTTTTTGAAGTTTTTTTGTTGCAAAATTGCCACCTTCCAGTCTGTCACTGAGTGGTTAGAGAGGTTGAAGTGTTCTCCCACTGGTTTTTTAATGTTATGATTCCTGATGTCAGATTTGTGTCCATTTATTCTTTTGCGTAGAGACTGTCCGGTTTGGCCAATGAACATGGCAGAGGGGCATTGCTGGCACATGATGGCATATATCACATTGGTAGATGTGCAGTGGCACTGCTATGGGTACCCGCATGGCCCCACAGTATGCCAACATCTTTATGGCTGACTTAGAACAACGCCTTAGCTATCGTTCCCTAACGCCCCTACTCTACTTGCGCTACATTGATGACATCTTCATCATCTGGACTCATGGAAAAGAAGCCCTCGAGGAATTCCACCGTGATTTTAACAATTTCCATCCTACCATTAACCTCCGCCTAGACCAATCCACACAAATGGTCCATTTCCTAGACACTACTGTGCTAATAAGCGATGGTCACACAAACACCACCATATACCAGAAACCCACTGACTCCTATACTTACCTACATGCCTCCAGCTTCCATCCCGGACACACCACACGATCCATTGTCTACAGCCAAGCTCTAAGATACAACCGTATTTGCTCCAATCCCTCAGACAGAGATAAACACATACAGAGATCTCTATCAAGCATTCTTAAAACTACAATACCCACCTGCTGAAGTGAAAAAACAGATTGACAGAGCCAGAAGAGTACCCAGAAGCCACCTACTACAGGACAGGCCCAACAAAGAAAATAACAGAACGCCACTAGCCATCACCTACAACCCCCAACTAAAACCTCTCCAGCGCATCATCAAAGATCTACAACCTATCCTTAAAGATGATCCCTCACTCTCTCAGATCTTGGGAGACAGGCCAGTCCTTGCTTATAGACAGCCTCCCAACCTGAAGCAAATACTCACCAGCAACCGCACACCATACAACATAAACACTAACTCAGGAACCTATCCTTGCAACAAAGCCCGATGCCAGCTCTGTCCACATATCTATTCAAGTGACACCATCATAGGACCTAATCACATCAGCCACGCCATCAGGGGCTCGTTCACCTGCACAACTACCAACGTGATATGCGCCATCATGTGCAAGCAATGCCCCTCTGCCATGTACATTGGCCAAACCGGACAGTCTCTACGCAAAAGAATAAATGGACACACATCTGACATCAGGAATCATAACATTCAAAAACCAGTGGGAGAACACTTCAGCCTCTCTAACCACTCAGTGACAGACTGGAAGGTGGCAATTTTGCAACAATAAAACTTCAAAAACAGACTCCAAAGAGAGACTGCTGAACTGGAATTAATATGCAAATTAGATACAATTGGCTTAAACAGAGACTGAGAATGGTTGCGTCATTACACTAATTGAATCTATTTCCCTACGTTAAGTTCTCCTCACACCTTCTATGGGTCATCTTAATTATCACTTCAAAAGTTTTTTTTCCTCCTGCTGATCATAGCTCATCTCAATTGATTAGACTCTTCCTGTTGGTATGCATACTTCCATCTTTTCATGTTCTCTGTATGTATAATTAAACAGTCCACATGTGTGTTTGATCCATTCCAAACAAAAAGTGTGTGGATGAGAGTTAGGAGGAGGGAGAGGATGAATATGGGAGCAGTGGAGAGACCGCTACAGGACAACTTAAAAAAGCCAAATTTGGTAGGAGGAAAATCCCACTGACTGCCTATCTTTCAAACCTTCATGCCGAAAGTCAAGTACCTGTCTCATATTTAGGCTCCTGAATAAAATTACTCTGCTTTTTCAAAAGTGCTGAGCATGCACATTTCTCATTGGCTTCTTCATTGGGATTTGTGGTTGTTTGGGGCTTCTGAATAAACGGCACTTATTTAGGGTCTTGACTTTAGACACACTGTGGAAAATTATGGTCAATGCTTTAAGGATCTGAGTATTGGGAGCAAGGGGGAAAGCACCTTGTGAAGTTGGTGGTGTTAAAATGCCCCTCACTGGGTGCCACTGGGAGTGTTTCCACAGGAAGCTGGCAACTTACCCTAACCTTGTCTTTCTAGGAGATGTTTCTCCCAGACTGAGAGAACTCCAGAAAGGGAGGAGAGAGCGGTAGAGGAAAAACTGCAGAGAAACTACCTGGAGCACAAAGACCACAGATTTACAAGATTTGCTGTCAATAACTGAACATTCATATCACTTACTAGGAGTTACGCTTTGACATTTACTTGGGATTTTCCAGAATATAGTGGATCCTTCTGAATAATTTTATATTGTAAAACACAGTATGCCATACTTCTCACTGTACTGAATGTTTTTTTTAATAGGTTTTCAGTTTTGCATTCCCTCATGCATAGCCTCCAAAGGCCCTCACAAAAGGGTTGGTTCTTAAGTCTTATTCCTTCAGATATACTGGGGTTAAGCCATGCTCATGCATATCTTAGAAACTGCACCTTAGAATAACAGCTGTTTGAAAACCCTAGTGATTGATGGGGCCTTACTTAGATGTCAGCGTGTGGCATTTCTACTTGCCTCTTGCGATTGGCCCTAGATATTTCCAGAAAACTCCAAGTCACGCTACCCAGGTGCACAAAACAGAGTTTCTTTACTCTGCATTTCCTTGCTTTTATGGGTTTTGGTCCTTGATGTTGTTTGAACATAGGTGGTGGGGGGGGGGGGTTGTGGTGTAATATTCACACATTTCAGTAGTTGGCTAGATTAAGGAATACTGGAAGTTGTTTCACAACTCTTATACTGTGAATTCTAGAGCTTTAAGAGAACTGTGACAGGGCACTACTACCCCTTCCTGCTCCTCAGAGACTGCTTTTCTACTGAATGCTACCTACCTATTTTTGCTTTCTAGATGCCATTTAAATAAGTCTATAGAAGTGTGTGGTTAAGGGGTTTGGGCTCTGAGTGCTATATGGTAGGCTATGCAGCATTCGCAATAGTTGATTTCTCAGTGTCAACTTTTATTTGTTTAATTTTTCAATAAGTTTGTAAATCATGTTTTTTCCAGTACTATTTAAAGCTACCCACAAATCAGGGCAGGGGGTGTGTGTGTGTGTGCGCGTGTAATCTTAACTTAATTTAAAATCATCTCTTAGACACTCTCACCTTCCTAGATATGTAAACTCAATTTGGGCTGTCAGTCCAAGACATTCTCGCAGCTGTAGATTATATCAGCCAGTGGGAACAAAGTTAAACTTTTTGGAAAGTGCACATGCTCAGATCACTGGCATTCTCCTCTCCACATAAATTAAGGTTCTGTAGTACATTGGCTTCTTCACTGCCATGCTGCAATGAAACACCAGGGACAGAGCTGGCTGCAGTTTTCAGCTTCTGGATGATGGTGCATTCAGGTCTATGACAGCTACCCAGCTGCTGTTTTTAAAACATCCCATGTACTTTACCAAAAAAGCACTGAAAATATTTTTTCTAGATACTCCTGTCATATCCACTGTAGCAGCTTATGGCATACTTAATAGAAGTTGGGTTTTTTAATTGTAATCATTTTTAAAGTATTTTTAGGGAGAATATGTGTGAATGGAATTTTCTACCTGGAAATGATCCATAAATTTGTAAGGTGACCACTGTGGTGGTAATCATGACTTTCAAACTGAGTGTAATGCTTTTGTGGGGGTAGGATATACCTCCTTTCATGTCAGCAGCAGCAGATCACCACCACCTGTTTGGATTTAATGGAAACCTCTTAATCATGCCCTGGTTTTTCTTTCCAGCAATATTTTAAAGTTTTGTAATGAATAGAGTTGTGAGCAATATTTTTTTAAAGCTAGGGCTTTGAAGTTGTAACTCTGTATCTGGTGTGGCACACCTCTAGCTGTGAGGGAGAACCCTTTGCTGCTAAGCTACATTCCAGGATGAGAAGAAACTGGCAGCAAGTGCTTTACTTAAAGTTTGACCATGTTGTTTTTTTTTAAAAAAAAAAGAGGTAGAAGACTGAGCTAGACTCAATGACTTACTGTTTGTTTGAAAATGGTCTTTAAATGGCACTGTCTTTACAATTACAATTTCACCCCACCTTAAAGCAGGGCTGGCTCCAGGGTTTTTGCCGCCCCAAGCGGCCAGAAAAGAAAAGAAGCCGCGATTGGTCGCTGCTCCACTGCATTACTTTCTTCTTCGGCGGCAGGTCCTTCTTTCCGAGAGGGACTGAGGGACCAGCTGCCGAAGAGCCCGATGTACTGCCCCTTCCCCTGGGCTGCCCCAAGCACCTGCTTGCTGAGCTGGTGCCTGGAGCCGGCCCTGCCTTAAAGTAAGTTGTTAGTAGTGGCTGGAGACACTGTCTTTAAAAAGGCTTATGGAGCTGCTTGAATCGTGGTGTACTTATCGGCATCTTGCTTCCTATGGAGCAGCTGTTTTGCAGGAATGCTACTTTATCTCCTGTAGGCAGACATTTAAATGTGCAGTTAGCTAGTGAACTGCAATTTAGACCCCCTTTCAGTCCCTCGGCTGCACCTTTTGGCCTACAAACCTGGTTTTCTGCTCTGGGTGGAACCATGTGGTCTTTAGACTGGAGCTCCAGGCCCTCTGTTTACCAACCACAAAAATCTGACAGGCCCAACCGGATTGGGCACCTATGAGGCAGTTTCCTCCCACAATAAGCTTGCAGTGACAGTTTTGTCAAAACAAAGCATTTCACTCATTCATCCACCCAGAAGGCACATAGGCCTCTGACTAACCCTCTGCGCTATCTGCATGAGTCAGCCTCTCTAACCAGAGTTTAGGTAGGCCCTAAACTTTATTCCAGCCCCTGCTCCTGAATCTGAGGGTTAGTTTGCATCTCCACAGCCCTTTTCAGTCTGCTGCCAAACCTTCCTCCTCCTCCCTGGGACAAATCCTACAACTGGTCACTATCTTACTAAGGCTGAGGAGAGGGATAAAAACATCTCTGTAGCTTTGCTGGCACCTGTTGGGTACACCTCATAATCTGGCAGTTGTGGTTGAGCATTTGCTGGAATGCTCCTTCTCTGGGTCATTGTTTTGCCTTTCCTGTTTGGTTGCTCTAACATGCTATTGCAAGCACTATTGCAGACTATCCATAAAATGTTTCCCAGTTCTTCACAGCTGGTTTTATGGGACTTTGACCTACCAAATGTTTAATCTGCCCCTAGCACTTAACAACATTTGAGGGTTAACTCATGAAGGAAGTACTAAGGACCTTGACACAGCTGTAATTTAGTTCACACCCAACCTCGTTCAATAAAGCCATGGCAGCACAAAGTTTGAGTTTATTTAAAAAAAAACAAAAAACCCCTCCTCCAAAGGAACAGAGATCTTGACTTGTCTAAGATCCAGAGGAGTTTCTTGTTGGTGAGTTTTTCCCTTCCCAAACAATGGTGCACAAGCATTTCCTACATGTTACAGGCTTCTGCCTTTGCAAGAAAACCCATCTTAAAAAGAGACAAGAATAGTGTAACTTTTAGATAGCTGTGCTGCTCAGGTTCCCTTGATAGCATTAAGTGTGCTTGTTTCTTCTGTTCACCCTCTGATATTATACGTCAGTGCTCTCTTCATGGGACAAAACACAGTGCAAACCAAACTGGCTTCTGAAGACAGGCAAAACTTTTTCCCTTGGGCACTGTTGACCTTTTCAGGAGCTTGTTGCCTAATCTGAGTAGCTGCCACACCCATGCAACCCCAGCACACTTCTGAGGGACAAGTGTTTACAAACAAGGTTCTCCTAGTCCAGATCTTGGAGAGGAGTAGGGATTGCCATGGAACTGCTCCTACTGAAGCAGTTGAGCTTTTTATAGAGGGACAGGGAAAAAGTAGTAGCAGTAGGTAGAGTGAATCTTATTAAAACCTAACTAAATTAACTTCTGCCTGTGCCCCATCCCACTTCACCTTCTCCTCCTACAATGAGTTGATCAGATTGAGTTTTAAAATTTGGTCCACCCTGAACTGTGAATTTCATGTCATTGTAACATATGAACAAGGTCTATGTATAAGATATGAATGTTCTTAGCTAATCCCAGTCCAGGAGGTAAGCCAGAGACTGGCTTGATTGTATAGTATACACTTTATGGAAGCTATTTATATATGAATGAATGTATAGAAAGGAAGGCAGGAGAAGCAAGACCTCTGATTAATTAAACTGGAAAGGCAGACTGCAATCTCCAAGCAATACAGCTGTATTAAAGGACTGACTGAGTGAGTTCTGATTTTAGTAAACTGTAGTTTGCTGATTTCATACAATGTACAATTACCTTAAGAGATGTTAGTGTCCCAACCATGGGTTTTTTACAAGTTTAATCAAAATTTAGTTACAAATATGAAGGAGCTTTGTACATTTTTTAAGACAATTGTGAATTGTCTAGAATAGCTGTTTACATCCTTTCTTTACAACAAATAGGAAATATCACAACAGACTTAAAACTGGCAGATCGTTATAGATTGACTAGTAAATGACAGGAGCTGTTATTTTGGACTTTTGTAGTCATTCAAAGGGAAAGTTGCTGTAGTATTTAGACAGACTTAAGTGTTCAATATTGTTTCTTGTATTGCATTTTTCAATAAATTTTCAAACTACTGAATTCTTTGTTTAAAAAAAAAAAAAACCTCTTCCCTTGTCCAGCTCACTCAGGGTTTGTCTGCACGGGGAGTTATTCTGAATTTGGAATGGCTACTTAACTCCATGGGCAGATGCTCTTATTCCAGAATAGGTGCATCCAGCCATGGACTTGATCCAGAACAGGAACTGAAGGCAGATTAACTTTCATGAGCATAGACAAGGCCTTGTTGAACTAGCAAAGATATATTTGCTGATTTCACCCTACAAGTTTCAGTTATGAAGAATCTCAAAGTAAAACCCCCTTCCTGTGAACACCAGCTCTGAAGCCTTCCTCAGAGTCCCTGCATTCTTTGTGACCTCAGGGGTACTCCAGAATAAGTCTAGGATAATGTTTTCAGGAGTGCCTAAGTGGCTCTTGGATTCCTAAATCACTTTTTGAAAATGGGACTAAGGCCTGTATTACACTAAAATTAGGTTGAAAAATCCACACCCTGACTGAGGTAATGAAGCTGACTTAACCTCTGGTGTAGACAGCATTAAATTGGCAGAAGAATTCTTCTATGGACCTAGCTACTGTCTCTCAGGAAGGTGGATTAACTACAGCTGCAGTACTTCAAAGGTAGACAATCCTGTTGCCTCTCAGGAACGCTTACTATATTGCAGTGAAGGTCCTGTTGTGCTTGGGGCAACACTTCCAAGATAAGTGTCTCCCGCTTCTTAGTCTTACCTCTCTGGTCTGTCATTCCCCATAATTGAAGAGGGAAAAAGAAAGGGATTCTTGGGCCAGGTAGCAACACTAGGCCCTGACCTGCTGTACGTAGAGTGAGTTTCACCAGTTCTGACAGTACAAGTATGTTTGTTCAGGTGGAGCGGGGAGGAAGAAAACTGGAAGCAGAGTTTGAAGGATGCGGGGACTTTACCGCTGAACCCTTTCAGGCTTTCCTGCATTTGCAGCTTTGCCTGCAGTTCAGGAAAATGACCACTAGAGCGCTCCACAACTCTGCACTAGACTCAAGCTGCAACAGCATCTGCTCATCAACCTCCACTTAATTGATTTGCTTGTGCTTTGTTGAACACGTGAACTAAAACCTCCTACAGTGAGTCTGAAGGACGGTTCTGCTCTGACACAAGGGGGAATTTTCCACAGCACCTAAGTGAGGGACTTACATCTAGTCTTCAAGAGTGACTTAGGTGCTGTGGGAAGTTTTACTCAAATAGCCCCAGAGCACCAATCCACTGAAGACAAGTCAGTCTACGCTAGCTGCATAAAGTTTCAGTATACGTGGTTTATTCCTAACCCCACCCTATTCAGAGGACCTCCGGTAGAGTTAATTCACGCCCTAGAGCTAGGGGAATAGTGTTTGTTTTTTTTGCTCTCTGCTAGTGGGACTCTGGTTTTTTCCTTCCCCCCCTCCCCCCGCCGGTGGGACTCCATCTCCCCACCCCACCCCCCCATGTGTCCTGATATTTTCTTCATCCCATCTAGTCACCCTAGGTGGCTAATACGAACAGGGCAAAGGCCCAGTATAGATGCAAGCATAGGCAAAAAACAGAGTCCGAGTCTTGCTGGTGGAACAAAACAAGAAAAAAACGCATGAGTGTGAAAGGACAGATTTCATCCTGACCAAACATCAATTGGGACATGGGACAACCGCTTAAAAATCGGCACAGCTGGTCACCCTATAGCCACCCCTCCTGCTTAGGCTGGGATTGCATATCAACTCTGCCTGTTACAGGAGCCCCAAGGGATTGCTTATTACCAGCACAGAGCTCCTGGATGAAGACCCTGTCAGATGGGAGTGACCCTCCTGTAGGGAAGGGGAATGAAGAGAAGGCAATAGCCATGTAGAGGCTTACTCATAATCGCTACCCCCTGATGCAGTATTCTTGGGAATAGGGGGTAAGGATGGGGAAAGGCAGCCACGATGCACACTGGACCGAGCTTTATCCAAACCCGAGGTAAGAGCCAAGACTAGAACCTAGCAATCCTGATGACTCCATGCTCGGCTCCAACTGCTTCCACACTGCCTATGTGCTCCCTAGCTGGTCTCTTACCTGTGCCAGAGGGAGAACTGTTACACACACACAAAATAGTGCCTGCAGCATGCTTGGGAGCAACTGCATTCAGCAATAAGAAGGGTAAGGGGAGATTTACTGTGGAAGCCAGTTAGTTTAATTCTAATACTGGCCCTCGTGCTTCAGCTAGGAGGGAGAGCAGGAGGTAGAGATGAATTTTGACATTGCATTTCTAGGATGAAGTAAGGTTCAGTCGCTTCTGCTTCCAGTCCCCCACTGCGGTGTCTTGTACCTTCCTCTCCAGCCTGTGGTTACTGGATGTTAGCAAGGTACAAGATACTGGATGAGATGGAACACTTAGACCATTGAGCTGGTAGGTTAACAGGTGACTGGGCCTATGAACCAGTAGAAGCTGGTTCTGCTTCAGTCTCCCTCTTCTCCTTAGAGTTGTGGGCAGCTCTGCTGCAGAATGATAGATGTTATGAGCCAGATTCATTGTACCACCACAGCTTTTCCTCCACAATGTTGCTGCTTTTTCAGTTTCCTTTGTGCCAGGCCTGCCACAGCCCAGGCAGCTGTTATCCTGCCCTTGGCACCTGTCTTGTGTTCTCCAGCACAGCTGCTCCACGTTGTAGACAATGCTGAAAGGACTGAATTAATGATGCAGCAAGTCTGGCACACTTGTTTCATCCATGCACCCACCCTGAGTCCTTGCTGCTCATCTGTAATGAATTCCATGCTCTCTCATGGCAGGGCTTAGCAGAAACACCCAGCAGCACACGAGCTGTCCCTTGTCTGCTCTAAACTAGGGTTTGCACCCCAGCCCCTCGTACTACTATTCAGACCTTCAGTTCCCGGAGGCTGTAGGCTCCCCACAGTCTGGTGTGAAAGAAATGAAAGGGGCTTTCCCGAGATCATGCAAGTAGCAGAGTTGTAGAACAGAACCCAGGTCTCCCAACCAGTCACAGCAGGCCCTTGCCTAAAACTTTACAGCCCATATGCAGGATTGAACGTGATCTGTTGCCTACAGTCTTCCAGAGGTGGAGAAGTCTAATGGCTTGGTTGTCATGCCTCAGTTTACCCAGCTGCAAAGGGAAGATATTTTACCGGGGGGGAGTCCCAAAGCTATTTAGGTATTTAACTGCCCTTGAAATGAAGACCTTTGTGAATCCCAGCCCTGAGGGATTCATGCTTGTAGAATGCTGGAAGCAGATGCACACTCAGCATCAAAACACATCCGTGTCTCTGTTACTGACATCATCATATTGGCCCTACTGCAAAACTAACAATGGCCTTAGGCCAGGGTGCTTTCAAACCTTTCCAACCATCAGCTCCCCACACTCAGTAAGTAACATTGAAAATCCGCCAGAAATAGTTGGGTAAAGACCACTGCCATGACTGGATTCTTCATAATCCTTCCAAAGAACTTGATTTACTTAATACAGCACACACACGAGCTGTCTAATACATTTTCAAATAAAATACCACAGAAAGTAAGCCTCTTAGGCTGTGCATATAAGGCCATCTAGCTCCCTTTCGCCTCCAACGCTGGGGTACGCCCTTGCTCTGTCTAACCTCATTAAAATCACAATGTGCATCCAACCCTCCAAAGTGCATCCGTTCCCCAGGATAGGGCTATTTAAAGAGGATGTAGAATATCATATCCAGTGTCTTGAGCCGGAGAGACTTTGATAGCAAAGAATTCCAAAGCCAGTGGGCAAGAAAGACTCGGAGAATGAAGGAAACATGTTTTGTGATACTTAATTGAATTATTTGCACATCTAGTCTGGGGGTTACAGTCCTTCACCAGCATGAGACAACAGCCAGATATGTGGTGAAATGCAAAGGCATAAGTGTTAGTCTCCCCTGGTTACTTCCTTAAGCTATTTTTCCATCTGTTACAAAACCCCACCCTTCCTCCCAGTTCAGCAGGTTCTTAAGGGAATAAATCTGTCCAGTGCAGACAGCTACCAGGGCTTTGTGAGCAACCACTCAAGGACCAACAAGAATGGCTGCCTGTTTTAAAAGGAGATGCCTCCATTTTCAAAAGAGACTGAAAGTCAGGTCCCTTTAAGAGGTATCTCAATGTAGGTACCCAAAAGTTAGTTACTTTCAACTACTGAGAGAAATCTCTTCTAACTGGAGACGGCCCAACAGTCACTGTATTTACTGAGTCAAGAACATGATGGCCCTTTCTTCGAGTTTGTTTAAAGAAAGCCTGTGTCTTTAAACCACACGAGCAGGCAGAGAGTCCAGAAAGACATCATCACCCCTCCATCTCCTTCCTCTCCATTATTTAATGTCATCTATGAAGAAAATAAGCGTCCATTTAGCAGACCACAATTCAGCTCCATCCTACCTACCAGTTCCCAGCATGATCCCACTTGGCACTTGATTCTCTCCAAGGGGCAACACTTCAGCCTAGATGCAGCCTCTCACCCTTCTTAGGCTGGGAAGGGCAGTGGGCAGGCGAGAATGTCACTCAGGGGGAACGTGCTGCTTTTTCTAGATGCTCCAGAACCAGGGCCGGTGCAAGGAAGTTTCGCACCTTAGGTGAAACTTCCACCTTGCGCCCCTCTGCCCCGGGGAGCCGTGTGGCACCTCCCCACCCCAGCTCACCTCTGCTCCGTGTCCTCCCCGAGCACGCCTCCCCCGCTCTAATTGGGCTTGCGGTGCCAAACAGCTGATTGGCGCCACAAGCCTGGGAGGTGGGAGAATTAGAGCAGGAGCAGTGTGCTCGGGGAGGACGCGGAGCAGAGGTGAGGAGCCTTGTGGCAGCTCCCCCCGCCGCCCTGAGGCACCCCCGTGGCAGCATTCCACCTCCCCGCCAGCCCAGGGAGCCGTGCGGTACCTTCCCACCCCAGCTCACCTCTGCTCTGCGTCCTCCCCGAGCACGCTGCCCCTGCTCTAATTCTCCTCCCAGGCTTGCGGCACCAAACAGCTGATTGGCACCGCAAGCCTGGGAAGCAGGAGAAGTGGCGCAGCGACCGCGCGGTGTAACCCCCGGGCTGCCGGCGGCGGTTCAGACTCCCTCTCCCTCCCAGCTCCGCGGCTGCTGAAATGCTTTTAAAAAAATTGGGGGCACTGCTTTTTGGCACCCCCAAATCTTGGCGCCCTAGGCAACCGCCTAGTTGGCCTAAATGGTAGCACTGGCCCTGTCCAGAACTGTCTCACAACTGAGGAGCACCAACATGCTTGCAGCGGGGGGGAAGGTTTAGCTGCCTTATCTAGCACATAACGTTTCTCCTGCGTGAGCTGGATCCTGTGCAGGTCACAGCAGCATGCCCACTACCTTACAGGCTCTTGCTGCCTTCCTCTGGATGCCTTTAAAAGGTGACCCAGGCAGCTGGCTGGAGTTAGGCACTGACACCCTCCTTGGGCACCTGTGTGTGGGGCTCACTCGGCTCCCCGAGGTCATTTCCCCAAAGCAGGAGGCCATCAAGGTTTGTAGAATCGTTAGCAGGGAGTTGAGAAGAGCCAGCAAGAGGAAGGGCAAGACTGAGTAGCCGGGAGGGGTCAGCCTGGGTTTTGCTGCCATCTGAAGGGATTTCATAGACTAAGAAAGGCCCATTGAATTATGGGTTTGTTGGTTTTTTTTTTAAAAAAGTCAAATTGGCAGCAGGCGCTGGAGCCCCCAGCGAGATGACAGAAGCCAGATGATGGAACACAGGGCTGAGGCCAGATTCCCTGGGGCTAGGCGTGACGCGAGGCCCTAGTGCCCATCAGGATAGAGCAGAAGATGGGGCTGAAATAAGCACAGGGTCAGTGAGTGACCAGCATCCAATTCATGAACAGCGACCAAAGTTTGTTACCCTGTTCTGCATGGACTAGAGAGGGAGGAAAATCCAGTGCAGGTTACTAACCCCACTGTCACCCCATGGGCAGCGGGTGAACCACTGGCTGGGGGAGGCTAGTCCCCAGCCAGCCCCCCCCTCCTCCCAGCCCCAAAGCACTGGGAGGGCAGCACGTGGCCCCCCACGCCTGGCCCCTGAGCACAGGGCAGGCAGCCCCAATGCCTCCAGCCCACCCCAACCCCCCTGCCCCAGCCCCACCCGCTGCTTCCCTGAAGAGGAGCAGGCAGCAGCCTGCCTGGGCCGGGGCCAAGCAGGGCTTTGGGGTCGAGCTGTTTGGGCAGGCACAGCCTCCCCCAGCCTAGGTGCCACGCTGCCCATCCCTCAGCTCCCACGTCCACGCCCCGGATCTTCCTGTCTCCTCAGGCACGTGGCTTCCCCCACATCACTGTTCATACCGGGGGCCATGCTAGGTTTCCCCTTCTCCCCTGAAACACTAGGCCGGGGGGGAGCCTCAGACATCTGAGTGGCCCAGTGGGTTGAGTCTCGACATGGGCGTTAGGATCCCTGGGTTTTAATTCTAGTCTGACCCTCATCCCCAGACACACACTCGGTCTCCAGGCCTGAGCGTCCCCTCCCCCCCCCCCGGGGATGATGATGTTCGTCCACCTGCATCAAGAGCCTTGAGATCTGCGCATTAAGCGTCTGTCCAAGTGCTGGTGGTTACGAACATCCTATGCCCAGAACGGAGACGAGACAGCAGTTCTGAACTCCATGGAAAATGGAGGCCAGGGCAGAGCTAGAAGTGATCGTACATAGCAGGCTAAACAAGACGGTGCAGTCAGAGGCTGCTCGCGACCCCAATGCTATTCCTAGATTGAAGCAGACAGGACCTCGCAAATACAACCCGGGAGCTGAGAGTGGCTTGCTGCGAGCGCCCCTAGAATGCAGTTCTGCTCCCTGGCCTGGAAGACAACAATGTACAACGAGGCAGCTACGGTGATCCACTGGCCGGGGGAGAGACTGGAGCGAGCTTGGGCGGAGCACAGGCCTGTGGCGGAGACGAAGCAAAGCGTTGGCAGGGTGGTGGGAGCCAGGCAAGCTCTGCTACCTGCGCTATTCCGCTCTCAGGGGCTGCCAGTCACCTTGGGCCAGTGCTGAAGTTACTTTAAAAATAACCCCTTTAAAAGCCCCGTCTCCCTCCCTGCACAGAGCCACCTCACCCGGATTCTGCAGCTGCCAGGCTCAAGAGCCCAGGGGTGGCGGGAGCAGGGAGGCAGCCTGCCTTGTTCCGGGAGCCTTAGGGAGTGGAGCGGAGGCTAAAGCCCTCAGGTTAGGCACAGGTAAGCAATCTGCAGGCTCCTACCCCTGTATCTACCACACCTTCCTGCGGGGAGCTGGGCTCTCACACCTGGCTGGACCGGAGGACACGTACAGAGAGGGCTCATCGGGGCATTCAGGGCAATCAAGCGCTCGCGCCTCCCCCCAGAGCCAGACCTGGAACGAACTCCCATTCGGGTCCGTAGGGGGCAGTGCTGGAGAGCAAATCTTGGGTAGGAAAATCCCTCCCCGGCCTCAGAGCTAAAGGGGAATCCACAGCCAGGGGCTAGAAACCCGGCGTGCGGCGCGTCGCCGCTGGGCCTTGTCCTGGGACCAGCCCAGCTGAGCGCTAGGCCAGAGACCTAGCGTCGTAGGCAGCCGGGGCCTGCGGGTCGCAGGGGGCCACTCGCCCCAGGCTGGAGAGGTTACGCGAGTGGCTCTGCCTGGGTACCTGTAAACAGCCAGCACGGAGGAGCTCGGTTCATGGGTTTGGCAGGACCAATGAAGCCAGTGCTGGCGCTAGACCCTTGAGGACCCTAAGCAGGAATATTTCCCCCCCCAATAATTAAATGGGGTGGGGGGGCACCTTGAGCTGCAATTGCTCAGTCTGCCTAGTGCCGGCTCTGAATGAAACGTGTCCAGGATCATTTCTGCTTGGGCTTAGCGACCTCGTTAGTGTCCGTCTGCAGCGGAGGGGTGGGACTGTCGGGGCTTAGCAAGGGCCAGTGCGTTCCCTTGGGCAGAGGTGCAGCTGCAGCCACCCCCTTCCCCGACTCGCCTGGGCGGCAGCAAGAGGGCAGAGCCGAGCTCGGTTGCCAAGAGACACTAAAATGCCCTCCACACACCGGTGCCCTCTGCCCCCCCCCCCCCAGGTGCCCCGGCTCCAAGGACGAGCACAGAGGGAGCGAGGGCACTGGGGCTCGCACCCAGCCGGACGGCCGCTGGGCTCCCTCCTTTGCCAGGCCGGCCACACCAGCCCTGACGCTCTCATCCAGCCCCTCCCTTGTAGCTTGTAAAGAGGGGGCAGGAGTCATGTTGCGTTAACCCCTTCCCTGCTGGGGGGAGGGGGCTGCTGGGTTTCCAGTCCCAGGGGTGTGCCTAGCCGGCGGGGTACCCATTCAAAGCAGGGAGTCACTCGTTTAGCCGCACATGGCCCCATGGGCATGGGACATGCTTAACTGCTAAGCAGGAGACAAGCCCCCACCCCTCCAGGTGGGTGGATCTATCCTTGGGGGGAGAAGCACCAATTCAGTTCCTAGCTGCACAGCCAGGGCCCCTCGCTGCTTAGAGACCCCTGCGGGGGGGCATTGCCAGAACATGCAATACTCCTACCCCGTTGCTCCAGCTCCACTGGCCTGAACTGGTGGGCACAACATCGGCCTTGCCAGACGGCCTCAGCCCCATCGTCTGTCCAGTGCGGTTACCCTGCAGCAGCAGCTGCTTCAGGGGAAGGTTGAAAGAAACCCCGCAGGCGCCGGGGGCAGGTTATCAGCTTCAGCCCTGAAGCACGAGAGCAGCTAGAGACCAGCCAGGGGGTCTGGAAAGGCTGAGGCTTCCCCCGGATGACGCCGAATCCTTTTGTTCTCCAGCTCTACGTCCAATCCTGTTCAACATTTTGCCTCGGTAGCGCTCATGGAGCAATGAGTCCCACAGGCTACGCGGGCCTTGGGCAAGAAAAATACCGTCCAATGTCACTTTGAGCCTCTATTCTGGGGCATGGAGAAGAGAATATCCTGATCTACCTCCTCCAGCCCCGTCTTTGCCCTGTGTCCTCTGACCACCTCATCTCCTCGCCCATGGCAGGCAGGGGATGTTTGTACAGGACTGTGCGCTTTATGCCATGGGGATTCTTTCCTGAGTTGGCCCAGGCAAGGTGCTCAATCCCTCCTTTACCCCTATAGAGGCTCAAATGTGGGGTGCTGATCTGTGAAGGCAAAGTTTGGGAGGAAAGTGCATTTGAATGAGAAGCCTTCGCAGGATGGTGCTGGGAGGAGAGAGGGGTCACGCTACAGAAATGGAACTGGGGAGAGTTTTACCTTAAAAGGGTACTGGGGCTAGTGCCGTGCGCAGGAGGAGAGGAGAGATTTCTTTGTTTGACTCTCCCATGTCTGCAACACCCTCGGCTGAGCTTCCACACCGCGTGTTATTTATAGGAGGTTATTGTGGAGGGGGAGTCCGGGGGCAGAGGGCTGGTCTGGGCTCCTGATGTTTTGTTTCTTTATACGCTGTTGCGTTGGCTTTTGTTAAAGGCACCGGGGGGGGGGGTGCCTAGATGTTACGCACTGGGTCATTGTTCCTCCCCAAGAGCCTTTTGTTCTATCCTGCCCCCAGTCCTCACCCCCCCCATTATTTCTAGAGGGATCCTAGAATCTGCACCTCTCCCCTTGCCGACCTGTGAGCTCTCATCATCGTTCATGTCAGAGTAGCTCAGGTAATAGCAGTGGTTATCATTAGAGCACCAGCAGAGGGAGCGCAATTCCTTGTTTGGGTAGGGCCTACATAAACTGTAGCTTCTCCCCCCCCCCCCAGTTCTGCGGTTTGGCTGTAGTTTACGGGTGGGGTGTGTGTGTGTTTTTTCCTTTGGAAGCAGGGAAAGATGCTGTACCGTGGACTGGAGTCAGGTATAACGTGTCAGCCAGGCTGCAGGCTGCTCTGCAGGACGGGGAGCTTAGATCCTGTTTCCAGGCTTCTCCCAGCCCCTTGGTACAGAAGCTGGCGTTTCATCCTGAACCCCAGCAGACTCTGCCAGCGCCATTGCCCAGACGCGCCAGTGAAATTAACCAGCCGCCTGGCTTATTGCACAGGCCGGGTAAACAGCAGACTTGGGACTCTCCCAGTTTCAGAGCCATTCCTGCCTTCCCACCCAGCTGCTGCCTGCGACCCCGTAGAGCTGCTCCTAACCCTGCTGCCGGCCTCCCCTTCCAGGGCCTCTCCTGCCATCAACCTCCTGCTCGTAAGCAGGGGGTCGAATCACCACGTTACACACACACCCGGGCTCGAGCCATGGGCCCTGCATTCCAAACACGCCTGGACTTAGCCCCTTACAGCGGATGGGGTCCCCAAGGATCAGAGCCAGCGCTAGGTTTGGATCTCAAACATCCCGACCCTGGTGCATCCCTCCAGGAGGGGTCTCACACTGCTCCCCCCCGGTGTCCTGCTTCTGCTCTCTTCCCTTAAAGCCCTCTGGGGAAATCAGTGCTTGGGCCAGGGCCTGGAGAACGCACAGAACGTGCTGCCTGAGGTCACATCAAGAAGCGCCGCTCCTGGCTGACGAGATGCCCCGTGGCTGCCCAGCCCCCTCTACCATCCCGCACCACCTCTGCCATTTTCCGGTAACCCACTGCAGTGACTGTGCCGTGGGGAGCTCTGAGGCCAAGGGGCAGAGGGCGTAAAGGGGGGCCTGCGGATTACAGGAGGCTGCTGGCTCTGACTGTTACATTCTAGCTCAAAGTGTCATGGGAGATCTCAAATTAAAATCTGCATCGCTCTAGGCATCAATACCCCTGGGAGATGTACGGACAGACACAGGTGCCGACTCTGTGGGTGTTCCGGGGCTCGAGCACCTATGGAAAAAAATGGTGGGTGCTAAGCACCCCCTGGTGCCCCCCAATCAGCACCCCCCCACCCTTCCTGCCCACCACGATCAGCTGTTCCGCAGCATGCAGGAGGTGCTGGGGACAAGCGAGGGCGGCATGTTCTCAGGGGAGGGGGCAGAACGGCACAGGAAGAGGTGGGGCAGGGGTGGCGCCTTGGGGGAAAGGCGAGATGGGGGTGGGGCCTAGGGCACAGCACCCCCGGCACATTAGAAAGTCGGTGCCTATGCGTACAGACACTGTGTAAGGAATTCCGTATATACCCTGATAAGTCTGTTCTTAAGGCATCTAACTGCGGGGCTGGGTGAAAAGCAGATTTTCCACATGGCTCCGTAACCCTTCGTTTCTGATGGTCTCATTCGCTGTCGCCCGAATCTCAGTTCCGTGAGCACGGGGACGGTTAGCGAACACCAGTGTCGTGTGCTTCGCGGAACGGCGTCCTGAGGGGGAGCTGATAAGCCACCACGCACAGGCCTGTGGGAACAGCCGGCTGGGCACTTCTGTGAGCAGTCAGTGGATAAGAGACTCGTGGAGGATGCGGGGGTTGGGGTGGGCTTACCGCTGCCTGCACAGACAGAGCGAGGCCTCCAAGGCAGGGCTTGTGCTGCCAGAGGCTGGGGGCTTCAGGGGGCTGCTCCCCAGCAGGGACGGACAAGACTGCCTCACACTCAGGGCAGCGCTATTTTGGAACAAGCTCCTCTTTTCTAGCTGCCTCTGTGAACACACTAGTCCAGAGCACAAGAAGTGGTTTGACTCCAGACTAATTACCCCACTTCCACAATGCCAACTCTTACACCTGGCATCTCCACTTTGGATCTTAGGGGAAGACCATGAGAGCCCCTCTTGCCCGGCAACTGTGGCAGTGATTTCACTGGGCCCAGCTCT
Organism: Mauremys reevesii; assembly: GCF_016161935.1. Taxonomy (NCBI): domain Eukaryota; kingdom Metazoa; phylum Chordata; order Testudines; family Geoemydidae; genus Mauremys; species Mauremys reevesii. The sequence continues at coordinate 11,706,517 of NC_052645.1, read as the reverse complement.
CTTCCCCAAACGGGTCATTAAAGGCAATAAAGCAATTTCAAAACAAAACCAGAACTGAAAGGAGTTTCCAGCGCAGCAGCCGTGAGCCCTGGCCAGACAGGGAGGAGAAAGTTCCAGTTCAGCACCACAGCGTTCCAGAGCCGGGTATTTTTAGTTCTCTCTCTCTCCCTTCAGAGACTCACGCAGCTGGGTTGTTTTTCTGGCAGCTCCGTTTGTTTAACCAGGGTCAGAGCTGGCCTCAGGGCCCCCAGGGAATCCTGTGAAAAAGCCCAGCATACGGGAGGGATAAATATTACGCAGGCAGGTCTGGAGCCAGAAGGCCCATTCTCAGAGGGAACCTGCTGCTCTAGAATCCAGAGAAATGTCATAACTAGGGATTGAACTCGCGCCCTCCGGATCTCGGAGCCAGAAGGCAGTCGGGAGCGGGCACAGACTCTGCCCTGGGGCTCAGGCACAGAAGGGGAATGCCTGGCACACGCTGAACAGCGACTAGCTCCTCTACGAGCTATTGGAGGCCAGATCCTGCTCTTGGTCTCGCCTGGTGCTGCTAGAAAGATTTAATGGCACGACAGCCCGGCCACACGCCGTGATGGTTTATGTCCCCCTCTAGTGGCGAAGGTCAGAGTCCGCTGCTTCCAGCCCAGGGAGTGAAAGCAATGGGAGTTAGGTGCTTAAACAAACTTCAGATCTGCCCCTTGGCTGGAAGCAACGGAAGCGCTTGGGAGCAGCACTGTAATGAGACTCCCTGTCTGGGCGGTTCCTGGGTTCGAGCCCTGCTTAAGCTAGCATCTAAAATAGCAGCAGCCCTGGTGGCGGCATGAGGCTAGGTATAGATGCAAGGGGTTGAGCAGGACCGCGCTCCGGCCGCTAGCCCAAGCTACTGCCTGCATCGCCGCGGCCACTCTGTGTGTGTGGGTCCAGCCGAGCCAGGAACCGCGTTGCCCCGCTGCAGCGGAGATGTGCCCCCGAACGACCCAGGCAGCGGGTCAGTTAACAGCATCTGTTTTGGAGTGAGTGAGATGTGCTGCAAACAGGTTTTCTTGAAAGCCGTTCAAGGGCTAAAAAGCTCCTCTGCAATCGCTTGGCTGCAGCCCAGGCTGGAGGAGTGGAGATGCCCAACAGGAAGATAACTGTAATTGTTCCATAGTTAAGTATTTCTACCTACTGCACCTTTAAACCTTTTCACACTCAGGCCATTCAGTGCAGCCTGTCCAGACGCACCCTGCGCGCCCTCGTGCAGATCTGACCTTCGTTGCCTTCAGATTGACCAGGGATCCCTCCATAAACAAAGAGCAGGTGGAGAACAGGCAGGGAAGGGATTGGTCTTCCCAGCTCAGTGAGACTAAATCCGCTTCTCCGGAGGTTAAAGTGGACCTTGCCTCATCCGATGGTACAGCCCAGATCACAATGCACCAGAGCAGATCCAAGAGCTATGACAAAATCCCATTGTTTTCATCATGCCGGAGCCAGAAGCAGAGCACGTCATTTTTAAAGATGATCCTGTTTGTTCAGAGTTATTTCAAGACTCCCTCCCTGTCTCCTTAGTGTCTGGGTATAATTGAGATGATTATTAAGTGCAGCGGGGGGAGGGGGGAACAGGGACGGAGGGAGAGCAGCAGCCTAACAGGAATGGATGGCGCCTACATCACCATTTCTCATGAAGTGGAGGAATTCTAATGGGCTTTTAGAGTCAGCTTTGAGAGCGGAACCCTTAATTCACAACTAATTAACCACAGATCAGTGGCAATACTTGGTGTTTCCCATACACAGCCCTTTGCAGACAATGACTGGAGAGGTTGGGGTGCATTAGCCCCATTTTACAGGTGTGCAAACTGAGGCATGAAAAGCTCAAGGGCTTGATAACACGGTCATGTCAGTGGCAGAGCTAGGAACTCTGGTCCCCTGGCACATGAACAAGGATCCCTCCCCGCACACCCCTGCCCCAGCTGGGATGCTATGGTTATGCTCCTGCCTATTGAGAAAGGAGGTGGCGGGGTGCAAGGAAGCCCAGTTTCCAGCCCAAGGTGAAGTGCCAAGGAAGGGCCCCTGAGCTGTGCTCGGCTGCTGGGGAATTCTCCCAAGTTAGCCTGAATGCCCACAGAGTGTTCACCACAGAGCCCGGGACGAGCCGGATGCTTTGCTTGAAGAGAGAGCAAGGGGCCAGGAGGAGCTGGGGAGGATGGCATGGAACGTGCGCGCCCAGCAGAGGCTGGCGATTAGATGAAATCAGGTGCAGAAGCTCCTGGACACGAGAAGAGCCATTGTTCCCCCCACACCAGCATGAGACTCAAGGAGGATTCTTCCCATCCCCAAATCCTGAACCCAGCCAGGGGGTGGAGAAAGGGGATGGTAGGTTCTGGTTCTTAACACACAGCTGCCCCATAAGCGACACAAACTCCACTCCACAGTCCCCACCCTCTGCAGTGCTGCCAATGCTCATGACTTTACCCCAGGCCTCCCACCAGCTGGTGTCGTGCACCAAGCCCCAGCTCCTGGAGCCAGGCGATGACATCAGCTTTAAATGAAAGTCTCCAGCCCTTGCAGCCATGAAGAACGGCTGGAAAACCGTGACCCCTAAAAGGGCAGAGACAAGGGGTCAAAGAAAACAAGCCCAGCAGCGATTATTTTTAAAACCCACATGGACTCTTATGCCAATTTCATGGTTTTTTGGGGGCCGGATGGCGAGTGCCCAGGGTTGGTCGTGCTGCCTCTTTGCAACGACTCCTGCACCAAACAGAGGTGAACCCCCAGCTCTTCCTGTGCGGCTCCAACCCTGGACTCTCCCACCTGAGCACCCGCAGCAAGTCTCCAGTATGCTCCCTCCAAGAGCAGCCCCTCCCCTCCCCCCTATGCACATGGAGAAGCCCCCCATGCATTGCTATGGGCTCAGGTGAGTCCTTTCGCAACTCAGGGGCAGGCCCAGACACACCCACAGGTGCTGCCATGCAGCCATCATCTGCCACCACGCCCCATGCAAATCCCCCCTGCTATACCCACCCTGACCTCCCCATGCAGCTCTGCTGCTGGACCTTCCTCCTGGCTGCCCAGTCCTGTCTCCAGGTGCGTCTGGAGAGAGGACAAGCGTTCGTTAGGCAGGGAGAGTAAATTAGTTTGTAAGAGAGGAAAGTCTTGGAAACTAACCAACCGCAGGCAAGAATCTACAGCTTCATACTGGATCCCTCAGTGCTACACATTTACCCCTTTCATCACTAGTCATCCTGCATCCAGTGATGCCCGGCTCATCAACCCACAAACATCCCACGTGACACATCATCCCCTGCATGCAGCAGCGTGATGGGGATCCCAAGCCCACGCTGTGTGGACTGGGAACGCACGTCTCTCCGGGCAAACTCTTTGCACCGGGGCTCTGACCATCTTTGCCTGCCGAAGAGGCACCTGGACAGGCCGGAGAACTGCCACCGACTTTCCCCGTCCCTGTAGGTACAGCCACAGAGAGGATATTTACTGTGAGAGGCCTGGGTATCCGGAGCTGTTCCTGCTCTGGGACGCAACCAGCATGGCCCTGCAGCAGCCGGCCGGACAATCAGGAGGAATCGGAGCGAGAGAAAAGCTTTCCTGTAATGCTGCACTGGAAACGGGAAGCTAAATCCCAGCCAGCTACCTTCATCCCAATTCTCAGCACAGCCGCTATTGATGAAAGAGCCCAGCGCATGCAAGATTCATGCTGAGGCAGCTGCTCCAAACCACAGCGTCTGTTCCAGAACCAGGACTCAAAGCAGCAGGGCCTACGCAGAGCCTGTCAGAGCACAGACAGAGGAGCCCCAAAACCACATGCACAGCGACCCAATGCAAACTACAGAGCTACCCAAATCATCGACGGAGAGCAGCCGGCGCCCCCAAGCTGGTTCAAAGTGAGTGAGGGACGCTCTGACCAGCGAGCTCGAGCTGTGATGGGATGGGGAACTCGCTGCGGTGCTGGGAGCGTGGGGTTATGAATGGATTGTGGCTTTGCCACAGAGCCCAAGCCTGCAGCCTTTGCTCCGGCACCTCAGCCTCCCCTTGGGAGCCTGCTGTGTCCACAGTGTTCCCAGCAGCTCTGCCCCGGGCCTGACAGGCAGCTGCACTTGGGCGGGAGCGGAACTGGACAGAACCCTCCCCTCTGCTCTGCACTGAGCTGGCTGGCCAAGATCAGCCAGGTTCTGCTCCAAAACAGCCGTCGAGCCCGTTCCCAGTACTAGACACGCAGCCCTGCCCCCCTGCAGGAATTAAACCTCCGCTGCCTCTGACACAAGGATCACCACCACCCCCATTTTACAGGCGGGGAAGATGATTTTTCAAGGCCACGCAGCAGAAGTGGGACTAGAACTCAGGATCCTAGTGCTCAAGCCGCTGATCTGGCCCCAAACCGGCATCTGAGTGAGGGAAAGGAAGGGCACGTTAACCTCTTCCATGCTGGACATGCCAAATACAGCCAGGAAACACTTGTATTCAGTGCAATGACAAGTGTCTCTCTCCAGATCTTTGAGACAGACTTTCCAGCAATGTAGGGGTTAAAATTCTCCATCAGCTACCCACAACTCCCCACAGGGTTTCCCCCATAGCTAACTCATCTATCTCAGTTTGCCTGCCTCCTTCATTGGGAACAGCTGTTAGTTCCTGCTGATGGGAGGAGCGGGAGTTCATGGCTGTCAAGGAACTGCCCCCCTGGGACCCGAGCCCTGCAATAGGGATGGTTCCCATCAGAGCCCCAGAAAGGGATCGTTCCCACAGTGCGGCTCTCAAGGGAGAGCCCCCAGGTAGTTAGCAGGATGCTGACAGGCGCTCGCGTGAGTCCCCCAATACAGTCCTACAGCAGTGGCTTTGGCAGCCCTGCAGCCATCCCTCCACGGGCCGCAGCCAGGCCAGTTCTGCCCCCTTGGGCCGGTGAGGGCCACGGCTCCAGAATCTCCCTGGCTCAGTGACTTCCTGCGTCTCACATACCACACTCCTGTGAATACGCTCCAGAATGACAGTAGCTTTTTTTTTTTTTGCACTGCATCACATTGACGACTCATATTCAATTTGTGACCCACTAGACCCGCGCCTCCCCCGATCCTTTTCAGCAGCATTCCACCTAGCCCCTTGGCCCCCCCTTTGATAGTTGTGCATTTCCCCCTTTGGCTTTGCACTTGTCTTTCTTCAGTTTCAGCTTCCAGATTTCAGACCCACTCGCCAATTTGTCAAGATCATTTTGAATTCCAATCCTGGCCTCCAAAGTGCTTGTGTGACCCCCTCCCACCTTCATTATCTAAGTCCTCCATGAAAACCTTGGCTAGTGCCAGCCCTAGGACAGACCCCTGCGGGACTCCAGGAGGTCTGCCCCACAGTCTGTTTGCAAACCATTGAGACACCCTTTGAGCAGGCTCTTTCAACCAGTTTTGAAAGCACCTTATAATATTTCCATCTCAACCACAGTTCCCTAGTTTGCTTAGGAGAACGTCCTGTGGGACTGTGGCAAAAGACTTACAAAAATCTCGATCTATCCCATTTACAGCTCCCCCGCTGTCCTCTAGGCCAGTAACGTACAAAACCCTAACACAGGACACTTGCAGTATGGCATTAACTCGTCAGAGAACATGCCAGTTAAATCACCACCAGCATAGGAATTCCCTGGCTGTTACAGACTCCAACGAGAAGCTGCTGAACTTGAATTAAGAACATAAGAAAGGCCGTACCGGGTCAGACCAAAGGTCCATCTAGCACAGTATCTGTCTACCGACAGTGGCCAATACCAGGTGCCCCTGAGGGAGTGAACCTAACAGGTAATGATCAAGTGATCTCTCTCCTGCCATCCATCTCCATCCTCTGACGAACAGAGGCTAGGGACACCATTCTTACCCATCCTGGCTAATAGCCATTTATGGACTTAGCCACCATGAATTTATCCAGTCCCCTTTTAAACATTGTTATAGTCCTAGCCTTGACAACCTCCTCAGGTAAGGAGTTCCACAAGTTGACTGTGCGCTGCGTGAAGAAGAACTTCCTTTTATTTGTTTTAAACCTGCTGCCTATTAATTTCATTTGGTGACCCCTAGTTCTTGTATTATGGGAATAAGTAAATAACTTTTCCTTATCCACTTTCTCAACATCAGTCATGATTTTATATACCTCTATCATGTCCCCCCTTAGTCTTCTCTTTTCCAAACTGAAGAGTCCTAGCCTCTTTAGTCTTTCCTCATATGGGACCCTCTCTAAACCCCTAATCATTTTAGTTGCTCTTTTCTGAATTAATATGCAAACTAGATACCATTAACTTAGCTTTGAACAGAGACTGGGAGTGGCTGGGTCATTACACTAATTGAATCTATTTCCCCATGTTAAGTATCCTCACACCTTCGTGTCAACTGTCCGAAATGGGCCATCTTGATGATCACTTCAACAGTTTTTCTCCCCTGCTGATAACAGCTTCTCTTAATTAATTAGCCTCTTACAGTTGGTATGGGCACATCCACCTTTTCATGGTCTCTGTATGTATAAATAGCTTCTTACTGTATGTGCTATTCTATGCATCTGATGAAGTGGGCTGTAGCCCACGAAAGCTTATGCTCAAATAAATGTGTTAGTCTCTAAGGTGCCACAAGGACTCCTGTTCTTTTTGCTGATACAGACTAACATGGCTGCTACTCTGAAAAAAAGTGCATCGTGTGTTGTTAATACAGCCCTAGGCTTGAAGATGTGAAAGTAGAATGAATTATATTGTAAAAATAGAATGGATTAAAGAAATGCTGTATGTACCTTTAAGCAGAAGTAAGGAATGCTGAAATACAAGTGTCAGGAAAAGAAACATTAAGGCATAAACAATGAGTCCACTTAAACTAATAGTGGAACATTAACCGGAGATTGGTAAAAGTTAGTAAGGAAATTAACTATGTATGTCTAGCCTCAGGTAAACTTGTCAGTTCTGCTTTCTTTGTCCTCTTGTTAAGTTCGTGCCCTTTTTCTCTGTATAAAATAAGGTCGTGTGGGTCTTGCCTGGCGCTCACATTATCTGGGTGTATTAGCAGAGTGCTGTGCTCATAATACAGAGTGGTCTGACAAATTGTGAGTCCTGAGTCTGACTTTGACAAAGACTGTGCTAGCAAGACTTACCTGTCTGGAAGACTTCTAGCTGCAGAAAGCAGAGCTCCTCAGACCGCTTCCAACACGCAAGCTCAGGAGAAGAGCACGAATCACCCTGCAGGTCACCGCCCGGCTGGAGGAGGGGGGGGGGGGTAGCTGCTGCTGCAGGTGAAATGCATGAACTCGTGATTTAGCTCCACCTGTGCAACTTATTAGCTGGAACCAGGCAGAGGGTAAACCTCAGCGAGAAGTGACAGGAAACCTGGGTCCCGCTCTGCCCTCTCTCAAGTGCAGGGCTGCCAGGGGCGGAGTGTCTCTGAGGATTTCATGCCGCAGGGTGGCTGGCATTGTTCCTGGGAGTTGAATTAGGGTGCACAGAACTCCATTGACTTGTGCTCCTAACTCTCCGAGGCGCTTTGGAAAGTCCCACCTTACATAAATAAAGTGACTCCAGCCCTTGGAGAGCCCAGGGTGTGGGAGAATGTGTGGAGGGCTCCCCCCCCCCCAAGCATTGCAGCTCTCTGCTTTCTAGTTACGGACGGTTGGGCTGGGACACCCTTTGAAGCCAGGGGCACCATTCGCAGCACTCACAACTGAGGAACACAGGAACCCCGCAGAGGTTCCCTGCTCTGCAGCAGCAAACCCCTCTCTGCGGTCAGTCGGCGCCTAGCACGGTACTCGGAGCCAGACACTGCCTCGGCTCTGACGTGCCGTGTTCTCTGGAAGTCGGCTGCTGCTGTCAGGATCGCGGAGGGGGCGTTTTAATAGCAGCCCTTCAGCTGCCTTGTAAAATCAGGCTCCAACGCAAAGCAGCACGGTTACAATAGCAGCGTCGGCAGCCCAAACATTGCAGGGCTCGGAGCTGTTCGCCCGGCGTGGCTCGGGGGCTTGGAGCGGCTGTGGATTTTCCACGGGGCTGCGTTATTTTCGGGGTTTGCTCACGGCAATATTGGGGTTCCTCGTTTGTTACAGTAGCACTGAGAGGCCCCAGATGAGGTCAGGGTGCCAGCGAGAGCCAGCCCCTGGCCTAAAGCGCGTCCCATCGAATTAGACAGGGCAGAGAACAAAGGGGTTTTATCCCCATTTCACACGTGGGAAATGGCCTCACAGAAAGAGATCTAGTCACCTGGCCGCGGTCCCACAGGCAGTCTGGGAAGGGACCATCCCTCCTCTCCGGTGGGACCCGTGTACTCCGGGGACGATGGTTCTTTGTAAAGCCCCCTGACCTCCACCCAGGACACGTGCTCGGTGTGATTGTTCCAGTCCCCAGGGAGGTGGAGGCACCACGCGCTGGGGCAGGGTGCGGCTCATGTGACACTTTCTGGGGGCACCCAGGACTGTGGGTTACCTTGTTACCCTCCCGCCCCTGTGGGAGAGAGATTAGTTGGTGCTAAAGGGGGTGATCATGGGGGGGGGGGCTTGGTCTGTCTCTGGGGCCAAAACAATGAGTTTGGGGGAAATATAAGGTGAAGCAAAGCGACATTTTAGTACCACCCCGAGGGAACAAACAGGGCAGTGCTGGTTTCCAGGACCCAACTTTGACCTTTGTCTCCCATGGCGTCATACCCCCCAAACTGTTCTCCTGTTGACTTAATAGTCAAATCCACTGACCCGGATATTTGGCTAGTTCCCCCTGTTCTTCGAATCCTCCAGAGGAAGGCAGAGGAGCTGGGAGCCCAATTTCTGTAAGCCCGGAGGATTCCCTTGAACCTTTCCACCTCCTCCAGGGTGGGCGTTTAGGGCTCGGCTGTGGCCCTATCACAGGTTGTGTTTGGCTGATTTTTGTTCTTACGTCTCCCTCCATTTGTCTCCTTTGAAATAAGTCACTTCCCCTGGACACGGCCTCCTTGGGGTGGGCAGGGGTTGGTGCCGGGTCTGAGTGCAGCATGCGACCAGCTGGGATGTGGTGTTGGTCCACGGGGGGCGGGGGGGCAGTTGATGGAGGTTACCATGGCTACATACCCATGCCCCACCTAACTCTCTCCCTGGATACTTCAAATGTAAGCTCTTAGGGGGCAGGGGCTGCCAATACAGTACATGAATGTACAGCCCCTAGCACAATGGGATCCTGATCCCTGACCGGAATGTCATCAGCACTGATAAAAACTGGAAGCTGCATGGACAAATTTCCCACTTTCTGGAAATGTGACCCAGGCTGGGCTGAGCTCTGGTCTCAGTGGTGGCAGAGCACGGCCCGGGGGGGCTCCGAAAAGAGGTGCATGTGCCTAGCCCACATTAAGCCAGACCAAGCGCAGCCTGTGGAGTCACTGGGGCTGCGGCCGCCACTGCAGAGTGAGGCTGACAAGGATCCAGGGCAGGTTTGCCCTGCAGGCGATTTCTAGTCATCTCACACAGGGCAAGTCAGAGCTCACATCCTACGACTGGGCAGGGTTAGTTTGGAATTAGAGGTTGATGCTGCCTTCGGTGCAGCCGTGGGCACTGGCAAGCTGCCAGCATGGCCCTCGCCATGCCAGCAATCCCTGCACGGAGCTGAGCGGGAGTGAAAGGTCACGCAACGCAAACCGCTTTTTTTTTTTAAATTTCAATTCATTTGTCTCCTTTTCCGGAGAAACGGCCAGGGAGCTCGGGCCGCAAAAGGGCACTCAGCAAACTGCTGACGGTGAATGTAGCCAAGAGCAGACCTGGGGCTTTGGGGCCGTCTCCACCACAGGTGCGGGGTGTGGTTGCCGCTTGAGCTGACGCACCTGAGCTGGCTTTAATCTAGCTAGCTTGGCTACCGGAAGCCGCAGCAGCCCTGCCTTTTTGCGGATACAGACTAACACGGCTGCTACTCTGAAACCTGCAAGGAATGTACCCGGTGTTCCAGGTGGGTTTGTAGCGCCTGCACTGACGCTCACCTTGCCACGGCAGCGCCCTTCTGCTGCCAGAGCCGGCTAGATTAAAGCCAGCCCAGGCCCTCCCTGAATGGGAGACTCTGGCTATTCGTCCCCAGCATGTTTAGGGGGAAGTCCCAGGCCCAGCTGCCAACTGCAATGCCAGAGCCTCAGCAACAGACTCGTTGGCCACTGGAACAGTTTCCCAAGGGACGAGGTGGATTCGCTATCGCTTGGGAACCTTCCCCTCGGGACTGGATGTCTGAGAAGATGTGAATTCCAGCTCAACCACAAGTGATGCCTTGGGTGAGGATCTGTGCTCCCCAGGGGCTCTTGGATGGTCACTATGGCTCCTGTCTGGCCTTTAGCCTAAGTAAGTCACGTCCCACCCCGCTCAGCTCAGGTGTTACATTGCAGCACAGAGCCACCTTGACAAAATCCAGGAAATCCCACTGCTGGCACTTTTCAAGGCTGTATGGGAGGCGCCCATCTGGTCCCTTACTAACCACCTCCCTGGCGGCGGACGCTGCCTCGCTGTGGCGAACAGAATGGGGATAAGCTGCTCCCTCTGCTCCTTCCGCCTCCCTCAGCCTGCTGAGAGGCTGCTTGGCTCGGGGTGATGCTCAGTTCAGATTTGTTTTGAAGAAGGAACGTGTTTCCTGCAGCTGTTACTCAGGCAAAATGCCCACTGGTTTTAATGGGAGTAAAACCCGAGTGAGGACAAGCGATAGGGCCCGGGAGAAAAACAGTGGGTTCTTGCTTTTAAAAGATTTGTTAACCCAAACTTCCCTCTGCCAGATAATATTTAGCACTTCCCCTTGTTAAAGCACTTCAGCCATGTTAACTAGTTGATCTTCACCACACCCTGGTGCTACCGATGATTTTCCCTTTTTTGTTTTAAAACCGATGTGGAAACTGAGGCAGGGCGATGTTAAGTGACGTGGTCACAGACCGAGCTGGCGGCAGAACTGACGACTCGTGTGATCAGTCCACTGATAATATTTACAGAGCAGATTTCATCCAAGGATCTGTAAGTGCGCTACAAAGGAGGCGGAGTCTGATTATGCAGATGGGGAAACTGAGGCACAGCATGTTTCTGTAACTTGAGGCCACAGAGAAATCGGGGATTAGCTTTAGCTAAGCTGACTGTGTCTAGTGCCTTACTCCCTGGGCTATAATAAATCCTGCTAGACTACACGGTGTCCCTGCAATGCTGGGCGCATCATAGCGCACGGCTAGTGCCTGAGAACCCGGCCGGGAGAAATCGCACTGCTCCCGCGGCGCAAAGCGCAGAGCATCGAACAAACAACACGCAGGTAAAACTTAAACACGGCTTTTCCCATTAGCAGGCCCAGTCTCGAGTCATCTTATTAAATATGAGTCAGGACGGCGCTAAACGACATAGAGAGATGAGTGGTATTTGCCACAGCCCCTTTAACACCAGTGCTCACTTTGCTTCTCACCCCACCGTCCAGAGGGTAATTAAGGCCACGGTGACGCATTTGGAAAGGGCCATTGGGAGTAAAATTAGAAACATTTCTATGAAATTCCTCACACACAAGGAAATGGGCAGCAGATGTTTTCCTTCCTCGGCAGGTTAATGCCGAGCTGCGATTTTCCCTGCTAGCGGCTGCAAAGGCCCCTTCGACACAGACGGGTCTGCAGCACCACCGGCAGGCTGGGCTTAGCGAGGTGAGGGGGGAGTGAGGGCTCAGTGGGAATTTTGCCAAAGTCCCGATTTCAGAACTGGCGGGGGCCTGATTGTTCTCTCACGGGTGTAAATCTATCTACAGCAGGGGTTCTCAAACTGGGGGTCAGGACCCCTTGGGGGGGGTCATGAGGTTATTACATGGGGGGGGGTCACGAGCTGTCAGCCTCCACCCCAAACCCCGCTTTGCCTCCAGCATTTATAATGGTGTTAAATATATAAAAAAGTGTTTTTAATGTATAAGGGGGGGTCGCACTCAGAGGCTTGCTGTGTGAAAGGGGGGGGGGTCACCAGTACAAAAGTCTGAGAACCTCTGAGCCCCCACGACTATCAGATCTGAGAACCTTAAAGTCTTTAATGCATTTATGCTTCCAGCACCAGAAATGCTAGTGGCCTGTTTTTAGCTGGGGCACAGAGGTACAAAGAATAAAGCCCATGGGAGTTAGGCACCCTGCGAGCAGAGCAGCTTTGAAGTACCATTTATACCTGGGCTAGTAAGTTACCTGGTTGTGCAATGAAGAGCTTATTCAATAACCATGTCATGTACCCGCACGAATCACCCAGGTCCAGGGAGACGCGGATGATGTTTGGTTCCATCAGCCCTGAACTCACCCAGACGGAAAAGGAGGTTGAGGGAGAGATTTTTTTCACTTGGCCAAAGTTCCCGAGTGCCTTTTTCTTGTGCCACCCCGTGTGTGCGCAGGCGTCTGTGGGGGAAGCGTGCAGCTCTGCGTAGGCGTGCACCCCAGAGTGTGCCTCGCACACGGGAGGCAGCCCTTTGAAAGCATGGGCTTCTGCGCTGATTCCACCAGGCCAGGGCCTTGGCCGAGGGAGTCCAGCTACGTAGCCAACGTCCAGAGGAGTGCAGGCAAAGCCAGCGTCTCGTCTGTCCAAAACCTTCCTGTCTGAAAATGACTTTCCACTTAAGAATCCCAGCCCTGATTAGGGTGACCAGACAGCAAATGTGAAAAATCGGGACGGGAGTGGGGGGGTAATAGGAGCCTATATAAGAAAAAGACCCAAATATCAGGACATCTGGTCACCCTAGCCCTGATGCCCCTCCCCTCCTCCAAATGTACTCAAACACTCCACCCCATTAACCCCTACCTGCCTGCAATGACGTAACACAAACCACCACCACCCCTCCAAACAGCCAGGGACTCCCGAAAGTCCCCTAGGGACTTTGCTATTGATATCAATTTTAAGCACTATCAATTACCTCTAGTGATGGGCGGCCACATATAATCCTAACACAGGTTGATATCATCTACCCAAGCGCCCACGGACGTCAGTAGTGCTAGAATATTTGCAAGGCTGCATGCCTGGTTGTGCATGGCTACAAGAGAAACAAGCCTTGAGCCTTTAACTTGTACCGAGTCGGACAGCAGCACGAATGCATGATTAGCTGTGTGCCTAGACAGCCCATCCTACTGTTCCACAAGGCTGGAGTCGGCTCCTCCAGTGCACTGCCTGCCAGGGGCAGAGGAAGCCGGGTTTGGCGTTTGCAACACTTCAGACTTGATGTTGCACAAACCAACCAACCAAACTAGGGATAAGACCCAGGTTCCCTTTTATCTGTAGTTACAAATCAACCTGCTGCACAGGGTCTTATAGCTGCAGATGACTAAGCTGTCACCTAGGCATGGCTAACCTGGTGCCTGCGTGGGTACCTGCCGTCACATCCCTGCTTACATCATAACACTTTTAAAATATGCTGCACATCCTGTTCAAAGTTACCCTCCTCGTCCCCAGCATGTGCCAGGGCTGTGCAAAAGTCTCATGAGCACATGATCCAAATGCAAAAAATGTGTCGTGTTTTTGTGACAAGGCACCCACAGTGTCCCCCTGCCCCCACAGGAGCAGCTTTGCAGAGGGAGCGGGGGAAGAGACACGCTTGTACCACCGTTTGAGGCAAACGTTGACCTTTCTGGGAAGGGGATGGGAACTGATCAAACTTAAATGGCGAACATTTCCCAGGAAGAAGTCCACTTCCTCCCCTCCCCCTGCTGTGTCACGCAGCTCTAGGGCCAAATTCAGAGCTGGTGTAAGTGAGTGCCACTCCTGTAAAGCACTAGCTACCCAGCAATCAGAGGTCTGATTGCAGAGCAGAGCAGTGGAGACTGGAAAGGCAGACACACACCAGCTTTAATCACGCTAGTGCGGCTAAAAATAGCAGTGAAGACACAGCAGGGAGGGCTGCATGAAACCCGCCCACCCCCTGGGTATGACTCCTGTTCCTAGCCCAGGGTGAGGTCTGTGTGGCTGCATTTTCACTGCTATTTTGAGCAGGCTGGCTAGATTAAAGCAAGCTGGGGGTGTGCCCCTGTGAGCTGCACTCACACCCCCGACTGCAGTGTGCACCTGCCCTCACCCAACGGAGTCCCGTCTAGACATTGCGGAAATGCTCCCATTGCTTCTTCATGTTCAGCCAGGTGCCCTCCTCAATGAAACCAGACACTCCAGCGATCCTGCCGCTGACGGCTCCTGTCGCTCTGACAGTGGCAGAGGGGACTTCCTGGAGGAGACGGGAACTGAAGGCCGCTGGAGAGTGTGATGTTACACTCCAGATTCTTTATGAAACTATCCTTATGATATGGATATGACATAACTGAGATGTTTTATCCAAGATGGCTCATGTAAGGTGTCATTGGAAAGGTTACGATTTACTGAATGTGATTATCCAATTTGTACGCATTCATCATTCCTGTATCTAAGTTAGGAATATGAACTATGTAACCATTAAAACTGGGTGTGTGTTGGGAAGACACCCACCAGAGGACAGGCCATCGGATCTGATGGGCCATTAGGAGGAACAACAAGACTGCGATGATACTAATCTGTCTCCCTCCTGGGAGGCCGTAGCTGTGACAATAGTAGATCAGGTGGTCTTGTCTGGGACGTTGTCTGGGGCTTCTTGTAACTTTCCACTAAAAGGAGGGGGGGGGGTCAAATTTGGGAAACAAAAGATTCCCACCTTCTGTAAATCTTATTTAAGGGTTGGGAGGAAGGCAAATGGAGAGGAAAGAAGAGGGGCTGCTGAAAGTATCTGAAGGGACAAAGGAACTAACCTGAAGCGAAAGGCAGGGGTGAGTCCAGACTGAGACAGGGGTCTAGTCTGTAAGAAGAAATAACTGGAACTTGGAGCTACAGAAATGCTGCATCCTGCCTAAATTCAAGATTTAGGGTGAGAAATTACTATTTGTCACCAATTTCTTTAGTGAAACAAGCTTAGTCTGCGTGTTTGGTTTTATTTGCTTAGTAATCTGCTTTGTTCTGTTTGCTAATCCTTATAAGCACTTAAAATCTACCTTTTATAGTTAATAAATATATTTTGTTTATTATTAAACCCAGTTTGTGCAATTTCTAATGGGGGGCTTGAGGGGGTACATATTTCTCTTCACGTTGAGGAAGAGGGTGAATTTTGATGAGCTTGCACTGCGCAGA
Source organism: Mauremys reevesii (assembly GCF_016161935.1). Taxonomy (NCBI): domain Eukaryota; kingdom Metazoa; phylum Chordata; order Testudines; family Geoemydidae; genus Mauremys; species Mauremys reevesii. The sequence continues at coordinate 11,691,472 of NC_052645.1, read as the reverse complement.
TTCTTCTATACAGCGCAAGACAATATACCTTTGGGTCTGCACTCCATGGGAGGTGGACACCTGAGTGCTGGAGCAAGTCCCGTTAGCGGAGTCTTCCCAGAGCTGATCTCCGTGTCTGTGTTGTTCTGCAGCTGGGTGTGGCCCTGCCTGTGTCTGTGCTGGAGGAGGCTTAAGAGCCTGACTCAGGAAGACAGGTTAAAGGGGGCCCAGCTGGTGGAACAGGTCGGCTCAGTGGTATCACAGAATCTCAGGGTTGGAAGGGACCTAGTCCAACCCCCTGCTCAAAGCAGGACCAATCCCCAGCTAAACCCCCAAATGGCCCCCTCACAGATTGAGCTCACAACCCTGGGTTTAGCAGGCCAATGCTCCAACCGCTGAGCTTTCCCTTCCTCCCCCATCAGCCTATCACGTGGCATCCTGAAGGGGGGCTAGCCGTGACAGCAAGCTTTGCAAAGACAGATGCCGAAACATCATGCGGGCAAAATGACTGACTCAGCACCTCGGTGGTGGTGAGAGGACATTTAATAACCCTGGGAGCCTTAACGTGGCATTGGTCGGTGAATTGCTTAGCGGAGTGGGGCGGCGGGGGGGCCCCTCATCCACCCGCTGCCGCAGCCCTTCCGGCTAACGATGAGGAAAGGGGCCTCTGCGGCTTAGTAGCAGGGATCCCCACCCTGCCTCCCCTTGCAGGGGTGCTTGTCTGAGCCCAGATTCCACACGTGGCTCAGGGAGAGGGGGTTGTAAGGCAAGGCCGAGGCCACCCACTGAGAAATCGAGTGACTATCCCTCGAAGAGTCTCCCCTAAGGAGCAGCAGGCCTGTCCTCGGCTCAGTCAGCAGCACCGACCTCCCCACAACACTGGAACATCTGCTTAAAAGAACACCACACCCAGCAGCCCCCCAGGCGAGGCAATGAAAAGACGGGAGGGCGTCCTGGCCGTGTCACCCATCCCCTGCCAAGTCAGACCCTTGAACCCATCTCTGTTCCCACCGCCGGGGCGCTGGGGCTGGGCTCGTCCCTGCCCTGCTGATCTGTCTGCTCCAATAGCCTGTCGGAGGACTCGCCCGTGCTTTCCAGTTTGGCGTAGCCCACCAAGCTGATGTTGTCAAGTCTAGGCCAGCTCCTGTTCTTCTGGTCTTTGATGGGCGCCACCAGCCGCACGCCCGGCCTGCCCAGGTCCAGCGACTTGGAGTGACCCGGATTGTGGAGCTGCACATCTGAGCTGAACTCGTTCTCGGTGCCTTCTGGGTCCAGGTACGTCTCGCCCGCCACAGCGACGGACGGAGGCCCGCTGTCTATGTTAATAACGACATGGCCACCCTGGAGGTCATCTCCTCTGGGGGAGATGCTGGCGCCGCTGGGTGGGAGAGTCCATGAGAGCCGCGGTGCCTCATCCGGAGCCCCTGTCAGGCTGATCTCCCGGTCGTCGCCCGCCCCTGGAGATGCAGATGGCTTCTCAATGAGGCAGTTGTTCACCTTGATGACGGGAAGTGACCGGGCAGTGGCAGCCAAGGAAATTACTGACTCTGCCCCACGGGTGAAGGACAGATTGAGGTTCCCCTCCATGGAGTTGCCAGAGTCTGAGCGGACGCTGAGGAGGGACATGGAGGGGGAAACCCCCTTGTGATGGAGCAGCTGGGCCGTCGTCTGGAGCCTGTTGTGCCCGTAGCAGTCGGCCCATTTGTTCCTAGGACTGGAACAGGATTGGAAGCCGCTGGAGGAGAGATCCACCTCGTAACAGCCCTCGACACACTCGGCATTGGCCTTGAGAAGGGACAAGCTAGTCCTCCTCTGGCAGTACTTGTCCTCCTGGCTGAAGTCCTGGGGGAGGCCTGGGGTCATGGAGTAGAGGCCTTTCTGCATCAACAGGCGGGTCTCCATGTCCCTGTTCTCGTACAGCACGGTGTTGGCGCAGATGACAATGAAGAGGCCGACGCCCATGATGACGGGGCCAATCAGCTTCAGCTTCTCACTGTGAGGGAAGTGGCGGCCCTGGGCAGAGACCTTCACTTCCTTCTTCATGTCCCCCATGCCGCTGGTGTTACCCGGCCTGGCCCCAGGCCCGGCGGCGTGTGGGCCCCGGTGAGGCCAATAGCCCACCACGGCGATCGTCATGCCGACCAAGACGACAGAGATGCCCACCATCATGAAGGCCCCTGAAGGCGAGCGCATCCGGAGCTGTCCCTTCATGGCCCCCTCAGTCGGCGGCTTGCGCCTCAACCTGCGTCTGTGCCTCCGTGGAGGAGGGGCGGGTCCCAGGGGCTTCTTCTCCAAAGGATCCTGATTTCTCATGGCTCTGCTGGCTTCGGCGCTGCCGGCTGTCATGGCATCCTCCTTGTCGGGTTTTTCTAGAGAGTGGGGGAGAAAAGAGACGAACAGAAGGCATCACTAGCAGACAGTGGAGAGGACGGGCTCACAACCGAGGAGCTGGGACAGGGTGGCTCATGCAACAGGCCTTCCCTTTCCTTTCTCTGCCTCCTGCCTACGTCCTCCTAGAGGCATTTCTCTCCTCCCCACTCAGAAGCTCGACTGGGTGGTGTCTTTCAAACACAAGCGCTTAGCCCATGCCCACACAAAGTAATGCACAGCTGCCTGATGAATTAGTAAGGTTGATTGCATGTATAGCGGAAGAAAACAATGGTCCCTGCCCCGAACAACCCTGCAAATGAAAGGGAGACCGTGAGCATGAATGCCTGTCTGTGCAGGTGGAAACAGCTCCCTGGGCACGTCAAAGCAGCGCGGGCACAAATAAACAGCCCTTGCTCTGACCACGTTCACACTGAAGTTGTGGTGAGTAAGGACTCAGGTTTTCACCCTGTACTTTCCATTTCTCTGGCACCTTCTAGGTAGGGATGTCGAAGGATCTTACACATATTAGCTTAACCTCACAACATCTCTGGGTGGTCGGTCTCATTATCCCACCGCATTTTACAGCTGGGGAAACTGAGGCACGGAGCAGGGACGGCAAGTCTGTGTGCAACAAAACCCAAGTCTCCCAACTCCCAGCCCAGGGCCTTAGCCACAGAGCCAGTCTTCAGGCAGCAAGAAAAATATCTCCATTAAAACAAAACAAAGCAGCAGAGGATCTTGGGAGCATCACATTTATTCTCCAATCTGCTCAGTTTCCTACTCAAAACAAATTGTTGTTTTTTTTTAAACGATCAGCGTTATCATTATTATTATTATTGACTGCTGCTGAGCCGGGGTCTGATCACCAAGCTGTGAACGTCCATAACTCACGAGCGGCCATCGTTAACGGGAATGACCTTCCCATTACAGACTCAGCCTGCAGCTCGATTGAGGATGCGGGAAGCCGGACAGAATCTGGGTTCATTTTTCCCCTGCAGCATCGCAGGCAGGGCCGGCTCCAGCTTTTTTGCTGCCCCAAGCGGCGAAGTGGGGAAAAAAAAAAAAGATAAAGTCGTGATCGGCGGCACTTGCGGCGGCAGCTCTGCTGCACCGCTTCATTCTTCAGCGGCAATTTGGTGGCGGGTCCTTTGCTCCCAGAGGCACTGAGGGACCCGCCACCGAATTGCCACCGAAGACCCGGATGTGCTGCCCCTTTCCATTGGCCGCCCCAAGCACCTGCTTTCTTCGCTGGTGCCTGGAGCCGGCCCTGGGTCACAGGGCTGACAGCAAGAGCTTTGTCAAACTAAGCTGAGTCTCTTGAAAGAGGCACAGGGAGCAGATCAGTGCAAATCAGTGGGGTCTGGTCTGTGGCCACACTTAAAACAACTCTTGCCATTAACGCCACGGGAGGGCTTCACAGACCCCATCAGTGGGTGAGAGAAAAAGCCCTTTTCGTATTACAGGGTCAGTGGCAGGAGAACTGAAAGAACGGGAGAGTCTGTCTCACGGATCTTTCTGCCATTTACTTCTGGTTCTTTGCTCAGCTTGGGAAGTGGAGCTCGACTAGCCGGTTTGCTTTTCGCTCATAGTCAGGTGCATCTCCTCAGGGGCCCTGCATTAGCTCCCGCTGTTGTGTTTGGGCTCCTAGAACTGCAGGGATTGGTTGATACAAAACCCCTTGTGTTCAATGAAACGTAAGAGTCATAGAATGTAAGGCCAGGAGGGATTATTAGATCATCTAGTGCAGTGGTTCTTAACCTGGGGTGCACGCACCCCCTGGGGGTGTGAGATGCCCTCTCTGCCAGATGTTTTAGAAGGTAAATCATCGAACACACAAATGAAGCACAGGCACTTAAGTACAACTACTTTGTTTCTTCAAACCTATGTATTTATTAACATTATACATTTTTTAACGATTACTATAATAAGCAAACAAAAAAAATAGCTAGGTTTAAAGAACTGACCGACTTCAAGGATTTTTGATAAGGGGCGCGAGAACATATTTTGAGAACCAAAGGGGTGCAAGCTGCAGTAAAGGTTAAGAACCACTGATCTAGTGTGACCTAGGAGAGAATGGTTTCAGAGTGGTGGCCGTGTTAGTCTGTAGCAGCAAAAAGAACGAGGAGTACTTGTGGCACCTTAGAGACTAACACATTTATGCCCAAATAAATAAATAATTTTGTTAGTCTCTAAGGTGCCACAAGTACTCCTCGTTCATTTTTCTAGGGGAGAATATTCACCTCTTCTGAGGCGGGCAGGATTTGAACCTGGATTACTTGCATATTAAGCATAGCATTCGTCTGCTAAGCTACTGAGAAAGTAAGAAGATAAACAAACATATGGACAGTGTTAGTCTCTAAGGTGCGACAAGTACTCCTGTTCTTTTTGTGGCTACAGACTAACACGGCGGTGACTCTGAAACGTGTCATATGGACAGTATATTTCTATTGGTATGTGCAGTAGGGGCCAGAAGGACAACTGCCAATATACCCCAAAGGTACCACATGTGCAAGGAAAACACCCTTCCAGAGCAACACCGAGACGTTCCCCTCAGCGTAGAGCAGAGACGTGGGCTGGCTGTACTTGGCACGCACAGAACGGTTAGCCACGTCTGAGTGGCTTTTCTCCCACAGAGGTACAGCGTGCGCATTACTCAGCAAGTCTTTGTTACATACGCAGGAGCACAGCCTGTTTTCTAGGTCAGTTCTAGAGTTGACTGAATCAGCTGCTTACCCCCCAGGCAGATCCTTACCCCGGCTTGTTGGGACATCAGGACAGTGGCTGGGAGCAGGCTGCTGGGTTAGCGAACAGGCACTGACTGAGCCACGGATGATCAGATTTTGCAAAAACAAGGGGTTTCAGATCGAACATGCGGAGAATAATTTCCCCCCATGTTGTGGATTGAAGCCAGGTTTAAAAATAACCCTGCGGCCACATTCCAGCTTACCAGCTGCCAACATTGGTTGGCACTAAGGAAGTTTGTGTCCACACACCAACTTGGCAGCTGACAGCATTTTGCTCCTGTCAGAGGACTAGGCTGGCACGCGGCTCCTTTCCTGTAACTAGGCTGGAATGTAGAATTTATGTGGCACGGACAGGACCCCCCAACAGTGCCCGTACGACTGACTTGGCCAGCCCTCCTTTCTCCCTCTGTGTGCATGACTTCTGGGCACTCTATCCCCTGCCGAAGCAGGGTTGGAGAACGGCCCAGCTTCTCCCACAATGCACCGAAACAAGCACGCAGTGTGTAGATGTGGACGCGCCATGGTGCTGAGACAGCAAAATTACAGCCGTCTGAATTGTGTTCCTCAAAACGCGTTAAAGTGACCGTGCCTCTAAATCCCAACTGTCGACAGAGCGCAGCCTTCCCCTGCGGAACTGGGAACCCAGTCACAACAGGATGGGGATTCGCACAGCACAGCCAGAAAGTCAAATTGATTAGAAACTAAAAACACACACAAGGAAAGAAGGAAGGAAAACAACCTGCCTAATTTCACTGCCTAATTTGAGCAAAGTGCAAAAAGCCAGCAAACAGCATAACCAATGGAAAGCAAATGAGATGCTGAAGTTCTTCCAATTTTAATCATCTTAAGGCATTATTAGTATCAGAGGGAAGGAATTAAATATACAAGCTTCATGATGACAGTGTGTTCCTGGCACAGGGCTGTCAAGCTGTGACAATTTGAATGAGGGAGATTTAAAGGGAAAAAACCTGACAAAACCCACAGCCTACTGATGAGTGAGATTTTAAATCTGCCTTTGAAACATACTGCTAAAGCCTTCATCACTTGGGGAAAGGCATTATAAAGGTTGCCTTAACAGTCACCTAAAGTGATGGAGTCAGCCCCAAACTGAGCAAGATTTTTCTCCCTTAAAACCGTCTGCTACCAAATGAAGTTACCCGGCATTTTAAATCTTCCCTAATATCCTAGGATTACGTTTGCTTCTCCTCAGTGTGCTGTTGTTTATATTGCGTTGTCTCCAGCCCTCTGTGGAGAGCAACTAACCTCAATTACAATCTTAGATTTGACCTACCTTTAAAAAGCTACATTCAAACTTGGAAACGTCCTGCTGACAACTCCAAACTCCGTGGATTTTGCAAAGCCTCTTTGATGCTGCTGCAGACTTTGGCTGTTGTAGGGTCGAGTGAAATCCACGCCCCAGAGCGCAATCCATTGCCGGCAGTTGCAGGGAAGAGGATTCTTGTAAATTTCACACACGGTCTTAGCATTAAAACACACAATGGGCTGGTTCTATTTTTGGCTGTGTCTCTTTAAACCTGATTCCCTTCCTATCTCATTTCGCTTCCCCTAAGCCCCGCATGTTGCCCTGCCCAGCGAAGCAGAGACCCAGCTGCTTTTCAAGGCAACTGCCTATAATTGCTTGGGGACTAACAAGCATCACACCCAATTGACCCTCATTCCAAGGGTCATCCGTCAGTCGGACATAATTTACCTGTGTCTCACACAGACCAGCTGTTATTCCCACCCTTCATTACTGGCAATGACCTGCGTCAAAAGTGCCTGCTCGCAAAGCCAAAGCTGTTAAAAATAAAGATGACAATTGTGGTTTGATGTGTCCGGCTCTGCTGCTATGCCCTCTGCTCCTCTGAGCCACGATCTGCTGCTTACCCTCTGGTTTCCTCACGCAAGACCTGATTCGAAGCCTGCTGAATTCATGGGCGTTGGATCAGGCCTGCGGCGTCTCTTGTGCTGCACACAGAATGGATGGTGCCAGCAGCTAGTTGTGAAAAGGGTAAGTAAGCTAGTGGCCTTCCGGGGCTCATCTAGTGCTGGCAAGAGAAGCCAGCAGGCTTCTGGTCATCTCCAGCCTAGGACCACACAGGCCCTGTGAGCTTCCATCCCTGCAACACGACTGTGCCTCCACTCTGAGCGGGAGGTGCTGGTTGTCCAGGCGGGCGGGGAGTTGATTCTCCATGATCCGCTTGGTCTTTGGCTTCTCCGCACAGCCCTCCAACCAGGCGGCCGAGCAGGGAGGTGAGTTCTGCAATGCAGTGCTCCAAAGCTCTCCGTGGTGGGGTGGGCGAGTGCTGATCAGAAGAGGGTGTGTTGCGTTTAAAGGGGTGCTCCGGTTTGGTTGGCCTCCCAGAACAGTCTCCATCATTTTATCCTCTGATCCCCAAAAGGCTGTTTGTCCTGCAAACAATCACTGCACGTGGCATTTCAACAGACCAGCAAGAAACAACCCACCCTGCCCCAAAATTTCTTCACGTGACATTCTCCCCCGCCCACAATGCCCTCCCTGAATGCCCTCTCCTGCGCATAGATGGTATCAGCACAAAGGGGCCTGTTTTTAAAAGTTGGAGCATTTAATACTCCTCACTAGAGAGGCTGTTCCCAGAGTTCAGCAACATTATTTTTATTAATAGAATCCCCAAGGGTTACATAAGCTTCTTTTTTAAAAAAATCCAGCATTGCCATCAGATTCTAAAACTCCCAGACACTGTCACTCGAGTTAATTGATTAATTCGATATTTTAGCAGGAGCACAAAACCTCACTACGTGGATAGAGAGACTGAAGCCCTCTCTGTTCTGTGTGGGCATTTGAGACCCTACTGCACGCCCTGTAAAAGAGGGGAGTTTGCCCCAGTGTCACTGATGAAAGATGCCCTATCCCGCCTGAAGTGCAGTTTGCTGTGCAGCTTATCGGCTGCCGCCCGCCAACCCCAGAGGTGGCTGCATTTCAGCAGATCTGAATGTCTGCAGTTTGGGAAGGGTTTGGGGGTCCCATGGGAAGACAGATGCTACAGAAATGGCATTAGCGCTATAGAGCGAGGCAGCAGCTCAGCTCGTAGACCGGGCGTTTGGAAGTTAAGCTTCCAATCCCTGCAATGAGCCTTTCATTAAAAATCAGAACTATTTCTCTAATCCCCCATCACATAGCCAGGTTGATGGCTCCCCCTCCAATCCCACTAGCCCCTCCCCCCCACCCCAAGCTTGCCTAAAATCTTAAGATAAACCATCAAAGCAAACTTGGCATGAAGCATGTGGGTGCTGGGAAAAGCCTCTCTGCAGATCCACTGCACTATTCTCTTCCCAGCACCCCCTGGCTGTGGATAGGGGCATTCCTCGTGGCAGGGCCAGCACCACAGGCCTGGGTTTACAAAGCTTTCCACAAAGGCGTGTTAGCGCTGGCAGCAGCCCCCTGGCCTGCTCGGCGGTATAGAACGAGCCCAGCATGCTGGAAGGAGATGCTGCTCTTCCACAGCACCGTCCATCCCGTGAGCCCGAAGTGTCCCTGAGCCATGTTTTACAGATGGGGAAACAGACTTGACCGAAGCCCCCAGCAAGTCAGCAGCAGCGCTGGGAAAGGAGCCCAGAGCCCCGTACCTCTCTCCTATGCGTTACCCACAAGAAGGAGAGACACACAGAAGGAGACAGTGTTGCCTAGTGGCTAGTGCACTGGACCAGGAGTTAGGAAATGTGGGCTCTATTCCTGGCTTTGCCTGTAGCCTACAGGGTGACCTGGGGCAAGTCACTGCCCCTTTCTGTACCTCAGTTTCCCCATCTATAAAATGGGGATAACGATACTGACGACCTTTGTAAAGGGCTTTGAAATCTACTGATGACAAGAGCTGGGGATTATCATAAGACTTTCCCCACACCCACCACCCCCCAGGAAGAGCCTCAGTCCTGCTGGCAGCATTTAACACAACCCCCTGCTCCAAACACGACACCTTTGGGTGAGCGACCTGGCCGAGGACCTGGGGAATCCAATCCCCGCTTGCTGGGGAAGGGCAGTTCCGGTTTTCCTCGGCACTTCTGAAGGCGCAGTCAGGCGAGTGGCTGTGCCAGCTCCTGGATCCAGGCTTGCTGCTGGGTGAAAGGAGGCTCTGGGGAACCCCTGGTTAAAGTTCCAAACAGAAGCAAGGCGGGGTGAGTCCCTTCCTTTCACTGCAGTTCACCCCTGGAGCTCGTCACACTGCTTCGCAAAAGGGAGGGGTTCTCCTTTGGAATGGATGAGATTCCACCAAACAGGCAGGTATGAAGCAAAACTTTCCTTGGGCAGGATACAGTCTCCCGGCCCCCTTTCAAAACCATCCAGACCACACAGGCCGAGCGCTGGGCCGTGCCACCCCCACACTCAGCTGATTCTTCAAGAACAGGGGCTGTTACGTTTCCAGCGAAGTGCCGCTCATGTGCAAGCTTGTTTGCTCTGCACAGCTGGCTCCCTCCTTGGCTGCAGCGCTATAAGAAGCCATTGAAGCAGATTCCGCAGTTTCTCTACTTTGCAGCTCCTGCACCCCCGAAACATCAGAACTGTCACAGGCTCCAGAAGGGAGTTTTCAGAGGAACCCTGTTAGAACAGCCCTGGCTAATCTGCCATGCTCCGGCATGCCGGCAGCTTTCTCCCGTGCCCACGCCTGGGAGCCCAGATGGGATACTCTGCTGCTGTACCAGAGTATCGCTAGTCCTGGATCTATGCACCCTCCCCAGCAAGCCTCTTGACTGGCCCCACAGCAAATCCCCTCAGTGTCCCTGTGAGACGCGCTTTCCAAAGTAGCCTGCTTGAGCCGCTTCTTAACGTACTGCAGGCAAAACAGTTGCTCGCTACTGGACAGCGAGAGATGCCCAAGGAACGTCGGTATCTCCAGAGAATGCTACAGGACAGGAAGCCTGAACCTCTGCCTTCCTTGGGGAGGGGAGAAAGAGATTCCTGGTTCTGATGCCCTACGTGGAACGGACCCGACCTAGGGGCCCTCTGGCGACCACTTGCTCACACTCTTTCTGGGGGGACAGCCCAATACCACCCTGGGGACCACTTCCTTGCAAGCCAATTGCCACATCCTCCCATATGCCCAGCGTGGCAGTCCCAAGCCCACATGCAACTTGGGTTCTCAGCATTGCCAGCTCTCACCAAATCTGATGTTTTGCTTAAAGCCGCAGGCAGCTCCTGGAGAGGACTGATTGCACGAGCAGTTGTGGTAGTGGAAGAAGTGACCTGAGTGCATTTTAAAGGCTCAAAATCACACATGGCAAATAAAAAGCCCCCCCGCATTTATTATTAGTTTTGAAAATTGCGTGGTTTTTTGGGGAGGATCCTTGCTTTGTGAACTTTGGGGGGTTACAGTACTGCGGGCACAAATTTGTATGAGCTAAAATTGCTCTGTCAGGCTGGGCGAGCAGGAGAACAAACGGCTAGAGGTTTGGAGGGGAGGGAGACGGAATCTGGAGGAGTGAGGTCTCGGAAGAAAGATAGCATGAGAGATTGAGAGAAGTGAGTTAGCTGCCCGGCCGTGCCCACGCACAGCTCAGAGCCTGATCTCTAGAAACGGGTGTCTAAATCTCCCTTTGCAACTCCGCTGTGCAACGGCCTGGCCTGGGCAAGGCGAGGAGACAGCGGTCAGCAAAGTGGTTTACCACTATTCTGGCTCCAGTTCCCATTCAGGCCTCGTTAGCACCGAGGGCCAGAGTTCAATTCCCGGCTCTGCCATTGTCCTGGTCTGTGGCTTTAGGCACGTCACCCACAACCTGCTTTGTGCTCTGGGCCAAGCAGGGTGAGGCTGTGCGGTGGGAGTGCCGAGCCTTGGGTTAACAAATGCTACAATGATCGTCCCCTTTGACTGGACCGAATGCACGTGACTCAAGAGACCTGGTCTGTTACGCACGGGACCCTTCCAACCCCATTAGCTGGGCAGGCAGGACAGCTCCAGACTCCAGAGCACAAGTAAACCCCTGTCTTCCCAAGACAAGCAGAGGGAGAAGGTGCCGCCGCATTGGGTCTCACCCGGGGCCCGATCCGCACCCCATCAGAGTCAATGGAGGTGGATGGGATCCTTGCAGCTCAAGGCTGCATCATGGGAGCAAGAGCAAGAGCTGAGCTCCCCCCTGCCAACACCTCTGGGAGAGGAGCCGGTGACAGTCCCCACCAGCGACGCCAGGCAGCAAAAACTCCAGCGTTCATCCCGCCCTGGAAGCCCCGCGTGCCCCAGCCCCCACCCAGCCGCAGAGCTCCCTCCACCACTGTGCTGTCACCCACTCATCGCCAGGTGGGCAAAGCATCCAAGACACGACTGCCGGGAGGGGCCAGGCAGCGCTGCTCCTGCTGGAACAATCATCCCCAGAGTCACCTCCCACCACGCAAGGAGAAGGGGAATCATAATTACAGTCTGCGCCAAGATATGATGGTTAAAAATAACTCCCTTTCAGTGTAACCTTCCAGCGCCACCCACGCCCAGGGGGCAAAGAGGAGACGCGCCCGGAGCCCTCTGCCAGGCGCAAGAGCCCTTCTTCCATCCTTAGCTCTGCTTTGATCCCCTGGTCAGTCTCCCCTGTAATATCGGAATTGTTGGACTCAGAGCCCTGGGAGGCTGGAGGCTGCTCGCTCCTCCCAGGACAAGAAGAGCAGGGGCAGTGGCAGAGTTCAGCCAGGATGCCCAACGTCAAGGGGACCCCGTTTGGGAGCTGAGTTCCCCCTCCAAGACCCGGTCAGGCCATGGCTGCACCAAGGAGTTGGCCAACAGGGGTCGCTTAGCGCTAACTGCGACGGTGGGTCCGGACTGGGCCCATAACGACCAAGAACCGTCAGCTCCCCCCGGCTGGGTGGCCGCTGGTGTGAAATGAATCAGAGGGCTCAGGTCAGCGCCCACTGCACCGGCGTTCACATCACAAGAACCTCAGCAGAGTTGGCAGGACTTAGGCATCTCCACAGAGAAGCCAAGGGCCCCGGTGATCACGTCAAATGGGAACTGAGTACACAGTGGCCGAGCGCAGTGCGTGAGGAGGCCTCCCCTGGTCTGGGGCTCACGGGAGCATTTCAGCCCCAGAGCTGCCAGCCCCTCAACCATAAAGTCATCAAGAACAAGGTGACGCACGGAAAGGCTGTCCGGGGAGGGCGTGACCGCTCTTCTGCCGTGCACGGGGCGGGGGGGCTGCCCCGTTCTGCTTCTGAGGGACCAGTGCCCAGCAAGAAATGCCAGTAGCTCTGCCAGAGCATAGAAGCAGCCCTGGTGCTGCCACCACCCCCTCTGGGCAGATACAATCTTGAGGCAGCTGCCAGGCTTCCCCACTGAAAGGCCTTTGAGAACAGACCAGCACCAGGCTAGCACCCAGAGCCTGCTGCCGGGGCAAGGGGTGGAACAGGCAGGGCTGCTTGGGAAGAGGGCTAAGGGCACCACCCCCACTGGGCTGCAAATGGACAATCCCCAGCAGCGGTTGGGCAGCAGCAGGTCCCATCTCAGCCTTAAGCAGCATTTAGGGACTCTGGGGAGCTCGGCACGTCCTGGCAGCAGGGAGTACAGGGATGGCACCCGAGCCGGAGGAAGGAGTCAGCAGGAAGGGCAGGGGGAGCTGGCAGGGAAGTGGGGTCACGCCCTCCCCCATCTCAGAGCCATGTTCAAGTCCCCCAGGCACACCCTGGTACGAGACTCAAAGCCAACGGTGAGCAGCAGAGGCCTCCGTTACACCGCAACGCCCAGGCAGGGAGCGGAGCTGGAAGGCTCAGAGCAACCTCTCTGCTCGGAGGAAGCGCCCACGGGCCTGGAGCGGATGGGTGAGCAGGGGCAAAAGCCGGGCATGAGAGGGGCCGGGAGAGCGGGCAGGTAGCATGGCGAGCCGCTGAGAGCGTGTGACAGGGTCAAGGCCATCGTGGAAGCCGGGCAGAGGCGAGGGCCGGGCATGAGAGGGGCCAGGAGAGCGGGCAGGTAGCATGGCGAGCCGCTGAGAGAGTGTGAGGGGTCAAGGCCGTCGTGGAAGCCGGGCAGGGGCGAAGGCCGGGCATGAGAGGGGCCGGGAGAGCGGGCAGGTAGCGTGGCGAGCCGCTGAGAGCGTGTGAGGGGTCAAGGCCGTCGTGGAAGCCGGGCAGGGGTGAAGGCCGGGCATGAGAGGGGCCGGGAGAGCGGGCAGGTAGCATGGCGAGCCGCTGAGAGAGTGTGAGGGGTCAAGGCCGTCGTGGAAGCCGGGCAGAGGCGAGGGCTGGGCATGAGAGGGGCCGGGAGAGCGGGCAGGTAGCGTGGCGAGCCGCTGAGAGCGTGTGAGGGGTCAAGGCCGTCGTGGAAGCCGGGCAGGGGCGAAGGCCGGGCATGAGAGGGGCCGGGAGAGCGGGCAGGTAGCGTGGCGAGCCGCTGAGAGCGTGTGAGGGGTCAAGGCCGTCGTGGAAGCCGGGCAGGGGCGAAGGCCGGGCATGAGAGGGGCCGGGAGAGCGGGCAGGTAGCGTGGCGAGCCGCTGAGAGCGTGTGAGGGGTCAAGGCCATCGTGGAAGCCGGGCAGAGGCGAGGGCCGGGCATGAGAGGGGCCGGGAGAGCGGGCAGGTAGCGTGGCGAGCCGCTGAGAGCGTGTGAGGGGTCAAGGCCGTCGTGGAAGCCGGGCAGGGGCGAAGGCCGGGCATGAGAGGGGCCGGGAGAGCGGGCAGGTAGCATGGCGAGCCGCTGAGAGCGTGTGAGGGGTCAAGGCCGTCGTGGAAGCCGGGCAGGGGCGAAGGCCGGGCATGAGGGGCCAGGAGAGCAGGCAGGTAGCGTGGCGAGCCGCTGAGAGCGTGTGAGGGGTCAAGGCCGTCGTGGCAGCCGCAGGAGAAAGTGAAGAAACTAGAACCAGGTGAACTCGGACGTGGGCTTCTATTTCTGGGCCCCTAGAGCTAGGGAGAAGGAACGTGCCAAGAACGCCAGGCTGCTGGGAGACTCGGCAATCAGCCGAGACGTGAGCTCAGGCCTGCTCTTTGCTCCCCTGAGTAGCCCCATTCACCGGCTTCGGCAGCGCTGCTCCCGTGAGTCAGGGTTACTAGCCACAGAAGCTTGTGTGGGTCTTTCTACCCATCTCTAGCGAGTCTTTTAGCTGAGAAGTTAGGAACAGAAGAGCCCCCCCAGAACTCGCGCTGGCTTTCTCCCTGCGCGCTGTACTTCCCAGAGCTTCGTCTAGTCCAGCTCCGGCAATGGGGCAGAGTCTTCTGCAGCCCTGAGCGGGTGTTTTGGCTGGTATCCAACCTAGATTTTCCTCTGCTCAATTTCCCCTGCTAATCTCAGCGAGGCCTCCTGGCCCTAAATAATGCCTCTGCCCCCTCGGCTTTTGCCCCCGTCACAGCTACTGCCCCCGCCCCTTTTCCATCAGCATTAGCCCACTTCCCTTTCTTCCTGGGGATAAAGAGTTCAGCTGCCAAGCCCAGAGGGAAATAAAATGGGCAAAGCGGGGAATAAGGAGGGGGGTCTTCATGGCTTTTTCTCCGCAGAAACAAAGCCTGTTTAATTGCTCACCGCCCATTATCATCCCTAGGGCTGCCACTTTCTTGGCTTCCTCCCTCGGGATAAAGTCTGTGTGTCACGACAATTGCGATATTTGCAGCTCATGTGCCATCAGCATACCCCAATGCAGTGTCACCTTGCGGTGACATTCCCATTAGCCTCCAAACAAACTGGGGACTAATAATTAATCACAGTTAAGTAGATTTCCTCCAGCGCCTTTCACACAAGGATCTAACGGGCTTTACAAGTGCAAACATGAACTCATTAACCGACAGAACCTAGGACATAGAAAAGCCTTATCCCCATTTCACAGACAGGTAAGCGGAGCCACAGAGAGTTGGGAGTAGGACTCAGGTGTCCCAGTGGCCAGTCCCTTGGCCTAATTCTGCTGCTGGGTCATTTCAGTGGCTGTGACCCTCATCTGTTCCACTCAGGAGAGGCCCATGCGTGGGAAGTTTTTCACTCCATGCAGCTGATGAAGTGGGTTTTATGCCCAGATACATTTGTTAGTCTCTAAGGTGCCACAAGGACTCCTTGTTGTTTTTGCTAATCTCCCTTCAAGCGATAGCTTGGGAACAGGGCCTGCCGCGCTAAGAATCAGAGCTCGGCATCTAAAAGATCACAGTGTTGTTCATGCAGCGCAGTGCAGGGCTCCGCACTGAAGTTGCCCTGGGCTCCCGCACACATCAGCTCCTTCCAACCCTGCAGCCGCTAACCAGTCCCTGAATATTTTGCTGACCCGAGCAGTCACCTGTTCTGCCCAGCTGGTGGGCTGGCAACTGAGTGGGCTATTTGGTTTCGCTGCATTTTTAGGTTGCACGACCCAAACCAGAGCCAGCTGCAGGAGCTACCAGGCTCATCACCAGGGGCGGCTCCAGGCACCAGCGCACCAAGTGCGTGCCGGGGGCGGCAAGCCGCAGGGGGAGGGAGGGGGGCGGGTCTGCCGGTCGCCGTGAGGGTGGCCAGGGGTGGCTCTAGGCATTTTGCCGCCCCAAGCACGGCAGGCAGGCTGCCTTTGGCGGCTTGCCTGTGGAGGGTCTGCTGGTAACGTGGATTCGGCGGACCTCCCGCAGGCGTGCCACCGAAGGCAGCCTGCCTGCCGCCCTCACGGCGACCAGCAGAGCGCCCCCCCTGGCTTGCCGCCCCAAGCACGCGCTTGGCGTGCTGGTGCCTGGAGCTGCCCCAGAGGGTGGCAGTCAAGCAGCTTTCGACGGCTTGCCTGCGGGAGGCCCCACGCTTTCGGCGTGCAATTCGGTGGCGGGTACGCCGAAGCCGCAGGACCGGCAGGCCTCCCGCAGGCATGCCGCCGAATCCGCATTACCAGCAGACCTCCCGCAGGTGCTGCCGAATCCGCATTACCAGCAGACCTCCCGCAGGCGCTGCCAAATCCGCGTTACCAGCAGACCTCCCGCAGGCGCTGCCAAATCCGCATTACCAGCAGACCTCCCACAGGCAAGCCGCTGAATCCGCATAACCAGCAGACCTCTCGCAGGCGCTGCCGAATCCGCGTTACCAGCAGACCTCCCACAGGCAAGCCGCTGAATCTGCGTTACCAGCAGGCCTCCCGCAGGCGCGCCGCCGAATCTGCGTTACCAGCAGGCCTCCCGCAGGCGCACCGCTGAATCCGCATTACCAGCAGACCTCCCGCAGGTGCGCCGCCGAATCTGCATTACCAGCAGGCCTCCCGCAGGCGCACCGCTGAATCCGCGTTACCAGCAGACCTCCCGCAGGCGCGCCGCTGAATCCGCGTTACCAGCAGACCTCCCGCAGGCGCGCCGCTGAATCTGCGTTACCAGCAGGCCTCCCGCAGGCGCGCCGCCGAAAGCCGCCTGACTGCCATGCTTGGGGCGGCAAAATACATAGAGCATCCCCTGCTCATCACTGCACTGCAAAGCCAGGCAAGGGCCAGCAGCCTAAAGGAGTTTGCTTTGGGAGGGAGCATGGTCTGGTGGTTAGAGCAGGGGACAGGGAAATCAGGACTCCTGGGTTCGGTCACCGATTCACTCTAGGATCATGTGCCAGTCACTCATGGCCTGATTTTCGTGGGTGCCAATCATCAGACTCTCAGCCCAGGATGAAGGGAACAGACGAACTGGAGCAGGCAGGGACTAGTGGGAAAGAACCAAACAGCAGACTGACGCAGAAAGGTCAGAGCTGTGGACAAGGCAGGCAGTGGAAGGGAGCCTGGGTTCTATATAGGGAAAGCTTCATACCCAGGGAGCAGTGGCCCAGCCTTCCTGGAGTGTTCCCAGCAGAAAATTCACCCTGGCTTCATTGGGGTTTATGGGTCTCTTCCTTCCTACCCCTAACCCAGAGATGTGCACAAGCATCCAGCTGATTGCTAATTACAAAGCCTGCTTTAGGCAGATTTGTTCTGCTAATTACACTAATCACCATGGCTGGGGACTGAACTACAATCTGTCACAGGCAGGTCAAGCCAGTTAGATGGCCACATAACTCATTACAGGCTTCTTAGAAAGGGTTTTTCATCTAGTTCTCTCGACTCTGGCCCACCGCCCAACAAGGCAACATGGGCTGAGGCTGCACTTCTCGGGGCAGATTCTGAAAGGACACCTGCCTTGCTCATCTTTTTAACAAACACGATGCAAACAATCAATCAATCCTAATTCAAGAGAACAGTATATTCACATGGAGTTTAGATTGGGATTTTTGTTTAGCTCCTTCACCTAACTGAAGTGGGCAAATAGCAGCATTTCCTCTAAAAACCCCTACACACTGGAAGCGGCACAGAGGTCTGAGTTGCACAGAGAGGGAAATGTACGTACGAACATATTTAGCAAGCGATCCAGCAAAAAGAAGACACAGAAAAAGAACACGGGGGTGCGATTTTCAAGGAGTTGGCTGGGTGCTCAGCTCCCATTGACTTTGGTCCCTTGGGTGCCTTTGAAAATTCCAGCAATAGAACAGAGGAAGGTAAGAGCTCCTCTATGGGGCTAGTAAGTTATTGAATGTTCAGAGGTGGAGAAGAGATACCGAAGAGGGTGGATTTCTTCCCTAGTGCAGCCAAGATCACAGAAGAGGACTGAGGGTTGGAAGGAACCTCAGGAGGTATCTAGTCCAAACCCCTGCTCAAAGGGAGATCAATCCCCAACTAAATCCCCAAGAGGCCCTCTCAAGGATTGAACTCACAACCCTGGGTTTAGCAGGCCAACGCTCAAACCACTAAGCTACCCCTCCCCTTTTGAACACACATGCACCCCCTTTGCTCCCCCTCTTACCCCAGCTCCCCTGTGACTGTCCATGCAAAGTCCCTGCCATTGGCCAGTCCAGGGTATTGTTCCTTGTGGAATATGGGGACAGACCCTTGGCCAAGGGTGTCTCAGCCAGGCACATGGCCTAGCGGCAAGGAAACGCTGCAGGCACTGTTGCATTTCCCCCAGCCCTGTCACACACCTCTTAGCTCCGGAGGATGCACATTTATGAACAGGAGTTGAACCCACCTTTAGGTCAATGCATGAGATTGGGATTTTCGCCTCAGCAGCTCGGTTCCCTCTGTCCCTTCCTGGGCCCCTTAACACAGGGGGAAGTTGCATGAAGATTGATCCTGGGATTTCTGTGCAAAGGGCGGGAGGGAGTCGGAGTCTCTTTCGACTGCAGTTCTGGGATGCGAAATCTCCAACCGCCTCCGAGCCAGGGACTAGATCAGCCGCCCTAGATCCTCGGTCTCTCTTCCAAGCCCAGTTCTGCGTCCGGGATCAATCTGCGCGTAAACACTCCGGGACTGGCCCTGGGGGAGCCGAGAGAAGCAACTTGCCTTCCCGCTGCAGTTTGCACGGAGCCTGTGACAACAAGGCTGGGTGGGTGGGTGGCTGCGTGTTCCCGCCCCCCACCGCAGTTCTAGGGGGTTCACTGCGGACCCAGCGGAGTTTGTCCGGGAAGTTTCTCCCCTGTGGGGAGAGGGAGGTTTGTTGGGTTTTTGAATCACCAGCTGAAGTCAGCCACCGACCAGCTGCGGCGGAGCCACCCGCAGCGCGCTGGGTCCGCTGCTCTCCCCGCGCGAAGCGCTTCCGAAGCCGGGCGGCTGGACGGAGAAGGGCGGCGAATCGCTGCTCCGGGGGCCGGCGGGGGGGAACCAGCAGGCGGTCACCGGGGCGGCCGGGGAAGTTTCCGCGCTCTCCCGGAGGCCGGACGAAGGCGCAGGAACAGGAGGCGAGGGGTCCCCCGCAGCCCAGGCGCTCCCACCCGCCCCCGCCTGGGCCAGCTCGGCCCCTTTCGGGGCGCCAGGCTGGGCCGAGTCCTGGCAACGAAGTGCGGGGCCCCGCCCGGCCGCTGGCCCTGGGGGGAGCCGGGGATGCTCAGCCCACGCGGGGGCGGGCGGGGAAGGGTCACTTCTCCACCCCGCCTCGCAGCCGCCGGGAAGGGGCAGGCAGCGCCCGGCTCCCTCGCTCCACAGCCAGACGCGCGGCTGCGCCAGGTGCCCACGGGAGCCGGAGCGCCCGGGCCAGGCACTGACCGCGCCGCGCTGCCCCCCCGCCCCCCGCCAGGCAGTTACCCGCTGCGGGAGGCGCCCGGGTCCCGCTGCTGCTCCAGCCCCCGGGGCCGAGGCTCCATGCGGGGGGCACCAGCCCGGGCGCACGGTTCCAGCCTCTCCGCCCTGCTGCGCTCCTGGGGCTGCCGCTCCCCAGCTAGGGTCTGGGCGCCCCCCGCCCTGCCCGGGATCTCCTCCCCTTCATCCTCCGCTGGCCTCCTTTGAAACCCTGCCTCCCCTCCGCCTCTTCCGTGTCTTCTGCCGTTCTCCCCTCGGGCGCAAACATTCCCTCGCCCGCTTTCCCCCCTTGCAGGGCTCAGATTTCGCTCCAGCTTCCCCGCGCGGCCCTGCTGCCTTGGGAGATTTCTTCGGGGTTTTTCTTCTAAAAACATCTGCACCATAAAGTGACAGAAACACACATTGAAAAGACCTCCCCCGGCCCTCAGCGGCTTTGCAAGAGAGTCTCTGCTTTCCCCGCAGAGGGGGGAGAAACTAGAGAGCC
This sequence comes from Mauremys reevesii, assembly GCF_016161935.1. Classification (NCBI taxonomy): domain Eukaryota; kingdom Metazoa; phylum Chordata; order Testudines; family Geoemydidae; genus Mauremys; species Mauremys reevesii. The sequence goes on along the minus strand of NC_052645.1, from coordinate 11,671,939 downwards.
CTTTTTGGGATGAAATTCGGTTGTGGGCTGGTTCTTAGCGCAGGAGTGAGGAGGTTAATTAAAAATCAGTGCGGGACCAGTTTTAAAAATAGAGCGAGGCAGGTGGGACAGGCTGAGGACAGTCTCCCCTCCGAGTCTAGCAAGTTTAAGGTGAGTCAAAGCGGGATGAAAGGAAAAAGTGCTTTGGATTCTTGCCAGCTGGAAAGAGGCTGTAATATTTCCTGTCACACTTTTGCCCACTTGGCTACAACATCCTAGGAGGAGGGAGAGCGAAATCCAGCTGGGAACAGACTCAAAGGTGGCAATTTTGCAACAGAAAAGCTTCAAAAACAGACTCCAAGGAGAAGCTGCTGAACTTGAATTAATATGCAAACTAGATACCATCAATTTAGGCTTAAATAGAGACTGGGAGTGGCTGAGCCATTACAAACATTGAATCTGGTTCCCCATGTTAAGTATCCTCCCAGCTTCTTGTCAAACTGTCTGAAATGGGCCAGCTTGATTATCACTACAAATGTTTTTTCTCTTAATTAATTAGTCTCTTCAGAGTTGGTAGGACAACACCCACCTTTTAATGTTCTCTCTCTCTATATATATATGTGTCTCCTCACTATATGTTCCATTCCAGGCATCCGATGAAGTGGGCTGTAGCCCAGGAAAGCTTATGCTCAAATAAATTTCTTAGTCTCTAAGGTGCCACAAGGACTCCTGTTCTTTTTATAAATATTTGAGCAAACTCGGATACTAAGATGAGAGGTCAATAGAGATAGATCCTGCTGATTTGAAAGCCCATTTTCCTACACAGAAGCTAAGGAAGTCTCCCACAGCTGCCAGCAGTACAGGGCCTGTGACACAGAGTGGAACAGTTCTGATTTTTTCCCAGAAGAGGGCAGCGGGGCACAGACAGACTTGCTATTTCATTATAAAAATAAGGAGTCCTTGTGGCACCTTAGAGACTAACACATTTATTTGGGCATAAGCTTTCGTGGGCTAAAACCCACTTCATCAGATGCATGGAGTGAAAAATACAGTAAACAGTATAATTATTACAGCACATGAAAAGATGGGAGCTGCCTTACCAAGTGAGGGGTCAGTGCTAACGAGGCCAATTCAATTAAGGTGGAAGTGGCCTATTCTCTGATACAGACTAACACGGCTACCACTCTGAAACCTATTTCATCATAGATTTTCTTTCCCTTCTGCCTCCCAAATGTACCTCTTCTATGTGAATTTATCATTCACCGTGAAAGCCTGCTGCACTAAATGCATTGTTACTTTTGGGGACTAACATACTTGGACAAGGGCCTGGAGAGGATGTTTAAATTAAGGTCTCAAGGCATGGCCTATGTTGGCTAACGATGAAAAGGAAAGATTTTTTTAAACAGTTTCAAATATGCTGGTGTGTGTATTTTCCCCTCCATCTTGGATGACCCTTTGGTCCTAAAATCAGTAGAAGGATGTACAGGAAGAGTGGACCCCCCACCCCCCAAATTGCAATTGTGAAGTGCTAATGCACCAAACAGCATATCACATTCACACCAGCCTGCACCAAGGCAGGAATCAGCCATGTCCATCAGTTTTAAGGAGCCAAATTCCTGTTGATCTGTAGCAGGCAAAAGCCTGTTCCTCAGCCCTTTCATTAAAACACTGCTGGACCTTGCCTTTCCCCCCATTCGGTATAGGGATCAAATCCCACAGTCCATATGTGTAACATCAATGGCAGGTTTGATGCAGTCAGGGCTGCAGGATTCGGGGCATGGCAGGTCTGCTTTGGGAGATATAGGGCTGGGTTCGTTGCATGCCCTCCTGTTGTATGCTAGAGGGGGCACCTGCCCATTTGTTTATAGTGGTCCAAGGGGTAGAGCAGGGGTGTAGGAGTCAGGACTCCTGGGTTCTCTTCCCAGCTCTGGGATGGGAGTGAGAGTCAGGACTCCTGGGTTCTCTTCCCAGCTCTGGGATGGGAGTGAGAGTCAGGACTCCTGGGTTCTCTTCCCAGCTCTTCCATTGACATGCTGTACAGCCTCTTTGTTTCTCTCACAGTCCCTCCCTCCTGGGGATGCTGCAAGGCTTAATTCAAGTGGTGTTTGGAAAGCACTTTGGAGGTCCTTGGATGAGACGCCCAGGGGAAGGGCAAAGGGTTATTATGACACATTTCAAATTGCTAGCTCCACCCTGGAATCAGAAAGCTGCATGGCTGAGCCCTCTGCCAGGAGGAAAGTTAGCAAAGAAACACCATGGATTCCTTGTTCCTGACTTTGCTTTTTCTAACACTTAGCACCACATTAACACCCCCTGCAGAAGCATCTGAGCCTGACTCCATGTGCCAGGAAAAAAGAATTCTTTAAAGAAAGATTTTGATTTATATTCAGAGTCTACCCACAGGCCAGTCCTTCCTTCCTCTATGGCCAGCACTAGATCTGAAGCACTATTGTCTGCTCTGGGAGCTGCATGTCTTCTGATTTATCTCAGGGTGTGTGAGCAGGCGCCAGCAGTGTGACTGGTTCTGATCCATAACAGCCCAGTTCCGGACTGGCAGACTCCAGAACCAACAGTAGAGGGGAGATTATTTATTAGGTGCACTTTGGATGCTAGAGGAAGTTCCCTGCTAGGACGTTATCCCAGGTTCCTCCTGCTTTGCAAATAAACATCACCTTGACCTTTGCTCTACAAGCACGGTCCAGATGTAAGCGCCGAGGGCCGAGAGGCAGATCTTCACTCCAGTTTCAGCTCTGCCACTGCCTTGCTGTGCGGTCTTCTGCAAGCCCTGTGCCTCACTTTCCCCAGCCATTGAATAGGTTTTCCTACATCCCGGATGCTAAGGGAGGGCCAAGCATTAGCATGATTATACTCCCTGCTCCTTGGCACCTTGTTCTGGGCCTGAGGCATCCAGACTGGCTACAAGGAGGTGCGTGGGGGGGAGTAGAACTGCATGGTGCTTTAACACAGCCAGGGCCTTATTTCACAGCGAAGGAATGTTGTTATGGGGAGGTGGGGATGACTCACACTGGAGAACACACAGCTGTGAGAGCCGGCTTTTGCGCAGGCTTTCAGAGGCAGCAGAACCTTCCTCCTTAGCAGGAGTTGGGAGCAAAGCCGCTGGAAATCAGCCCTGCTTGGGTGTCAGCGTCAGGCCGGGCCGGGCCGCACTGGACAGCAGTAGCATGTGCTGCTCCCTCGGGCCGGAGCGCTGCACAGGGGCCGGTGTCCCCACAGCGGGACCAGGCCCAAGCACCAAATGCACATCTCCAGCGGAGCTGTGGCGGTTAGATGCCCCCGTGGGAGGCAGGTACAGGGAGAGGGCTGGGCAGAAGGGGTGAGGGAGGTTTTGGATGCAAGGGGGGGTTTGGTCCATCGCCATTCAGTTTGGGGGGGGCGCAGCTGCCCATAGGAGGAAGGGGAAGGTGAGGGGTAGCCTGACCAGGGCCCAGTGCCAGCTCTGTGCCTGACACAGTAGGGTGGAACCTCCAGGTATGTCTACACTACACACGAAACCTGGGCTGTGACATGGGTTTGAGCCCCAGCCCTCTTCCACTCACGTTCACCTCAGGCTGACTTGGGTCAGGAAGCACCCAGGAGCCAGGTCCTAGGTCCCTGATGGGGGGGTTGGTCAGAGCTCAAGTCCCTTTGTGACTTGGGTCCAAGTCCTGTCACTTTGCAGTGAAGCTGCAGCTCAAGCCGCAGACGCGAGCTGGAAGGTCTGCGCAGCGCAGGGCGGATGTGTTAGCGCGTCTGGGAGGCCGAGGCCAGCAATGGTAAGCCCAGGTTTACACTCAAGCAGGCGCTTGGAAACACTGCGTCCACAAGCCCGGGTCCCAGTGTAGACATGCCACAGAAGGGGCTGCTTGGGGCTTTCCTCCCCTCCAGCCAAGTCACTGCCGCATGCTCCCAGACCTTTCGCATCGTACACATCATCAGGGGCAGCCTCTCCCCCCAGCCCCTCAGCTGCCCCGTTCGGCCCCCCCTGCCCAGCTGCAGTGTCACTCCCCACCCCAGAGAGCGAGCTGGATGCGGGCCGAGGCCGGGCAGCCCTCCCGTGGGCGGGGGGAGCCCTGGTGCAGGCAGCAGCGAGGAAGACCAGTGCTGCCCAACCCACTGCCCAGTGGGCCTGCTCCGGCTTGGCCATGCTGGTCCTTTGTTATGACGGAGGCCTGGCAGGGCCAAAACTGAGTGGGCCTCAGAGCAGCTGGTGCTGGTCCCCCTCACCCCAGCCAGTGATACTCACAGTGGCTGCAGGCACTGCTGCACTCAGTTATTATCCTGCCTGCGCTGAAGCCTTCCCTGCTGCAGGCTCTCAGTGCTGGATTGCCAAGAATGAGACGCCACAGGCGCTTATGGGAGGCAGCTAGCTCTTATCCCCATGGCTAGGGAAACTGAGGCACAGAGCGGTGATGCCATGTGGTCAAGGTCACACGGTGAGTCCATGGCAGAGGGAGAAACGGTCCTGAAAGTCATTGGTTAATTGCTGTCGCCTGTGGCCATGGACTTCTTAGGTTTGGGAGATGTTCCAAACCATTTTTGGCTGAAGGGGGCTCAGCCGGGGCTTTTGTTGCTGTGTGAACAGGCAGACACACACGTATACGACTAGGAGTTCACGTTTATACAGGAGGAACACTTCTGACTATCTAGCTTTATTTAGGTACCCTTGAAAATGAAGCCCCCACATATCCTGTCCGCATTCCAACTGGGTCATTGTAGTTTGATTTGGAAACTGGACTCAAATTGTGATGTAGATGGTTGGACAGCTGCCACCTTCCACCCTAGAGGTAGCACCATTTCAGTGGTTAAGTGGTTATATAAATAGTTCAAATTTTGACTAAGCGATTGTACTGAGATCAGATTGGAGGAGAGTTCTGTAAACGAAAGCTCACTATCTTTACATGTCACTGGAAAAGTAATTATATCTAATCTTTTAATAAGGTCTTGGAAACGGCCTGAGAACTTGACGTCCCAAGATATTAACCAGTCTCCATTTACAGGCAAACTTACACATTTTGGTAAGTTGGTTAGACTTTTATTCCTTTACAAGGATAAACTCAAATCAGCAGAACTCATTAATTTATAAAAGGCCTAGTGACACGACACAGATCCTCGGGGGGAGAGGGGGGGAGGCTTTTCCAGAGAAATAGAGCGCTAGCTTGCAAATCCTCACTTGTATTATGTTTGAGGCTCCACTGTCTTATGACTTGGGACAGAATTTATACCTCTGGAAAGAGGGTGTAAAATGAATCCAAATTTGATTTTCAAGGCAGTGGAGAATCAGACCCATAAGTGATACTTACTCAAGCCCGTTGATTTCAAAAGTACTGTTCCAGGGAAGGATTGAAAAATTAAGCCCACAATACAATCAATTTAAAGGAACTTCACTAAGAGCCAGAAATGAGCTCCATAAAATAAGTTTTTATACAAGCAAAGGGGACCAGAAATATATCCCAGGAGTTCACTAAAATGCTCGTTAGAAACTATTGCACATGCAGGGTGTTTTGTAACTTACACATTGCAGCATCCTGCTAATGGAAAAGGGAAGGCGAAACTGACTGTAAGTGAAATTGACAAGCTAAAGGAAATGCCAATCAGCATCCATAGTGAGCAGCACCTTCAGTACACCCCGCACTGACAGTGCAAATCAGTGCAAGCACTCTTGGTGAGGACGCACGCCGCCGACACAAGGAGTGTGGCGTGGCCGTGTAAAACCGCTTTCATTGCTGCGGTGTACGTCAACATAACTTAATTCTGTAGCGTAGCCTCGCCTCGGTTCCGACAGCGAGGGCTTAGGAGAAGCAGGAGAAGCCAGGGTAGTGGCTACTCTAAAAACAGAGCCCAGATCTCCCAAGACCCAGCCTAGTGCCTTTGCCCTAGGCCAGACTTGCTAGTGGTCACACCCAGCTGATGTGGTGCTTTTGTCTTTTTTCATACACTTTTCACAAAACAATCAAAAAATCATAGAACTGGAAGGGACCTCGAGAGGGCATCTAGTCCGGTCCCCTGCACTCGTGGCAGAACTAAGTATTATCTAGACCATCCCTGACAGGTGTTTGTCCAACCTGCTCTTAAAAATCTCCAATGATGGAGATTCCACCACCTCCCTAGGCAATTTATTCCAGTGCTTAACCGCTCTGACAGGAAGATTTTCCTAATGTCCAACCTAAACCTCCCTTGCTGCAGTTTAAGCCCATTGCTTCTTGTCCTAGCTCAGAGGTTAAGAAAAACAATTTTTCTTCCTCCTCCTTGTAACAACCTTTTACGTACTTGAAAACTGTTCTCATGTCCCCCCTCAGTCGTCTCTTCTCCAGACGAAACAAACCCAGTTTTTTCAATCTTCCCTCACAGGTCATGTTTTCTAGACCTTTCATCATTGTTGTCGCTCTTCTCTGGACTCTCTCCATGCCAGGCCTCATCCTCAAAGGGAACCTGCAAAGATGCTAGATTTATAATGTATTACAATGATCTGTAACACACTAACAACGTCTCCACAGCTGCTACTCCTTATGACTGGAGAGGTGTTAATGGGCCACTTCACCTTGCATGGTCCCTTGAAATGCGTTAAACAATCTGTTCCATCTTTAGCTAAAGATTGTTTAACGCCTTTCAATCTTTAGCTGTGACACTCTGAGTACCTTTCCCAGAGCTGAAGCAGAGCTCTGTGCAGCTCGAAAGCTGGTCTCTGCCCCCAACAGAAGCTGGTCCAATAAAAGATATTTCCTCAGCCACCTTGACCCTCGTTAGAGTTGGCTGATGGGAGTCCTAACCTCTGCTAGCTCACAGCTCAGGCCGGTGGCTTATGCTGGTTATATAAGGTTAACTTTATTAGTGACTTACTGTGCTGAAGTCACAAACCCATTAAGATGAGGAGGTTTCCTGGGGTTGTGTAATATAAATTAGAAATTCCCACAAAGAAAACAGCAGTAAGCAGAGATTGTGGAGATGCTTGATGGACAGCTGCTTGGCTGATGGCAGATGGTAGAGTAATCACCGCGGAGTCACGGAAGGGGGAAGAGGGGATATAAAGGGGGAGGGGGAGAGGAGACAGTGACAAGTCAGCTGGAGCCTTAAGCAACAGAACATACTCCCATCCCGCTACTGGCCTGACAAGAGCCGGAGGGCCCCATCCTGAGAGGTGCTGGTACACACAGGCAGCTAGTAGAAAGCCCAGTGCTGAAGTGCAGGAGCATGAAATAAGAAATAATTGGAGATATACCTATCTCCTAAAACTGGAAGGGACCTTGAAAGGTCATTGAGTCCAGCCCCCTGCCTTCACTAGCAGGACAAATACTGATTTTTGCCCCAGACCCCTAAGTGGCCCCCTCAAGGATTGAACTCACAAGCCTGGGTTTAGCAGGCCAATGCTCAAACCACTGAGCTCTCCCTCCCCCCATACTGATCAGTCCGACTCTGCTCAAGCTTCAGGAAACATCCAGGTCACCCTGAGTGTGCCGAGAGCCTTAACATGTCTTGAGCTCGCCATCCCCCTACCAACCTGTGTTCTCTCATTTGCATAGCTCCTCCCCATCCTGTAACACGAGACCTAAGTTTCCCTTGCTGAGCAAGGAGTTGAGTGCACCTGGCAGGATTGGGCCCACCTGCTGGCAGATGATTTAGCACGAGAGGATGAAGGGTTTGGGAGAGGGGTTGAGGAACTTTTGTTGGGGTTTGCAGGGAGCCCATTGAGTCACACCGGGCCAGCGTGTTCACTGTTGTTTAATGAACGTGTTTCAAAGTCTGATAAGTCCATGTTATAAGCCTCGAATAAAGTGTATTAAACACATTCTGAGTTTTTGGGCATAGTTTTTTAGTTTAAATCTTGAAAAGCAATGGAAAGTTACCGTTAATTCTCATGCAAGCCCGAGCTAGAGACAAGTACAGCATAAGCAGCTGCAGCTTTGCAAGAATCACAGGCCGGGGCCTGAAGGAGAGCTCTGTGTTGCTCAAAAGTTTGGCTCTCTCACCCACAGAAGTTGGCCCAGCAAGAGAAACCACCTCACCTACCTTGTCTCGCTAATATCCTGGGGCCAACGTGGCTAGTGGCAGTCATGGTGCAAACCGACATTGTGCAAGTTCCCCCAGCGTGTCCGCCGGCATACCCAGCAACTCATCACATCACACCCCCTCTCTCAAGGAGAGGGGCCACAGGCCAGACGGTCCAGCAGGCTCTTGAAAAAGGAACCCAGAATTCTGTGAGCCGAATTCAAATTGAACAAGGCAGTGAATTAACGCAAAGCAGAAAGATGTTTATGATATTAAATCTAGGGCTGGTCAAAAAAAAAAGTATTTTCTGCACAAAAATTGGTTGAATAAAAGGAACATTTTTTGCTTGTTGAAATTTTTCATAGAATGCTTTTTTTTTTTTTTTTTAGGAAAAGGTTCATGTCTGTTTGAACTGAAATATTCAGTTTAATTGTGGTTCTCCCCCTTTTTCTCTGCCACTCTCCCCCACCCCCCATGGGAACTACAAACATGTGATTTGAAATGATACATTTTCATTTTGATTCACTGGGGATGGGGCGGGGGGGGGGGAAAATCGATGAATTTTTCTTCTACTGACAATGAGGTCCAGTCAATTCATCGTGTTTATTTCAGTAGGGACTAAGCCAACCCTGCACTAGACATGGTAGAGTAGTAGAAGGTCTTTGCCCTGAAGAATGTACAGTATAAATAACGTAGCTGCTGACGAGATACCCCCCTGGCACGGGATACAAATAGTGTTTTGGGCAGAGGAAGAAGCAATCAGGGCTCCTCGGATCCATTTCCAGCTCTGCTACTGGCTTATTGAATGCCCTGGACAAGTCATAGAATCATAGAATCGCAGGGTTGGAAGGGACCTCAGGAGGTATCTAGTCCAACCCCCTGCTCAAAGCAGGACCAACCCCAACTAAATCATCCCAGCCAGGGCTTTGTCAAGCCTGACCTTAAAAACCACTAAGGAAGGAGATTCCACCACCTCCCTAGGGAACCCATTCCAGTGCTTCACCACCCTCCTAGTGAAATAGTGTTTCCTAATATCCAACCTAGACCTCCCCCACTGCAACTTGAGACCATTACTCCTTGTTCTGTCATCTTCTACCACTGAGAACAGTCTAGAACCATCCTCTTTGAAACCCCCTTTCAGGTAGTCGAAAGCAGCTATCAAATCCCCCGTCACTCTTCTCTTCTGCAGACTAAGCAAGCACAGTTCCCTCAGCCTCTCCTCATAAGTCATGTGCTCCAGCCCCCTAATCATTTTTGTTGCCCTCTGCTGGACTCTTTCCAATTTTTCCACATCCTTCTTGTAGTGTGGGGCCCAAAACTGGACACAGTACTCCAGATGAGGTCTCACCAATGCCGAATAGAGGGGAATGATCACGTCCCTCGATCTGCTGGCAATGCTCCTACTTATACAGCCCTAAATGCCGTTAGCCTTCTTGGCAACAAGGGCACACTGTTGACTCATATCCAGTTTCTCGTCCACCGTAACTCCTAGGTCCTTTTCTGCAGAACTGCTGCCTACCCACTGGGTCCCTAGTCTGTAGCTGTGCATGGGATTCTTCCGTCCTAAGTGCAAGACTCTGCACTTGTCTTTGTTGAACCTCATCAGATTTCTTTTGGCCCAATCCTCTAATTTGTCTAGGTCCCTCTGTATCCTATCCCCATCCTCCAGCCTATCTACCATTCCTCCCAGTTTAGTGTCATCTGCAAATTTGCTGAGGGTGCAGTCCACGCCATCCTCCAGATCGTTAATGAAGATATTGAACAAAACCGGCCCCAGGACAGACCCTTGGGGCACTCTGCTTGACACCAGCTGCCAACTAGACATGGAGCCATTGATCACTACCCACTGAACCTGATGATCTAGCCAGCTTTCTATCCACCTTATAGTCCATTCATCCAGCCCATACTTCTTTAACTTGCTGGCGAGAATACTGTGGGAGACTGTATCAAAAGTCACTTTACTTCAGTGAGCTAGATTCTGATTTCACTTATGCTGCTGTAAACCCACAGTGGCTCCATTAGCCGAATTCGGGGGGGGGACGTAAGATGGTCAGCATCTTGGCACTGGTGTTATGCACCCCCATCATGGACCAGGACGCCATTGCGTCAGGAGCTGTACAAACACTGATAAAAAAGACAGTCCCTGCCCCAGAGAGCTTGCAATCCAAGTAACGTTTGGATCTGAGAAAGCTCCAAGTGCTTTACAGAATGTTACTGAAGTGAAACATATTAATATCACCGGGGTAAGTTCTGATCCCAACGACATGGGAGGAAACCCACCGGCCTCGGTGGACAGGCATAAGAGATTTAACTTTGACCCTGTGAGTATAGGAATCTAAGTGACACCAACACACTTAGGCCGGTTCTACACCTAAAACTTAGATCCAGCTGTCACGCTGGGCTGTGAAAAAATGGACCTAGCCCCCAGTGTAGACACAGCCAGGTTGATGGAAGGATTCTTCTGTTGACCTGGATTCCCATCTCTTAGAGATTGGGGGAGGGATAACTCAGTGGTTTGCGCATTGGCCTACTAAACCCAGGGTTGTGAGTTCAATCCTTGAGGGAGCCACTTAGGGAACTGGGGTAAAAATCTGTCTGGGGATTGGTCCTGCTTGCAGCAGGGGGTTGGACTAGATACCTCCTGAGATCTTTTCCAACCCTGATATTCTATGAGAAATGGATTTACTACATGGATGCAAAAACCCCTTCCATCAATGTAGGAAGCATATGCCTCACAGCTGGGCCACTGTCACATAGATGTCCCTATTTGCCATTATACAGTGCAGATAAAGCCCTACCTTAGGTCAACAGAGGATAGAGCAGCAAGCCTACAAAAGCTGCATTATTAACGAGCTAGCTAATTGAGCCACACATTTTCCAGACACTAAACCATTTAATTCTTTTTTCAGCACCATTCCATTATTTAGTTGTAGATACGTTTTTCTGCCAGATAAATAAAAGGTGCAAAATGTCAGGTGGCTCTCACGCTGGAATGACAATCAGCACAGCCAGATTCACTCTTAACAGTCTTTGCACATCTATTTGTTTTTGCTATTTTCTGTGTGTCTGAACAGCAAGATTTTCCAGGGTGCCTCAGGAAAGTGTAGGAGGACACAGCTCTGATGTCTTAGTCCCTAAAGGGTTAAGAAAGAAACATCACCTAGTGGAATGCTTACTGGTATAAGAAAGGTGTGGGGTAGCAGTCTGAGCACAGACCTTGGAGGTCCCAAGTTCTAATCTCGGCTCTCACACCAATGCCTCTGTGACCACATCTCCACAGTATCTCAGCACCTCACAAATGTTCATAATCATATTTCCCTACCTGAGATGTTATTCCACTATATAGACTGTCCCTAACAGCAGAGCAGACGGAGGATAACTGCACAATGGAGATGAAACTGTTGTGTAATGTTACAATGGCTGTGAAGGTGGATGAAGGCTGCAGCAATCAGAGGATTTCCAATCGTTATGGTGTCCAGGCCGTTGGTTTCAAGTCCTCTATCTGTCAAGAATAGTGTGGTGACTGTTGTGCACCAGTCTCCCCACTTTAAAAGAAGTCCTGCCTTTAAAAGAAGGCATCTTCCAGTTTTTGGGAAAACAACATTTGCACAAGTCAAAAGTCTGGTGGTGATCGGCGAGTGGCGATGGGAACAGGATAGTGAAATCCAGAAGTTCCTAGTTACAGACCGACACACAGGCGATGGGTGTGTGATACAGTCGTCTTGCTCGAGGATTGAGGCGGGTCGAGCATCTCGGCAACTGCACCCATGACTGAGCAGTCCTTTTTAGGATCCACTCTGCTCACCCCACATGGGGAAGGGATTAGAAAAGGTACCCTAAAAAATAGTCTTGCTTCTGTTTTTACTGGCTGGATAGCTGCATCCACCAGGAGCACCACCTCAGCGGTCGAAAATGTAAGAAACTTTTCAACTGTGGAACTTGGAACGTACGTACCCTGATGGACAATTCAAACAGTGATCGACCAGAGTGACGAACAGCCATTATTGCTCATGAATTGAGTTGGTTTAACATCGATATTTCTGCTTTGTCCGAAACTAGAAGACAGGACTGGTGAGGGAGGAGAAAGGAGGATACACCTACTTCTGGAAGGGAAAATCTATAAATGAACCCCGATTGCATGGATTGGGCTTTGCTATGAAGAACAAGCTCGTAAGGTGCCTCTCTGGGGTACCAGTTGGTATCAATGAGCGGTTTATGACACTCCGACTGAGGCTCACCAAAAATCAACAGGCAACTATTGTGAGCGCCTATGCACCAGTGATGGATGCCGATGAGAATGTAAAGGAAGATTTTTATTCTCAGTTGGAAACCATTTTATTGGACACCCCTACAGAAGACAAGATCATCCTTCTGGGGGATTTCAATGTACATGTTGGATGAGACTCAGACCTGTGGAAAGGAACAATCGGGAAAGAAGGAGCTGGCAAAAGCAATTCAAATGGAATTCTGCTCCAGACCAAGTGTGCTGAACATGAACTTATTATTACGAACACCCTTTTCTGACAAAAGGAAAAGTTCAAAACATCTTGGAGACACCCACAGTCATAGCACTGGCATCTCCTTGACTACATCATAGTTTGTACCCGAGATCATAGTGACGTACTTCTCACAAGAGTAATGACAAGTGCTGATAACTGTTGGACTGATCATCATCTTATTCGATCCACAATGAAAGTTAATATCGCCCCCAAATGGAGGCTGCAAAAGAAGCAGGTCAGGCACAAGCTGAAGGTTCAAGATTTGAAGGACCCTATTAAGTGTGACCACTTCCAAGCAGTCTTAGAAGAAAAGTTCCCATCAATTCCAGAAGAAATTGAGGAACATTGGAGCTAGTTGAAAGCAGTGATCATCAGTGCCTGTGAGGAAACCATAGGCTCCCAAACCAGAAAACATCAGGACTGGTTTGATGAGAATGATGCTGAAATTGAGCAACTCATCAATGAGAAAAGAATGGCATTTTGTGCATGGCAGAATGACATAAATTGTAATATAAAGAGAAAAGCCCATGCCAAGGTGAGGGTGGAAGTACAACGTGAAGCCAGAGAACTTAAGAACAAATGGTGGACTGAGAAAGCACAAGAACTTTAACATCTCGCGGACATCCACAATACATGAGGTTTCTTTAGTGCCACCAAGGCTGTTTATGGGCCAGTTTGTCATGGTATGAATCCTCTTCACTCCAAGGATGGAACCACACATCTGAAGGAAAACGAAGCCATCAATTCTCACTGGAAAGAACATTTTGAAGGTCTCCTTAACTGTAATTCTATGGTTGTAGTTGAAGTTCTTGAGCAAATCCCTCAACAACCATTTAGGGACAAGCTCAGAGACCCTCCCAATTTGTATGAGGTACACAATGCCACCAGGCAGATGAAGAACAACATGGTAGCAGGTCTAGATGGGATCTCTGCTGAAATCATTAAAAATGGTGGACCAGAGTTAATTCGGCAGCTTTACCTGCTTATCCTTAAAATCTGGAGAAAGGAGGAGATACCCAGTGAAATGAGGGATGCCTTGATTGTCACACTCTTCAAGAGAGAGGATGAAGTGGATTGTGGAAATTATCATGGTATCTCCTTCCTAGCCATCGCAGGCAAAGTTCTGGCACAGATCCTTGCAACCCGCCTTCTGCTTCATCAAAAGAAATTTTACCGGAGTCACAGAGTGGTTTCCAACCATGTCATGGAACTGTGGATATGATCTTCTCAGCATGGCAGCTGCAAGAAAAGCGTCGGGAGCAAAACCGACCACTGTACATGGCTTTTATTGATTTAACTAAAGCCTTTGACTCAGAGAATCGCCGTGCCCTCTGGACTGGACTTTCTAAGATTGGATGTCCTGATAAATACACCTATGTCCTAAAATTGCTTCATGATAACATGAAAGCGACTGTTCTGAGCAGCACTGGCTCTCAGAGTGAACCTTTCAAAGTACAAACAGGAGTCAAACAGGGCTGTATAATCACTCCAACCATGTTTGCGGTTTTTATTGCCGTCATTCTTTACCTAATTGCTGGGAAGTTTACAGCTGGCGTTGAAATCACTTACAGAATGGATGGGAAGCTGTTCAGGCGTAGCAGGCTGAAAGTCAAGCGTAAGATCTCCACAATCTCTATTGTGGAACTTCAGTGTGCTGATGACAATGCAATCTTTGCCCACTCTGAGAAAGATCTTCAAATTATCTTGAACGTGTTTGCCGATGCTTACGCATTTCTTGGTCTCACTCTTAATATCAAGAAGACTAAGGGCTCTATCAGCCCTCTCCAAATGAGGTATTACATGCCCCACCTATCAAAATCAATGGAGTGGCACTGGAGAATGTCGATAATTTCCTCTACCTTGGAAGTCATCTTTCATCCAAGGCAGATATTGATGCAGAAATTCAACATTGCGTGAGCTGTGCCAGTGTAGCTTTTTCTCATTTACGGCACAGGGTCTTTGAAGATTATGACATTCGAACAGACACAAAGCTTCTTGTTTATCAAGCCATTGTTCTCCCAACCCTGTTGTATGGGTCCGAAACCTGGACAACCTATAGACACCACTTGAAAGTCCTTGAGAGGCACCATCAACGCTGCCTTTGTAAGATTCTGAAGATCAAATGGGAAGACAGGCGCGCCAATATTAGTGTTCTGGAAGAGGCAAAGACCATCAGTATCGAGGCAATGATCATCCATCAGCAATTCCACTGGACAGGTCACGTTGTCCGGTTGCCAGACCATCGCCTCCCAAAACAGGCCCTGTTCTCTCAGCTGAAAGAACAGTACCGTAACGTGGGTGGACAACGGAAGCGTTATATGAACTTGCTGAAGGACAACCTAAAAAAAAAATGTAATATTGACATTGATACTTGGGAGACACTTGCCCAGGATTGCTTAAAATGGAGTGAAGTCCTACGTGATGGTCCCCTGCATTTTGAATTTGCTCGCCGACAAGCCGAAGAGGACAAGAGGCGCAGGAGGAAGGAGAGACTGGTCTCCAGTCATGGCCAACAACCTCCTGCTGAGCCTGAAAAGATCTGCCCTCGTTGTAATAGAACTTATGATTCAAGGATTGGCCTTATTAGCCACTTGAAGAGCCATAACTCCCATGGAAGATGATCATACTTGGTAACGAGTGAGCGCCCATCATCATCATCCAGACTGGGAACTGCAGCACGGAGAGATTAGCTGATTTGCGTAAGGTCGCACAGGGAAGAAGGTGAGAATAAACTCAAACACAAGAAACAAATGGCAGTCAGGAGCCTACATTCCTTTGAGGATCTGTGCCGGAGTCTATAAAAGTTCCCCTTTCTGTAGCTGTGTGGAACCATCGTACAGTCCAGGTATAGCATAGCCCAGAAAGCTGGCTCCCAGCTCCCAGCTCAATGCACTTGATCAAGCTTCCAATAAAACAAAGGTTCTTTGGGCCAGACCATCCTCTGCTTCCCTGGGCAGCAGGGAATGACAGTCTGGTGGGGCAGACGCAGGGGAGGAAAGGAGGGCATGCTTCCTCCAGGGCATCACACCCGCCTCCCAAGGACACCATAGAATCCCCCTTCCTCAGAGTTCTGGCTGTGGGGTCAAATGTGGAGCCAGGGTTGGGTAGAGCAGGGGAGCAGACACCGCATGCACCATCATCCCCTGATGCTGGCCCATCAGCTATCCACGTAGCGTGAACTGCTCCTGGGGCAGGGTAGCACAGATCCCATGTGACACTGCCAGGCAGGAGGAGGGCAGAAAACGCAGCAGCCCAGGGTAGCTGCAGGGATGGGAAGCAGACTCCTCCCCATTGATGGAAAGCTCAACCTCACAGTATTTCCTGAGCCTATCGCACTCCTCCCTTGGGTGTCTTTGTAGGATTTGGCTCTAATGGCTCATGCCCCCTTCAAGGTCTCCCATTCACCCCTCCGTCTTATTGCAACACAGTAAGTACCAGTATGAATCGACACCACCACTCGGAGAAGAGCATAGAACCCAGGAGTCCCAGCTCCCAGCCCCCTGGTCTAACCGCTACCCCCAGCTTCCCTCCCAGAGCCAGGGATGGAACCCGGGGTTCCAGCTCCCAGCTCCCTGGGTCTAACCGCTACCCCCAGCTTCTCTCCCAGAGCCAGGGATGGAACCCAGGAGTCCCAGCTCCCAGCCCCCTGGGTCTAACCGCTACCCCCAGCTTCCCTCCCAGAGCCAGGGATGGAACCCAGGAGTCCCAGCTCCCAGCCCCCTGGGTCTAACCGCTACCCCCAGCTTCCCTCCCAGAGCCAGGGATGGAACCCAGGAGTCCCAGCTCCCAGCCCCCTGGGTCTAACCGCTACCCCCAGCTTCCCTCCCAGAGCCAGGGATAGAACCCAGGAGTCCCACCCAACTCCCAGCGACCTGCTCGGACCACAAGATGGGGTTGTCTGATATCTTAGACCATCCTGAACACACCCCAGCTCATGGAGCAGACCACAGGCCATTTTCTGCTCTCATGTACGTCCATGTAACGCTGGAGCTGACGTACTGGAGCTACTGCCCGAGTTCAGCGGCCTCACTGTGGCTTTGCTGCAAGAGCAGAGTTTGGCCTCCCATGAGTAAGCTGCACATTAGCTACAGGCAGGTTTGGCTGAGTTCGATTGATATTTCGTAGCAGCAACGTTTCTTTTAGATTTGTCTCTTTCAAGCTCCACAACTGCACAAAATGATGCTGGGTCAGACCATAAGTAGCTAACAGCAGCATTCCAACATTTTATGCACATCAAGGTGGGACTCTAATGTGCTCTCAAGCAACATTTCTTACTCCGCCTGTCAGCCAATTTCACTTCTCATGGATGGAAATATAGTTTTGTCAGTTTGCGTGTACGGTGAAATCGACGTTTACCAATAAATATTTGCAATCAAACGAAGGGGCCATCTTTCCCCGCTGGCTGAGGCCTTCTGTCAGCAGGGCCCGTTGGCCCGGAGCAGACAGGCACCACTTGGAGCAGGAATACATCCTCGTTAGTGCAAGAGCGGCAGAAGCACCCTAAATGTGCGGGGATCCCCGGTGCCTGAACCGCCATGGCCCTACCCTGGCACTGCTCCTTCCACGCAACCTGCCACCACTTCTCCCTGAGCCCCCACCCATGTGCCGACCCTTCCCCCAAGGCCCCACCCCCCGCTCACTCCTCTCCGTCCCTTCTCTCCCTTACGGCCGGTAAAAGGAGATGGGGCCATGGTCCCCACCCCCCGTTCCGGTGCCCCTGCATTAGTACCCTTAATAAGTTAAGTGGAGGGAGCTCATTCAATGGAGCTACACAGCAGGCTGCTGTTTTCTCCAGAGCAGAGATTAAATCTCTGTGGACCATCCAGCGAGCACCAAGCATTGGTGACGCGCCAGAGGACAGCCAGCCCCAGCGATGCGCCTGCGCTGCAATGGGATTAGCGTGAC
The DNA here is from genome assembly GCF_016161935.1 of Mauremys reevesii. Classification (NCBI taxonomy): domain Eukaryota; kingdom Metazoa; phylum Chordata; order Testudines; family Geoemydidae; genus Mauremys; species Mauremys reevesii. The sequence goes on along the minus strand of NC_052645.1, from coordinate 11,654,573 downwards.
TCTGGGCTGACCAGGATGCCGCTCCCGCCCGTTGGAACTGCTCTTCCTTCTAGCCCAAAGAGACCTGCTGCTCCCCCCCCACCCTGATTAGTACAAGCACATTTAGTCCTATTGCAACACCACAGCTCTGGCGACCAGAGCCCTCTCTCCGCAGCACAGGCAGCAACAGAACAAATTTTGCCAACACGCCACCCTGCCAGCATGCCACAGTCCTGACCTGCAGAGGGGAGAGGGGAGTTCAGACGCCATAACCAGCTTAGTCCTGAGAAGCAGAGCACTGGGCCGAGGCTCAGGAGACCCGAGTTTTATTACCAGCCCTGACACTGGCCTCGCTGTGCAGAATTTCCTTCATACCTAGTACACTCACTCACTCCACTTCGGATGGAGCATTCCCCGGAGCGGGCCGAGGATTCCGTGTGAACAGGCTCGTCGGCTCCACGCGCAGTCTGCTCCGGCCCTACAGAGCATTCCCAGTGTCGCCATAGTTATTTCAAAGAGAGGGGAAAGGAAGAGGGGAAAAAAGCATCTGCCTAAAGAGGGGGCAGGGTAGGGGCCTGTGCAGAACAGCTCAGCACAGCCAGAGGAGGGGGACGTGGTACACAGGGATCGTTCTGTTCATTTTTCAGCCTGCCTCTGGCACAAGCAATGGTGGAGCCGCTGTTTGATGGAAACCTGCCAGTGGCCTCTGCTGGAAGCCTGTTAGCATTTTTCCATGATGCAGGCGGGGGGTGGGGTGGGGGTTTGATCTGGTACCAAACTGAGTCAAGGGCTGTTTTTTGCCTTCGGAGCCCCTTTCAGCGGCTGAGGAAGGAGAGCTGTGAAAATGCAGCAAGCAGGCGGGAAAGGGGGTGCAGCCGCCCATTGTCAAAGCTACCCCTGCGCTCCCGTGAGGCAGGCGGGAGTGGAGAGTGGCTCCCTGATGCCCCCTGACTGTGGTGCAGGGTTGCTGGACTCTGGGCCCAGGAGAATAGCACAGGGGACCTCTGCTCACTCAGGTCAGCGATGCAATGGGAGCTCAAGGCGTGAAGCAACGGGGAACAGCCCTGGGGAGGAGTTACCCCCTCCCCCAAGGCAGAGAGGCCAAGCTGTGCTCATGGAGCCTGCCCACGGCCCAGCCCCACTCGCAATTTCTTACAGGGCCACGGCCCCACTTGCTTCTGTCTCCCTCTCCCCGCTGCCTCTGACACATTCTCACCCACCTTTCCCTGGGTGCCTTGTCCTTCTCCCCCAGCCTTAGTCTACCAAGCCCATCGGCACACACCCAGTTAACCAGCCAAGGGAGATGCCCCCAAGCTGTCAGGGACAGGATCCAGCTAAGAACATGGCCCATTTGGTCCATGGTTCCTAGCCCCACTTAACCGGCCTAGTGCTGGCCAGTGTTGTGGTGGCCCTGAGTGCAGCGTGGCCTGATACCTCACATACTCGGTGTCATCCTAACACTCGGAGAGCAAGGAGCAAACAGCCAGCCACAGGAGCCCAGGTCACTGAACATGAGCAAGAGGTGCTGCCTGTGCTTACAGGTATGGAGACGTGGTGGGGCGCGGGGTGGAGGGGAAGGGTTTGTGCTAAGTAAAGGATGGACATTCAGCACCAGCTGCAGACTGGAAAGGTGCATGCTCCTCCCACCCAGCTCATCCCCAGCCCATCATGGCCAACTCTTGCCATTTCCAGTCGTCTCAGGGAATTTGGTGTTTTTCTTAAAGCCCCAGCTCCTGGATTCAAGTGATTACATGAGCATCCTAGTTTCCATTTAAACAAACAAACAACAAAAAGTGACGATCTAGCTCTTGTGGTTGCAGAGACACCTAAAGATGTGATCCAAGTGGCCCCTAATGGCTCAAAAACTGAAAGGCGAATAAAGAAACACTGCCCCCCCCCGGCATTTTTTTAAGTCAGTCTCATGATTTTTGAATGTGTGGGGCTGGCAGTGCTGTAGCCCCAGCCTGCAGCCCCTCTGCTAGGCCAATCCTGGGTGGGGGAGAAGAGAAGAGCTATCCACTGTGCCCCACCCTTGACCATTCTGCTTCTGTTCCTGCAGCTTCCCATTATCACGGCCCACAGGCAGCCATGTGGATGTCTCCCCCATTGCAATGATTCGCTTTCCCCTATTAACCTCTAATGCACAGAGGGCTTTAATTCTTCACTTGCAGCCCAAGAAAGGAGCCCCCTGACATGGACCATCACCTAGTTAACCACCAAGCCAGCTACAGCGAGGGGTTCTGGATTTGCCTAACTCTCCCATGGACGCAGGGATTGTGATAGTCTCAAAGTAGAGAGGCTCTCGCTAATGCAACATTTTAATTACTAGCAATGGAAGCAATGGCTTTTCATGGGATTCCCCCTCCCCGAGACAATGAGATGATGCACTTTGCTCTCAGTTAAAACACCCTTTAGTAGATGGTATGTAGCATCTTCACTGTATCCTTTTAGAAAAATGGTCAAGATGGCCAGATTCACAGCGGGCATGGTGCAGAAAAATCACACAAGCTGTCTGAATTAGGTGGTGCATTGAAGAAAGTACCTTTGAAACAGGTTTCCACACAGCTTGAATTCCAGCTGCTTCTCCTTTGTTTACCAGGAAGAACACCCAGCCTGGAAGTCTATACAGCACACAGCAACATCTAGTGGCTGAACAATTTACTGCAAGTAAACATTTTACAGCAGCCTACAGCAAGATTCATGTTCCATTCACCCACGAAAGCTCATGCTCCAAAATGTCTGTTAGTCTATAAGGTCTATAGTCTCCTAGCTGAAGAACTCTTTGCTGATGTTCCATACATGCATCCTCTAGCCAGTTTCACCCAGCCAGCAGGTAGACACACAGATCCTGGATGCAGAGGGGAGCCTTGCTTTGTTCCATGGAGACACCTTGTCACACTGTCTGGAGAGGCACACAAATGCGTGCCTACCTCAGGGCAGGCTGTCAAAAACAGGGCAGACACCCCAGAGGGTGGCACGTTCTATAATGAGATTTCACCAAGCCAGTAACAAATGTGAGTTCCTGGATCACTATAACAGTCTTACCACGGAGTCAAACAGTCCTTCTAGACTCCCCAGTCTATGCTTTCACCCAGACTGGACTTAGTGATAAATGGTCTCATACCATAAAAATCACACCAGAATAAGGTTGCTTCCAGTCCCAAGAGTCCAAATCAATTGGTACTGTAGAGTCTACACCAATGGCAACTCCTGGAGCCAATCCTATAATAAACTACCTAAAGGTTTATTAATTAGGAAAAAGAACTGAGAGTGATTTAGCGGTGTGATGGAGCAAGGCCGGATGGCTACAGGAAAGTACTCAGGAACAGGTATGTTAGCCCCAGGCTAAGCAAATCCCTAGTACCATGGGAACCAAAATGGCAGTTGCTCCAGGGTAATTAAGGCACCTGGGGCCAATTAAGAACTTTCTAGAAGGCACCAGAGAGAGCTACATTGATTGGAGCACCTGCAGCCAATCAGGGCAGGCTAATCAGGGCACCTGGTATAAAAAGGGGAGCTCACTCCAGTCAAGCAGGAGGAGAGAAGTGCGTGTGAGGAGCTGGGAGCAAGAGGTACCAGGAGCTGAGAGTGAGAGGCTGTGCTGCTGGAGGACTGAGGAGTACAAGTGTTATCAGACACCAGGAAGAAGGTCCTGTGGTGAGGATAAAGAAGGTGTTTGGAGGAGGCCATGGGGAGTAGCCCAGGGAGGTGTAGCTGTCATGCAGCTGTTACAGGAGGCACTATAGACAGCTGCAATCCACAGGGCCCTGGGCTGGAACCCGGAGTAGAGGTGGGCCCCCTCAAACCTCCCAACTCCTGATCAGACACAGGAGTTGTTGATCCAGACTGTGGGTTCCACCAGAGGGGAAGATCACTGAGGTGAGCAAATCCGCCAAGAAGCGCAGGACCCACCAAGGTAGAAGAGGGACTTTGTCACAGCGGTTACAGCAAGCAAACAGACACACCAGTGAATTACCAGCTAAATCCTAAGAGTGACAGAGTTGTAGTGAGCTGTCTATTCAAAGAATCTTTCAGGGCTCACCCAGGAGGCAGCCCCTGAGGATCTCTGGCCTCAGTTTACAGTCTCTGACCCTTCAAACAGCCAAAAAGAAGCAGTTTCTTCTTGCCAGGGATTTTTATTCCCTTCCCCCAGAGTTCAAGATGATGGGACATCTCCTCTTCATAAGGGCGTGGGGGGTGGGGGTGGGAGCTATCAACAAAGTCTGTCTTCTGATGTTCCACGATGATTTGTCTGGTACAGTCTATGGACCTTCTTTTGTTGGGCAAGAGATCACAAATGTTTCACACTTGGGAATGCATCGTTCCTGCCTGTGGGGTTTTCCAATTGCAGAGCAAACACTTCAGTATTACCCTATAACATGGGACATAGATATGATAAGTGAGATTAGTGCAGGCAGTAACATACAAGCATTTCATAGAGTCTAAACCAGGGGTCGGCAACCTTTCGGAAGTGCTGTGCCAAGTCTTCATTCGTTCACTCTGATTTAAAGTTTCGCGTGCCAGTCATGCATCTTAACATTTTTAGAAGATCTCTTTCTATGTCTATAATATCTAACTAAACTATTGTTGTATGTAAAGTAAATAAGGTTTTTAAAATGTTTAAGAAGCTTCATTTATGTTGCGTTGCATGCGGGCCGGATAAAGCACAACAACCAATATGATTGCAAGCTGAATCATTTATTATTTACAATGCATCATATTATATAGGCTTCTCCATATTAGCAAATGTCAGACACACCAACATTACATTGCTGCTGATTGGTTCTTTGTCTGATACACACACTTTTCACATGCATGGCCCTTTGCTTACTGGTTTCCCATTTCCCATGCAACTTATCTGATCCCAGTTAGGCCACCTGGCATTTGCCTCGCTCTGGCAGTTCCCTACTTTCTCATAACAACTTTATCTAACTCCTCTATTCTTGTTGTCCTGCTGCTGTAACTTTCCACCAAGGCAGCATAGGGATGATGTAACCCGACACATTTAAAATTAAATTAAAATGCAGAGCCCCCCGGACCGGTGGCCAGGACCCGGGCACTGTGAGTGCCACTGAAAATCAGCTCGCGTGCCGCCTTTGGCACTTGTGCCACAGGTTACCTACCCCTGGTCTAAACACTAACTACATTCTTATAAGGGAAATACCTTCTTCAGCTCTCAACTAATGCCTGCAGCCTGAGCAAGGGCTGGCACCTGGCCTGCCAGTGTCACACATCTGATGGTCAACAAGAAACCGCAGCAACTAAGCTTAGGGAGCTTGGGGAAGCCCTTGCCAACTGGAGTTGTAGACTCAAAGAATAAAAATCAGATGCTTTTGTGTGCTGTGGAGGTGGGGGCGAGGGTGTCTGGGAGAGATACACGCCCGGTGTGGGGTGAACTCCAAGGAGGAAGGGGAATCGCTCGAAGTGGCTCAGACAGGTGCAATTAAAAGGAATGGGAAGAAACTGAGCGAAAGTCAGACTAGCATCAGGAACAGCCACCCTGACAAGTCCGATTGTTGGACTGAGCTGTCCCTCCAGCCTGAAGGCATTAAACCCAGCCCGCTGAAGCACTGCAGTGCGCGCCTCGGTGTGGGCAGCGCAGGGATGGGCTTTTCCAACTTCTCAGCTGCAAACAGAAAGATGAGCAGGGGAGAGGCCAAACCAGAGAACCTTCCCTCACAAGCATTTAGACCCACAAGGAAGGATTCATCCCACTTCCACACACTTCCGCTCCCATCCCGCTCCCCCTTCTTTAGCGCTATCCCGTTCTGCTGTCCGCTCAGACTGCTCCCACCCGGCTAACGTCCCCAGGCAAAGATGATGAGGCGAGTCATGACTATGTGGCCATCGTTTTTCCCTACAGCCTGACTTGATTATCCGGAACTCCCCCACCTAAATGTAAGAGAATTGTTGATTGCCAAGACCGCCTTGTCTGGTACTTGTTGCTCTCGTTGTCTGCTTTTCTGGCCAACCAGGACATTTTGGGCACACTCCATTATGTCTCATTAAGAAGATGGAATTTTTGAATAACCACACGCGCATTAACAACAACACAATCCTCTCCCCTCCTAGCAAAGCCCCGAGAATAAAACAGACAGGCTGGAGCCTGCCCAGGTAAAACTGCCAATGCGGTGGGACTCCAGGGACTGGGGAACAGCTTGTGATAGGCCCTGAGATTCTACCAGCCCTTATGTAAATAGTCCATATTCAGCCTTACTCATGTGCCTGAGATTTGCTAGGATCAGGCCTTCGATTTCCCTTCGGGAGCTTTTTCCCCAGCAGCAGCCCCAGAACGACAACACAACGGGAGCAAGGTGAGCACAGCTTGGCCCGCTGTTGCGTATCGTGCTGTGTCAACCGTCATCATCGGCAGCCCTCCCAGAGCGCATCAGCGTGACTTGCTTCTCCCACTGCCTGGGTTTGTTCTCACGCTCCAGGGACCAGCTGACTCTTATTCTCCACGGTGGCTGTGAATATGACAGCTACGTACTCACAGAGACTGTCTCTGATCAGCAGATGATTAATGGCCCAAAGAAGACCAATGATATGGCCCCAAGATTGTAAATCACTCCACCAGCCAACGAGCCACTCACCCTCTGGGACGTGTAGAAGTTTGTTTTAAAACAGTTCTAGTTTAAGGTGTATTAAAAAAAAAACCAAGACAAAACAAAAAGAATCTCTTTAAAACTTGACGGGTGCCCCATACTAGGCCTTTTACGTACTTACACCCCCCCCAACTCTCCTCTCATTTAGCACTCTAGAAAGGAGGACAGAGTGGCCCCGATCGCTGCATGTGTTCCCCACCCCCTGGGGGCCCATCCATGTGGGGACTGGTGCAAGAGGCAGCACGAACACTTATTTCTGTTTAGATCAGGCTTATTTCAGTCTAGCTTAATTAGGAACAGGGTTAAACTGGGACAAACTGCTCTTAAGTGAAACAAGAGTGTCCACACAGGGGTTCACAGCAGCTTAACTAAACCAGTTTGGGGGTAGACAAGGCCTCAGGGGTTTCTTTTAGAGCGAGATAGCTGCATAGCTTTGTGGCGTCTACACTAGACTTCCCCCCGCTTAGAATTCTCAAGCGGAGCAGCTCCACTGATGCTAGCAATGGCTGGTCTCCAGTCATGCTCCCACCGATGCCGACTGAACCACCACCATGGAGCTCTGCTCGCAGAGCTGGGCTACGCGGCGGGGAGGCGGCTGACAGAACACTGGCTCGCTAGCACTTCGTTGCTATCGCCAATGCAGCGTCTCAGAAGGGCGGGGGAAGCGAGTGTTCAAGGCAGAAAGAGATCCGCTGGAATCTGCCAATCGGCGTCCACTGTAGAAGAGACACATCTTGTCTATTTCACACTCCCTATATCTCCAGCTGATCCCGAAAGTTACATTTCGGCGAGGTTTCAAGCAGGTTGCACAGGCCTGTCAGACGTTAGGGAGTAGGGGGTAATTTATTGGTATATTTCACCGTTAATGGGAAACACTGAGTGAATATCACCGAGGCTCTGTGTATTCACACACATGCAAACACTTTGTGGTTTAAACCCCTGTTGTTCCATCGCGGCCCCTTGTTTTCCTCCTCCCGGCAGAGAACAGGGCCGCAGCCCCACTGGTGGGGGGAACTGAAGCAGTTTCCATCTGGCTCTGGGGGCTCATATGGCTCAGCCCTCCAGCCAGGCCATTGCAGCAGCCCATCCCCTTTCTGAGGTAGCCGAGTCCAAAGTCACAGGTGAAAATCCAGCACCGAATAAGGGAGTCTTTGTCCCAGCTGGTTATTTGTGCCTCCACGCTTTGGGTTCAGCTCTCAGCCCCGCTCCCCTTCCCCTCGGGTGAGGCCCCCATTACCGTGGCCTCCCTTAACCAGCATTAACAGATCCCAGGTATCTCCAGCTAGTCCCATGTCAGGCCTACTTCCCCCCGGGCTGGGAGGCTCCGACAGGCTGCAATCTGACTCAGGCCTTGGCTCTCCCCCAGCGAGAGCCACTGGACTGTCATCGTCCCAGCCAGCTGAGCAGGTGCCAGGCTGTCCCCTAGAGCGTCTTCTTCGGGCCTGACCCACTACAGACGTAGGGGGTGGGGGTGGGGGGACTAACTGAGCTTGGAACAGTTCGTTAACCCTAGGTCCGTGGCGGGTATGTAAACCCCATCTCGCTCGCCCCTGGAGAAGTACCTTACCCATTCCGTGCAAATCAAAGCTTTCATGGACTCGGCCATCTCGTCCCATGTGGCAATAATTACACTGCTGTTTGCAAAGACTGGAATAGTCTGTACCAACGGCCCTACTCTGTGCCTAATGAACCACATATGCAGAACCCAACGAGCAGGCGTGCCAGTCAAACCTGCAGCGAACACCAGCGTGGACACAAACCCAGCCTCAGAGTTTGCCTTGAAGGGACCATAAAACACAGGAACAGATGGTACAAGAATTCCAGAGTGTGCGGGAATTTTCCGGACTGCGATTGATTATAAATAGCTCCTGCCAGTAGGGATCAGGACAGAGGTAGAAGTGCCAGCTGCATACAAGGCCGGGTTCTGCCATTCTTACCTGTGCACAGCTCCTTGCGGCCTCACCCAAGGGCAAAAACCTGACCCAAAGTCTGCTCCACGCAGGAGTCAGCACCCAGCACCTCTAAAGTGGAGCAATCCAGAGGAACAGGGAGGGGGAGAGGATGGATTTGCACCACAAAGCTCCCATTACTGAACAAGCCATTTCATTCATACTCGCTTGCCTGGGAGATTTCAGATTTTCAGGATCTCAATGTGCTGGATATTTTGTTCCTTAACAACCAAAACCGCTAAAATCCAAACCTCCCCCACTAGTTCCAAAGAACATTAGTTATAAATCCATAATCCCTTGAAGGGGTTGAGATGCTGTGGTAATGGGGTCATATAAGAGTGTGTGTGTGTGTGTGTGTGTGTGAGAGAGAGAGAAAGAGATGCGCGTGTACACACACACACACACACAGAATTTGACTTCTTGAGTCTTCATCAGAAGTGCAATCGTAGGCAGGTCCAGCAGCACCATCTAAAATTAAGGTGAGCTGGCACTTTCCATCATAAGACCTGTTTTCAATTGCTTATAAAACTTTCACCTACTTTAAGTCTTAAGGCTATAATGTCTCATGCCGGGTGTCTGCCTCAGGCTGATTTTTAAACTTTCAGCAAAAGTTGTCCAGCCATTTAGGAGAATGAGATTAACATTAGGGGAAGGTGTGTTTTGCCCATGTTAAAAAAATGCACAGAGCTGTTTTGTTGAGAAGCTTTAGCTCCTCCATGCTTTGGCGCAAGGACTTGACATTTGGCAGAGGGCGAGGTTCACTCTGGCACCATGGATGGGCTTTTGACATCTCCATGAAAATCTGCCCAAATTTGGCTAAGTTATGAGCTTCTGAAAAAAAAAATAGATCTCAGTTCACACATGCTCAGTGCAGCCTCAGAATTTGGCAGCTAAATTCTCCAGAGATTCCATCTTTACTGAGCATGCTCCAGCCCCTCACAGCTTCTGTATGTGACCAGACTGAATGTGCACCATCCCCACAGAGCAAATGAACATGCTCTGCCCTGGGGTTGGCACCTGAGCAGGACTTCCCCTGCAATTCCTCTTCATGGCAGCCAGGGGCCACTGCGGCGCTAGGCACAGGATCAGAGAGCGGGCAGACTGTTGCCCCAGGCACTCGACGCCACCCCCTGCTGGTGCCCAGGTAGAGAAGGAGGAAGCTGCATGACCACAGAGGGGACAAACACTAAACCCGGTGGGTGGGGGATGAAGGGATGACATTGACTCCAGGAGCCTGGAGTGCTGCCTGAGAGTTGGAGGCAGGGGTCCGGTGGGGAAAAAAATAGTACGTGATCATGTCGTTAAAGACTGTATCATAAGGCATAGCTTCAAGAGGGCTGAATTCGGGTTACGCAGGAAACCCCAACCCTGGCATTTCCTATGTCTGAGTGCCTGACTTTGCAACGTTAAAAGAACATCGAGGTAGTTTGCGGGTGTCGTTTGCATTTACACACACAGAACCAGGTAAGCGTCTTATGAAAATTCAGAGGCCAAATTTTGTGCTGGTGTAAAGAGGCCTTCCTGACTTCAGAGGAGCCCTCCCCCAGTGCCAGTAACGGATCTGCCCTCCCCCAGTACGCTGGCCTAGAGAATGACTAGTGAGACATCGTACCAGGCTATATCATGGAAAGCAGGTAATTCACCGGAAGTGGCAAATGGTTCAGAGGACCAAGCTTTGTCGCAGCAAGTGCTGGCACGTAGGCAGCACATGGGGAGTTCCCATGGTTGGCATCAGATTATGCTAAGAGCTTGAACTCCATCAAGCTGGGGACATCATGTCCCCCCCACATTAATGAACTGATCCTGAGCGCATCCCCGTTAAGTAGGGAATTATCATCCCAAGTTTTAGATGAGAAACTGTAAGCAAATCTCTTCATCTCACTGTGCCTCCATCACAGAAAGAGTCTGCAGCAGAGAAGGGAACAGAACCAAGATCTCTCAGGTTCTAGTCCAATGCTTGAGCCAGCCTTCCGCAAGAGAAGGAAGCAAGCAGCTCAGCTGGAGAAGAAAACCCCAGCCGGACTGGGGCGTCTACTGCAGAGTAAACCCCAAGTTCCTCTCCATGGAGTTGACCAGACTGGCTCCCGTAGCAGAACAGATCTCCAGGCATGCCAAGGGAGGCAGCAGGTCTGCTTGTTTGCAGAGCTGCCCAGAGGATTCAGGGGGCCTGGGGCAAAGCAGGGGAGCGGACATAAAAAAAGGTGCCACCCGCTGCGGCGTTTGTACTCACCGGGCAGCGCTCCGAGTCCACGGTGGGTCCTTCACTTGCTCCGCATCTTCAGCGGCTGCGGGTCCTTCACTCGCTCCGTGTCTTTGGCAGCACTGAAGGACCCACCACCAAAGTGCTGCCGAAGACCCGGAGCGAGTGAAGGACCCGCCGCCGAAGACCCGGAGTGAGTGAAGAGCCCGCCGCCGAAGTGCCACTGAAGACCTGGAGCACCGCCGGGTGAGTAGCCAGGGAAGGGATTCTTGGCCAGGGCTCATGGGACCCCTGTGGGGCACGGGGCCTGGGGCAAATTGCCCCACTTGCCCCCTCCCCGGGCGACCCTACTCATTTGAGCAGGGGTTTCGAAGTCAGGACTCCTGGGTTCTATCCCCCAGCTCTGCAAGGGCTTAATCTTGGGCAAGTCACTTGACTCCTCAGTTGCTGACACGGTGAGACTCGGGGACAGAACACCAGCTTTCTCAGGCCCTCCAGATTGTTTGGTAGAAGGTGCAGTATAAACGCAAAGGCTCATTCACCCACTGCAAACCACGCTGGACGGGATCACAGCGAGCATCCTGCAGCGTCCTCCTGGGGGTAAAGGCAACAGCCACCATGAATAACCTTAGTAATTATCAGTATGGAGAAGACTAAGCCGGGCTCAGTCCAGAAACCAAGGAGTTTTATGGAGCCCGAGCAGGAGGGGGGAAATGGCAAGGAAGAACCTGCCCATTAGAAACTGGTATGTCAAACGCAAAAGGCGATTACATTTAAGAGCCCGGGGGATGAGTTTATAGGATGGTGTCAGGCCAGTTAATGAGCCAGATTTATCCCTGGTACGACTGTAGCCTCGACACAGCTAGACCAGGGACCAGTGTGGTCCACTATGTATAATGCAGTTCCGACAAGCAGGGAGCGGAGGGTGACCTTATTCTAGCCAGTAGGGAGCAGATCTGCTCAACTGCGTGTCACAGACACTAGTAGCTAGTGAACATCCTCCTTAGACCGAGCGGTAGAGACTTGCGGTGAGATCCACAAAGGTATTTGGGCACCTAACTCCCATTGAAATCAATCGGGGTCAGGTACCTAAATACCTTTGTGAATCCCATGCCTGGAGGGTCTGAGTCCTGTCCTCTTTGGCCACTGCTGGGAAGTTCCTGGTGGCCATGATGCACGAGGAGGTCCCAGATCCATGACTGGGTGCCGCAGGGGATTAATAATGGAATAGGAAGGCAAACACCTCTAGGCCATTGGTTTGAATCCAGCCCAGTTCAGCTGAAGTCAGAGGCTGCTTTACTGTCTGATGGTGCGTCTGAAGCGTGTTGGTGGGTCACAGTCCAGTTCCTAGTGAACAGGATCTCACAAGCCACACTTTGCACTGACTTCCTCCTAGGAGACAATCTCAGCAGAGAAGCCAAGGACAGGGGGAACCGCTACCCTCTCACCTCTACAGATGGGGCAGAGGCACACGGTGGGACAGTGAATAGGGAAGCTTGCCCTGCCACCGTTGTGCTGTGACCGGATGGAGAGCTTCATTCACCAGGGCGGCCACTCTGACCCAGAGCACCAAAGTGAGAGGAAGTGAATCTCGCCTGCACCCCGCAGGGAGAGTAGCCGCAGCAGTAACCCTCTGAGAGTTGGTCCACACTGCCAGCATTGCACCAGTCAAGCTGTGCCACCGTTGTGCTTTAATGACAACGCTACAACACGGACACGGAGCGTCTCCAGTCAGTGTGGTTAACCCACCTCCGGGAGAGGCGGGAGACGCTCTCCTGTCGACGTACCACTGTCTACACCCGGGGTTAGGTCAGTATAACTGTGTCACTGGGGGTGTGTGTGTGGATATTTCCAACTCAAATCATTTGGGTGTTGGGGTGGGGGTGGAGGGAGGGGAAAATCTAGGCCCACAAGGAAAACGGGATGCTGCTCCCAGTTAACCAGACTGTCAGAGACTGGAAACAAGAGATGGAATCTAGCCTGAGCTGGGAAGAATATGGACTTGTGGGAAGAGGCTGGCAGAGGAAATGCAACTGACACCTGATCCCAATCAATGGGACACAGTCCAAGGCACCACCTCCTAAGGGACGGGAGGGAATTGTTAGCCAATGAGTTTGGCCTGGTTGAAACCCAAGAGAGGGATTGGAGGGACAGTGATGGGTTATGTTTAGAGAGCAGCTGATGTTATACCCCATGGAAGACAATAGCAGGGAGAGAGGCTAGTCCAGCTGAGGGTCTCAACCAACTTTAGAAGCATTAATTATGCCTCACAATGCACCTGTACAGTGTAGCTGTATCATTTCCCCCTTTAACAGAGAGGGGAAACTGAGGCACAGTGAGGCAGTGACTTGGCAATGGCCCACAGAGTGAATCAGTGGTGGAGCAGGGAATAGCTATGAAAGACCTCGTGGCAATGTTGGTGGTAATTTATTCCTGGGCAGAAGTAGAGGGTGGGTTATTCAGAAAGGCCTATGCAGGCAAGGTGACTAACCCCCATAGAAACCAATGGGAGTTAGGCACCCAGATACCTTGGAAGATCTGGGCCTATGTGGTTGGAGGTGGTAGCACTGGCTCAACACGAGTGAAAACAGAGGGGAGATTCAGAGCTGGAACGGGCAGGTTATAAAACAATATGAACAACAAGGCCTCGGATGATCGCTGAGTATCGGACCAAAGCTGGGCTCCCTCAGCGTATGCTGTAGCGCAGCCATGGCCTCCCCATCCTCGCTTCAATCCTGCAATCCGATCAGAGTGAGTGGATACTTACAGCCACTGGGGGATCTGTGCCATCATCTGCCTGAGGGACGTCGCCACTTAACATGCTACAGCAGCGCAGCTGCACCACTTGTGTCGACACGCCCTCCGCCAACGGGAGAGGTTCCCTCACCGCGATGAGAGGCAGTAGCGAGGTCGATGGGAGGAGTCTTCCACTGATGTACCGCTGTCCACAGCAGGGGTGAGAGTGGTGGAGCTACGTCTCTCGGGAGCATGGAGTTCACATCCCTGAGAGATGTAGATATATCGATGTAAAATCCAAGTGTAGACCAGGCCTGAGTGGGTCAGATGGCAGGATTAGAGCCCATAACAGTAATGAAAAAAATAACAATTATAACAATTATAAAAAGAAGGGTTAAAAAGCAGCAGTCGGCAATAATCCACCCGATTGGCTTGGATGCTTTCATTTAAGGAAACTGATGCTGCTTTCCATGGGCAGTTTTCAATTATATAATGGCTTACGGAAAATACTGTGATATAATTATGTTAGCATTGTAATGTTATGGAAAAAGCTGTAATGCGATTATGTATGCAGGGCATTCTTATAGAAAAGAGTGCAACAAAAATGCACACAGCCCTGCAGCTAGTCGGCCCTCCAGCCCATCTGGCTGGCTGCTGGCAGATGTTCCGATATTTGGGGTTTTTTTTTGTTCTGGCTTTTTGTTTTCCATTTTTTTCATGTTTCGGGGTAAACGTTGTGAGAGGGGAGGAAGGAGAGGCCCTGGCCAAGGAACAGCACTGCAAGTCAGGACGCTGCATGGGTTCCAGTCCCAGCTCCCTGATGGTCCTGGGTGAGCTTTGGCAAGTCACGTCTCGTCTCTGTGCCTCAGTTTCCTCATCTGTAAAATGGGGACAATGATCCTTATCCACCTCGCTGGGGGTAGATAATGAAGCTAAGTTAACTAAGGATTGCACAGTGCACTGAGACCAAGGACAGGCCTATACTACAGGATGGTAAATGAAGGGTCAGACTCTAGCTAGTGCCTGCAAGGTGGGAGGGTCCCAGACGGGGTGTCCAGACAGCAAGTGTGAAAAATCAGGATTGGGTGGGGGGTAGTAGGCACCTATATAAGACAAAGCCCAAAATATTGGGACTGTCTCTATAAAATCAGGACATCTGGTCACCCTAGTCCCAGCGCTTGGCCTGCAGCCCGAGCCCAGATGTCTACACAGCAATGAAACAGTCCCATGAGTCTGAGTCGGGCCAGTGGCAAGTGTCTAGTTGCTGTGTAGACACCCCCAGAGTCCAGGCCCTTAAGGGTTCGTCGCCACTGCAGCTGGGAGCAAGCCACCCAGCCCAGGTAGACAGACTCGCACTAGCTTGAAAAACAGCAGTGTGGACATGGCTTCTCCAGCAGTGACTGGGACTAACCCCTGAGCTAATGCCCACCCGACCCCCTAGGCTTGAGCTCAGCTGGGCCTCTGATGGGCCGTAACGTCCCCGGTGCTATTGTTAGCACCCTGGTGCGAGCCCTGCTAGCACACCTCTGTCCACCTGGGCTGGCAGACCTACCTGCAGGGTGAATTTCGTGGAACGGGGGAGTTCTTGTTTTTCAAAAAGTAGGAGACGCTCTTGTCCAGCAGGACAGGGAAACTCGGTGTGGCCAGGGAAGGACTCTGCATCTGCTGCCTGAGGTGTGCAAGGACCACAGTGAGGGCAGGGCTGCCATGCACATAACCACGAGGCCTGTGTCCTTTGGCCATACCATTGATGCTCCTCCACAATTTCTACTGTGGAGGCCTGGAAGAGCAGTGTCACCAGGACTTTCCTGGGGATTTAGGATGGGGGACTGATGCTGTCTGCCCTGCACTGCAGTCACACAGGAATCGCCAGGCCAGGTCATTCCAGCGGTCCATCTAGGTTAGCCTCCCAAGTGGGAAGTTCCTACTCCACAATGCCTCCAAATGCCCAGTCCTCTTGGCCTCATGCTTTCTGGTGGCAGTGAGTTCCACAGGCTAGCTCTACATTGTGTAAAACAGCATTTCCTTTTCTCCGTTTTAAAGTTTGCAGCCTTTCAATGTCACTGAATAAACAGAAGCCCCCCCAAACTACCTTTCTATCCCATTAGTGAGACAAGGTGGCTGAGGGACTATCTTATATTGGACCAACTACTGTTGGTGAGCGAGAGAAGCTTTCGAGCCACACAGAGCTCTTCCTTAGGTCTGGGAAATGTACTCAGGGTGTCACAGCTAAACACAAGGTGGAACAGATTGTTTAGCATAAGTAGTTAACACATATTTCAAGGGACCATTCAAGGGTGAAGTCGCCTGTTAACATCTCTCCAGTTACAGGGGGGAAAGGAAAGAAAAAGCCGAGGAGAGATTTTTAGGCTATTTCTATGCTGTGCCACTACAGCCATGCCACTAAAAGGAGTGTTGTTTAGCCGCTGTTTGTTGTCAGACGAGAGCTCTCCCGCCAACCAAAACTTCCATCCCCAAAGAGCAGCGTTAGTGTTGTCGGCAGGAGAGCGCTTCTGCCAACAAAGCGTTGTTCACGCTAGCGCCTGTTGTCGACAAAACTCTTGTCTTTTGGAGGTGTGTGTGTGTGTTTTTTAACACCTCTAAATGACAAAAGTTTTGTCTTTCACTTGCCAGCGTAGTGGGTTACAGACTGTTGTAATAAGCCATATCCCAGTCACTCTCACATACTTTTATCATGTTGCCTCTTATCCGTCTGCTCTCTAAACAGTTCCAAATTTTCCATCTCTGCCCACATGGAAATCTCTTGACGCCTCTGATCATTTTCAGATTCATAATCTCCTTTAATAATTTCCCCTAAGCTATTTATGCCTTGTTCCTTGTTGATTTCCATGTCCCTCTGAATATTGCATGTGCTACCCTTCCCTAAGGACCCACGCTTAACAGAAAGCAGATTCTTCGCAAACCTTTCTGGAACTGCTAAATGGTACCTTTCCTCTTCACTGGCATTATTATATCTGTGCAATTGCCACGGATAAGATTTTCGAGCACACTTAAGTGTTATCAACAAAGTTATTATCTGAAAACTGCCAATGATTAAATCTTGGCTGTACGTGCATCTCCGGGGCTTGCGATTAGAAAACAAAAGTGGAGTCTCTTCTTTTGAATGTGGCACATTGTCAGAGACTCGACAGATTTCCAGCGTCACAGCTCTGAGGCGGTCTGATGACATGAGCTGAGATGCATGGGATTCATTTCCATCTCCCCTCGGAACAGGGGGGGTCTATCAGGCAGAGGCATAATTTAGCCAGTGAGGAGCTCTGGAGCAAAAAACTGGCTTCAGCCCCTGGTTTGCTATGGAGAGGCGGGAAGAGATTATTATTGTTAATTTATATAGTGCCACAAACACGTATGGGGCTTCACAGTGAAGCACGGGGACAGATTGTGATCCCAGTTACAGTGTGTAGATCCAGAGCGACTCTGCTGACATCAGTGGAGTCACTCTGGATTTACCAACTGTGTAACTGAGGTCAGAATTTGGCCTGTGATCCCTGCCCCAAAGACTTTACAATGCAAGGGCCAGATTCTCACCCCACTTACACCACCGAAAATCCAGAGTGACTCCACTGACTTCAGTGGAGTAACCTTAGTGCAAATGAGATCAGAATCTGATTCTAGTCAGAGACGGTGACCAGATGAGTTATTATCACAGACCCCAAGGGGTAGCAGAGGTGATCCAAGAAGCCCCTCCCAACCCCATCAGGAGTGGTCCTGATGCCTAAACGGTAGTTCTCACGTGTGAGTGCAAGGAACAATAGACGCTCTGACAAGAAAGAAATCCAGGCAAAAAGGGGTCGCCCCCAATGTATTCTGGGGGTGTCTTTTGTCTCCTTCCTCTGCCTTGGCTAAAGATGGAACAGGGAGGGCCAGGACTCTCAGGGGGCACTGAGCATTCTCGCTCTCAGGTGCTTGGCAGCTGGTTCTTGTTCACGTGCTCAGGGTCTGACTGATCGCTCTATGTGGGGTTGGGCAGGAATTTCCCCCAGCTCAGATTGGCAGGAACCTTGGGGGGGTTCCACTTTTCTCTACAGCAGGGGTCTCAAACACACGGCCTGTGGGCTGCATGCGACCTGCAGAGTTATTTCTTGCAGCCCACCATAGGCGCCAACTCCACTGGCAGCCATGCTTCTCTCGGTGCAGGAGGTAGGGGGACCCAGGCCCACCCTACGCCAATGGGTCCCAGCCCAGGGAATCCAGCTGCAACCCGCTGACTCACACTCCGGCACTGGAACCAGGCTACAGTCTGGTCCCCCTGCTCTGCTTCCTACCAGACTCTGGGTGTACGGTCCCGTGCTCCAAAGATCCTCTGCCTCCCCCGATGGCAAGGGGTTGGTCCACCCAGGGGCTGGGCCAGACTCTTGCAGAGCCATCTGCTCCCTAGATGAGACGTCCGCTCTCTCCCGTGGCTCAGCAGCAACCGAGCTCCAGGGCTCTCCTTTTCTACTTCCTGTCCCACCCGGGTACTTCAGGTGAGGGGGCGGGGCAGATTTGGCCCCACCCACCGGGGGAGTGTAGTGGACCCCTCACACTCCAGTTCGGAGGGAGGCCACTCCGCCTCACTACAGGCACGAAATAGTCTCATCCCCTCTGGGCTGTCATACTTTGGTCTAATTTCAGTTGTTGGGTTTAGTGTGCGGGTGGGCTGTGATACACAGGTCAGACTGGATGATCTGGGGGGCCCTTTCACTTTAAAGTTTATCAGCCTAGGACTGTAAAAGCAGGTCAGAGCCAGGGCTGGATTAAAGCAGTCCAAGCCCCAATCACACCGTGACACAGGGCCCCCCACTTTGTGGTGGCAGGGGGCTCCGTGCCCTTCCTGAAAAGCAGGAGCAGCAGTGTCGGGACAGCATGAGCCCCATCTTTGCACCTTAGGAGCAGGGCTGGCTGCAGGGTCACCGCAGCCGCTGGGGTGGACCTGGGATGAGAGATCTGTGTCCACTGCAGCCTCCTCGCGCTACGCACAGAGCCCTCTGCTGGAGTGGTGTTGGCAGGGCTCCCGAGCACTGGGTGTGGAAGCGATCACCATAATGAGATGCATGGGTCAATCACACTCCTCAAAGCTCTTGTTATGGGTTCTCTGAAGACTCAGGCAGCTATCGCTGCTTTGGTTACCGTTGGGTCACAGTTTCAAGCTTTTCTTTGCAACTATCCAGGGCTAGAAACTGACTTTTGTTAAGAAAAAACGAAATCCTACAGTCTGATACAATCACGACGTCTTCAGGAGCTGGTACCCTAGGCCTGGGATTATGATGTCTGTGCTTTAATCCGCCCTTAGTCGTGCCGTCTTATTTAGAATTTAGTTCAATGTAACTTGAATTTAAATAAACAGGAACAGGCTTCAGGGCTCTAGAAAAGCTTCAGTAGGACCTTGGTTGGAGATGATCACTTTCTGCAATATTGATAGATCACGTCTGCTTTCCGCTCCCTGTCCTGGTTACATAATGTTCTCATGCAAATTTTATAAGAGAAAATATAAAATTGCCTATGCATAAAAAAATGACTCACTGGAAAACTGATCACATTGAACTTAACTATGTTTTGATCCACAGCCAAACTGCTTCATTTATTTGAAGTGTAAATTAGTCCTTTACCTAACGTCCAGTTCACGGGGAGTTCAAGGCCATTTGCTTTTAATGGGTCTCTAATCAGAAAGTTTTGCAAAGTATTGGAGGCAAGGTAGAGAAAGCATTTGGGAGGAACTTGAAATCCTCTTTTGTCAATGTATAGATGCAAGGTTTCTAATCCCCACCCCCCCACCTCGGTTCAACCACCAACTCCTCTGCCTTGCTGGAGGGCACTTCTCAGAGCTGTTTTCCCTGGTGAATTCTCTTTCAAATGTCACAATTTCAGACAAAGAATGTGAGCTGTTTAGAAACTCTCAAACCTCACATCCAGGCAGCGTTTGTCCTTATGATCCAGCCTGAAATCTTTACTGCAACGGGCAGGTCTATATTACAGTAGCACAAGACTCCCTAGGCCCCAGTGTGATGCTTCTTGGAGTATCCAGGATGGGGACTTACCTGGCTAGCCCCTGCCTCTAGACCAGTGGTCTCCAAACTTTTTTGATCGCGCACCCCCTGCTCCCAGCCGAACTGTCGAAGCAAAAAACCCCCAAACAAACAAACAAATTAGGTCACTTGGACTCCTGGCCGAACTGCCGAGGGACGGGGGGGAAAAAAAAAAAGCATTGCTGCTCTGGTGGCGCTTCTCCTGCTGTGCACCCCGAAGGATCCTCTTGCACGCACCCCACTTTGGAGACCACTGCTCTCGACAGAGGGAGTTTTGCTTGTGGTAACTGGATGTCATCTCCCTAACACCACTGCCAATCAAACTCTAGCGAATATGTCTGGTCGTGGTAAGGGAGGCAGGGGTCTCGGGAAAGGAGGTGCTAAGCGCCATAGGAAGGTGTTGAGGGATAACATCCAGGGCATTACGAAACCCACTATTCGTCGTTTGGCTCGTCGTGGGGGAGTGAAGCGTATTTCAGGGCTCATTTCCGAGGCGACTCGCGGGGTGCTGAAAGTGGTTCCGGAGAACGTGATCCGAGATGCTGTTACTTACACCCAGCATGCGAAGCGGAAGACTGTGACGGCTATGGACGTTGTTTATGCGTTGAAGCGCCAGGGTTGTACTCTGTACGGATTTGGAGGCTAAGCTGTGCCAGTAATTCTCTTCGAAAACACCTGTAACCACTGCCACTCAAGCACTCCCCTCCGGACTGTGCCAACCCTTGCTTTGCCTTGCAGGTTAACAAGAGGAGCACCCCAGACCCTGACACTGGCTACTTGGTTTCTCTTTAAAGAGAACAAAACCCAGATCAAAACTTCACAGGAGTTTGAAATCCAAACTCCCATCCAGAAGCAGGGAGTTGAGCCCAAATCCTAGGCTTGGCCCCTAATAGCTGGGAAATCCTTCCTCTCTAATGGGGGAGAGATCAAACACTGAAAAGAGCAGCCATTTTTACAGCGGCTTATGAAAGTGTGGGAATATACTGAAGGTTAGGAAGGTACTGAGAACTTTCATATCAGAGCACAAGTGTAAATTCTGTCCCCAAGTACTTCTGGGACAATAAACAGTTAAACAATGGAGATCACACACCCAGTACTCAGAAAGCAGTGCCTGAACTTAGTCTGAGGACAGGTCACGTGAGAGATACCAATGAGACCCTTTTACATAGGATATAGTCAAATCATAAACAAACTCCGGCATTTCTAAGGTGCTAATCACTGCGATTTCTAAGTGCTGTGGAATTGACTAAGTGTATTTCTCTAGGAAACAGCTGGAGATATTCCAATAATAAATGTAGCTATCTCCAAAGGGGAAAGAAAATCTCATTTACATTAACAGTGCCTGGGTGGAGATCAAATGAATACAGCCGAGAACAGAATGTTTCATGTAAAAAGTTTAAGTCAGGCTTAGACTGGACCCTTACTGTGTCCCCGGTACTAAGTATATAGGAATCAAACTGTCAGAGGATGCTACCCATGAGTATACACGGTTGTAGAAAAATTGCCTATGCTATTTCCCAAGTAACACAATGAAGTCACATTATTACACTCTTCACTCTCACCCCTTCGAGGCATTAAAAAAAGTCCAAAGATAAAAGGAAACGAAGAACTCAAAATGGAGTCAGCCATTAAGTCTAGGAGCTCGTCCTACTCTTCAAACAACTCATCCTTTGGTTGGTTGCCAAGGGTCCAGTCATCCCACCCGTTGAGAGGCTCACCCAACCAGCAAGCTGTCTCAGTCTCTCTGCTGCAATCAGGCCTCTCTCCCAGGAGAAGCAGAGCTCTGCCCTCCCTCCTCAGGTGAGCCTTCTCCACACCTGATATCTGCTGCAGGTGTAGTGGGGCGGGGCTAATGGGGTCCACAGGCCCTCAGTAACCCCTTCCCTGTCACAGTCCTGGGGGGACACCCAAGACTCACTGAACCAGAGAGTCCAAACTCCTCTTTCAAGAATGAGCCCCTCCACATCAGGCTTAATTCACCTTGGCAAAGCAGCGTGAGGAAGCTTGCACCACAGCTGTTTGGGGAGACACAGAAGAATTCACGCTCTAGGGCTGAGCGTGCAGCAATTGCCTCCAGCAGTGAATTCCCTATTAAGAGAAAAAGAGAGGGGCAGATTCTTGGCTGGCGTAAACTGACTTTAATAGAGTGATGCTGGCCCAGAGTCTTAAAACCTAGACCTCCTCCCAGAACTGAAATAAGGACTTTTGTGTAACTGAGTGCAAACAACAACTGGGTTGTCCACGGGCAGTTTTGAGATGAAACAATTCATTTGTTTTCATTATTATTTTTAAAATTATGTGCCTGCTTTCTTTTTGATCTTGCAGCAACAGATGGATTTTTGCAGGACCCTGTCCCTCAGCAATGACTAGAAAAATCAAGATGAAAGAGACCAGGACAATAGTTCCACCAGCCCCAAGAGCTCATTTTGGAAACTTTAAAGAAGAGGAACAGGGTGAGAGGATTGGATTCCACGCCATGCCCTGAATTTGCTAGCTGGAGGAATGCACCTACACATTCCCAACTAAACCAATGTTAGCTAGGCACAGCTCTTCCACTGAGACTGGTCGTAAGCAACTGCAGCCACGTCAGGCCTTTAGGGCAGAATTCTGTCAGATTCCATCTCTCTGCTGCTTCAGCTCTCAAAGGCTCAGTAAAACCATTCCCAAGTAGTGACCACAGGCTGCTGGCGCCTTAGTACAATACTTTGCACAGTCTATAGTGTCTTTCCTAGGAGGATCTCAAAGCACTTTACAAACTAGTCTCCCAGGCCCTTGTGAGGTAGGTAGGGATCCTCCTTTGTACTGATGAGGAAAGTGACACACAGAGAGGTGAAGTGACTTGCTCAAGCTTACTAAGGGAGTTAACGGCAGGGCTCGGAGCAGAAGCTAGGAAGTGTTTCCCTGTTCTAACCACTAGAGAACACTGCCCTCCTAGAAGTTGCAATACATAAGTACCAAATATGTAGATTTCTTGTGATCACTTAAGAAGCTGTAACAGGTTTACAAATCACTTTTTTAAACACCCAGGTGAGCACATAACCAGGAACCATGCAGGAAAAAAAAAAAAAAAAGAGAGAAGGGAAAAGAGAAGATTATGTTTCCACCAAGCATGGCCTGAAACTGTCCAAGAATATCCAGATGTTTAACACCTCAGGCTTTGGCTACACTGGACTTATGTCGGCAAAAAAATTTTCGTTCAGGGGTGTGAACCCCCACACCCCCGAATGACAAAAGTTTTACCAATGTAAAGCGCTGCCGTGAAAAGCGCTTTGTCAGCGTGAGAGCTCTCCTGCCGACAAAGCTGTCGCCGCTCGCTGGGGGTGGAATTTTGTGTGTGGGCGGGAGAGCTCTCTCCTGCCGACAAAGAGCAGCCAGACTGCGCATCTTTTAGCAGCACAGCTGTGTCGCTAAAAGGTGCGTAATGTAGACGTAGCCTAAGTGAGGGTAGAAAAAGGAGGATTCAACCAGCAAACCAGGCAATTCAAAGGCTGGAGCAGAGGACGGATGCAGTAACAGCTTTGCACTACTGCTACCAAGATGTGAGGCTCAGCCAGCATCATGCATCTAGGATACCTGCATATTACTCACCAATTCAGCAGGGTCCATCAAAGTCAGGCGAGGCTCCACAAAATGACACAGTCCAAGAGCGCGTGTTTCCAGTTAAGAGCAGCACCAAGCCGGCTCTTTCTGCACATAACTCCCAGCCGGAATTCTGAGTACATGAGTCATCAACTCGTGTCCCCACTCCTGGCTGTTTCAGCAGATAGAGTGTATTTCATTCGGTCTCTGGATAGGATTCCTGTAAAGAAGGACATTATCTCCAGGCCCCTGGAGATGCAGGCTAGTGGGTAGTAATCTGGGTACTATTTTCTCTCATAACCAGCCGTATCCTTCCTTTCATGCAATCTACTATTTCACAGCAGGGTCAGCTCAGGGCAGCCGAAGAGAAGCATAAATACTGCACTGCTTGGCAGAAGACTGAGGACAGGCAGAACATCTAAATTTTTTTAGTCAGAGACAGAAGGTTTGACGACCACTTAACTAGCTGTGATCTGTAAAGCGGTGAGGAAGTATGGTGCTGGACATGAAGTTCAAAAGAGCAGTAATATTATATACGAAAGGATAACTAGATGATGTCGCCATATCACCCATACTGCTGTTTTATCTTCGGCTTAAAACAAGGGGACTCCTCACACACGGGAGCTGCAATTCAAAACACTGCCAGAGAGGCATACAGAAGCCTTCCTGTAAGTAAGAATCAGGCCTAGATTGATTAGCGATCAACCAGTCCAACACAAGCTTGTTAAAATCAAACACAAAGCTTGTTTCATTTAGCAGGCACAAAATAAGTGATGTGCCTATATCTGTATAAGAAGAGATACTCAGAGTTTGAATAGGACAAAAAATTCCACGTGTGCTTGAATTGAACAGTCTGCATTTGGGTGAATGGGAGTAAAGCTTGTCTACAGCACCGGAGGCAAAGGTATTCTCAAAGATTTTGATGGAATGAGCTATATTAAGGTTACAGCACAACATATTGATACCAAGCTCATTGTGCTGACAAAAATACGTGCAGCATGTAAAATGCCAAGAGCATAGAAATACAAGAGCCCTGAGAAATAAAGCAAAAGCTCAATTTGACTGGGGGGAGGGGGTGTCAAAATGAGATGTTACTGGACAGACACCAGACACTGACTAAATGATCTAGATGCTGTAATGAAAAAAAGCCAAGGGTTAGTGCAGATCAAAATATCTGAATAAAGTTACTGAATGTGAACGCTACGACTCCTTACCCCAATAGGAACAGTTCTGGGAGTTATGTCTAGACTTCAAAATGCCAGTGTTTTTAGTTTTGGGTGCACGACAAGGGTTTCGGCAGGTCCAGCTTCAGTGAGAAAGTCAAAAGTCTGCACCTTCAACTCCCCCCTTTCGGTAGGTATAAGTTTAAATGACTTCCCTTTGGGCTTGTCTCCACACCTGAGCTACATTAAAGCATCATCTACAAGAAGTGACTATCTGGATGGGTGGAACTAATTGTTGATCTGCTAATTTGGGAAGAGAGTGACCACCACCATGCTGCATAATGTTTGCAACATATCAAAAGAAGAGAACTTTAAACTCAACAGGAATGAATGCCAGGCTGGGCTGACTGAAATCAGTTATGTGATACAGATAATAAGTGACCAGAGTCCAGCCAGACCCCAAGGAAGCAGAAACAACTGTACAAATAGAAAGACCCTCAGATGAACAGGCCTTGCACAGATTCATGCTGATGTTAACATGTCCTCTCTAATTTGTTACAAACTAGGTATTTCAATCACAGCTCTTCTTGAGGATAGTACAGAATGGCATTGGGATGAGTGGCAAGAAAAGAAACTTTAGGGGTTGTAGTTGTCACAAGAACAAAAATTCCAAAATGTTCTGAGATTAAGAGCCTAAAATCTCAGCTGATACAAGTTCCCATTTGTATGGGAGCTGACCTGTGTGACAATCGCCTGGAGCACTAATACACAACTGAACTACACTCAGATTAGAAGCAAAAATACTGGAATTTTTTTTGGCTGTAAGCAGTTTCATAGGTATGGTTATGGACACAAACAATTCCTCAAGTCAGCAGATTCTCACCTTTGTCATCCTCACTCAGTTCATATGACTGCAGGCAAGAAATGAAGCCCACTTCCTTACCAACACCCATGTGTGTCAGATCCTTATTACAGTAAACTCAGGAAGAATCAGTCACACTGAAACAAGTATTATATTAATTTTATTCACATTTCCAGAAGAAAGCATCAGTGGTAGCTCAATGTCAAACATGGGGCAACTAGCATAGCAAAGTATTAAATAGCAAACAACTTTCAAACGCTGAAATGAAAACCTCACTGTGAATTCCCCCATTTTGCTCATATTTCCAGTTCAAGTCCTAGAAGTTTGAAAATAAACTAGCTCCTCACATGATGGAGAGAATGTCAAAAAAATTAAAGCTTTCTGTGGGATCATTCCCTTAACAGGGCATAAAAGTAGCAGGCAGGAAATCTTCTACAGCGGAACAGGCTTATCCCCTGGGCTGAATTCTTTTTCTTTGGTTGTATGATTTTGCTGTCAGTGGCGCCGACTGCTTCTGTCCAACTCTAATGCGATTAATTACCCAGAGCAGAAATTTGCTACCATCAGTTTACAAGGATGTTCATTTGTGATGACAGAAATTTGAAAACAAGTCTCCCTGCTAAGAGGGATTAAAAAGAAAAGACCTGAACATTTTGGATTTCTAAAAAGGGGATAGGAATACAACATACTGTACAAATATAACAAAAATCATTTAGAACATCTACTTTCCAGTTGCCTTGCTGATCCATGTCTAATAGGTGTCATGCTTTGTATTGCTGTGTTGGTAAGTAATAGATTTATCCTTTGATTGTTTTTTTAAATGGCTCTTGTCTTTTAAGACTGAAATTCAGCCAGGCAGACAGCTGGTTTTTTTGCTTATGTTACCAGTCCGATCATGAAAACCCTCAAACCAAGTGACAAGAGCCAAATATTTTTGCTTTCTACTTTAAAGGAAATTAAAGAGCAGGTTTCAAACTAACAAACAAATATAATTCAAACATGTGCTTTCAGACCTCTTGATTAAAGACACAAATATTGACTGGCATTTACAAACGATACGTTTGCATTGCAGCTGGAAGTGTGCGTCCCAGCTTGGGCAGACAAACATGCACTAATGCCACTTGAGCTAGCGTGCTAAAAACAGCAGGGTAGCTGCGGGGTAACCTCCCAAGTTTGTACCCCAGGGTTTGGGTGGGTTTGTATTTAGGGGGCCTACCCCAAGTTGCTGTTTGTACTACCCCTGGCTACGCTGCTATTTGAAGTGTGCTAGGTTGAGCAGAGCTGGTGCATGTCCATCTACCTGAGCTGGGCGGCACGCTGAATAAAACTTTGTGTGTTATTTTTTTAGCTTTCCAATGAAATGATTGGAAATGTGATGGCAAAAAGATTTGAAACCGTGACTAGTTATTGTAAAGTTGTTTGTTTTTATTAAAAATAGCTATATATGTGGAAGGAATAGAGCTAATAACAGATGCACATGTTCTTGCTTATTCTGTGAAGAAAGTTACCAGATTAGAAAAATAGGCACAAGAAGCATATTCCTCCTCCTTCTATCCCTAAATGGTTCCCTTCCTTCTTCCTGTCTGGAAGCTACTGCTATTGTTCTGCTTGAATAAATTCCAGACAAGAACACATTCTCTTCTTTGATGCAGCTGGCTGGGAAGCCCCTAAAGATCTCACTTCTCTCTGAATAATTCCCGTGACTGCAATCCTCATGGCTTGTTTCACCAATGTTCTTTCTTTCTTTCCTTTCTTTCTTTTTTGCCAGGAGCCAATCTGCTGTTCCCACTGAGGGTCCCAACTTAGGGAAGGAAGTCAAACAGGAAACTCAGTAGGACCTGCTTATTGGGATCAGAGACATAGTGAAACACTGCACTCCCATAGCACAATTCATCAGACAATGTCAAAGCACTTTACACAGATGGGTAAGTTGTATCCTGGTTACAGAGCCTGGTGAGGCACGGGGATGAAGTGACTCACTGAAGATCACACAAGCAAGTCAGTGGAATAACCAGGACCTGTATCCAGGAGTCATGTCTCCTACTCCTCTGCTCTAATCACTAAGTAATTGTGCCTCAATTAGAATGGGAAGTGTGTCGGTGCATGAGACGTGCTACTTGTGATTCCTATTAGAGGGACCCTTTGCTTAGGGTGAAGTTTACCATCAAATGAAAAGTTTCACCATAAAAAAGGAGCCCACCATAGTCTAAGTCACCCCACAGCATTTCTTTATATAGTACCAGTATGTTTAGACTATGATAATGAAATTGCGCTCTTTGGTGATTATCCCGTTATCACATTGGAAATGTACTTATTTTATAAAGTGCATATCTGACCCAGCACCATAAAGCTGCATTAAATTACTAAACCCTACTGCAGTGGTGTATGCAGCGCACCAGCTGTTATTTAATATTTCAGATTAATCATAGCGACTCCCTCCCACCGCTCACTTTCAGTAACTCTTCGGTGTGGAAGGCTTAAACTCCTTAACTCCTTATACAAAAATAGAAAGCTGAGAGACATATTGCTCCACAAATTAATCCTACACTGAACAGATTCAGCAGCCTGGATTCTGCTCTATTTACAATTTTAAAGGACTTTTTACTGGACGAAGGTTACGGAGACCTCGCTATCAGAAGCTGAAAGGTAAAGCTGGAACGTGGGTGTGGCGATGGTGTAGCTGGAAGACCAACAATTGCTCTTATGTTTGTGTCATACAGTTGTGTACGAAGTGTTTAAAGAGAGGCTGGTAGTTCATAACTTAGCTCTTGCGGTAGGTGTGGGACTAGAACAAAGGCAGCGACACTGGTGATATAGACTCCAAGAACAATAGCTGGAGGTTTTTGGCGGTGTCTGAGGGCGGTTCATATCTTCCCACGGTACAGTCCCCTGGGAAATTCATCCAGCATTGGTCTTGACTGATGGCAAGCATGAGCCACGTAACATCAGCATGGCTACAGCATCCAGAAGTGCTCTCTCTCTCTCTCACATACACCGTGGCTTGAGTGGTGGGATTCTATGAAGACAGATAGTGTCCAAGCTCCTGAGGATCCCTCTGAACACTCCCTTCTCCCACATGCACACAAAATCCCCAAGCGGATTTCCAATATACAACTATCCAGTGAACAGGCTGGCCAGGGATGAAGCCATGATGCTCCCCAGGGCATGGGAGGTCACAGAACAGAGCTCTTGGGGATGGAAGAAGTGATCACTTTCCCCAGGTTTTACTATATTGAAAGGAGTTTTCAGTGTATTAATAATTGTGTGTAATTGTCACATATTGGGCATCTCACAAGGGGCCTTCTGCCTGTAAAAATGACACTGTGACTTTTGGAAGAGCAGGAAATATTGCCAGTACTTTATTGGTACCAAAGTGTGTGGATTGTTATGTATTGCACAAGGACATAGCTACACACTTTGTCTCTCCCGATACAATTGCTACCTGTCTCATTCTGGACAAACTAGTTCCCTTATTTGAACCTCTGCCTTCCCCAAATACGCTCAGAAAGCGTGGGAATGTCTGGTGCCATTGGCAAATTGGGGGTAGGGAATTTTAACTAGAGATGGCTGCCTCGCTCTCTTCCCATTCTCTTGGCAGAAGCTTCATCTCATCCCTGCATGCAAAAGGCACTTTTCCCTTTCCATTCAAATCCTCAGCCTCATCCAAGGAGCCTTCTCTGCCAATTCTGCCTGCAGTGATGCTGGAATGCTCCGAGGAACTCTGACATGACAGTGTCATGACAAGCTTTAGTCATTCAACACAGTGCCTGCTGTTTAAAAACTAAAGCAAATATTGTTAGGGGGTCCTGTTCACAATGGGAGGAGAACTATGCTAGCTACAACTGGGTTTAAACGTGATTGTTTAAACATGGTTCTGCTCTTAAAGTGGTGAGGGTCTTAGTGAGGCCATCAAATTCATGAATGTTCTTTACCATGTCATTTCTCAGTAAGATCTCCATGGTATAGAGATGACAATAGTCCAAAAACTTTCCCTCGTGGGAATGCATGAGCTAGGATAATTTTTCTAAACAGCTTTAGCGTATCCACTCCTTCAGTGGAGATCTCTGCCCAACCACTGCCTGTCTTAAAACAGAACTTCTTCCAATCACAGGCCTATCTTAGAGCTCTCTCCAAAAATAACATAACCTCTCTCTTTGATGGAGTCATTTTGACCCCCCAATGCTGCGGTTCTGTTGGTCTGCAGGCATCTCATTAGCTGAGAGTATTTGGCAGCCAAGAGCAAGAAGATGAACTGTGGGATTTAAAAACCAGTCTAGAAAGGGTCAGTAGTTGATTCCTAGTGGTGAGAAATTCAAGTGCATTGCTTTGAAGTGCAACCCGCCCCCCTTTGTTCTCCTACTGTCCCCCTCAAGTTTTAAACATATAGAATATATTGAACACGCTGGTGATCATTCAGACTCTTTCAGGCACTATCGTCAGACAGAACAGTCATTTTGCTCAGAGGGTTTTGCTTGAGATAGCAGCTCCTCTAATAATATCACCCTGGATTCCCCTTATAACGGGAGGTTTCTTCTAGATCCTAAAAAGAGATCAATATACCAAAACCAAATTCAATTAGAAAATATAATCATCTCCTCTTCCTGGAAGTGATACCACCCCCCATCCCAGGCTGGGGCAGGATTTTTACATCTTCGATATCCTTTCAACAGGTTTCACGTTTAGTCAGTCTGAAACGTGATCAGGCCCCTGCTTACAGAAGTTCCAGTCAGTCTGTTCAGCACTGTGTAAAGCAGGCACTAAGCACTCGGTTGCTGATGCGTTCCCCCTGTTCCTCTTTGTCCCCTCCTGGCCTGCATCAAAGAGGGATCTCCTCAGTCTTCTTCTGCGGATTTGAACATGAGGATGGCATTGTAGATTTTCAGTGCAGGACCCAGCTTAATGCTCAGTATTTTAACTATGTCCGCCTGGTTCAGGAGGAGGAAGGCTTCACCATCTATCTGCTGTATGATGGAGAAACAGTACAAAATGAAGATTACTGCCAGGAAACTTCCATGGTTCCCTCCCCAGCTCCCGGCTTTCAATGAACATAAAACTAACGTATTAGGTGCTGATGAAAGAAAGCAGAGTGACAGGCCTTGAGCCTTGAACTCCTGTATCTATCCACAGATAGACATGCATAAGGTAAGCTTCCCGCACATGCTGCCCTTTTCAACCTGACTCAATCTTCATGCAGAGGGACCATCTCTGGAAGTGAAAGTGCCTATGCTGAGACTACTGATAAGGGTGCAGTTAGTGGCTGTTGTGATGGTCGGTTATGTCCATTAGGAACTATATTGTGGCCTAAGGATTACTTCTATTTTAAAATTCAGATGCAATCAAGGATCCTATAAACTAGTCAGAAAGTAAAATCATACACTCGACTCTAAAAAATCCTGAAAAATCATGGAAAGCAAATCTCTAGTAGGGTGTTATTCAGAAACCACACCAATCATGGGCTGGAGTAATACAACACTCTGCTACTTTATATAGAGCTTCTCAGAGTCCCATTAAAACTGCCCAGGGCAAAACTTAAAGGTGAAGGATCTTTGACCTGCAGATTTGCATGAATGCTTTGGTCACAGATGCTGAAATCTCATAGCTGAGAAACAGTTTCCTGTAATTTAAATGTTTGATTATTTTCAGAACTACAATTCTGCCCATAAATATAGAGTCTCCACGTAAGCAGAAGACAAAATAGATTCATGAAAAATCAGTTTCAAAGGCACAAAATGAGATTTTTTTGTTTAGGAAGGAGAAACGAGAGAGGTATATAAAACAAGGCATGGTACGGTGAAGATAAAAATGTCTGCTCCTGTTTACCCTCCTTCATAATACAAGTGCAAGGGAACATCCAGTTAAACTGAAAGGAAGCACATTTAAAACTGATTACGGTAACCCTCCTCTTGTGTTTTTACGAAATACATATTTAAGCTGCGGAACTCACTGCCACTAGGTATCACTGAGACCTTAGCAATTTTTTTTTAAAAAAAGGGAATAGACATTTACATGGATTAACAAGAACAAGAATATCCTAGAAAGGATAAAGTTATAATTCCTATAGACCCCCAGAGCTTCAGGGCATAAGCCAAATATTAACTGATAGCGGCAAGGAAGGCATTTCCGTTATAGGCAAGTGTGACAAGGTGTGCTGAGTCAGGAGCTAACAACATCCCATCACTCTGATACCCACCGGTATTCTATTATTTGCTATTAACTGGGACCTAATTGGATGACAAGTAGTTGACAGAGGGTGTCAATTAACTGAGTAGAGCTACAGCTGAAGGGCTAATTGAAAGGGAAGCAGCCCTGGCAGGTGGGACTATACACAGAGACAGGAAGGAAGTGCAAGAGAGGAGGGAGTCTGAAGGAAGGCAAGACTGGCTGCAATGAAGCTGGCTATGGAATGCAAATACATGTAAATAAAACACTAAAGGCTGTGGCCTGCTGAAAGAACATAACAAAGCATGGTGGTGAAGGAAGCCTGGAGTGGTTGTGGTCTGTGATTAAGGCCTGAAAGGACTCTCTGGGGGACCACCCTGCAACAGCAAACTACTCCACAGATGTCCATTACAGGGTTCTGCAGCATCTGGCACTGGCCAATGTCAGAAATAGGGTCCTGGACTAGGCATGGCACATTTCTGATCCAGGATGACAATTCTTACATTCCTAGGATTTTTTCTAACTGGAAATCTATTGATTTTAACAATTGGCTGAATAGTGTGGGTCCGTCTAATTACACTGGACAGTCATGTGGGCAAGGCAAAGAACTGGGGGTTTTAAGGTCAGGCTTGACAAAGCCTTGGCTGGGATGATTTAGTTGGGAATTGGTCCTGCTTTGAGCAGGGGGTTGGACTAGATACCTCCTGAGCTCCCTTCCAACCCTGAGATTCTATGATTCTATGAACTGGGAGCCAGATCTTATTTCTATTCCCCCATTCATAAAAACACTGTGCGATCTTATGTGAGTCACTTAACCTCTCTGTGCCTCAGTATCTGCAACTGTAACATGGGAATGGCAGCAATGCTCCCTAACTCCTAGGGGGTCACGCAACTTAATTCAGGAATGTTTGTAAGGTGCTCTGGTACAGGACTGCTGTGATGAGATTCCTAGAAATAAACAGAGAGCTGCTTAAATAAAACCAAATGGATCTAAAAGAAAAAGTGTGCTGCAAAGCAGTCGTGTATTTCAGCATGATAGTTTGGGTCTGATACAATTATTACAGCTTCACATTGATCCTGTTACTTTCTAAGTCATTTTATTTTAAAGAAAGAGACCATTGCTGAATTAGTCCCAGACGCAAATGTAATATCAATGCCTATGGTATACTTTGCCACTTTGTTCCATCCTGCTTGGCTTCTTTCTAAAATTCTTTGCATGATTCATTCTCTTTAGTGCTAAGATAAGTGCTCAATAAGAAAATAAAGCATCAACTTCCTCTCCTCCCCAAAGCCTGCACGGGATGTATTTACTTAAACAGAATGCAGTTACAGGCCTGATTACAGCTAATGGACTATTCTAGTGGAGTTCAGAGGTTCTGTCAGTCACACCTTAATTCTTGCCAGATTCTGGCTAACACTCAGCCCATTATTAAAAAGGTTTTAATTTCGACCTGACAATTTAGTTTGAATACAAGTCTGAAAATACATGAACCCCTTCATGCCAAGGTTAGGGACTGGTGCTTAGCAGGGCTCTGGACTGCTGGAGGCAAGAGGTGAAATAGGAAGTGACTATGCTGGAAATGAAATTAACTCTAACTACACAATATCAAAAGTTTGAATGGTGGATTTATTAGTAGCTTTACCAGTAGAATCTCATTTATCTATATACTTTGTCAGGAATTGGGTTATTTCCCTGTGCTCAGTTACACTGAAAAATCCCTGATTTCTGTGGCTAAATTCCATGTCCCCCACTCTAGTTAAACAGTGTTCCACTGTAATATTACCTTCTGTACAGTACTTTTTGAAAGCCTCAAACTGTTTTACAGAATGAAAATATGTACCGATATACAGAACTATGAGCATGACTTTCATTTGCCTGTCACTGAAATGCAGCCATCTCAGGGGTGCAATCATTTATGCATTTCTGGATTTATTAAAAGTATGCCCATTACAATGAGCACTACGTACTATTATTTATTCGGAACCCAAGAAGATGCTAAATGCCTCGGAGAACATAGAGAAGATACAGTCCCTATTCTCAAGAATGTACAATTGAAATAGACAACACACTGATGGTGCAAAAGGGAAGCACGAATAAGCAAGCTGATCAAAGGAGTGTTAAGTACACCTTGAGTTGCACCTGGAAATGTAATTGAAGCCAGTAGAGTCCAGAGAGCAAAGGTATGATTCATTAGAGGAAATTTGCTAAGTAAGCAGACAGCCAGGTTCTGCAGTAGCTGAAGTTTTCGAGTGGTGTTAAAAGGCCAGGTAGAGTGCAGTGCAGTAATCCAACTTGGGAGTGACAAAGGCAGGGAAAATTGTGGCAAGATTTGCATCCAAGAGGAAAGGCTACAACTTCCTAAACAGCTGCAGCTTCAAAAAAGTCTCATCCGTTGTTGCTGCCTAGGAATCCAGGAAGAGCCAGCGATCCCTAAGAGAACCCCCAGGTTGCCAAGCTCACTAACAAAGGCAGACATAGGCTGCATGTCTATCATGGAGGTCACGGACATCACAGATTCCGTGACTTTCTGTGACCTTCATTATTTCTGCAGTGGCTGGTACAGCTGGCTCAGGGTCTGCTGAGCCGGGCAGCCCCTGGGTTAGCAGCAGCAGCAGTTTGGATGTGGGAGAGGGTAGGGGAAGCACTTACCTCGAGGAGGCTGGGGTAGTGGGAGGGTCTCCCGGAAGCAGCCGGCATATCCCTGCAGCTCCTAAGCAGAGGGGTCAGGGGGCTCTGCCCACAGCTCCCATTGGCTGTGCTTCCTGGCCAATGGGTGCTGCAGAGATGGTGCATGTGGCAGGGGCGGTGCGCAGCGTCCCCCTGGCCTTCCCTCCCCCTAGGAGCTGCAGGGACATGCCGGCTGCTTCCGGGGAGCTGCGTGGAGCCAGGCAGGGAGTCTGCCAGCCCTGTGAAACCTCCCACACCAGCAGCAGCAGGGGGCCTGGGGCCATGCACCGCCCACCTCCCCCTCAGTATCAGGGATCCTGGGACACCCCCCAGCATCCACGGTGCCTCTGGACCACCACCCCCGAGAGCAACCTTGGCCCAAGTCTTGGGTCACAGGCTGTGAATTTTTGTTTATTGCCCATGACCTGTCCATGACTTTTACTAAAAATATCCATAACTAAAATGTAGCCTGAGGCATATCACATCACTTGAAGGAGCAGATGAGATCTCCATTGCATTGTATTGCACTACATTACAGAATAGTCCAAGACAGGACCTGAAAAATAACCTATACAAGTTTAAATTCACCCTCCAGTTTTAAAGTTTTACTCATGCTGGAATTTGGCTAGGATGCTGCAGCTCCCCAGAAATGCCACATTCTCTTTCATAAGCAGAAATCATAGCTTAGCTAGGCACCATGACTCCAAATCACTAGAAATGCAAGAGCACATAGCTGGCAGTGCTACAGGATAACACTTAATCAGGCTATTCTTACCTCTTCCCTGAATACCGAAGCTTGTTCCTTACAGCCAGGTAAACGCTGGACAAAGCTAGCCACCTAAAATAAATAGTGGAAATAATGCAGTTAACACGGAGAGATTAACGGGACACCATCAACTCAAAAAACATATTTCCATCTTAATATGTTCAACCTATTATAGTTACAAATGACATCTGAAATGTCTATAGCTGAAAGTGATGATAGCAAAAGTCTCTTTTTCCGTTTGTCTCCTCTGTGCATCTGACAGCACGGTGCTCATAGTCAATTCCACGGTCTCCCATGGAGAGTCAGCCAGTTTCTCCCTTGCTGAAAAAGCCCTTACAAACACTGACATTATTTTTAAGGATTTACAAATCAATCAACCAACCAGCCAGGAAGTACAATTTAGAGGGCGCTCTGTCAGAAAATGGAACTTCTGGAAATTAAGATAATTTAAATGAGTTGACAGAGGCCCTTTAAGAGAGGCAAGATTTAGACTACTAAATATGTATGGCTTGCCTGAGGAAGGGGAACAATAGTTTACACACATGTGAAAAGTGGAAGCACTAGGGAGAGAAAGGAACTACCATTCAGTTATGGTGAAGCAAGGGAGTATAACTAGGACCAATGGGATTAAATGAGGAAAAGTGAATTTTGCGTTGAGTTGCAGGAAAAACTTTCTAACGGTGAGATGTGCTCGACTGTGGAATAGTCTCCCCAGGGATGTGGTGAAAGCCCCATGAGTTAGGTTATTTAAAACTGGACTATACAGTGCACTATATCGGGGAAGAGAGAAAAGAAGAAATAGACTTTATGTGTGTTGTTTCAGTCTCTAACTTCCATGGTTCATGGAAGATTTGTATATCAAGGCATAATCTGTTCAAACATCTCTTCCTAATTGGATGTTTCCTACAGGGAATGGCTCTGTTTCAGAAGGCATGTTCACTTGAGTTGGTATAGATGTGATATTTCTCCCACCAATACAAATGGACAAGCAGTTAAAAGGGACGCTGTCAAATACTATTTCCTCTCTCTTCTTTTTAACTCCTGATTGTCCAACCCCATCCTCTCCTTAAAAAAAAGGAATATAAAATGCCTTCTCCTACTGATTCTACTGTTTCTGAATTTAGCAAACTTTCATTCTTCTCTCTCACTCTCATGAGACTATAAAAAAACAAAGCAAACAGGGTTCCTTCTGTTTACAGAAAACTCTCATTGATTTCATTGGAACTGTAGGTGCCCAGCACCATTTAGGATCAGGCCCAGGCTTTAACTACTATTGCCAGGCCAGCAGAGAGAGCTCTGTTTCAGAGGATCCACACAAAACATGGTAACTTTATACAAAGAGGAAATTTGGGGTTTCTGAATGGTGAGATGTGAATCCAGCAGCCTAGGCTGTTTGCAGAGGTAATTTCTCCTTGGTTTCCCCTATGGAAAAGTCCTGCAGAATTTAAACAAAAATGAAGACCTTTCTATAGGTTTCTGAATTGTGCTACAAAATTTAATAGAAAAATGTATCCTACATGTTATAGTACACGTAACAGGGTGGTCTGTCTCCTTTAAAGGGCAGTGGGGCCCACAGCCAGCCAACCCTGTTCCATGATATGGGCCCTTTAAGAAAACAGATGTTTAAGGGGCTAGCAGACAAACTGGGAATGGGAGCAAAGGTTAATCAAGTGGCTACACCTGAACATAATAAAAGTCAGCTGTTAGGTGACTGTCAGGGGGCACAGGAGAACTGCAAGAGAGCAGCAACCTGGAACGGGAACCAGATGCTGGATACTGGTGGGGTAGGGAAACCTGCCTGAATCACATGCTGTGAGACCTTTTAGAATACAGTAATAGGAGGTTCAAAGGCTCTCATTGTCTAAGATCCTATGCCTGGTCATGCATTAGCACTCCATCCACATATGGAGGGGGGTCCTCCTCACACAGATCTCTCCACCTCCATGAGGAAGAAGGGCCCAGGTGCTTCATGCCAACATCCTTCCCCAACCCCTGGCCCAGCAGAGGGTGCTCTGCACTGTCCAGGGCTGTATGGCAGCAGGGAGCAGAATCAGGGAAGGCCAAGGGAAGCAATGATGTATGGCCAAGAATGAGACTGGGGGGAAGCTACAGTGCCAGGGACCCAGTGGGGGCTGTCAGTGATCAGAGCTGGTTTGGAGATAGAGGGGTTGTGCATGGATACCTCTGACCTCCTGCAGCTCTCCAGGGATCATCAGATTTGTGGGTGGGCTCTAGGGCTTTTCCTGTGGGATGGTAAACCACAACCTGCCCTTCCCACAGGGAACGCCACAGAGCCCCCCACATGCGGTGTGATCTCTGCGAGGACATGACAGAGATGCCCATGGGAAAAGTCCCCACCTGTGGCTCTTCATGCTGGGGAGGGAAACAGGAGATCTGATCCATAGGTTTTAGAGTAATTTCTTTCAAACATCCTGTGATGCTCTGTACCTCAGGGGAACAACCTGCACCCCCATGTTCATCCTTATAAAATGATTGTGTGGCATCCAATGCAGAGTTTGTCATGTTGGGTGTCTTCGGAAGGCTCATGACGCACTGAGCATTGTTGTTACAGTAATGTTATAGGTTGTAATTTCATACTGAAAATGTGTCCTCGTGGCTTAAAACAAGCCCAGACAAAACTCTCCAGGAACAGAGGGGCAGTTCACACCTCATCAGGGTATGTATGGGACAAACCCAGCCCAGCCTCACAGGAACAAAAGGACACTGGCCTAGACGGCAACAAAGGGCCTCTTGGACTCTCGAGTGAGTCACCCCCCTTCCCTTGGGGCTTGTCTACACTACCAAGTCTTGTTGACAAAACTTATGTCAACACCCAAAAGTCGACAAAACAAAAATCGCCAAAGGGTGCTCACACTTGCTCCCTCTGTCAACAGATCATGTCCACACTGGGGACACCATCATCGACAGGGTGAGCAATGCACTGTGGGTCTGTATCCCACAGTGCACTGTTGTGGGAAGAACGAGCTGATGGCTGCATGAGTTCTCCCACAACCCCCTCAGCTGCTGAGAGCAGCATCACGAGCAGCTATGTGAGCTCTCCGTGTTGAGGAATGGCAAAGCAGCACGGTAGTCTGTCCCCCTCCCCCATGACAGCAGTCTGCCTGCTGCCGAGTTCCTAGTGCCAGGCAGAACAGGAGCATTCCAATGATTTGCTCTTTGTTTGTTCCCCAAAGGGAGCCGCACACAGATACTTCCCGGAGCTTTGAAAGGGGAGAGGCGCGTGCCTGCGGGGCAGCAGAGATCAAAACACTGAGCTCTAATCGGGGGCAGGCATTGTGGGATAGCATTGTGGTGGAAGCCAGTTCTGTGGACGAAACAATCAGCAGAGTTTACACTGGCTCTTTGTCGACAATAAAGGAAGGGGAAAAACCAAAAGTCTCTTGTAGGGGTGGAAGTTTTTTGTCACCAAAACTGGGCATTTTTCGTGACAAAAGTCCCATTGTAGTGTGTACGCTTTTGCTCTTTTGTCGCCAAAAGGCAATTTTGGCAACAAAACTTACCAGTGTAGACAAGCCCTTGGTCAGTTTGGAACTACAATGAGGTAATAATGCCCACCTGACTCTGAACGGAGGGGGAGGGGGGAGGAAACACCAACAGGGAAGAAAGAACATGATAAAAGGGAGAGACGTTTGCCAGACTTTTCCCCTCTCTTCCACCTCCATCTACAGACACCACCACCAAGCGACTGAAGCGCTGATCAAAGGGGAGAGCCTGGCTGAAGGGTAACCAGCCAGCCTGTGGTGAGAAGCATCTAAGTTTATAAGGGCACTGAAAGTGTTAAAATCAGCTTAGAATGTGTTTTGCTTTTATTTCATTTGACCAAATCTGACTTGTCGTGCTTTGACTTATCACTTAAAATCTATCTTTGCAGTTAATAAATTTGTTTATTTATTCTACCTGAAGCGAGTCAGAGATTCCCCTTGGGATAACAAACCTGGTGTTTATCAATTTCTTTGTTAAATTGATGAACTCATATAGGCTTGTAGTGTCCAGCAGGCATAACTGGACACTGCAAGATGGAGGTTCCTAGGGTTGTGTCTGGGATGGGAGATATTGGTTAGCGTCATTCAGTTGCACAATCCAAGCAGTGGCTGTTCAAAAGTGCCCACTCACGTAGCTGGAAGCAGCTTATGTGCCAGAGGCTTTGCGTGAACATCCCGGGAGTGGGGGTTCTCACAGCAGAGCAGGGTAAGGCTGGCTCCCAGAGCCGAGGACTGGAGTGGCCTATCAGATCACTGGTCCAGAGGACACCAGGGGAACATCACACATCCTCAATATCATGAAATTCTATAGGGCTTCTTCCATAAGGGTTGTAATGGGGTCTTAGATTTGAGCTAGGATATTGAAGTCTCCATAATTCTGGCATCTTAAGTACTCCTGTCCTCTGATGGATACTCCCTCTTGCATAGATCTCTATTATTATACCAGGTAACAATCTTGAAGGTAGTGGGATGATGGAGTCTAAGCCAGCATGCAGCCTCCCTGTAATAACATATCAAAGTAGGAGTGACAAGACCATGTGAAAATATGCAAATAGGAGCTAGTATTAACAAGAGCTTTATAATCCACATGCAGCTTGCACAAGGACAATCTCCCACAGCCTTCTGTATTAACATCTCATGCGGGATTAACTAATGAGCAATTCAAGCTCTGTCACATATTAATATATCCCTGGGACTCGACTCTCCCAACCCTACCATCTAACTACACTTTGAAAACATGACAGGAAGCTTTCAATAAATAACAAGCCCTCATTCAAATGACAGCTCTTTTTGACTGGTTAGTATTATTGACGGCAAGCCTTTACTTGGGTGTCTCAGATTACTGCTGGTCATGCACTTCAGCTGCTCTCCGACCTTAGAGATTAAAATAAATTATTTTTCTTTAATGTGGGTTTTGTAAATTAAACAGATCTTTAGTTTCAGACTAAAGGAGAATTTTCAGAGTTCAGAGGCTCCTGGCACCAACCACTGACCAATGACTGCCTGGCAGGAAGGTGTTACAAGTCCAGGTTTCCAGAGACCAGCTCTAGTTGTGCCCACTAAAACCTAGGAAGTCCTGCTGTCTTTACCTTCTTCACAGGCCTATATTATATTGTACATCTGGTTCTCTAAGTGCTTCTTTCATGGACATCTCATTGACTCCATGGGAATTCTGCAAGATTGGATCCTTTTCCTGATACTTAGGACAAAATCTGATATGCCCTGTTGTAACAATTAAGGCCAAGTAGGCCTATTTTAATTGTTAGCCTAACTGGTGAAAAGTAGGTAAATGTTCATGAAGTGTCACAATGATCTGTTATATAAAACTGTTTAGGAAAAGATGCGAGGAGGAGGCAGACAGACGGCATTCATTTAAACAGAAAGCATCCACTGACACCACTCCAAAGACCATGTTAAGAGGAGCAGTGGATCAGAAATCAATTAACCAAAACTGGAGTGTCAGAAATGAGGCCTAATTGGCGGACAAACTAATGAGAGGATGGATTATTCCACCCACTATCTTTTTGAAGCTGTTAAAAAAGACTTTTTAGGGGGGTGCGGTGGGGTGGGGGGAAACAAAAGCAAACTTTTTTTTTTACTATCAGTGCAGTTGCAGCAGAAGGATTGTTGCCAGGACTCTAGACCTTGATACTCCAGTGGGGAGGCCTGTTCATCATTACTGCACCAGCAAGGATCCCGACCGGATACGGTGACATCCTCATCTGTCTTTCCCTCCCTTATGGGCTCCCTTTCTGCCATCTCTCTCCCTCTAAGCTTTTCACCTGATCCTGAAATGAACTGTACTGCACAGCACCCGCGCGGTGAGATGAGCCAGACCATCCAGCTCTGCTCAGCTGGAGAAGGGCCAGTGAAGGAGAGGGACCAGACCAGACCAACCAGACTTTGGCCCTGACTGGCGTGCTGAGCCAGGTCCAGAACAACAGCTGTTATGACCAACCTTCCAGCCCAAAATATCTGTCTGTGACTGACCAGGTGCCCTGTATCCTGAGAACATCAACAAAAGCTGCATTTCCCCCATCTCCACTATCCTCTCTCTTCTCTCCCTTCTGTGCCTGTCTGTTTTGTCTAAATAAGGAAAGCAACTATCATTCCCAATTCAGAATTAAACAGCAGAACTAACTTTATTTCCTCGCCAAGGAGGACTGGTTAACTGAATAAGAGACCAACCAATATTCACTATCTCCAGAAACAGACTTTGATAGGTTTTGATTAAGTTTGTTTTGCATAAATAATCAATTTCTGTTTCCGTGCTCTTTACCTCGTTTTGATTCTTTTCTTTGTGTGTGGTTCAATCAATACATTTCTAACATTTGGCATGAATTTTATAGTGTTTGCCGGGGAAGAAGCAGGCTGAGGTCTCTGAATACCAAACCCCGAACCTAGTTTAACGCTATTTAATGTTGGCGAGTGACTGGGTTATGTTAACACCTTTAACTCTTTGGGTCCATATATTCTATCAAAATGAATACAATCGCCCTTCGAAAGTCTCTGGTGTTGCTGTAACTCACCTCCTCCTCCTTCTCCTCCTCCTCCAAATCCCTGGTGGTCACTGTCATAACATGTAGCAAAGACTGTAGCACAGAAAAGCATAGTTTGGTGTATTCTGATGTTCAGTGCTCAGCATCTATACTGCCCCTGCCTCACCCCTGTCCTCGCAAAGGCTTGTTCCCCACTCTGCTCTTTTATGAAACAGTCTCAACATTTTGTCCAAAAGAAAAATAACATTCCACTTGTTCTATTTACATTAGCAGTATCAGGTGTTACAATTTTTGCCCTCCCTGGTTTTGCTGGATCATCTACTGGAAAGCTGAAGTGGAAGCTTTCTCAGCTCTGAAAAGCAGGACACAGGGATGGTGAATCTTCTACAGAGAGATTTTTCTCTTGAAAGTTAGTTGTGAATTGAATTCAAACAAGTTTTCACAAAACCAAAAGAGAACCCCTCAGTTTTAAACAATCAGACTAAGTAACCCACCCTGTCACAATTGCTCAGGTCACAGTCTCTTGTGATGTCCTAATCCCTCTAGTCTCCAGTCTTCTGACGAATCCACCAGCATAAAGAGACAAGTTGAGATCTGATTTTCATAGTGTAAAAGGCAGGAGGGAAAAAAACACTTGTTTGAAAATCTGTGAAGCCTCTCTATGAATCATAAAGAAGCAAAAAAGGTCACAAACTTTATTTTTTCTTTGCAAGACTTTTTCACTTCACAACCCACATTACCACAGATTTCCTCCTGCATGAGAAGGCCAGCCATCATGCTCCAGGAGTCAAGTCTCTGACACTTCCGAGCTGGTGGTGCAATTCTAACCAATGCCCCAGGCGTCCAAGCAAAGCGAGCTTCTCAGCACACAGCAGCAGACATGCTTTATCAGAGACCACCTAACTGCAGGGGCCACATCTTACTTACGAGCACTGCCTCTCATAAGCTAGGACTGAAAAAATATCTCTCTGACAGCACGACTGCTGCCTCTCAGAAATCACGTCTTACTGTGGCCAGTTTGGCTCTACATGTGAGACAGGCAGGGAGAGGAAGGAAGGAGGACTCCAAGCATGCACAGTACAATTTTACTGTTATCTGCAATGTAAAATGAGTCAGCAGCAGAGTCAGGGGAGGAACAGACCAGAGGAAGCCAGTGTCCACTGTCAACATTTTGTTTCAGGCCTGAGAACGAAAAGGGTCAGGACTAAGCAGTGGGAAACAGATCCATAATCAGGGAAACACCACATGGTTGGACAGTAGAGGGTTAATACAGAATTTTTTCAGGGAGTCAAGGTAAAAACTTTTGACTGAGCCAGTTATTTCCCTGCATGAGCCATCACTGCAAAGTAAACAGATAAACCACTGCCTACATAGGGGAGGAAAAAAGATGTCTTCCAATCAGCACTAGAGAAAAAAGGAGTGACCCGAGATTCCATCAAGCAGAACAAGCAGAAAAGGCAGCCGCACAGCACTCACCTCTTCCACGGTCCATTTGGCCACGCTCCTCGCAGTGAGGCCCGAAACCTCCGGCAGCAGCCTGCAGTGCTGCTCCCAGCAGAGATGGAGGCGGTGGGTCGGGCTGGAGGACAGGGAGGGCATGAAGACAGACTGATGGAGGGCCTGCTGCAGAGTGAATTCTGTGTCTGGAAACAGAAACAAGAGGAGTCAGAGTCAGTAGTCAGTCTTCAATTTGAAGCAATACCAAAAAAACACAAAAACCAGTGAGAGTGTGTGTGTGTGTATGTGTGTGTGTGTGTGTAGCGGGGAGGGGGTGGTAACACTTTGGAAGGGGAGAAAGGTGGGGCAGGAGCGCAGACTGCTATTCCATGGCACACTGCACTGTGAGCATGCCCCCAAAGAAGGGAAGGAAAAAACCAAAAGCAAGGCTGCCAGGCTGGCGACGTGATCGTTAGCTGTTTCTAGGCAAAATGACGTCCTGCTGCTAACACAGACAATGTTTGCAGCGTTTTATTGACAAGGTGGAGGAGTTCTGGTAACAGCATCTTTGGCTGGAAATAAATGGCACCATTCCAGTTCACAGCCCGTAACCAGCTTGCTAACAGTGCGACGCATGCCAGATGATGGCCTGGACCAACTCCCTCCCCGACAAGAGACTCCAAAGCCAGTAATGCTCTAGGTTACCCCCAGACACCAATATTGCTCTCCATTTGTCAAATGAAAGTGAGGCTTAAAAAAAAAAAATCAAATCACTCCCCCGCCTTCCCCCCCCACCAAATGAGCTCACTTGATAAATGCAGAGTCATGGTCCTAAAGGGATTTGTCTGGTTATACAATGGGAACTGATGCAAAGGATGGAACAACATAGAACACGTTCCTCTGGGTTATAATGGTTAATGTTTACTGGCCCCTCTCCTCCTCCCACCAATACAAAAGGGAAGCATTTCTAAACCTTGGAATACTTCATGTAAGATTATGGTCAAGGTTAATGGTGCCACCATGTGGCAACAAAGAATTATGCTTTGCTACTGTACTGGCAAAAAATAAAAGCATATAGCAAAGATACAGCTTCCTCCCTTGTCACCCCTCCAGGGCCGCTGAAAAGTGCTGGGACGGCTCTTGTGATTAAAGTCCTGCAGATTTTATCCAGAGAAGAGGTACCGCTTGCCTCGCATTGCCCTGGCAATGTG
The DNA here is from genome assembly GCF_016161935.1 of Mauremys reevesii. Lineage (NCBI taxonomy): Eukaryota > Metazoa > Chordata > Testudines > Geoemydidae > Mauremys > Mauremys reevesii. The sequence goes on along the minus strand of NC_052645.1, from coordinate 11,610,731 downwards.
CTTCACCCTTATTCTGGTGGGCCACCCATAGAGGTGAGAAGGAACTGCAGACTCCATGGGCCATTTAGGTACAGTATTGGACTTTCTACTGAGACTACCAATTGGTGCTCATGGTGGTGGTGGTTGGTGATGTTCCTGTAGAAAACGGACTGAGGGTATGTCTACACTGCAGTCAGAGGGAAGCGTACCCAAGCTCGCTTTGATCTAGCTAGCTCCAATAACAGCAGCAGTGAAGCTGGGTAGCACCAGCACAGGCTAGCGGCTGGAGGATTATAAGAACAAGTCAGTGGGCAAAGTTTTTGGCCCAAGGGCCACATCAGGGTTTGGAAATTGTATGGCAGGGGTGAGGGCTCCAGCTGGGGGTGCGGGCTCTGGGGTGGGGCTGAGGGGCTCAGAGGGCAGGAGGGGGGATCAGGGCTAGGGCAGGGGATTGGGGCACAGGAGGTGTTCAGGGGTGCAGGCTCTGGGTGGTGCTTACCTCAAGCAGCTCCCGGAAGCAGCGGCATATGCATAAGGGCAGCCAGGGGGCTCCGTATGCTGTCCTGTCCAAATGCACCGCCCCTGCAGCTCCCATTGACTGCGGTTCCTGCCCAATGGGAGCTGCGGGGGCGGCGCTTGGGGCAAGGGCAGCGTGAAAAGCCCCCTGGATGCCCCTACCCATAGGAGCCAGCGGGGGGACATGCTGCTGCTTCTGGGAGCCACATGGAGCCACAGCATGCAGCCGGGCAAGCCCTGGCCCCTGCTCCCCGGCGGGAACTCGAGGGCTGGATTAAAACATCTGAAGGGCCGGATGTGGCCCCCGAGCCGTAGTTTGCTCACCCCAGGGTTAGATAAACTAGGGGACCAACTAGGGTTGGTCTAGGTAATTTAATCTGGCCTCACTGTGGGGGGATGGAGTAGATCAGGGATTCTCAATCTTTTTTCCCCCCTGATCCCTCCACAACATGCTATAAAAATTTCACAGCCCACTTGTGCCACAACAACTGTTTTTCAGCATCTAAAAGCCAGACCTCTTGAGGATCCTTTTAGTCCTACATTTCCACGATTCTATGAAATCCACGGGGGGAGGGGGGGAGGATAAAATCAGTAAAAGATGGAGCACTGGAAGAAAAGCTCCAATGGAAAAAAAAAAAGTTGCAAAGAAGAAAAGGCAAGTTTCCAAGACCTGCAGTATCCTCATCAGGCCATGGGAAAGCAGCACGAGAAGCAGACCTTAGAGCAGAGCATCAACGCACTCTTCATTATTAGATACAGAAATCAAAAGGGGAAACAGACAAAAATAAAGTCAGGTCAGGCAGTGATTAGAATCTCTCTCCATATATGAGAAAATAATGAAAGTAAAAAAACACCCACCACAAGAGAGAATATTCTACAGGAAGCAACCATCCCAAAATATAAAACAGGGGCTGGTTTATATCCTTTTTGGGGTGTGGGGAGAGGAAACTATAAATAGTCACAACTCCTCCTCCCTAAGGGACTGTGGGATAACATCCTAAAAGGGAGACATAGTGAAAGCACTATATTTTGGATTATTTTAAAACTAGACAGGGCAAAGCAGAGGCTATATTTAGGGAGAAATCCTGTACTGGCCACCAGGGGGAGCACCAGTAGGTTTACCCCTTCTGCCCCCACCATCTCAAACTTCCATGACTGTAAGATACATGTCATATGTCAAGCTATATATATTTTAAAAGGCATAAAATTACCTATTGAGAGTTTAAAAAACCCCTCCTCACTCAAATACTCATAAAAGATTTGGAAGTTCCTCAGATTTATTCACGTTACTCAATTTTACTGACATAATTTTCCTGTTTGGTCACTATTTCTTTCAGTGTTGTTCCATCACTGTTATTTCATGTGGCCCGTTTGGTTCCCTTCTTGTCCCTTTTCTCCTTCAGTCCCCTCCATTCCTCTAATTTGGGTGGTTTTGCCCCAGTGTTCACCAGTGTTAATCCTTCATACGATACCTTTTGTTTATCTTTGGAGCAGGGGAGGGGGTAAGGTAAATGTGTGTGTGTCAGCTAAAAAGTCTGCATATGTATGTGAGGTGTTATAAATACCACTGAGGGATGGGGTAAGAACTAGGAACAATCAGGATTAAGATTTCTGTGTTTTAAGTGAACGTTGTGGGGAACATTCCTAAATGTGGTGTAGGGAGATTATTTCACACTTGAAGAGGAAGTGGCGGAAGCCCCTTTGCTGGATGAGAAGCTGTTAATCTATGAATACTGATACACAATAATGGGATGAACATTGTAAGTGACTTGGTCAATGAGATATAACTGACATGTGATCAGACTGTCCTGGGTGAATGTAGAGATCTAACTAAGGCTTTGTCTACATTACTGCTTTTGTTGGTAAAACTCGCAGGTCAGCGGTGTGAAAAAACACCCCCCCCAACTGACATAATTTTCCCTGGCAAAAGTGCTGGTGAGGCCAGCACTGTGTCGATGAGAGAGGCTCTCCTGCCGATATATTGGGGGTGGTTTAATTATGACAGCAGGGAGAGCTCTCTCCTGCCTCTGTAAAGTCAGTAGTGCAGTCACAGCCTTAATAGGAGGCTATAGAAAGAGCAAACAGGAAAGCCACAACACAGATCTTGATAAGCAGCCTCAAGCACACACTTGGAAGACAATAGGGTGCACTATTAGCTTCAAGGACCTTGTAATCTGTCTCTAACACACAGCAAGCCTTGTTTTGGCCAAAGCTAGGAGGGTGGAGATCAAAAGAACACTAAACAGTTAAAAAAAAAAAACTTTTCAGGAGGAGAAGAGGGAGAGGTTACTTGTCAGCAGCCAAGACAGGGAGACAAGCTCACACAGGGCTGGGGTGGGGGGGAGTGCTCTGTGGAAGAGCCACAAGGGGAGCTGGTCCTCCCTGGGTCTCCATGCCATGAGGAAGATGGTTAGATAAGGTGTCAGTTAGACAGGCCTGCAGTCTGAAAGGCTTTTGTTCTAAATAAACAGTACTTTGCTTTAAGGAGGCTGGGGGAATCACTGTATTAAACCAGCAAAAAGAACAGGAGGACTTGTGGCACCTTAGAGACTAACAAATTGATTTGAGCATAAGCTTTCGTGGGCTAAAACCCACTTCATCGGATGCATGGAGTGGAAAATACAGTAGGAAGATATATACACACACAGAGAACATGAAACAATGGGTGTTACCATACACACTCTAACGAGAGTGATCTAAATCGGACAGTCTCTGTGTAAAAGAATATATGGACACAAATCAGACGTCAAGAATTATAACATTCAAAAACCAGCTGGAGAACACTTCAGTCTCCTTCGTCACTCGATTACAGACCTAAAAGTCGCAGTATTACAACAACAAAAAAATCAAAAACAGACTCCAATGAGAGACTGCTGCATTGGAATTAATTTGCAAACTGGACACCATTAAATTAGGCTTGAATAAAGACTGGGAGTGGATGGGTCATTACATAAAGTAAAACTATTTCCCCATGTTTATTTTTTCCCCCTACTGCTCCTCACACCTTCTTGTCAACTGCTGGAAATGGGCCATTTTGATTACCACTACAAAAAGATTTTTTTCTCTCCTGCTGGTAATAGCTCACCTTAACAGATCACTCTCGTTAGAGTGTGTATGGTAACACCCATTGTTTCATGTTCTCTGTGTGTGTATATATCTTCCTACTGTATTTTCCACTGCATGCATCCGATGAAGTGGGTTTTAGCCCATGAAAGCTTATGCTCAAATAAATTTGTTAGTCTCTAAGGTGTAGGGTGACCAGATGTCCTGTTTTTATAGGGACAGTCCCGGTTTTGGGGACTTTTTCTTATATAGACACCTATTACCCCCCACTCCCTGTCCTGTTTTTTCCACAGTTGCTGTCTGGTCACTCTACTAAGGTGCCACAAGGACTCCTGTTCTTTTTGCTGATACAGACTAACACGCCTGCTACTCTGAAACCTGTATGAACCAGTGTTCTGTTCCCTCAGGGAGCAATAACAACAGGGTCTGAGCTTAAGTCAGACATAATGAGATAATCATGGTTAATATACATGGCATTGTAACCCAGAGCCTGGTCTGAGAGCGACAGAACTGTGAGTCCACCTGGAGCCAAGTGATGGTTGAAGGCCCAAGAAAAGGTGCACTAGACAAGACCAGGAGGGGTTGAAGGTGCAGTTTGCCTAGTGACAGTGACAGCTCCATTGTTTTAATGTCAGACAGAACAAAGCCCTGAATAAGACACTATCAGGCACTGGTAGGTCAATGCATGACAGTAAATAACTTAATAGTGCTATCCATCTCTGTTGTCTGTGGTTCTGTCTAAGCTGAGCTTAACTGGAACAGATGGATGTCCCCTAGAAGGCCAGAGCCCCTTCTGGCTGGCAGGGGCATATACGACTGACCATAGTGACGAGCACCAGGTAAAAATAAGAAAAAGTAAGGCATCTGCCCCAGCTTGTGCCTGTTTAGCTATTTTTTACTGGGACCTTACTACAATGTTAAATCCTGCTAAAAGCTAGGTCTGCGTGGCTATCTGAACTGGCTTTTTATAGTAAATCTGTAAGTTAAACACGCAGTTTGCGGAAGTACAACCAGTAAGAACCTTTTCTTTAAAAACTGACCCACAACTTGCCAGAGGAAAAACTCCATATTCCCTCCCTTGCTCTGTTGTGGCCTCTCTCTTATTTTCTGAAAACTAGAAAATTTTTAAAAGCCTAAAAAGAAAAAAAAATTAGGAGTGATTCAAAACTGCTACCATGTGATGCCTATCTGATGGGATCCATGGGAAAGCAGACAGTGACTCTTAGTCCAGCTTCTAGTGGACACGTGTTTACCATAAAGCCATCTCAGCAGAGAGGTCAAGGAGTGAATGGGGAATGAAACCTCCCTCATCCTTAGAAACTAGTTTCTCCATAAAAGGGGTGAGGGTCCATCGTGGGACAGTGTCAGAGGTCCAGCTAACTTGCCTTCCTGCTTCCTGGGCAGTAGCTGTGAAGAAGGGTGTAACTCTAGGGCACTGAATCTGATACCTCTAAGAGTCCATAACATTTGCTTTAATACATTTGTGTGGGGAGGGGAGGGATTTGGACTGTAGTACACACTTGAGATAATTGCCTACAGCAGTCACCAGAGTGAAGTACTAAAGATTCAAAAACTGTGAAGAACCAAATGGTTTGATGGTTTCTTTACCTAAAACACACACACAAAATTAACCAACCTTTCCCTTCGTATTCCTGTTTCACTAGCTGGAGCTTTCTATAGGCATGCGAGCACCCAACCCTGAAAGCATAAATCAGTTATGTAAAGGTAACAAAACAAGCAATAGAGACAAATTGTTTTTCTGCAATGAGTGTTAATGGGAGTTTTACAAGAACCAAGAACTTTCCTCCTTAGAACTGGCAATCACACCCCCTACTCTCCCTCCACCCATCACCAGACATCTCTTGGGTAAGTGCCATGCTGCTAAATTCACAGGAGGAGACACAGATTTGGGTCCATGGCAGACAAAGGAAAGAAATCCTCCCCCAAATGTGGGGAAATTTAAACGGGACCTGACCATCTTGCTATACAAACTGCAAACCTCTGGACAAACTGGCTGCTCCACAGAGCAACTGCTTCCCTTTCCCATTTCAGGTATAGCTGCTGTTGTGGGAAACTTACCCACTAGTGCACTGCAACATGCTGCCAAGTCTCACTTACTTTTTTGGTTTCGCGATGGTATCTGCAGATGATTCCTCTTCAATCCAATGCTTCTCTTGACTGTTTTCAGACTGCTCTGACAGACTGTGGACGCTGCTTCGACCCGATCTTTCGCTATCTTGCATGGAAGATTTTCTAGAGAGACAATAATTGAAGCTAATTAACTCATACATTCCACTCCTCCAGGAATGCTGGATGTTGTTTGACTTGTACGTGAAAACAACTTCTAAGCACCACTTCATGGTTTAAACTTTACACTCCCACCCCGCACAGCACTTTTCTTCTTAGCGCTGATGCAGGGAGATGATGTGAGAGAAATCATCCCTCGCTAGCCCAGGCTCTGATCTCAGCAGCAGGAAGGGACCATGGAAGCATTAATTCTGGTGCATCAAGAGCTTTAAACCTTGATATCTTTGGATAATATTTAAATAAGTTTTCACAGCTAAGTTTGGTGCATAAACTGAGCTGCAGCAGATGTGCAAGGCAAGGGAGAAGCAGTGGGGCACTGTAAGATTTGTGCTAGGAAACCCAAACCTCCCACTAGCAGGAAATGAATTGTTTAAAACAACAGTATATTACATTTCTATCCTGCCTGTTTTCCCACAAGGGTCCCACAGCTCCGTACAATCTTTCTATGTACAGCACCACTGAAACGCCGCCACCTTGGGAATGAGGCTGGCAACAGGGGACACAGAACGGTGCTGGGAGGGGAAGAGACATTTGGCCAAATACATTGCACTGGAGGCAAACCCTCTTCCTACTAAATATGTCCAGGGATTTTTAACCTCCACGCAAAGCAAACAGAATGTTAACATTTAATCAAAAAGACAACAGCCCCCCGCCTCCCCACACACACAACAAATAGCACAACTGAAACAAACTGCGGAGATCTGCAGTTCTGGCTCTACAGGAATCTAGGGGCATGTCTACACTACAAAGTTAAGTTGATGTAAGGCAGCTTAAGTTGACCTAACTATGTAAGTGTACACACTACAGCAGGGGTCGGCAACCTTTCAGAAGTGGTGTGCCAAGTCTTCATTTATTCACGGTAATTTAAGGTTTTGCGTGCCAGTCATACATTTTACATTTACAGGGGCCGGCGGCTGGGACCCCAGGCTGGCAGTGGGCTGAGCGGCTCAGCCCACTGCTGGTCTGGGATTCTGTCTGCTGGCCCCTGCCAGGTGGGGTCCCGGCTGCCGGCCCTGCTCAGCCCGTGGCCGGCCCGGGGTTCCGCCCATCCAGGCCAGCAGCGGGCTGAGTGGGGCCGACGGCCGGGACCCCAAGCTGGCAGCAGCGTGCCGCAGTATATTAGCTCACGTGCTGCCTTTGGCACACATGCCGTAGGTTGCCAACCCCTGCACTAGAGCGTTCCTCCTGCCACTGTAACTTGCCCCTTATGCCGATCCAGTAAATCCACCTTGATGAGAGGCGTAAAGCTTAGGTTGACATAGTTTGGGTGATGCAGTGTCTGTATAGTCACTGTGGTACTTGCATCACCTGTTGGCTGTCAGGGGGGCTGACAGTCGGAGCCGTGAATGTCGAGAATGTTCACTGTTGGTAGGGTCCCTGTTCTGAAACTGAGTGGAGTGGAGTGGAGTGGGCTCTCAGCCCCCCACTCTATCTCTTTTAAGTCAGTGCAAGTGCTCCTGGTGAGGATGCACACTACTGACAGAAGGAGGGCTGCGTGGACAGGAAAAACAGCAGTAATTACTGCAGGTCCACTACTAACATAGGTCGACTTAATTCTGTAGCGTAGACATGGCCTAGGCAATTAATCCCTTAGTTCCCAGCTCTTACCAGTAATACGTTTCAGTTGCCTCTTGCAGCCACGGGGCTGATACACCGATTTTCCTAAATGATACTCAACTCCCACAGCAACTGCATTCATAAAGCACTGTCATAAAGGCTCCCAAAGCACTTCATGATGATAAGAAATCATTTCTCCTGCACCTGAAATGCAGCCACCTCCAGGGTGGAATGCTGCAGTGGTTTAACAGCACATAGCAGCCCTGCTTGAGAGTTTCAGGACAAGAAGTAAAGAAAAAGCCTCTATCCAGTTGAAAGGGCAAGGGAAATATTTATGGCAATAGAATAGAATGTAATTTCCTTGCTGGAATTTGACCAGGGCAACAGGATAAAGGAGGGAAGAAACCTATTTAGAGCGTGTATAGAGTGTACAAGTGCAGTGTCCCATATTGGGATTGTGCAAGGCAAGGGTGAATGGTACTGTGGCAAGACTCCTGCTTCACCTTGCAGAGCTCAGCATTCCCCCCTCTGGTGGTGGAGGCCTGGAGTAAACCAGTCCGGCTCCAGAGAGCTTTTACTCTTCAGTATTTACAAGGTGGGCTTGACACCTCAGGGTAGGCCCCAGGAGTGCTTTTCAGCCAAACAAAAAGAAACAAATTCATAACACAAAAGAGGAATTTCTCTCCCTGCCTCCTCTTGGGGGTGCTGCCTTGTTATGTTAGCCTCTGGGTGCCAGCCCTTCCCCAAACAGTCCATTAGGGGGGTTGCTTCCCCTGCAGGGAGGAGAGGAGCCTTCCATCCAGGAGAAGCCTTTTCTCATTGCTGCAGCTTGTCTCCCATCTCTCCTCAACCTCTCACCAGAAAAGAGGTTTTTTAAAGGTCCATCAGCAGCCCTCAGGTGTCCCTAGTTGACCTGAGGTAACCTCATTTCAGCTCATGGGGAAAAGGGCCTTTACCATTCTAGGGCTGATACATCTGACTTCCACACCGCTGCCTGGTGGCTCCTGCTCTTTGTCACAGATATAAAGAGGAGAGATGAATCCAGTGCTTTAACTGCTATCCTGTTAACTCCCGGCTTTCAGTCTTGTGAGATAATGCAGACACTGGGTAGCAGCAGAGCTCTGGTCAACAATAAAGCCAGCCTCACCTGGACTGTGGAGAGTCCTCCTGTGGGTCTATGAATGGAGCAGGAGTCTCTGGTCTCTTGGGCTTCAGGACACTGTTGCTGGGTGAAGGCCTCTCCCCACTGAGGCGATCCTGTAATGAGCTTTCTCTGTTGAGGTTAACTTCGGAATACGGGCAGCCAACTAACCTGTGTTGAAAACAAAGACATTCTACTACAGCCTCATCTAGCCCTCCCATGCCCACCCTGCCCAAATCAGGGATGCATGCACCAACGAGCCCAGGAGAGTGCAGCCGTTTGGGGGAATAGAGCAAGGGAAAGCAGGTGGGCAGAAGACCCCTGAGGAGCAGCAGCCTGTTTAGTAGCTGCATGCCAGACATGTGCAATTGGCAGTATGGGCGTGCTAGGGGGCATGGATAAGGGAAGGCAGACCAGAGGAGGACCTGCCAAGGAGGTTCTGCTCTGAGTTGCACAGGTGACTTCAACGGGCTGACACCAATGTAAATGAGAGCAGAATCTGGCCCAGAGCAGAGGTCAGTGATGGACAACTAGACAAAAGGAGAGTTTTGAGGAAGGATTTGAAAGAGGAGAGTCAGGCTGCCTGGTGCACAGGGTTAAGAGAGGGTGTTTCAGGCACAGAGCAGCACAAACCCAGGCACCAGATCTCTTGTGGGAGGAGGAGACAAAGGGAGCATCAAGGTGAGCTGATCTGACAAGCAAAGTGAAACTGCAAAGTACAAAAGAGTGAGTCTCCTAACAAGAAAAGTGAAAGTCCAGGGTAAGCCCTCCATTGGCAGTCCCTCTCCACTATGGTGTATGCCCACTCTACTGCTCTGTCGGGAACAGCTTTACAAATAATAATAAATTAAGGCTCAAAACTTCTCTGGGATCTAGGTATTATTAGCCCAATTTTAGAGATAGAGAAACTAAGCTACAGAGTGCCAGTGACAGAGCCAAGATTAGAAACCAAGATCACATGATTCAGAGTGCCGGGCTCTAGCTACTAGACAGCACCGACTGCTTAACAATAGCTAGTCTCCATTAGCCTCCTGGCTTGTGCAGAAATTCACGCAATGTTTTGCACCTCTATTGCCCATTCTATCTGAGAATTTTAGAGCACTTTATACCACATAAAAGCTAGGTATTATTATTATAGACAATAGGTATCTAATCCTTGCAACCCTTACGTGAGGTAGGCAAGTATGATCCCATTTTATAGAGGAAGAAAATTAAGACAACAGAGAGTTTGATTCCTCCAAGCTCCCCCAGGAAATCAGTTGCAGAGCAAAACACTAACAACTACACCATGCTCCTTCTCCCTTAAATCTTGTGTGCTGCTTTCAGGTATGTTATTTTATAAAAAGGAACAACATTAATGGCAGTGGGTGGTAGAAATCATCGTCCCACTGAAATACAATCTAGTTTCCAAAACCAATAGTGCAAGCTGAACTGATAGTCAAGCAGTCCATTTAGACACAAGAGGGAGCTGCAACCAAAGATATGACAGTATCTACAGAATAACAAGGGGATATAGTTGTACTGTTCCCATGGACAATAAGAGTCAGGCAGCTAAAACACCTGTGTCAAGCTTTGAAAATTATCCCTTATAGCCCAGGTGCACGTACGTATAATGTGTTCCATATCGGGGTCCCCTGACATGACCAATACCCTGGCAGCCGGGGGTAGGACACCCCTGCCCTGCTACTCCCATCATATCAGCAGCACCTAGTAATGAAAATAGTTAAACAATATATTTTTTGCACTTGAAGATTAGGCAAGAGAAGAAAAATGTAACGCAATGGCATGAGATCATCCCCCTCACCTAGCGGGAGCTGCAGGGTGTGTCCGGTTTTTGCACACCAGCCCACAGGGTGAATGTCAGGGCTGTCTGCGTCGACCCAGAAATCATAGCTGTGGTCCCAACCATCAAAATGTATCTAAAAGGGAAGCCAAACAAGTACAGACCACACCAGCAGTGAGGGCGAGCGTTAAGGTTACGACTCAGCTTTCATTTTAGCCCTTCCCCCAGCTGTTTTAACTTGCTCAATTTTTCATAAAAATTTCCTTTGGGGTGGCAACTTTCCATGCTGTATGTCACACAATCCTGTCTCTGACCTGATCAATGTAACTACTGTTTTCCTGAGCCATGCATCTGTAGTTACAAAGAACAAAGATTCTGGTAACACAGTCAAACCTTAGGGCCCTCAACAAAGCACAGGACACGTGGCTATTTAGTCACATCTTATCTTCGGGCTTAATATTTGCAAGCTCAATTGCTTATTTAATTGGTTTGCATTCTAGGAATCCAAAAATGTTGTTATGGAAAATGAGTTAGTACAGCTTTTGCACGGACTAACTAGAACTTTCTGTTTGCAGCGTTGGTGTAGCCATGTTGGTCTCAGGATATTAGAGAGACAAGATGGTTTAGGTAATATCTTTTACTGGGCCAGCTCTTCTCCAGATCTGGGAAAGGTACCCAGAGAGCTTGCCTACACTTACAGCATTGCAGTGGTACAGCTGTACCAGTGGAGCTGCGCTGCAGTAGGGCTCAGTGAAGATGCTACCTGTGCTGACGAGAGGCAGTAGCTATGTCAATAGGAAAAGTCCTCCCATCAACATAGTGTTGTCTATACTGCGGATTAGTCGGTATAGCTACATTGCTCAGGGGTGTGGAAAATCTACACCCTTGAGTGATGTAGTTATACCGACATAAATTGATAGTGTAGACTAAGCCAGAGCGGCACAGCTAAATACATATTATAAGAGACCATTCAAGGTGAAGTGGCCCATTAAAACCTCTTCAGTCATAGGACCAAAAAAAAAGAGCGAGCAAGAGAGAGAGAGAGAGGGTTAGTGGGTTACAGATTGTTGGGATCTAGGATGCTAGTTTTCTGTGATACTCCCTGCCCTCCCCCCAATATTCTCCAATAAGAAACCATAAAAATCCATGTTTTTCCATGATTAAAATGAAATGCTGAACTGTAGTTTCCCTAGACACAATGTATGTAGGCTGGACACGATATATTTACAATTTTTAAGCTGACAGCCCAAGCCCCACCACCCAGGACTGACAGCCGGAGCCCCGCCCATTCTCTGATTATCTGAATTTTTAATTATGCAATCTGGCTCCAGTCCCAGTTTGACCAGATAACAGGGGTTCCTGTATATGTTTTTATTTTTTCACAAAATGTAAAAACTAAAGATTCTCTGTAAAAACACAAATTCAACATTTTTCTGTGGCAAACGGATTTCTAGCATCCCTGGTAACAAGCCACAAATCTAGTGTCTTTATAAGATTGTGATTTTTAGTTTCTAGCAACATTTCAAATTTAAGTTCCCAGGCTTGTCTTCTGAAGGTGTTGTGCAAGTTTCCTTTGGGGACTGATCATCATAGCAGTGGAGCGATATCAGCAGGTTTTGCATCTATTGTTATGGCAGGGTCTGGTGCCACTCTAGCTGGTGTGTGCTGGTCTGTGGGGAGCTTCCTTCTGACGAACTTGGCGAGGTTGGGGAGTTGTTTGAAGGCCAGAAGAGGGGATTCAGGAAAGATTTCTTTCAGCAAGTTGTCCCCATCAAGTATGGGTTGTAATCTACTTCTCATAGAATGCGCCACCCAAATATCCCACAAAAACCTGCTTCAAGACCAAAAAAAATAAACTCAAACCCAAAAAACCCCTCTGAATGCACCTTCCTAGTTGTTACTTGGGAACCCGTACACTGTATCACCAAACAATTACAACCCAGACTTGATGAGGACAACACTGAAAGAAATCTTTCCTGAACCCCCTTTTCTGACCTTCAAACAACTGCCTGCCAAGCTCATCAGAAGCCGGCTTCCCACAGATCAGCACGCACCAAGTCAAAGCAGCACCAGACACTGCCACAACAACAAATGCAAAACCTGCAGCCATAGCTCCACTTCCACAATGATTAACAACCCCACACAAGACACCTTTCGAGATCCATGGGTCCTACACACGCCTATCACAACATGTGGGGTACCCCATCCAGTGCACTAAGTGCCCCAATAACGACTATTTGGATGAAACCAGACAATGAACTCAATGCTCTCAAATGAACTCACATAGGAAAAGGATAAAAGACAGAAACACCACATCACCTGTGGGTGAACACTTTTCACAAAGCGATCATTCTGTATCTGACCTATCAGTCCTCTGCACAACAATTTCAAAGGATGAGCCTGGGAACTTAAATTCATAACTTTGCTAGGTACTAAAAAACAAGGATTGAAGAGAGACACTAGATTAATGGCTTACTACAATGATCCCACCAACAAACCCACTAGCAACCCCCATCCAGCTGCTTCCTGCCCCTTACATTCCCTCTATGACTGCAGGGGTGTTAACAGGCCACTTCACCTTGAGTTGTCCCTTGAAATGTGTGTTAATCAGGAGTGGCCCTAGACATTTCGCCGCCCCAAGCACGGCGGCATGCTGCGGGGGGCGCTCTGCCGGTCGCCAGGAAGGCGGCAGGCAGCTCCGGTGGACCTCCCACAGGGTTTGGTGGACCTGGCACGCCTGCAGGAGGTCCACCGGAGCCACCTGCCGCCCTCCCGGCGACCGGCAGAGCGCCCCACACGGCATGCCGCCCCAAGCACGCGCTTAGCGTGCTGGGGTCTGGAGCCACCCCTGGTGTTAATATAGTCTAAACAATCTGTTTCACCTTGTATTTAACTGTGACACTCTGGGTACCTTTCCCAGACCTGGAGAAGAGCTCTGAGTAAGCGCGAAAGCTTCTCTCTCTCACCAACAGCAGCTGGTCCGATAAAAGATGTTTCCATCTAATGGTTGTTTGATGGTTTAGACGATATGAGTTGATGTTCTTGGTCGTTTCCAATGAATTGAATGGGCCATGGATAGAACTCCACTCTCATCCGAACGGTGGTCCCTCAATGTCAGTACAGAGGCATATTGCTGAGGGAGCTCACATGGCTACTGTCCCCGTTTTGTGGGTTGACATTTGGTCTCTGTGACTGGCAAACCAGCACCTTTCACCAGCCGTATATTTACATGAAATCAAAAGGCAAATAAAAATGCATTTATGTGCCAATTACATGATAGTGAGTGGAGCCGCTCACCACATAAACCTGGGCTCATCTTGACTATGGGTTTCCCTTTTCAGTTCACTGTTAAGGGGAGCTCAGAAGTTGCCGATGAACTTCTCATTAGTAGTATATCAGTGTTGCATTCCTTCACATAGATAATGCAGAAATTGCTCGAGGGAAGGCAAAACTATTTCAGCAAATGTCATTCCGAAATAAGTTAAATTAAACTAGTATCTGACAATAGTGAGCAGTAACATGACGACTCACATGGGACAAACAAGTGAAACATCATTTTTAGATTGGACAGCTTTGCTTTCCAGATCTGTTATTTGTAAGATGTTCCTGCTTGTTGTCATTTCCATAACAAGGAGGAGCCAATCTACACACATTCTGTACCTCAAATCATCTGTATTCCTGGGCAGAAGGGCACTGTGCTTTCCTTGAAAGGCATACCTTGATACGATGGTCCTCCTTCTCAGCTATTGTTGCCACTCTTATTAACATGGGATTTCTCCTGTCCACGGCCTCTAGCTTCGTGTTAACCTGGAATCCGTGGGCTGGACGCTGTAAGAGAAGATTTCAAGTGGAACTGTGAAAAGTCCATAATTTCAAGTCGTATAGTACTAGTTATCTTTTCTGGATAAATAGGTAAGTTCTTCCACATATCACAAACATTCCTTTGTAACTTTGAGACCCATTCCTGCAAGCCACTGACTGCTTTTGAGACCAAAATCAGGATTTCCTGATGGGTTATGGTGGCAATTTGCCAGCTGCCAAAGGCCACAAATGGGACAATCTGAGCAACAGAGAGGAGCTTTTCGTACTCCATACTGGTGGCAGATTTTATTTCCCTCTTAAAGCTTAAAAAAAAATAATTTAGACTTCTCAGGATAACCTTGACACCATAGATTTAAAGACGCAGGGCTATTAACCACCCTATCTCTGCATGCAGAACTCCTACTGGGATCCAGGGTATGATCCATTCACCTCCTCAGGTATTTTAGGACATTGGACAGCTCACTACTATGTAACTGAGTTAAATGCAGCCTAGGATGGTAGTGACTGAAAGACACCATCATCTGACAGCTCTCTTCCATAATTTAGGTGATGTGATTCGGCAGATCTCCTTTCAGTCACTTGTGAACATGTGTTCACATCACATAAACCCCTGTCAAAATTGGCAACAAACGGTCCTACTGCTGGTAGTCTCAGCACAGGCCATTAATTTAATGGGCATGGAGACCCTGCTACCATTGCATCCTAGATATAGTCCCTCCATCTCAGGGCTGACGTACACTGCATGCAGCATAGGGGAAGATGGCCCTGCTGTTACCAGTGCTGTTCCTTTTCTGCAGATAAACAGAGAAAACAAGTATCCCAGGCTGTCAATCTGGCACCTTTTACCAGCAAGAAAATCACTTAACGTTTTGAAGAGTTCTTGGTAATGTAGCCTCCTTGGCTTCAGGATGCAGCAATCTCTAGTTAACCCTTTGGATACTACACAAAGTCACATCCTCTCTCCATGGCAACTGGATGCAGGGCAGATTGCTGCTCTGACTCTGGGCTCAGAACAATTTCCAAAGCTGAAAAATACTACCTGTAAGAAACATTTACAAGTGCTACTCAATTCAAACCATTTGCAGCAGAGCCAGGACACGACACCCTGGAAGAACACCCTATTCCTTTTCAAACTATTTAACAAGTAAACAAAAGTCAGAAAAATCCCTGGGCATAATAGAATCCTCTGAGGGAGGGCAGACTGACTGACATGGAGGGTCCTCGAATGAAAATTCATAGGTAAGACAGAATTTTCCCTTTCTCTGTCCTCTCTATGTCAGACAGCCTTCACAGTAGGATGTAGAAAACAGTAAATCATTCCTATGGTGGGAACTGAAAAGGAACTTAAGGGCTACAGGGGCATCCTGTCCTGTAACATCCTTCTACCAAACACTGCACCAGCAGGAGTGAGGATGTTGACTCTACAGTATCTGAGAAAGTGTTTGAGAATGACGGGCCTCCTCAGAACACGTGTGTGATCTCTTCACCCACAAAGACCGCTGCTCTTTTCACACACTGCATAGTAACAAGAGGAGTTGTACCTGAGGCTTTGAATATCTTTGCTATATTTATTCCTATATTTATTCTGTTCACATCGAACCTGCATTTCTACATCCTTAGGATGTTTGGATTCAACCAGAAGGGCAACATACCACTTTCTATTGTGCGAGGCAGACTTTCGTAACTTTGGAGATGTGGAGCTGGTTAGTTCACTGATAGACCATGTTTGACAGAGTGTGTAACTGCACTTTCATTGACAGCAAGCTCCAAAAACCCCTTAGACCAGGAGGTAGCGAACAGGCAAGATACTTTCAGTGAGAAAAGGAAGAGACCTACTAGCTATGAAGCTGAGAGGCGGCTTTATTATGACTTGTAGCCTACAGATCAAGATCATGGCAGGGAACTGCCCATTGCAGGAGGACTGGTAAGAGTAGTGGTCCTCCGATGTGTGTTATGCGACTGCGATGAGATTATCATAGGTTTCTTACAGTGCAATATGCCTGCAGTCATTGACTTGTCTTTCCAAAAAGTGCTGGTCTTGAGCCCCCCGGTAAGGTCATCTGGTAAAACCAAGAGTGTTCTTTGTTTCAGCTGACCTTGCTCTAATGTGTCCGTTGTAACCCCAACATCTAAACCTCAAGTGACACAGACATAATTAATTAATTTCCTCCAAGACAAGAGGGTGTTTATCACTTTCTTAGAATGAGTGACTATAGGTACATCATCTCACCTTCCCAGTTGATGGGCTAGGTAGCACTGGATTTTGATTCAGGATAAGTCCCTGTTGAAGAGAGAGTGTGTGTGTTTACATATATAGTTTGAGAGGAAGTTCCAGTTATGTCTAACTCAGGTTTGAGAACCAAGACCTGAAGGTGGTTATAATCACAATCTTCTTTACCATCTTTACTTTCAGTGGCTGAAGGGGGAAGGCATAAGGGAGGGTTTTTCAACACGTCTGAGATAAGAGGATGACGGCCTCTACTTTTGAGTCTCTCTTCCTCATATAGCACCTCTTTTGGTTTTCCTACTGAACTTGGATGCAAATAGGTTCCTCAACAGGCTGCCGACCTGGCCTGTGACGCACTGCAAGGCGAGCTGATCAAGACTGCATTCCCTCAGTTCTGAAAGTGTCTTGCTGAGCTGACTGACCCTGACTTTCCTTCTTGGCACTGAACCCTGAGGAAAAGAGAGCTTCTGCCCAGCACAAGAACAAGGTTACTTCTCAAAGCAGAGCTGAAGGTTTTCTGCATTCTGAGCAGTTACGTATTCACTGGATTTCTGAAGAATCATCTGCTGTAAATGGAGGAGTGTCTGACGGCCCAAAGCATGAGACAGGTTATACTCCATGACTCCTCCTTGGACCACTCCCCTCTCCCTCAAGTTGTATAGGAGTCCAGATGTGTTCCCACTACATGGGATCTAGTATCTATACTGAGGATCAGCTTCTCCAGACCCAACAGGAGGTAGCTGTTAAATATAAAGAAGTAATCGTTTTCTAGGTAAATTCAATTAATTTGAAGAAATTTGGACCATGTATCTAGATATAGTTGGATTAAAAAATGTTGAGACGGCTCGAAGAAATCAGTCCTCCATTCTTCCTAACTCCTCATCTTTTTCCTTCCCCCACCCCTTCTTCCTATTCACCTATGTTTTCTCCTGTTTTATTACTGTTACCCTTCTCCTAACATGTTGTGTCTGTGTAGTATTGCCTGGTTTTGTATTGTCTGGTCTTGCAGCCTTGACAAGTTGTAACTCTGCATAATTCTACTGGAGATCCCATAGAGCATGTGGTATTTGAAACATATACAAGCTGCAGGTCATTTACCTTTTTGTACTTTTCATTGTCTGGTTCTTTATGGAAATCAATACAGAATTAATCACACACACAAAAATGAATTCATCAAGAGATGCTAGTACTGGATCTGGACCAAGATCTTTATATACTCATTTGCTGCAATTGCTGGCTGGAAGCAAAGCAAGAATTGTGCCAGGTCTCCACACATGAGCCCAGGAGCTGAGTCAGAGATTTTAATCTCAGCAGATGTGTGCTAATGTTGGATAAATCAGACACTATCTTTTTTCCATCTCTCTTCTGAAATAAAGAATGGCTTTGACAATAACTTATATGCTAGAGTTTTATGAGGGCTGTAATTGGCCCTTCCACTTGTTTGCTCAAAGTCATGCTTCTGAAGGCTTTTGGCAATGGCTGCTAGACCCTGCATAACATAACGAGAAGGTCACTGGACAAGGGTAGACACATATTCCTTTCACTTGAAGAGAGGGATGACATTGGCATTTGTGCCTTCCTGTGTAGAAGTTACAACTCTACACTGAGATGCTTCTATTGCAGCAGGAAGCTAAAGTATCTCTGGGTGACTCGCCCTGATTGTAACTCCAGGAGGATTATTTTCATATTTCTAAACCTTTGGGAAGACAATGACGGATTTCAGTATTTCTACCTGGAATACTGATCTCCTTATGGACTTGTTGAGAGAACTGAGATATAAAAGAGGCTGGAAGCCATTGTTTCTCTTTGAATCACAAAGAATCTTGCCCTCTTTCCAAAATATCTGTCTCTCCTTGGAACTGGTTCTATCGTTCCAACATGGAGGAGATGGACTATTGCACCGTTAGTCTTCTGATGCTGTGAAGGGTCTTTAGTGTTTTATTTTAATTAACTTTGGGGAAAGCATGAACTTGACCCTGGGATAACTAGAGACTTCTATTGAGCATCCTTCCCTGATTGCCTCAAGTATCCATTTTCTGAGGGCCCATCTTGAAGTACGCCTCGTAAAAGGGGGGAGTGGTTCAGACTTGAGAAACCCAAAACCAAGAGAAGCTTTTGGGACTGGACGGTTTGGAATCCCAAACGTGGTCTTCCAACAGCAATGGCCTCTTCCTCATGTATAATCTCTATGCTAGGACCTGAAGGAGCAGTACTTCAAAGGGAACACTTGTTGGGATAAGATAGTTTGAAGTTTCTCTCACTGGAAAGAGGGAGGGATTCATTCTCTTGTCTAAAACCGCAGTGGCTACTTTGTCTCCACACTCCCCAAATAGTTTACCAATAAAATATTTCAAGTGAAGCCACAGTTACTTCTGGGACACATCTCTGGAAATTCTGAATGTACTACAAATGTAGCCAGCTGAAGCACCAATGCTGAAAAAGCCACTAGGGAAATCTAGTTTTAAGTAGATTTTATGTAGTGTTTTTTCCAGGGCTTTTTTGCCCACTCACGACTCCCCAGTTGCGCACAGACCTCCATGATAAAAAAACTTCAGCCAATACCCTCAGCGCTGAGGCTGCTGTATCCAAGTTTAGCCTGAGTGATGATCTTATTCTCTTGTCCGTGTGTTTGGCAGGAATACTCCCTCAGCTGGTATGATTATGCCCATTAATAAGGAGGCTGCAGCAGGCTTAACTTTAGGCAGAGTAATGAAGACCCTTTTAATCATTAGGTACAAGTAAGTCTTGAAAGTGAATTCCTACTCCACCTTCATCAGACCCTCATAAACCAGGTGAGGAAGAATTACACAGCTCCTGGTCAACTCTGCCAGTTTTTCTAAGGATTTTTTTTTCCTGTTTCATTTTCTAACAACACAAGCACCTGTGAAGTTAGTCCTCTATTCAGTCTTAATTCTAAAAAGCTAGCTGAAAGTCTGGGGTCTCTCGCTAGCTTTACAAATTTCTCCTCTTAGGAGGCTCTAGTGGGAAGATTCTCTTGCTGGAGGTGCTAAGACTTTGTGCTGTCCCATTAGGAGCTGATTGTGAACAATGTCCGTCAGGTCCTGGGCCAAATCCCTTTGACAAGGTGAGGGAGGGGCAGAGGCGGGGGGAGAGTGCATTACCAAGGAGACTGAAAGGCCAGTCTGTAGGCATGTATCCTGAAGGAAAATTACTAGTAGTCACTCCCTCTTGTAGGCCTCCTGGAGACTGGAAGGGGAGAGGAGATAGCTCCATCTCCCATGGAAGGGGATCGCTTCATCTGCTGCTGGCTCCAGGCTGAGTGAGCACTGACCACACAGCATGAGCAGTGAGCTGGAATCAGTGGAGACTGGCTCTGGTATCAGAAAGGTTGCAGCCGCTGACACCTTTCATGGCAGCTGAGCTCCTGTAGGCAGAACAGCTTGTAGGGAGGATGGACCTTGTCAACCATCTGAGCATGGACCTTGCTTACAGGCTGGCTGGGAGCAGGGCTTTGCTCCTCTGGGTTGTTGCTGTGGGACTTCACATTCCCCTGATATTCAGGGGACTCCAGCGAACGTTTCCTCCTTGGCAAGCCATGGGAATAGGGGTCGCATGCCTAAGAGGTGTAAGGGGAGGGGGCTTTGGAAAAAACAAAAACAAAGCTACCTTCTGATTCCATGCAAATGTTTCTAGCCTGCTCTCAGTCAATGAAGGGAGCTTTCATGTGGCCTGCCTGACAGTCTCAGCATGGACCTCTCACTCGCTGGCTGAGAGCTTCCCCTTGGTCCCAGGAGCCGCCTGATGAGTGTCCCAGGAGATTGCTGTCTGTATCTGCTATTTCTATGGGTTAGGGGAGGTGCGGCTCTTCATACCCTTCTCACAAAGCCAAAAGATTTTTTTTTTTTTTTAGTTTAGCAGTTTTGAGGAGAAAACTTCAAAGCCAATGAAGAAATAGAGACATTCAGTTAAAAATCTTTTACAAATTGTTCAAAAGCTCCTCGCCAAAGGGAGCCCAGGAGTCTGCCATGTCTGGGGCTTGGAGATAGGATTCTGGAGAGTCCTCCTGAGGGGCCATGCTAAACCCAGACTCAGCAAAGATCCGGCGTGCCTCAGTGGCGTGGAGATGGGGAATGCCCCACTGTGAAGCCTGCCTGACATGGATGGGACTGAGAATGGTACACTCTATAGTAATATTCTGACCCAGTGAGACAAAAGAACTTCACCAACCAGTTTAAATGCTCTTGCTGGGGCTGCCTGGGAACTGGTTTCTTCCAAATATTTCTCCCATGAAAAGCTTTTGGAATCCTTGTATTCTGGAAAAGATGAAGGACTATCTTAAGCGTTAAATTATAAAAAAACCCCAATCAACTACAAAACCACCACCACCACCACCACCACAGGAGCACGGCTATGTAACACGTGGCTATTCTGTGAACTGAGCTCTCACAAAAGATGGCAGATTGACATCCTTGCAGAATTAAGCCACCTGTTTATTCACACAGAAAATTTACAGTACAGGCAGTAGCAGTGCAAACTTCCAGCACACAGACAAAGCAGCAAAGAGTCTTTTGGCACCTTATAGACTAACAGACGTTTTGGAGCATGAGCTTTCGTGGGTGAATACCCACTTCGTCGGATGCATGACAATGAGCCTCAACCCACATTTGAAGAAACGAGAGTAGTTCATTTCTTTATTGCGCCACCAATTCTTGGTCTCTTAAGTAAGTTGCCAAATAAAGCCAGTCATGGGTTTTTGTGATATGAACTGAGATCACCAAATTCATTTCCTATATTGCAGGCTTCTGAACAGCTGTCAGATAGTAGAGACTTTCCACCACTTCCTACCGATCCATGGGCTGGATGCAAATTAGCAGCCTGGAGGGGAAAGGCTCCATCTCTCCCATTAACTTCCTGAGATTATGGTAAACTAATTTCCTGTATTTCAGCCACAGTGGGATCTGCTCTCCTTGGCAGCACACTGCAAACTACATTTTAAAAAAGCGTTCTACATCTTTTTTTTCTATCCCTGCTATTTATCACCATCTTAGTAGCCTGAATTTGAGAGTCTCGGTGTTGTTCCCATTAGACAGCCGTGCACATCACAAAACTACACAACTGGCAAATTGAGGAGTCAAGAATTGAACAGAGACTAGCTTTCCATTGTGAAGGAAGCTCATACTCCCACCGATGCTGCTAAACCTATTAAGCAAATAAAAGACTTCATGCTACAAGGCTGTCAATCCAGCACTAAGTGGACATGATTTTTTTTAAGCAAGAAAACAAAATCAAAACAAGAAAACCTGCTAAAGCCTGAAAACAACACAATTTCCCTGCAGATTTTATCCTTTCCATTTGCTAATATCTCAATTTCAATGCAGAAGAAACATACAGGACTCCAATCTTTCCAGGAATCTTTGAGAGCATGAGACTGATCCTCTTTTTTCCAGCTCGTCTTCAAGGAAATACTGCATCTACCTCCAAAGGCCTCCCCCCAAAAAATTCAATTCATTTCCAAATGACCAAGCCCTCTCTCAGTGGCTTGAAAGAGCAATAGAAATCAAATATAGTTGTACTTCAGTGTGCATTAATAATAACCCTGTTCAGCCAATAAAAGAAAGGGTACTGAATAGAACTCGTAACTTGCAAATTTATAATTATGCAGAAGACAGAGCTTGCAGGTCTTCTGACTGAAGCAAGAAACACAATCCTGCTTTTAACATACCAGGTGGTGTTGTCAGTGGGGTTCCAGTTTCTTGGCAGTAACCAACAGGACGAATATATGGGCTGCTAGCATCACACCTGGATCAAAAGGAAAGAATTGGCTCTAGTCAACTTTAATGTGAGAAGAAACACAGCAGATCAAATCCCATCTGATGTTTCTTTGCTGGGGCAGCAGATGCTTTTAGCATGTGTGATCATGATGTACAGCACAAGCGCTTCCTGGTTGGAATTCACAAAAGCTACATTTTCAAGAACCGACATTCAAGTTGCCCCAGCAAGACAGGTGAATACTAAAGAGCCAAAGTATGTGTTTGTGTAGCTAACGCAGACTTTCTAAAGGCTGTTCTTTGAAAAACGAGCCCACTGAATTAGTCTGGGCACAGATTTTCAAAACACACAAAACAAGCAAACAAAAAAAATGTTAAAACACATACCATAAAAAGCCTATGCAAGAAATAAAAGCTATGGCGCGGGAGGGGGATGATTTGAAGACTTGAGCTTAAAACTGTGTGCATATTTCATTAACTGAACCTGAAGCCAAGTGGAACTTGCCTGGCTTCTGATTTGGTTACAAATCCAAAACTTGGTCCAAGTACCTGAAATCCTGAGAGAACATGGCCCAAATTCTGAGAAAGCCCCTTCTTTCCCATGGGTTCTGGAGAAGGGACTGATGGTTTCATGCCAAACCAGGCAAAACAATGCAGCTTCAGCCAAATTTTGCTTTGAAGGTTTTTTTGTTTGTATCTAAGTTTGCCTTCCTGAAGTAAGAAACAACTGGGAAAAGAGTGTAACACTAAAGAAACCACCACCACACACAGAGCTGATGGGTGCAAATCGAAATGCTTTGTATTGCTTTCACAGATCAACAGCTAAGTTTTTTAGAAATTAAACTAAAGATTGGACACACTTCTATAGTGTAGATTGGGATTATATGAAATGCAGAGGAAAGGTGTTTCCTTTACAAATATTCAATATGGTCTCTTGGTTAGCTGGGACCAGGACTCAGGAGACACTCACATGGAATGCGGCATGAACATAAGAACATCAGAACATAAGAATGGCCATACTGGGTCAGATCAAAGGTCCATCTGCCCAGTAACCTGACTTCCAACAGTGGCCAATGCCAGGTGCCCCAGAGGGAATGAACAGAACAGGGAATCATCAAGTGATCCATCCCCTGTCGCCCATTCCCAGCTTCTGGCAAACAGAGGCTAGGGACACCTTCCCTGCCCATCCTGGCTAATAGTCATTGATGGACTTATCCTCCATGAACTTATCTAGTTCTTTTTTGAACCCTGTTATAGTCTTGGCCTTCACAACATCCTCTGACAAAGAGTTCCACAGGTTAACTGTGCATTGTGTACATTCCCTTTGTTTGTTTTAAACCTGCTGCCTATTAATTTCATTTGGTGACCCCCTGGTTCTTCTGTTATGAGAAGGAGTAAATGACACTTCCTTATTTACTTTCTCCACACCAGTCATGATTTTATAGACCTCAATCATATCCCCCCTTAGTCTCTTTTCCAAGCCAAAAAGTCCCAGTCTTTTTAATCTCTCCTCATACGGAAGCCGTTCCATACTCCTAATAATTTTTGTTGCTCTTTTCTGAACCTTTTCCAATTCCAATATCTTTATTTAAGATGGTGTGACCACATCTGCATGCAGTACTCCATGGTATATCCACATCTTGATTTATATAGAGGCAATATGATATTTTCTGTCTTAAATTATTAAAATTAAATATTCACCATCTACAAAAAAAGCACCCTGAGATTCTCAGATGAAAAGTGCAATAAAAGAACAGGACATAATTTTCAAAAAATGAGTAAGATCCTGATCAATTCAATGGATTTAAAAGGGAAAGACTTCCGTGGACTTCAATATATTCACAGAAGGCAGTGAGACATGGGTCTCCACCCAAGAATGGTGACAGCTGGAAGCCAGAAACCTTTAAGAGGATGGCCCTTGAAGGACCATGAAGAGAGAAATACAGGTGCAGTTACCTCAAAACTGTGACAAGGCCACTTATTTAGAAGCCTGAAAATGGATTCAGGAGCCCCAAAGCACTCACACTTTAAAATCTTAGCAGTTAAGTATTAGAGATCATGTACTTTATGGCAAAATGTTACAAGGGGAAAAATATCACAGTATTTGAGGATAAAGTTTGGAAATAGTTTTCTTTACCAATAGTCATAGCTCTTGTCCCAGTTGTCGAAATGAATTAGCAGCCGGTTATCCAACGTATCAGCGATGGTTGCCACGCACATCAAAGATGGATTCTTTTTGTCCACTGCCTCTAGTTTCATTCCCACCCGAAAACCAGATGGTGTGACAGGCTAAGGAACAGCACAGAGGGAAAAGGCATGTCGAGCTCTATGCCAGGTCATTTAAATTACTATTCCAAGCCTATTTGGTTCAGGTTATTTAAACAAAATACTGTAGTAGTAGAAAACAATATCATACTGTAACTACTTGCTTGTCAGAACATCTGTCAAGAGGGTTAAAGCCCAGATTTCCATGTGTTCTGGCAACAATGCCTATGATTTCTAACAATAGGTTGGTGCAATCTGAATAATACTTATGTTCAATTACACCAGAGCCAGGCAGTTCAGAGACAGAGGTACAGAGGGCCCTTCTGATGATGAGTACGGATACTAGCATTGCAAGCCCTACCATATTAATGGAGGAGGATAAGTCAGATGTGGCTTGTGAGAATCTCCAGGGTATACAGGTGGGTCAGTCCAAAAAGCAGAGCCAGAATTACATGCTAAGGCCCCGATCCCTCTAAAGCAAATCCTCCATCCTTTTGCAATATCAGGGTAAGAATACTTTGATTAGGCTGAATGGGAAATGGCGCTGAGCAAAGAAACCAGGAGACCATTTGACTAACTCAGGATGGGGAAAAAAAAAACCCAATGGCGGTGAAGACAGAAAAACAACAGAGATCTCGATAAGCTTGAAAGCTTGTCTCTTTCGCCAACAGAAGTTGGTCCAATAAAAGATATTACCTCACTCACCTTGTCTTTCTAATATCCTGGGCTCAACACAGCTATAACGACACTACAAACAGAGATATGTACAGGGATGAACACCTTTGTGTATGGTGCTGAATAAACAGGACTTGTGAGATTCTTAAGAGTACAGGGAAGTATCACAAACATCTAGAAGCTGAGGCCCCGAGCGAAAACGGAGTATTACAATGTATTTAATTAATGCTAATGTAAATCAGCAGAAAAGAGATCAAGGAAGAGGGCAAATATACAGTCTCTGTCTGGGAAGTTAGTGAATGTTGGGGGGGCTTGGGGTGGAGAAGTAAGAAAATTACTCTGGTTTCTCATCCTACAAATAAATTGCTGTGGGAAACTGCTCCCATATGACTCCACCAAGTTCTTTAGTGTTACAGCTTCTGTCCTGAGCATATAAAAAGGACACGTTTATATTCTGGCCAAAGTTTTAGGCAGTGCTTACTTAATATCAGTCGTATTTTAAAAGACATTATACCCGATGCCACCACTTACTGTGCTGAGGGTCTTGAAAAGGTTTTTTGGGGCTGCTTGAGCTTTGCAATTCTTCAAATACAAAACCCAATTAAATTCCCCTTCCTTGTAACCTAGAAAAAGAGATCAGAGATTGTTTTACATTGTTCCTGCTATATTCAGATTGGTTTTTCAAAAATGGAAATAACCTAGAGAAGGATTTGAACTTTGCATGATACCTGCCCTTGTACAATCTTCAGGGGTTAGGCATTTCCGTTAACACATTACTCCCTCTTTTACTGCACTGTCTAATCATTAATCTGAAACTTCAAATGTTTCTAAGAAATGGAATGCAAGAAAGAAAGCGTAAGTTGTGAACAAAGATATTCATTGATTTGCATGCTCACTTAATAAAGAGTTACTAATTACTTTGACTAACAATGCCAAACCCTGGGAATATCAGTAAGAAATTGGTTTGCTCTTCTGGCAATTATCTTCACACTTCAAATAATTCAAAGTGGGTTTGACATGAAACAAAGCATGGACACTAAGGGCAGCCAGTTCACAGCAAAATGCATTGCTTCTTGTACAGGTTTATTTCTCCACGTACCTTTCGGAGAGAGCAGCTTGTGACTTGTCTTTTCACACCAGCCAACAGGGTGGATATCTGGAGAGTCAGCATTAACCCAGAAGTCATAGTACTCAGAATAACCATCAAAATGTAACCGCATCCTGTATCCCTGCACCTACAAGCACAAGAGATTGTATTCTCTTAAAGGGACACTGACAAGTGACAAAAATACTAGTTTTAAAAGCCATTAACTCTCTTCCCTTTGGGTTTGTAAAACTGAAAGGAAATGTAAAAAACTAATTTTCTTTAGAAAATTCAGTTTTACTTTACTTTACTTTACATGCTCTTTGCTTATTTTTCCCTTTACACTCAGGGCTGGTCTACACTACCATTTAAGTCCATCTAACTTACGTCACTCAGAGGTGTGAAAAAGCCCTGCCCCCCTGAAGCGGCGCACGTTTCGCACTGTCCACACCAGCGCTATGTCAGTGTGAGACACTCTCCCGCCGACATAGCTTCCGCTTC
The DNA here is from genome assembly GCF_016161935.1 of Mauremys reevesii. Classification (NCBI taxonomy): domain Eukaryota; kingdom Metazoa; phylum Chordata; order Testudines; family Geoemydidae; genus Mauremys; species Mauremys reevesii. The sequence continues at coordinate 11,584,082 of NC_052645.1, read as the reverse complement.
TTGTCAAGGCGGAGTAATGATGCTGACGGCAGAGCGCTCTCCCATGGGCATAGCGTGTCTTCACCAGACATGTTACAACGGCACAGCTGCCGCGCCGATGTAGTGCTGTAGCGTAGACTTGCCCTCCGTTTGGACAATGTAAAATAAGACTTGTCAGTTTCATTTTCTTGTTCTCCTACTGTAGCCCAACACTGCAATGTTTTGGGTGGCACATGCTGCAGGGAACTGCAGAGGGTCCGGTCCAACCCAACCCAACCCAGTTTTTCAATGCTTTAAAAAGACACTGTGAAAATATTTCTATTCATATAGGTTTTACGAAGCCTTAAGTCTCGGTTTGAAATCCACTGGGATTGACTGGGGCACTGTGGAGGGGGAAGCCCTCTTGGACCACAGTCTGGGTCTCTGGCTCTCACAGAGTTCTCCCCCTGCTTGTGGTATACAAGAGTTTCTTCAAACAAAGGAAAAGGGAGGGGTCTTTCCCTCTCCCTCCCCCTCCCTGGGGACCGGGAGAATTAAAGTTTAAAAAAAAAAAAAAAGTATTCAACCTCTTAGGCAGTTTCTCCAACACCTTTCTGTGGGTCTGCTTTTTAGCATTCTTGATCAAGGCTAGGGGACATCTTTATGCCCTCACCTTTCAGTAACCCTACTCAGCACCTGGTCTATACAGTTTCAGGAGTGGCAGGGTCCCCGACTATCTTCCTCTTCACTGATCTATTCCTGTAGTCAGTTGTCTCTGAGGCATAGCAGTCATTCCCCTAATTGCCACCCCTTGCTGTAACAGATTTTCCCCTTTTCAGCCTCCTCCCCTGCCAGGCAGAGCAAACCTTGTAGGTGTGTCTGTGTTGGCTTATTTTATCCATTGTTATTGTGTCCATTGTAAATGGTTCCCTGGTTGTTCCCCCTGATTTGAGCTAGTACAGACATTCTGTTTCCAGCTTGCTGATCCATTTACTTCCCTAATCCTGTTTCCCACAAAACGAGGCCTCACCCATGTCCAATTACTCTTGTCAAACCAGGCCTGCAGTCTGGTTAGTGCTGGGTGAGTCCAGAGAAGCTCATTAGCTTCCCCTCTCTTAAGATGAGGGTGTGCCCCTTACAGGTACGCACTGGAGTCAGAATTATTTATGTAACAGCTGAAGGATATGGTCCCAAATTTAGATCATCAACTACATTCCTCTGGTTTTCAGCTCAAACTTCTCCCAACCCTTACATTACTTGGCTTGCTTTATTTTTTTTTAAACAATCTCAAAGATTATTTCTTTAACGAGTCCTCCTTAGACTTCTGATGTTGTTTTCTAATGAAAAGGAAATCAAATCCAGGAAAAACAAACAATTACCTCAGCAATGGTGAGGACACAAAATAAAGATGGGTGTCCAGGATCCAGTCCCTCTAACTTCATTCCAACTTTAAATCCATTCCTAGTTTGTGGGAAGGATTGATACTGTGGGGAAATTAACGTTGGAAGAAAAAAAAATTTATTTCACTTTTAGAGAGAGAACTTATTTCAGAATAGAATCATAGAAGATTAGGGTTGGAAGGGACCTCAGAAGGTCATCTAGTCCAACCCCCTGCTCAAAGCAGGACCAATCCCCAGACAGATTTTTGCCCCAGATCCCTAAATGGCTCCCTCAAGGATTGAACTCACAACCCTGGGTTTAGCAGGCCAATGCTCAAACCGAATAGTCACCAGAAACACTAAAGACTTCTGGTTTTCAGTTTAGCAAAAACTATCATCACTAGAAATCACTTCAGTGTTATCCTTGCATAATTTTGAATTGTTTCCCATGACCGGATGCAGGTGCCCGCAACTGTTTCCTGTTCTGTATCCCTTTTAAAATGAGAAGTGATGTCCAACGGTCAAGCACAGTTATATGGATCAAAAATAGCATCATCATGTGTCCCTAATATATCTGCAGATGACATTCTAAACACTCACTGTCAAAGTATCTGATTTTTTTAAGAACTAACTTGGAAGTCTGTTTTAATTAACTACAGGTACAAGCAAATCTTTTTAAATGTTCCAAGGCAAGTTAAATTTGTACATAAAGGACCCTTTATAGGGCCCAATCCAGAAGGCCTGCCACAGGAAAAACCTTTGGGGACTTTTGCCTGTTTCAGGATTGGCCCCGTACTACAGTCATTACCCCAACAGAGCACATTCATTCAGGACTAGCTGCTCTGGAATAACTCCATGTGTGGATGTTCCTATTCTGGAATAAGAGTGCCTTGTTCTGGTTTAGCTTAATCCACTTTAAAAAAAAAGTGTCCACACATGCAGTTATTTGGGAATAGTTTTTGCACTCTAAATTCACATCCAACCTCAATCCAAATTAACTTTCAACTATAGATAAGCCTAAAGAATAAGTTCTCTATAACTGGAACTGCAAACAGCTTACTGCAATACAGTAAACCTTAAAAGATTTTCCTTTCGCTTTATGGTGGTCTCAGGCCTACAAGTTGCTGAGTACCCTCTACTGCCAACAAAGTCGGTGGGATTTGTGGGAGCTCAGCACCCTACGGGGTCGGGGCCTATAGATAAAGTTTCATCATATCCAAGTTCTCTGTACTCTGATTTAGACACAGCAACTGGATGCTACTTCTCCCCTCACTTGTAATGATTGCCTCTTAATAAGATAATCTATAACAGTCCAAGATTCAAGGATCCCATTAATTTTAACAGTGTTTTAATTAGTAAGGCTAAAATCAGCATCACACAACCACCAGTCATGAGCAGGACATATAAAAAGATACTAAACTGCCCCTCTCCAACGTGACTGAGTGATCTGCTAATAGCTGATTTACTCATAACTAATTGAAGCAGACTAGAACATTATTTGCAGCCAAGATCTAGTGCAAGGACTATATAAAGGGAGTGTAAATGTCACCTAGTCCCACTGTTGCCTTAAAAGAAAAATAAGAGATTTAAAACAAATCAAATATTAGCCAATCATCTCGGAAATCTAGAGGATTAACTCTTCCTGCCCTGAATTAACTTCAGTCATAATATTTTGCCCCTTTAGACTATTTTTCAGAGAATCTCAAATTGTTTAACAAGCATTAACTAATTGAGCCTCACAGGTTTTCCATGGGGGAACGTACATTATTATATTTGTTTTTAGTGTGGGAAACAGTTTTCCTGTCCCACAAAGTTTTTTGAAATTTCAAAAATTTTCCCTGTCCTGAACTGGGACAAAGTCAAAATTCTCAAAACTTTTCACAAACCAAAAATCCAAAAGTATTTTTTGTTCAGGTCAAGCAAAACATTTCATTCTGATTTTGACTGCTTTTTATTTATTTATTTACTCAAATTGAATTAACTAACTTTTAAAATATGTCTGTCTGAACCAAAAATCTGCAAGTTTGTATTTGTTAAGTGTCAAAATGGAATGCTTCAACAACTTCAAAACTGTTTATCCCGCCACATTTTTTTGAACTGTAAATTTGTTGAAATCAAAGCTTTCCCGCAAAAAGTTTGTGATGATTAACTGGCATTTTTCAATGAAAAAATGTTGAGTCAAAAAACTGCTGACCAGCTTTATTCATTTTACAGGTAGGGAAACTGAGGCAGTAAGGTTGCATGACTTGTTCAATCTGCAGCTGTGGGGTTCTATTCTTGACTCGCTGCGTGTCCTTGGGAAAACCACTTAACACCTCTCTGTATCCCATTTCCCCATTTGTAAAGTGAAAGTGGGGATAACAGTGCTTGCTCCCTTTTGCAAAGGACTGTGAGATCTACAAATGAAGAGTGCTTTAGGGGCAAAATATTATTATTGCAATGCAGCAAAGTCAGCAGTACAGCTGGAAATAGAACGCAGGAGTTTTGACAAGCCCCCTCCCTCGAACCATCACAACACACAGCCTCCGTAGAAGATGCATAGCGTGGGGTTTTTTTGTTTTTTTTTTACACCACTTATGGTGCTAGAAGTCAACATTTTTATGCTACCTGCTTATAGCAACCCGAGCACTACTTGCAACTAGTGGTGTCAGGGAAGTCCCCAGTTCTGGCACCAAGGGGTTAATAATTTGGTGATGCTGCATTAGAACTATCAAAGCAGAAAAAGCATCCAAGGGCTGCCAACCTCTTTGAACAGTTTTAGGGGAGCAGCTGGCATCCGTTCCTCTTCCAAGTAAGAAACCCAGTTCCACACCATCTTCTTTCCAGGAACAACTGAATAATCAAAAACAGAAAGAGAGAACATTTATCTCATGGAGGACAGAATGCTGAATGGAGAGCTGCCATCTCCTCCCTTTCCTTCCCACTCACTGAACGGCCACTACCACCATCTGGAGCAGATCCAAATGCCAGCCCAGCCTTCCTTGAATGCTTAAAGAGCAGGTAACAAGAGCCTCAGAGGAGCTCAAAGCTCAGTCTGGGGGCCAAACATCTGGTGACTGCTATCCCCATCACTTTTAATTGCTGGTGAACTACACTAAGCAGCTACCCATCTTGAAGAAAATACAAACCCCAGGCAATAGTTTGACTGTATCTATTTTTCATTAGAAAAAATTATGTTAAATTATATGCCAATTAGTTGTGGCACACAGGCTGCTGGCAAGTTGCCACTGGAGTGTTGGTGCTGCAAAGCTGGGACAGCACTAGAACGGGAACTTCAAAAGGAGGAAAAGAATTTCTCCACCCAATATCTCGAAGCACGAATAAGGGTGGGGTTAAAACTAAAAACAGCACAGGAAAGGCACATAGCAGCTGAAAACAAACTCAAAATCAATCAAATGAAAAACCAAACAAACTTTTGTTTAGCAAATATATTAGTACATGGATAATGAATACAATCACAAAGCAGGTGTCTGGATTCAGGCTAGTAGAACCACACTAACAAAGAAGAAAAAGTTACATTTTAAATGGATATTAAAAATTACCCCAAATTATCTATGACTATCTCCCTTCAAGTATATAATAAATCTCAAACCCATCACCTTCAAAATCTGTAAACAATTCCCTATTTATTTACATTACAACTTCTATTCAGAATTTGCTGCGTACAGGTGTGAGCCAAAGCTCATTGAAATCAATGGGAAAAGACTCCTACTGACTTCACTGGGCTTTGGATCAGGCCCACGCTTTTGAGGTTCTTATCCTGTGCCAAACACAATGTAATATTCCACCTGATGCACTGCAGAAGGTTGATGTACAAAAAGCGGAATAGGTGCCTAACAAAGGTAACTATTACTCTGAAAGGGGAATGGGCTCCACTGACCTTGTTTTTTCTGTTTACAATGATCCATTTTGTAACAGCTGGTAAAGTTTGCAACCAATGAGAAAAGAGACCATGAGCTCAGCTCACCTTGTTTTAGAGGTTTAGTATTTCTGCGACTTTTCATATTATTTGATTTATTCTTCTCCTAGACACAGATTTAAAAAAAAAAAAAAAAAAAAAGTTTAGCCACATTGTTGTCTCTCCCCGAGTGCTCATTTCACAATGTAGGTATGATAAAGATGTAACATGTTACTAACAGAAATATTCTTCTTAAATCAAACCTGTGAGTGCATTACAGTAATAGCAGGATCTTACATATACAGCTACTTTTACCCTAAAGAATCACAAGGTGCTTTACAAATTGTTTCCACCAAAGATCATTTAAATAAGTCACGTGGTATAGTAAAGACTGAACTCTCTATTGTAGTGGATTGGATTCATTGTCTGCACTGAAGGATTTGTAGCAATAAGCAACCTTATTACTATGCTACACATTAGATTCACACAAATTTGTGTCCATCTGTGCTAGTGCGTGGATACACAGAAAGGATATTCACCAGCCACTGAAGGAAATAGAAGTTCCAAGTAACTGCTGTCACAAAGACACCTCTAGAAACTGCATTTTGTCTTTAAACATCACAGATTATGTCCGATAACTTGTAAACTACAAAAAAGAAATACTAACATCACGTTAGTTCACCCAGGGTTGTCACTTCTTGAAGCAAAAAGCAAGAAAGGCAAAAATTGAAAATCAGAGCCAAAATATGTCCCATGCCCTTTAAAAGTTTTTTTTATAAATTGGGGAGGGGAAGAGAAAAGGAGAGATGGAAGAAGGAAAGTAGTTTTGGCGTTTTGCATACAATCCCTCAAATAACAGCTGAACTATGGGATAAATTAAACTGTACGCACCATTAGAAACTTCAGCTGGTTCACCAGTAACTGCTCCAGCTGAGCTCAGTGTTACAAAACAAGCAAAACACATGAATACAAATAAAAATACTCTGACATGGCAGCCTGCATATCAAGTAGCAGAGTATGGACCTTTCAAACAGAGGAGTTCTAGTTTTATGAACACTAATCTTGTGAACGGCTTCTTTCCCTTGATCAACAAGGCACGCATGAGTATATACTTGAACAGCAAGCAGAGGTCACAAGCACTCAGAGGATGGGTGTATCAACCTTTCCTTGCTCTGGTGAAAGTGCCTTCGTAACGGACAAGTCATGTCTCAGAAACTGTTTTGCAGTGTTTTGAAGGACAAGAAGAAAACCATGCAGTGCAACTCCTAAGTTTGAAAAGACTGAGGGAATTGGTGGCAAAGAGATGCAATTTTCTCAAACAAAAAATATCAGCGATTTATTTCACCTGTGACTTCAGGCACATTACAGTTTTTCCAACACTGCTGGGATATTTTTGTTTTCCCACTATTAGTCTCTAGATATTTTAATGTACAGAAAGGTCTGCAGATAGCACATCTAATGCATGTGTAACATTGAACTGAAGTTCCACTGTCTGTTTCAAATGTTGATAGTACAGTTTTCTGTAATGTGGCTTTAGATTGTACTCTTAGGTACAGGGACCTTGCCGTGCATTTATTTTTACTACTGTAAAGGACTCTGTACCCCTCTGGCACTAGATATGTAAATTATAGGTGTGGACAAATTATAGTCTAAAAACTCAATTGTGACCTCTTGTCGTTTTTTCACCAGCATAACTCCACTGATTTCAATGGAGATATTCCCAATTTTCACCAGTGTAATGAGGTCAGGCTCAAGTCTGAAAGATTCACGGAGCCCACCGGTGTACACAGAATACACCCTTTGATTTGATTGTCTTTGTATATTGACAAGTAACCTCGTTTGTTACAATTCCATTCAAACAAAAGTGCATGTCAATCTCGTTTACCTCATCATCATCTACATTTTCGTCCTCATCCTCAGAATCCAGAAGAAGTTTCCTCTTCCTTCGGAGTCGCTTGAGGGGTCTGTCAGCCTCATTAACCTGGCAGCCAATGCTGACATTAAGGTTTTTGCTGCTTATTCTGTTTCTGCAATCAGCTGGGATATCTTTAGAGTCACTGCAAACAGCCACAATTTAAAATAAAAAACCTCTTCTATAATCAGTGAATGGATTGTATGTGGGGCTTGGCTGGCAAATAAGAAGCGAATTTAATATTTGTGGGAAGAGACAGATTTTCTATCTATCTTAGATATTTATATAGGCATGGCAAGATTAGATTTTTATCAGTACATGTGTGTAAATATTGATTTCACTGTACACATACAAATCAACTAAAAGATTTTTCATCAATAATAATATAAATTTGCAGCTAGGCAAAGAAAGAAAAATGATGCCTGAAACCTTATTAGAGTTTGCTTGAAGGATATTTACTATATTTATTTTGATATAGGATGTTGACTGTGTTTTAACAGTTACAAAGCTTTAGCTTTTTAAATCTCAGCATCTACTGTCATAAAAATATTATGTGACACCGCTCTATAATTTTGCGGAACTGTGAAAATTTAAATAGATAAAAAAACTAATAAAATGCTTAAAAATAAACATTGATATTACCTGTTGAAATTATAAAAATAAAATTCTGACAATTCTACTTATATGTCCCTGTTACCCCAGTATCTGATCGCCTCACAATCTTTAATGTATTTACCCTCACAACGTCTCTGTAAGGTAGGAAAGTGCTGTTATCTCGGTCTTACAGCTGGAGCACTGAGGCACAGAAGGACTAAATGATTTGCTCTAGGTCACACAGGAATTCTGTAGCATAGCAGGGAGATGACCTGGGTCTCCCAAGTCCCAGCCTAATGCCCTAACCAACGGACCATCCTTCTTCATGGGAAATGTCAGATTGACAGGCTGGGAGGCTTAAATCCTGCATTTATCTCCTGAGCAGGTACAGCACACAGAGTGGCAATGCAGCCAGACTTGAGCAGTTGGCACTAATTGACCTCTTTGCTGGCAATCTTGGCAGAGAGGCCAAAGACTGAGGTCCTGGAGAGCGAACTCTCTTCTCTTCTTTATAGACGGCACCTTCAGAACAGGACTAGGGTGATCAGTAGGCTTTGCACTGCTGCTGCCAGTGCTGTGCCGATACCTGCTCTGTTGATTTATTGCTGTCACTGCAACACCTTCCACAGATACAAAATTCTCATTTAATGGAAAAATGCTGTGAGGTTTCTTACTTGTCTTTATGCTGCTGAGAGCAGGTTCGAGTACAAAACTTCCCATTCTCCAAGCAGTCCATCTGCCCACAGTTTTCACAGGCTGAGATGTCAGAACTAGGCACGTTGTCTTTGGGCCCTGCAGAAGAGGACAATGATTAAAGAAAAAGCTGTAAAGTTTTTAAATTTATCACTTCTCAGTCTCATCCAAGGAGCTCTCCCAACACCCTTTATAAACTTTCATTAACTAAGCCTCCCACCCCCTTTAAGGGAGGTAATTATTATCTCTGACAAGTGCAACTTTTGTTTGAAATTGGGTCAAAAGTGACTAAATTTTTGGGGGGTGCTTGTAACATGCAAATGTGTTTTAAAAGTCAGTACTTGCATATATTTTTCATATTTCTTGAAAACCTCTATTAAGAGGCCCTGGAAAAGCCTCATTATAGGCATCCTATTAAAAGTGTCTGAAAATCTCTCTATATAAATGGCTGCATGCTTCAAGGAAAACACATGAGTTGAATACAACAAAACTGACTTAAATGATCCCAGTATAACAATTTTACAGCCTGCCCTGATTTAGGTTCTTCCTAATGTAAATTAAATCCTGATCTAATATCACATTATAAAACACAAAGTCCATATTTCCAAAACTTAGCATCAAAGTAATGCATGTTTTGTTCATCTATAACCAAGTAATTCTGTGCACAAATTATGCACTTGGGCACACGTGTGAGCTGGGTGCAATCTACTATACCTAACATAAGCGTAGCTGCATATTTTGGGCTCATAATTGACTGTTTTGACACAGTTTGCTAAAACGTGGCCTCAGATGCTAAAAAAACTAATTGTTGAGTAATCTGTATTATTTCAATTCTTCCCTGGCCCTCACTCACCAAGGCTTGTAATATCCTGCTGGAAGACTGAAAAATATGGTTTATATTTGATGCCTCAGATGGGCCAATACAGACGTTGGATGGATTTCGTTGGAGTTCAGCAGAGACTGAACTCATTTGTACTACATCCTAAGCCCTTTCCATCTGCCCTTGAGGACTTGCTGATTCAAGACATGGGGAAGGCAGGTAAGGGAGAACACTTATATAAAAGGCTATGCCTGCAGAGCTCTGCTCTGTAGAAAGACCCACTGTCGGGGGGATGTTCTTGGGTTAAAGCGGAGCAAGGCTGTCTTAGTGCTGAGTCATCATCCAAGACCAGATTCTTAGCCTGATGGAAAAACACCTTCTAGTCTCTCTGTGACAGGGAGGAGATGCACCCCCAATAAAGCGGGGATGGGTATATCTGAATGTATGGTCTTCCATCTCTCCTGAGCTTACTAGGCATTTTGCTACCAGAAGTGCTGGTAGAAGAACATGTCAGAGTTTCCCTGCAGTGCTGCAGACAGTATGTCTTGAAAACCACGCTGCTCCTACATGCTCCAAGGCAGTGACATGCCCTGAACTGCTCCAAGGTGCTAGTGCAAAAGCTGCTCCCTAGCACCAAGGGAGGCTGATACACCAGGGGCTCCATAGCACCAAGCTGGGACACATTTTACACACGATCCTGTGACGCAGGGCCTGCCACAGGACTTCGTGCCAGGAGCCCTAATCCCCAGCCTTCAGCCTCCCAAGGCATGACCAGGAAGCGACTCAATGTGGTGACCAAGTCTCAAACTGCCTCTAAACAATAAGAACCAAAGGAATATCCGCTACTGGACTGAGCAAGTTCAATGCACGAGGCGGCCCATACCCCGGTTGGGGTGACGGGCATGAATGATGATGATGACCTGGGGCTGAGGACAAGACACAAGCCTAGACCCAAAAGAGCTACGGCAGCTGCATTGGTTGGAACTGCTGGGCAGCAGCTCCTGGGGGAGGAGCAGGTCTGAAAGGAACTGCCTGAAACGTTCCTGGTGCCTGAGGTACCTTTTGCTCACTAGGGCAGTTCCCTTGAGTTGGATTATTGTAGCCTCAGGGATCCAAAATTCTTAGAGCTAAGGGTTGTTTCCACATGATTCATGCCAGAGGCACAAGTTTCCAGAGTGAGTATCCTGCACAGATAATGGGCGAGATCCTGGCCCTGCTTTCCAAGACAGAATTAGCACAAGCAAACACAAAGCCAGCTCAGCTGGCTACCTGAGGATTCCAACTGCATAGGGAATCCCTGGCTGGCACAGTGTTATGATATCCACTCCTGCTCCAACCCAACATCAGGTGTGTGTCCAAGGCAAAGGAATCACCAGGCACTCCAGTGATCCCCGTCTGCAAGAACGAACTCTTGGTGGCTCTAGCAACTGAGCCATGCTTTGAGTGGGTGCTTGACAAAGATCTAGCCCAGTGTCTTACCCGCCTTTATAAAGTGCTTTGAGATCTTCAGATGAAGGATGCTAGATAAGCACTAAATGGTATTATGATTATATGGGAACTAAATTGATTCACAATAGGTATATATATTCAAAAACATACAGTGATTCACTACAATAACCACCACCACACAGCTCATGCAAGCAAGCACTGTATTGCTACAGGAAGCGCTTCTTAAAACATGAGGTTCCAGCGTCCTATCAAGCTGTGTATTTGGTCCCTCGGCAGTGCACAAAGCTCACCTGTTGAATCAGCGCCAGAGGCAGCAGTGGTGTTGGTAGCAGCCGGAGTGGAAGCACCAAGGTTAAGGCCAGCTATGCTGGCATTTATTGCTGGAGCCAAGAGAGTTTTTATGGCTTCTGCTTCAGTAATGATTTCTAATGCTCCAAACTCACTTAAACGGAACTGCAGGTAACAAAAGAAAGAAAGCGGCTAAAGAAAACAAGCAAACTAAACAGCAGCAGACAGGCTTCAAAGGAGGAATGATAGTGCATGAGATTCAATATGTAAGCAGAGCTAGGACAAAAAGCGCCATTGGCAAGAGAAACTGCTTTCCATACAACACCGTGTCACAAAAAAATCCTATTTTACCAGGAAATGCCTGTTCAGTGGTGGTCTCATAAAAAAAGCTATTGATCTGCTTCAGTGTTAATACAGAAAAGCTACGTTTATTCTTGTATGCTTCAGATTTTTTCCCTTTATGTAATTCAAACCTACAGCATTTCTAGGAAACAAATGGAGCGACTTGTCTGCCCTCTGAAAGAGATCAGCAACTTAGCCAAAATCCCTGTTGTGAGTTTTCAGGATTAGCCTATGATGAATAAATAGACAACAGTAGCAACCCACCTAAAAATCTTTTAGCAAGTAGGGACTGTTAAGAAAGAGGTCACTTACCAGTAACTGAAGTTCTTGGGGAGTACCACACACACCTGTAGGATGAGCTGCCTCTTCCCCACATACAACCAACCCCCCGCCTTTCCCCTTCCACTCCCCTACCATGTCTTTGAGCTTTGGGAACCTTCCATAAATGCAGCATCAGCAGGGATTGCACATATGGTTCTTCACAGCACTAAGTATTTGGAGTTAGAGTTATAAGGGGCCATGCAGTTCTCAATCCCATCAGTTCCTTCTACTAAACTCAAGAGTCCTATGGCAAATGAACTTCACAGGAAGATGGAAGGAATGTGGGAATATACGGAAGCAACATTATTGAAGAACTACAGTTACTGGGTGGTAACTTCTTTCTTCAGGATAGCCTCTGCAAAATCCTACTTGTAGAAGTCTAACAAATAGGAAAGTTCAGAGAGTCTAGCTCACAGGGCCGCCTCCTCAGGACAGACTGGAGACTGTCTTTTCAAGCTCAAGGTATAAAGATCTGGCAGGCAGAACAACAGTTCAGGGATCAGCTCCCCCTGAGGAACAGATAACAGCAGGTATGGGCTTATAACTCTCGGAAGCTGGAAGAAAACAACGCATACTACGGTACTTAAACACAATCTCTCCGGGCCTTTAAACTCTGGATTGGATACAAACCCAGACCAAAATTGAGTCATTCTGGAAATCCAAACTGTATCACTGGTTAAAATCTGTCTAAACTATCTACACGATCAATAACTATAACAAGCTATCAGGAGATTTGGGTAAAAAAAGAACAAACAAGAAAATCCTTCCAGACACAGAGCAAAGGTGTCTATACTCACAGCTAGCCATGGAAAAGGAAAGAGCTGAGGCAGCTGGGAACCGCATGGATTCTTACAACCTGGGCTTCAAATATCTGGGTTGCTAGTGGGGTGCTTGCTTGGTCCGAGCAGACACTGCTCTTCTAGCAGGTTCCTGCACAGTGCCAGTAAGCACAGTCTACAAGTGGGTATATGCAAAGGTCACCACAAGGAAGAAGGACTTTCTTATCATCTTGGAATTAATTGTACAACAAAAACTAACTGCTAGCCCCTCGATCTCAGTATCCTCTGCAGTATAGAGATGGCTACCCAACAACAAGAGAAATAAACTACCAGAAGTCACTCACGCTAGCAGACTCTGTGGTAGAGTTTTCATTCACACTAGCACAGGGATCGGCAACCTTTGGCCCGCGGCCCGCCATGGTAAGCCCCCTGGCAGGCTGGGCCAGTTTGTTTACCTGTCACGTCCACAGGTTCGGCCGATCGCGGCTCCCTCGTCCCGTGCTGCTTCCCGCAGCCCACATTGGCCTGGAGCGGGGAACTGTGGCCAGTGGGAGCCACGATCGGCCAAACCTGCGGATGTGGCAGGTAAACAAGCAGGCCCGGCCCGCCAGGGTGCTTACTCTGGCGGGTCGCGTGCCAAAGGTTGCCGATCCCTGCACTAGCATATAGGTTGCATAAAACTCCTTAAAAATCATAACCAATCTCCACCGCACCAAACCAGGTTCACAAAAGCACTAGCCCTGACCTCTCAGGCCCACTGACAGAAGCATCGTCCTCCTCCTCTCCTTCACCCTCACTGTTCACAACATCGCTAACTCAATTCCACCCATAGCTTATAAAAGCTCTCCCCAAAACCCTCTCCCCACTCATCTGAGCTGCGGCCTGTATTCCTCACAGCTTCAAAGATGCTGCACCAGAAGAAACATATTTCTGCCCCTGAATCCCAAAGTAACCAAGAGTATTATTTTTATTTAATTGAGAGCAAAGATAATCCACCCCAAACAAATGGTAATTATATACATAGGATTCTGATGGGCTTTTCTATAGGAGTCTTTACATCAGTTTAATGAGAGCACTACCTCCTTCTTGAAATGGTGGAAGCACAGTAGTGGAATGGATGGAAGATATGACAGGTTGAGGGTTCCTCAGAAACGCATATAATAGTAACAGACCGGTACTGTGAACAAAAGGTCAGAATGGGGAGCCGCACCAGAGCTCTGATGTCCCATTAAGCAGCAGAGTTAACTACTGAAGGAAGCAAGGCTATTAAAGCAGTCTTGTATTAAGGGACTAGATTCTTGAGGATAATGAGACATATAGAGCCTTTTAGATATAAAATCATCAACTTGAATCCAGCCCAAGCCAGTAGCGACAGAAGGTTGTTACCAGCTGATGGCTCACCTGAGAGCACATGCGTTGGTGGGGCTCAGTTCACTTTCCAGCGGACAAGCACTCGTATCAGAAAAACCACCACCACAACTGGTGGGTTTGATAGAAGTCTCTGAAGACTGAATGAGCCATGGAGTTGAACTCTACTCTCGCTCCTACAGGTTCCCTCTGATCAAGGACAAGGCACATTAGCATATGGAGTGGCTGATTCTGCTACTGCCTGCACTGTCCCTGCTCTCTAGTTAAACAGAGGATTTCAATCTGCAGAGCTGCCAGTACAGCATATTCACTAACTCTAAAGTCACATGAATTTTTTTTAAAACATTCTCCTTAATAAGAGACAAAAGAAGCAGAAATTACAAAAAATGTAACTGTGCTGTTTTCCCCTCCATATGCAAGAATTCTGACATACATGAGGGAGAAAAAAAGAGGCAAAAAATAAAAGGGAACTGGACAGTGAAAACAAAACAAAACCCTGTTATTGGATCATACTACTGAGACGCACACCTGCGAGGCTAGTTAATAATGAACAACCTGGACATTTGTACCGCGCTCAGTCACTGTGGTACCTGAGGCCTCATCTTTGTATTTGATAATCTTGTATTTATATTGTTCTGAATAAATCCCATCATGCTTTGTAGACACTACATACACTGTTATTCCAGAATCAAAATGCAGCCATCTCTGGGGAGGAATAGAACTGCTATTTAAGAGAACACAGCAATGTTTCTCAAGAGGTTTTCTTTTAGGAAGTGAAGAATAATGTCTCCAAATGAAAATACAGGGGAATACAGGAGACAAGTTAGCCATTAGAAAGTAATTATCCAAACTGCAATTTGAACAAAACCCCAGGACTCCTAGGAATTCCATGAACTTGATTCTGTATTACTCAGGTTTTATGTCAGTATAATTCTCATTGATTTCAGGTCCCATATGTTGATCAAAACACTTCAGACACACAGGGTCATGCATGCACTTATTCTTTTCACTTCTGTGGAGATACAGCATGGAAGAATTTGCTTCAGAGACTGAAGTAAGCTTTGAATGGACCGAGTTGCCGATTTTTCAAAGAAAAGGGGAGGGGGAAAAGTGAAAGAAAAAGACCAATGTTTTCCAGCGAGGCCACTGATTTTGAAATGGATACCTAATTCGAGACGTGTTGAGCCTGATTTTCAGAGGCTCTGAGTACCCACCGCTCCAATTCACTTCAGTTGGAGCTGTAAATGTTCAGCACCTTTAAAAAAAAAAATAGGCTCAAGGTATCACGTTAGACATCCAAAAAATCAATGAAAGTGTGGCCTGAATATTTAATTTTAAAAGTACAACTGAAATAAGTCTGTCAGGTAACTTGGAAAACACAATCAACTGATGGGGTCATTTTCTGTCTACCATATTTGTGAGCAACCTCCTCTAAAATCTCAGCTGCGATTTACGTAAGTTACACGATAGCCACTACCAATAAGAAAGGTGGAGATAGACAATAGCTGAGAAAATAATCACAGACACACTAAAGCAACCAATGGGCACAGTTCTACAAATATTCACTTGTGAGAATAGCCTTTGTTCATTATGGGCTGAATTTAACAGGATTTCTTGCCTGAATAAGATATACCCACACAACTGAGAAATGGCAAGTTTGGGCCTTAAATGTCTGAGCAGCAATGAATGAAGGCTCTTAAATACCTCCTTGCAGCTATATTTACACACTCTAAATTAACTGAACAAGAGTCAAGGGGGGGGGGGGGGAGGGAAATCAACAAGCTACCAGAAATCTCACTAGGAATTCACTACTTGTTTGGTGACTCCAACTCTGTTTTGTCACAGTAGCAGCTGACAGGGGATAATCATTTTAAAGCAAGTCTTTTTTTTTAAACCAAAGAAAAGAACATGTGCTAACTTCAGTGCGTTACTAAAGGCACGGTCATTTCTTTACCCTGTTCCTTGGTTTCTTACTTGTATGTTGCTACCTGGCAAGGTAGCAATGCCGTCTTTCCAGTCTAAGGCACCCATTACATCGAAGTCTGCAGTCGGGGTGATGGTGGGTTTTCTCTCCGAGACACTCTGTTCCATCTTTCAGCTTAGCCTTTGGGTTTGTTTGTTTTTTAATTTTTAAGAAAGAAAACTAGGGGTTGAAAACAAAACAAAAGAGAGGCACAGAATCAACAGGCCTGTCACTTACATTTCATGAAGGATTTTAAGAGTGACGCTGCTTATGCTTCATATAGTTAATGGCTTTCAAAAGATGGAAAAAGATGTCAACTTGCAATTTGCCCAAGGCACTTATTTAAAAAAAAAAAAAAGTGGGGCGGGAGTGAAACAAATGTGCAGTTTCAGGACAAAATTACAAAACAGAAAGCTGTGACACTCAACTGGGTTTGCATAAATATTGTCCATTTTACAGGTTATGGGCAAAGCCACGGTCTCTCTCAAGTCCATGGGAGCTTTGCCATTGATTTTAAATGGGACTAGGATTTGGGCCTGTCAACACCAACACACACATGCGCAGATACCCCAACATTGCTGGGGTGCGTTAAACAACTTTAAAGAGCAATATTATCTTAGCAGCACTGGCAGATTGTACTATTATTGGTTCTCATCTCCTACAGTGTTTACACTCTAAGGCCTGAGCTACACTAGTGGTGGTGGGGGGGTTCGAACTAAGATATGCAGCTGAAGTCGAAGTATCTTAGTTCGACTTACCTGGCAGTCCTCATGGCGGTGAGTCGACTGCCACGGCTCCCCCATCGACTCCGCTTACTCCTCCTGCCAAGGTGGAGTATGGGCGTCGATAAGCAGATCGATTTATCGCGTCCAGACGAGATGCGATAAACTGATCCCCAATACATCGAACACTACCCGCCGATCCAGCGGGTAGTATAGACGTACCCTAAGACTGCTTTGCAGCCATATAAAAGTTAAGTATAAGTATCCAGCAGGAGAATCAACTAAAAGCTATATTGCTATGTGGACTAAGTGTAGCTGATGGCAGCAACAATAATACAAATATAGCATTTTACATGGAATAATCAATTATCAATAAATTGTACTTCATTGCCTGGTATATATAATTTGAATAATATGAATACTGAAAAAACCTGGCTGCTTAAAAAAAGGAAATTCACTTCTCATTCTTGAACTGGAAGTTTTATTATGTTTCCTTTCTGACCACATAACCTACGTTACCTTAGTAAAAATAGGCCATACCAGTGACAAATTCAATTTAATCCTTGTCCTGCAGAAACAGGCTTCAACTGCCGTGGGGAAATCATACCACCATTTGATGTCAAAGTCTCTTACACATCAGATCATCAGCATGTTCCAAGGCAGAACTTCATTTTACTGGAGGTCAAAAGCTCACCTCGGAGGTAGGACAAGTCCCACTGTCCAAGCAATCATGTATCTCCAATTCAAGCAGCTTAGAGAGTGTTGTATGTTTAACTTGATTAACTCATTTGTGGGATGGACATTTGCAAACAGTACTTCTAGGCACCTCTGAACAAAACTAAGTCTACTGCCGTCAACTAGTAGGCATCACAATCTGATTATTTCCCTTGGGGCAGGTTTATTTTCTCTACGTTTTTTAATTTAAAAATCAAACAAGGACAATTGCTTTTGCACCCCAAGAGACTGGCAGAGATACAAGCACCATATACTGTGATCATGATGAGTCAGGCTGATGAAACTGGGAATCTGTTAGCTACATTTATGGCCCAATTCTTGAAGGTGCTCAAGATCTTCAGCTCCCACTGACTTCAATAGGAGATACAGAATCTTACCATCAGGCTCTTAGTACTACTAGCTAATGGATGAGCAAACAAAGATTCCACTCAGGGCGGCTCCAGGCACCAGCGCAGCAAGTGCGTGCCTGAGGCGGCAAGCCGGGGGTGTGCTGTTCGCTGTGAGACTGGCAGTCAGGCAGCCTTCGGCGGCGTTTCTGCAGGAGGTCCGCCGGTCCCGCGGCTTCGGCGGCAATTCAGCGGCGGGTACGCCAAAGGCACGGGATCGGGAGATCACCCGCAGAACCACCACTGAAGGCCGCCTGACTCCCGTGCTTGGGGTGGCAAAAAACATAGAGCCGTCCCTGATTCCACTAAGTTAATACAGAGATCACATGATAGCATTACACTCTTTTACCAAGACACATTGGTACAGTTACTCAGGTCATCCTTCATCTAAGGCCTGGTCCACACTAGGACTTTAATTCGAATTTAGCAGCGTTAATTCGAATTAACTGTGAACCCGTCCACACCATGAAGCTATTTAATTCGACATAGAGGGCTCTTTAGTTCGACTTCTGTACTCCTCCCCGACGAGGGGAGTAGCGCTAAATTCGACATGGCCATGTCGAATTAGGCTAGGTGTGGACGGAAATCGACCTTAGTAGCTCCGGGAGCTATCCCACACTGCACCACTCTGTTGACGCTCTGGACAGCAGTCTGAGCTTGGATGTTCTGATCAGGCACACAGGAAAAGCCCCGGGAAAATTTGAATTCCTTTTCCTGTCTGGCCAGTTTGAATCTCATTTCCTGGTTGGACATCGGGGCGAACTCAGCAGCACCGGCAACGATGCAGAGCTCTCCAGCAGAGGAGTCCATGCAATCTCTGAATAGAAAGAGGGCCCCAGCGTGGACTGACCGGGAAGTCTTGGATCTGATCGGTGTGTGGGGCGAGGAGTCTGTGCTTTCGGAGCTGCGCTCCAAAAAACGGAATGCAAAGACCTACGAGAAGGTCTCCAAAGCCATGAGAGACAGAGGATACAGCCGGGATGCAACTGTCCAGTTAATTATTAAAAATACTTTGCTGTTAATTACTGTTTCCGTCATGTTTTTTCACAGAAGACTGTGTTTGAAGGGGGGTGGGGTGGGAAAGGGGGTTGGTAATTGCATAGGACGGTCACCTTTACCAGGGTACAGACACGGGGGCAGGATCAGCAGCAGGTCACACACACAGTGCAGTCAGTAGGCACCCTGGTCGGTATGGGAGGTGGTTTCCAGGTTCTGTGTGGGTGGGGGGGACGTGACTTTGTAGCGGGGGAGGGCGGTTACAGATCTTATGCAGCGGTCCTTGTCCTGGACCGCAGAGTCACGCAGCAGAGGAATCTGTATCCGTCCTCCTCCGCCACAAGGTCACATAGCCCCCGCATACAGAATCCCAAAAAGGAGGGATGGCAGGCTCCGTTGAAACAACCAGTCCGGCACTGCGGACCGCTCTAGGAGCAGGAGCCTGTCATTCCTCGAGTTTAGAGGCGGTCTTTACATCACCGCACACCCTACCCAGCACAGTCTGCGTCCCAGTTTCAACCCTTTAACGCAAAGTCATTAATAAAGAAACCTTTGTTAAGTAACAATGGAACATGTATTTTATTTTTACACATGTGTTGGAAGTGGGGGAAACGGGGTGAACAGGGTATGTAACTGCAGAGGATAGTCAACAGTAACTGGGTAAAGAAACAGGGGCAGGTTCAGCTTCTCTGTAAAGAAACTGAACAGTCACAGGTCACGCTGCTCGCTGGTACTTGAAGAGTTCCTTGTCGCTGTCCAAGGCGCCTGTATAGGGCTTCATGAGCCAGGGCATTAGCGGGTAGGCTGGGTCCCCGAGGATCACTATAGGCATCTGCACATCCCCAACAGTTATTTTGTGGTCCGGGAAGAAACTACCTTCCTGCAGGTGTCTAAACAGACCACAGTTCCTGAAAACACGCGCGTCATGAACCTTGCCTGGCCACCCGACGTTGATGTTGGTAAAACGTCCCCTATGCTCCACCAGTGCTTGCAGCACCATTGAAAAGTAGTCCGATTTCTCAGCAGCTGACTGTGGAAGAGGTGGACGATAAGGTGCGAGGAGGTGAAAACGGCCATAACTGCAGCGGGCTCCATGATCACAGTGCTGTGGCGTCCGCGCTGTCACTGACCAGAAAAGTGCACGAACAGATTGCCCGCAGGCGCTTTCGGGGAGGGAGGTAGGGCGTGATTGACGGTTCAATGATGACAGTTACCCAAAACCACCCTCGACACATTTTTCCCCCCAGCAGGCATTGGGGGCTCTACCCAGCATTCCAATGGGCAGCGGGGACTGCGGGAACTGTG
Organism: Mauremys reevesii; assembly: GCF_016161935.1. Lineage (NCBI taxonomy): Eukaryota > Metazoa > Chordata > Testudines > Geoemydidae > Mauremys > Mauremys reevesii. The sequence goes on along the minus strand of NC_052645.1, from coordinate 11,564,174 downwards.
GGATAGCTTCCCACAGTGCACCGCTTCCAAAGTCGACGCTGGCCCCGTTAGTGTGGACTCACAAAGTCGAATTAGTGTCCTTAGTGTGGATACACAAATTCGACTTCGTAAGGTCGATTCCACAAATTCGAATTAAGTTGAATCGAACTACTCTTGTAGTGTAGACATACCCTAAGTCGTTTTCATCCAGTTCCAACCCAATACATTAATATTTTGATACAGACTTGTAAAGCTGTAAAAGCCTATTTGTAGTCTACAGTTTGGTGCCATGTCCTGCAAAGATACAATGTACCACAGGATTTGTCATTCCTCCAATTCACCTTCTATTTTAAAAGATCTTTAACTTCAGCAAAATACCCTCAAGCCCACACCAGGTCAGAGTTTACATTTGATGCATTCTTACTGATGGCACCAGAGTAGTATTATTGCAGTACTGGAAAGAATGGTTCCTAATAAATAGGTGGAGCAAGAGATGGAGGACTGAATCCCTGGGTTCTCACTGTGTCACCTTCACCCTTTCGTGCTTGAGCTTGTCCCCTTGTAAAACAAGGGTTAATAATACAGACCTACTTCACCAGAGGATTAATGAACATTTGTACAGATCTTTGGGCACAAGAAGCACTAGGCAAATGCTCAGCACTGTTTCCCACCACACTCGCAAGGGGCCCAGTGCTGCAAGGTGCGGAGCGCTCTCAATTCCCACTGCACTCAATGGGACATGGGGGAATTAGCAGAAAGCACTTGGCACTGAGCAGGATTGGTTCCCGAGTCAGTAAGAACATTTGCAGAGGTCTCACTGGAGCCGGAGACTTTGAGGCCACTCAGATAGAACAGCTTGGAAAACGTTAGTTTAAACCAGTGGTTCTCAACATTTCCAGACTACTGTACCCCTTTCAGGAGTCTGATTTGCCTTGCATACCCCAAGTTTCAGCTCACTTAAAAACTCTCTGGCAGCCCAGCTCGGAAGGCAGTGCCACCACCAGCAGTAGCACAGAAGTAAAGGTGGCAAGCCACTCTTTGTGGCTTGGGAGTACTATTTTTAAAATCCCACTCCCGCCCCACCTGCAATATCTGCTCCCATGTTGTTTGTTGAATTTTTATCCCTCTGCCACTGTTATGGCAGTGGGACCCACAAAATCCCAGACCCGCTGCAGGGCTCTAGAGTCTGTTGTACTAGGCCCACAGGATGAGTTGACATACCCCCGAGAAGACCTCTGTGTACCTCCAGGGATACACATATCCCGGTTGAGAACCTCTGGTTTAAACTATCTGAGTTATTTAAAACCAGACCAAGAAAAGCATTAGAAAACACAATGTATGGAATAAGCTCGTATTGGCCAGAGCAGGACTAGCTAAAATAGGTCTTTTTCACCTCTATCTTTCATAAATTTAATTAAAAAAACTAGAAACATATTATAAGAAATAAATTACTTTTCTTATAATGCTCATTTTATAATCCACTACCAGTAAAATCTACATTACAATAAAACCAATAAAGAGAAACAAAATGTTCAATTAAAAGAGACGGCAGAAACCAGCTTGAAACATTAGAAAAAGCTTTAGTCATGCAAGAACTTTTCCCTTTTGCCCCAGTATCTGATTGTTTTTCTTTTAACTTTCAAAAAGACCCAGAAAACATTACTGTGCCAGAAGACTGGATGTCCTGTAACTGTAATTTAAAATATGGCAAATTAGAATGGAAATTTCAGCTCTAAACAGCAAATTCTGATTCATAAATGATGCAAGCATCCTGGGAGAGATAATAATTTACAATTAATTCATCATAGATCAGGTTTGGACATAGTTCATAGCGCACTTTGCTTTTCAAAGGCAGGAGATAGGTGCACAGAAAGTGGGAGCCAGGAATGCCACAGTTTTAATCTTGTCTCTGGCACCAAATCACCTTGTGGCTTGGGGCAAATCACACTTAGGACAGACAGCTTGAATCTTCAGAGGTGCTGAGCACCCACAACTTCCATCGTCTTCAGTAATGGCAGTTGTGGGTGCTTATCACCCATGAAAATCAGTCACCTTTTATTTAGGTGTCTGAATTTGGGGTTAGGTGACTAACTTTACACACCCATATTTGAAAATGTGGCCATTAACATCTGTCTCACCCTATTTGTAAAGTGCAGATAAATAATGCAGACATCTCCAGCAAAAGTGTTAGGGTTAGTTATATTTGTAAATAGCTTTCAAAATATAAAACAATACAAAAGATCTAAATATTATTAGACTTTCAGGGAAAGGACCTGTTTTCAAGAAGAGTTCTACTTCACATGCAATCAGCCTGAATCCCTACTACGCAGGGAGTTCAATGTAGCTACAGCAATGTAAAACTGGAGCAACGCAGAGCTGAATTAAGATCAAAGACTTTTAAAAATCAAGTAACTACAATTTCAAGCTTTCAACCCTTCTGACTATGCCTTTACACAAGGAGAAGCAGAATCCCAACTGAAAAATACTTGGGAGTCAAGAAAACCACCTGATTTTCTGCTGTTCTGAGAATGACTGGAATTATACATTTCCTTTTTGCCCAGAAACAGAACTGGGAACCTATCAGAGCTGGACATTTCATTCAGTAGAATAAATCTACTAAGAAACAAACAAAAGTTCTGTAAGCATCTTTGCCTTGCATGAGTGATTGTTTCAAAGCTCCATATTACCTCACTTATTTAGGTGTATTTAACAAATATCTAGCGCATAATGTCTGTAAATGACTATTTCTCTGCTGATTATAACCAGAAATGAAGAGACTCGGGCCTTTTCCTAGGATACAACTAATCTAACCTCAAAAAACTGCCCTGAAAATGTATCAACCAGACACACAATTGTTTGCCTGCTCTTTACTACGATGATGACGACTGACAATACTTTACTCGTCCATCAAAAACAATTACTCACTCTAGGCAAGGAATATTTTGCAAGGCTTAACAAGAAAGCCAGCTTACCACTGGCATCCCGTCAGTCTAGCCAGAAACACAATGGATGATCAAAACCAGCAGTGGAACTAGAGTTGCACCATAATTTCAATATAAATTACAAGCAGCCACAGCAGGCACTTAGTACATCAATAAGATACAGTTGCTCATACTGTCCTCTGTCTCAACCTAGAAAACACATCATGGAACATACTCAAACAAAATGCTAACCGCCTTCATTCATTATGCTTTCTATTTGCTTCTCCCGTTCTTAGTACGTACATGTGATCGCAGTAGGTGAGAGAAAAGAGTTAAGTTATGACTACAAAAGCAACCCAAATTCGATTAGACTGAAAGACTAGAGAAGGATGGTGTAGAGAAGGGAGGATGCCCTTTTGGTTCAGACACTGAGCTGAGACTCAGGAGAGCCAAGGTCTTTTCCCAGTGCTGCCACAGACTCTCGATGGGCAAGCCACTTTACTTCTTGGTGCTTCAGTTGTTCATGTGTAAAATGCTTATTGCCCAAAGATGTTGTGAGGATGAATTTATTACATCTGTGTGGTATTCTATCATGATGTTGGGAGATAGATAAAAATGGCACTAGAGTCTATCCAACCCTTATTAATGTACAAGATCAGGCAGCAATACTATATGGGTACACTTCTAAACCCAATCCTTACTCTTGCAGTAAATCCAGACTAGCACCATAGTCTACAGAACGTCTTTCTCTTACAAGCCACTGGTCAAATATTCACATATGCCATCTGACAGAAGCGAAGATCCAATATAACACAATTACTAGACCAGCATTTATGTAGTTTAAGAATTTCTGTCCCTCTCTCATACTCTCACACCCCATCCTCCAACCACCAGCCACTGTACATTACAGCAAAGTTTCAGTAGGAAACATAGTGAAAAGAAATCATACGTCAAGTCAGGTGCAGCAAATGCAATTCCAAGGGTCAGTGCTTCAATTCACACATTTCCCCCCCGATTCACAGGTTTTCCATTCAGTTTTTCCATTCAGTTCTTCAAGTCTCCTCCAGTTAAGTTTCCTTCAGCGTGCGATCATACTTGCTTTGCTACCCTTCTCTTCACATTGTATAACATCTTGAAGTTAACTAGAAAGCAGTCTTTTCCCTGTCTTTTTTCATTACAGAAACTCAATGAGGCATTCAATGCTATGCTGGAAAAAAATATTTCAGTCTATTCCCAGAAGAGGAGAATGGAAGCAGAAGGAGGTACAAAACATACTTGTGTGTCCACAAAGTTAACAGTTTGTGTTCAATTATTCTAAGTGACCAATAGCACCACCCAATACATTAACTTGTTTTTGTGGCTTGCATTAAACTGTTAACCTGCTGGGGCTTTTTCCTCCCCTCTAATCCCCTATTTTGAAGATTTGGGTGATTTTTTTAATGCTCGCTGACAGTCCTCCTCTAGATAGCCAATGAACAAGTACAGTACAAGCAGTGGCAATACAACCTTGCCCCACCAATGTGCATGAAGAGGGGAAAGTGGGGAATTCAGGTTACTTGGCTCATCCAGTCCCAGCCTCTCTACTGTCAGCGACCAAAGGGGCCACTTGTACACAAAAAAAGTACACACATTTTACGAGTTTAAGCCAACGCAGCACGGACCTGACAAGACACACATATGGAAACAGGTTTTTCAGAATTTCCTGTAAAAACACTTTACCTGAAACATCCATCATCTGGATGCTTTAATCTGTATTGTTCCCAAATGAATGAATTTACCACAGGAAGGTACAGCCATTTCTCTACCAGTTTTGATTTGAATGATTTTCATTCGAGACCTAATGACCCAAAGATAAACAATAAAATTTTGGATTCTGAATTACATCAATCTGGTGACATCATTGAAAGAGTCACAATTCTGAAAAAAACATCATAATGGTTCTTCCAAGGGGAAACTAAAATGTAAAGTAATGTGCTGAAGTTTACCTGAGACACAAACCAGGAATGTCGCTATGAAATACATCCATTACATGTTCAGAAAATTAAAGTGAATAATGAAAATAATTAGTTGACCCTTCCTACCAAAGGAAAATGTCATTCTCCATAATATTTTGTTGTCCTTAAAAATTTCTCTTGAAGTTTAAGACAATAGCTGGATATGGGTTCCCAAATAGAAAGGTTAAAGGAATTGTAAAGCTGCATTTAGTTCTCCTTAAATAACCTTTTGGTAATGTGAGCAAAAAGAGGTCAGAATGCACCTATCTGATTGATCACCTACAAGGTGAGGTTAAGGAGAATCATAGAATCATAGAATCACAGGGTTGGAAGGGACCTCAGGAGGTCATCTAGTCCAACCCCCTGCTCAAAGCAGGACCAAACCCAACTAAATCATCCCAGCGAGGGCTTTGTCAAGCCTGACCTTAAAAACCTCTAAGGAAGGAGATTCCACCACCTCCCTAGGTAACCCCTTCCAGTTCTTCACCACCCTACTAGTGAAAAAGTTTTTCCTAATATCCAACCTAAACCTCCCCCTCTGCAACTTGAGACCATTCATTACTCCCTGTTCTGTCATCTTCTACCACTGAGAACAGTCTAGATCCAACCTCTTTGGAACCCCCTTTCAGGTAGTTGAAAGCAGCTATCAAATCCCCCCTCATTCTTCTCTTCTGCAGGCTAAACAATCCCAGTCCCCTCAGCCTCTCCTCATAAGTCATGTGCTCCAGCCCCCTAATCATTTTTGTTGCCCTCCGCTGGACTCTCTCCAATTTTTCCACATCCTTCTTGTAGTGTGGGGCCCAAAACTGGACACAGTACTCCAAATGAGGCCTCACCAGTGCTGAGTAGAGGGGAATGATCATATCCCTCGATCTGCTGGAAATGCCCCTACTTATTCAACCCAAAATGCCATTAGCCTTCTTGGCAACAAGGGCACACTGTTGACTCATATTCAGCTTTTCGTCCACCGTAACCCCTAGGTCCTTTTCTGCAGAACTGCTGCCCAGCCATTCGGTCCCTAGTCTGTAGCAGTGCATGGGATTCTTCCGTCCTAAATGCAGGACTCTGCACTTGTCCTTGTTGAACCTCATCATATTTCTTTTGGCCCAATCCTCTAATTTGTCTAGGTCCCTCTGTATCCTATCCCTACCCTCCAGCGTATCAACCACTCCTCCCAGTTTAGTGTCATCTGCAAACTTGCTAAGGGTGCAGTCCACACCATCCTCCAGATCGTTAATGAAGATATTGAATAAAACCGGCCCCAGCACCGACCCTTGGGGCACTCCACTTGATACCGGCTGCCAATACAGCTTCTCACTGTTCAGTTTTGGAAGAACTGTTTTTTAATGTATACTAGGCGGACATTAATAATTGCTCTTTTCAGGGCTAGAATAATTCACCTTCAGGTCAAATATGTACAAGAACCTTAAAAATATAAAAAAGTGTTTACAGAATTGGCCAAAATAAGCATAAACCAATACAAACATTTTAATATACACACATATGCAGACTGGTGATTAAAACTCACCTGACCTTGAAGTCACTAGCAAAACTAGTCTGAGCACCCATATTCTATCTACCAGTAGCTCAACAAAAATTGCAAAATGCTATTAAAAAAACCTGGTACTAAACTGGTTGATGATAGAATATAGTAAAACTGTCTAGGATTTTGCTCAACAATACTAAAATCTGAAGTAAAATCTGGTGGTGGTATAACAAAATTCCAAGCCCCAGGAAACTAGCCCTACATAGCAAAAACAATACAACATCAAAATGTCTTCTCTATATTAAATATACTAGCAAGCTGCAAAAGCTCAAGTGTTACTATACCAGGAAAAAGTTACAACAAAAATGACATCCTCCTACAGACTGATTCTGCTCCTTGGCTGATCACTTCAATTTACTGATTAAAATAAGGAAAAAGCCAGGAAAGCACTTTTTCAGAGAATATGAACATTCTTATACATTACACAGCACAGTGTTTGCCATCCACCTTCATCCATTAGAAGTTTTAAAAAAAGACATAATATTAGTTTTGCAATTTGGGAACTGCACATTTAGTTGATAATATACTATTATGCAAGGCCCCAATCCAGCAAAGCGTTTAAGCACATGAACAACTTTAAGAATATGAACAGTCCTATTGACTTCTCACAGACATCTAACATGCTTAAAAGTTTTGCTAGATCAGGACCTTGTATAACAATAGAATATTATTGATTAAATGTGTAAATACATCCCCTATACCCAGTCTCCAACCCTGCAAAACTAATATTAGGTCTTTAAGTTTGTAAGAGTGATCACTATTTAGATCTGAATGATTATATTATATAATACAACTTACTTTTCTACCTAAAGGGATAGAGCCCAACGTAATACACCAAGTACTAATGTTTTCTGGACCTCATATCAAGCACAATTTATAAAACAAAAATCAAACACCCATTGTACCTGGGGACTTGGACACAACCACAAGGGTTTTAAGAGCTATGAACCAGTCTTCAAATAGTATTGCTCTGTGATATCCCAAACAGCCCAAGGACTTAGATTTGGATAACATTCCATCCCTGAACCTGCCATCTTTACTCAATGGGAGTTTTGACCAAGTAAGGTCAGTGGCATCAGGCCCTCTCCAGGCATTGTAGAAGCTGTTCTTAATGACAGGCTCCCTCATAGCCTAAGGCAACATATTGAAAAGATGGAAGTCTGCATCTCGTTTAAATGTAATGGCGTGATACAATGAAATGAATGTGCTGGCAAATTCAGAGAGGGCCTCATGCTGTTTGAAAGATAAGGAAATGCAGTTTGATGGGATTTGGTCTGTGTTTCTGGTTTGATAGGATTAGTTTTTTAATCTGTGAAGCGGTACCAGTCCTCCTTTATTATTCCCAGATTTAAAAAAAAGTTATATTATGCTGGAGTTAAGGCTAGAAGTACATATCAGAAGCCCCCACATCTTTCCTTCCACAGCCCCACTGTCCCCCCAGCTCTTACCAACACCAGAAAGCGCACCATGGGAAGCAAGGATGAGGAAAAGGAGCAAAAGCAACTGTATAAGGAGGACATGGAGATGTGAATGGAAATGTGAGGAGGCAAGTTCAGAGAACAGGGATATAGGGGTGGCTGTCATATAATCTTTTAAAGTGAGATACTGTCTAAGTTTAGAAAGACACAATAAATCCCACTGAAAAGAGGGATACCCAACTTGCACAACTGCCGTTCAACTGTTCTGAACAAACTTTACTACAGGAATCTAGCTTAGGCATGTGGTACACACCTTTTAAAAGCGGTGACAGTTAGGGTCAACTGCTTGTGTAAGGTTGAGCAAGGGACGTGCAGCAAGTGGCAGGTCCTCCTCCTCCCAAAACTATGTCTGCATGCACATACACACACCAGGGACAAACAGCTTGACTGAGAGATAGAATCTGTTTATCTGTTTACATGGGCTCTGCTTTACTGCTCAGGATTTGGCCCTAAATTCATTAGTCATTCCCCAAAAATCAACACCTCGTCAAGCCTCAGGATGTTCAGATGAAAAGCTTTGTTGTGTGACAGAAGGGAGACAACAGGGGAACCTATACCACAACAAAAAACAACAGCAAGCATTAGAAATCTGGACTCTGGATACAAAATGTCTATTGCAATAATATGCCTATAGGTTAGAGTCCCTACCATCTCCTCAAGAAGCAAGTAAACCAAAAAATGTGTTATCGTTTACATATTAGTATAGACCATTAAATACCATGCTTGAGGCAATAAAGATATAGCCTGAAGTCATGAGAAGTTTGGTCGAGACAGTAACAGACTGCAAAGCACACCTCTGTTACATTCATCACATTAAAATTCATCATTGCCATTTACTTGTGATGGCAATAAAAATAATATAAGAAAGCAAAATAAATTAATTCTGACCAAAACAAATGGGAATCAATTTACACAGTCTGTCAAAGATATATACTGGAGTTCTATTAAGCAACTCTAAACATAGAATAGAGCTCAGTTCTGACATCCATACTTATGCTGAATTATATCTTATTCCACAATTATTCAATTTTAATGGGTATCCCTGCAGAGAAAGGTACGGTCAATGTTATGTCCAAATCGGACCCACAGTGTTATAGTGGGCACAAGTGGCCATTAAAGAGACTATTCACAGTAGCAAACACCAGACACAGTAGTAAGTTTTTGCAGTATCAGGCACAAGTTTTGTCCCCCTTTATACTTCTGTCTTACTACATATTAAGACACTCAGGAAGCTGGTTGTAGAGGAAAGACCTTGTGCAATTCAGCACAAAAGCTCAGAGCTCTTTATCCCTTAATCCTAACTACATATCAACATTTAATTTTTTTTTTTTGCTAGTCCAGTCAGTGGTTGAATAAATTACATTAAACATTTGCAGATTAAAAATGTAATCCCATTCCTCCCAGTACCAAACATCACTACGATTGTCCTATATTAATATTTATCCCTATACTAGGATGATCCTCATCAAGAGCTATAATCAATATTTCTGAAGTATTAAATATATCCCTCCACTCATCTGCCACTAGCATCCATTCCTTTAATAAAATCACGATATTGCTGGTTCAAAAAAAACCCTTTTCCTCTGAAGATTCTGCTTCTAGAAAAGCCTTATAACATTTCTCCCACACATCAAATCTCCATCTCAAGTGAAAACTTTTTTTTGTTTTACCTAAATCTCTAAAATCTCTGTCTGTTATTACTTAACTTTGTAAAGTTTTTTGAGATTGTTTTATATACTGGGTTCTGTACAAACTAAGTTATCTTAAAAAATACATAATGTTTGTGGCAACAGTAGCAATGACAACTATAGCCTCATAATAAATAATAATAATAATGAGCTGTGCTAGCAAGAATGTAGTCAATAGAATAACCAAGTTCCACTTTTCTCTGTAAGTATTCCTGTCCAGGGATTTCAAGAGTATAAAAAGAGACAGATTGTATAGTAAATGCTTCACTATATTTCAAAATATGCTTTCAACCATCCAATTGGCAGTGTTAAAATAACATCAAAGTGAATTTTTAATCTCACACACAGGACTTCCAGCTCAGAGAGATTAGAAGACTTTCCCCCAGAGTATAGGGGGTACTCCCATCAGAAGATCCCTGACACTATGGTATATCAGTCCCTCTCTCTCCATCAATCAGCGATAGGATATTCACAAGGAAAAATTGTGTGGGTCAGCCCCTCTCAGTCAGAAATGGCATCTTCTCACTAGAGCCCCCGGTATCGGATGAATAGGGTCCTCTGTCAGTCAGACATCAAGTGAAGGTAGGGACAGAGTGAATGGAGAGGGAAGGGAACTGAGGCAAAGCACTGGAGCATGCTGGGGAGGCACAGGCAGGTACTGAATAGAGGGGGCTTTGCTGTGTGGACGCTAAGGGAGCAGCCTCCTGCTCCTGCCTCCCATCCACCCTGTAATGTGGCAGGATCAGGAAACACACAAGTTACACAGGAGAGGAGGGAGGGCCCTCCTGCCCCCACCCAGCAAGAGGATATTCTCTATGCACCCCCCCCCCCAGGCTGTTATTCCCTTGTACCCCTCTCCAAAGAGCTGATGGCAAACTTTGCAGTCACTTCCAATCGAGCCTAAGACCCCCAGCCAGGGGGGTGGAGAACTATCTGAACTGGGGATCCCCTAAACCCCTTCACACCCACCTGGGGAGAGGTACATGGGGCAGCCCCCCCCCTTCTACAGTCCTCTATGGGGAGGGTCCGCCCCATGCCCCAGCCAGGCAAGGGAATAGGGCAGCCCCCCACCCAGCCTCACTGGGACCCCCCCCAACACACACCCTACCCGGGGGGGGGAAGAGACCAGGACATTTCCGAGTCACTGGGCGGGGGGGGGGATATAGGGCAACCCCGTGTCGCCTCCGTTCCCCAACTTGGGGGGCCATGGCGCAGCCCCTCCCCCAGGGCCGGGGGCGGGGGGGGCAGGACCCCTCCCGGCCAGGGGGGAATGGGGCTGGGACCCCGCCCGCGCGCGGCGCCCCACTCACCGCCCCCCTCCTTGGCGGCTTTTTAACTCTCCTCGGGACAGTTTGTTATTGGAGTGGCCCGGGAGCGGCCAACGCGCATGCGCGGCTGGGGCGGGGAGAGCTGCGAGGGGGGGGGGACCCAGGAGCAGGATGGGGAGGTGGTTCAGAGGGGGCAGGTGGTGGGGCAGAGGGCGGGAGGGGGAACCGAGAGGGTGGGATCAGGGGTGTTTCAGAGGGGACCCAGGAGCAGGATGGAGGGTGGTTCAGAGGGGTGGGGGGTCAGAGTGAGGGGGCAAGGGGGCAGAGGGCAGGAGGGGACCGAGAGGGTGGGATCGGGGAGTGGTTCAGAGGGGGCAGGTGGGGGTCAGAATGAGAGGGCAAGGGGGCAGAGGGCGGGAGGGGACTGAGAGGGCGGGATCAGGGGTGGTTCAGAGGGGGCAGGTGGGGGTCAGAATGAGAGGGCAAGGGGGCAGGAGTGGGGACAGAGAGGGTGGGATCAGGGGTGTTTCAGAGAGGGCAGGTGGGGCGTCAGAATGAGAGGGCAAGGGGGCAGAGGGCGGGAGTGGGGACAGAGAGGGCGGGATCAGGGGTGGTTCAGAGGGGGCAGGTGGGGGGTCAGAGTGAGAGGGCAAGGGGGGCAGAGGGTGGGAGTGGGGACAGAGAGGGCGGGATTGGGGGGTGTTTCAGAGTGGGCAGGATATGTGGACAGGATGGAGAGAGAAAAGGGAAGGATGTGAGAGATGGAGGGGGACAGACTGGGATCGAGATATTGGGCTGTAGCAAGGGGGGCACAGAGCGGAGGGAAGGGGTGCACCAAAGGGGAGAGCAAGAGGGGGAAGGAAATGAGAACTGAAGAATGGGAAAAATGGGGGGCAGGACGGGGGGGCCACTAGGGAGCAGTGTAAGAGGTCTTTGGGGGCAGGAAGAAGAGACGGACATTGGGGGTGATAAAAGAGGGAAGTGCACAGGGGCTGAGTGCTGAGGCTGGTCCATGGTCGGCACTAGCCTAGAACTTGGGAGATCAGAGTTCAAGTCTCTGCTGTGCCATAGTCTTCCTGTGTGACCTTGGGGAAGTCATTCAGCCTCTCTTGTGCCTCAGTTCCCCATCTGTACAATGGGCATAATGATGCATCCCTAACTCATAAGGGTGTTGTGAGGATAAATATATTAAAGATTGTGAGGTGCTCAGATGTTTATCAGGAACCCATTACACTAGTATCTTAGATAGATAAAGAAACAGAGTGTGTCTGGGAATATGAAGGGGAGGGAAAGGTAGGGAACACTTCGGAGAGTGGAGAAAGATGCACAAGGACATTTTCTGTAAAGAGGGTGGCTTCTCTTGGCCACCTGAACTGACAAAGGGAAACATCAAACCAATTCTCAAGGCAGTGATTTATTAGCAAGGGGCAAAGCCAGGGATTCACCCTCCAATCCCCTAGTCTGTACACTTCATACATGGTTTTGACAGGATTGTTTATGCCCTGATCCTGCAAGTTACTCCATCTGGGAGGACAGAATTGCTGAGAATGTTAGGACATGTTAATTTGCCAAGTGTAAGTTTGGGGAATGCTGTTTTTTATAGATACTTCCAGCCCCAATGGATTTTGTGACAAAGATTGTTAAACCTTGACAATTTTAAATGTAAAATATTTTACCTTTCTGCATTTTGTTAGAATCGTCTTCTTACCTGAAAATGTTTTAACTTTCATTTGTATTTGAATTTTGAAACAATAAAAAGAATGATTATTTTCATGACACTATTTTCAATTTTCTGCATCGGTAAGACAGAGAAAAGCACAAGAAGGCCTCACGCTGTGACAATTTGAATGGAATGGGATTTCAGTAAAATAAGTGAGATTTGAAATGGCTCATTTGAAACACATTCTTCATCACTAGCATGAGATACCAACATCATCTCTCACCTCATCTCCTGCCATGATTTCATTCCAAGAGCCTGATTCTTTAAGCACATGCAAGACCCAGCTCTTGAAAGGCACCTATCTGCCTCTTTAGGGGCCTGCTTAAGTCCATCATTTAGGCACCACTGACATCTTCAAAGCCACTGATCAGCTGCTGACCAACACTATAGCTGTCCAAGTGCCGGTCAGTATTTGCACAGCCAGCTAAGTGCTGACGCCATCCCACAGCTTGAGCCCTAGTCCAAGCTGAAGCCCCAGAGGCCCCAAAGTCAAGGTGGGGGATGCAGCTGCGGCTCCAGGCACCAGCGCTCCAAGCGCGTGCCTGGGGCAGCAAGCCACGAGGGGCGCTCTGCCGGTCCCTGTGAGGGCGGCAGACAGGCAGCCTTTGGCGGCTTGCCTGCAGGAGGCCCGCCGGTCCTGCGGATTCGGCGGCAATTTGGCGACGGGTATGCCGAAGCCGCGGGACTGGTGGACCTCCCGCAGGCAAGCCGCCATAGGCAGCCTGCCTGCCGTGCTTGGGGTGGCAAAAAAGCTAGAGCCGCCCCTGGGGGATGCATATCTCACCAGTGGGGCTTGATCCCCTTAGCATGTCAGAGCACACCTAACACCTGTTCCCTGCCAGCTCCCACATCAGGACGGTCAGAGGCAGGCCACCAACAGGTGACGGCCGGGCAACAAAGCACTAGCACAAAAGACACATGGGGGTGCAGGGAAATGCAGGGCAAGCATGGGCAAGTTGTCTAGAAAGAGTGAGACAGTTCTGGCTGCTGGGGCCTGGGCTACCTGAGCAGCTGGCCTGTCTTAGGTGCCTCACTCCAGGAAAGGGTTTGCAGCTGCGGCTCCTGCACAGCAGGAATCCTCCCTCTGGTCTAGGTATGCAGTGTTGTAGCCATGCCGGTTCCAGGAGATTAGAGAGACAAGGTGTGGGAGGGAATATCTTTTATTGGACCAACTTCTGTTGGTGAGAGACGCGCTCTCGAGCCCCACAGAGCTCTGGGTAAGCTCGAAAGCTCGTCGCTCTCACCAACAGAAGTTCGTCTGATAAAAGATAATACCTCACCCACCTTGTACCTCTGGTCAGGTCAACTGCTTTGGCATCTAAGCCCCTCTCCTCTGCATTTCACCCCTGGCTCTCTTAGGCAGCTCCCTGCTTAGCTGGCCAGTTTCTGAAAATCCCTCTCTTAAGCACTTAACTGTTGCATGCACACTCTAGAGCCACCTAACTCAGGGCTGAAAATTCCACTAGGAGGCGGGTCGCCCATGGGTCAGGCGCTGCTTCACTCGGTCAAGCAATCCCTTCAAAATCTGGGCCTAGGTGTTTGCAGCATCAGGACCTAATTTTGACCCCAGTCCTGCAATCTGATCCACACGGGTAGATCCATGGAAACCAGTGCGGCTCTCCACAGGTGCAGGGGTTCTCACGTATGGCTCAGATTGCAGGATCAGCTCCTAGGTGGGGGAAAGTGAGTAAACACAGTTTTCTGAGTGGGATGTGGCAGGTACAGTATAAACCAAATGCACGACCTTCTGATTCATGAAATTAGGGTGCTCTGAATTTTAGATTACTTTAAATTAAAGAGCTAGGCTTGAAATTTAACTCAGACTGGTTTCGCAGTGGTCCAGTGCCTCGGATTTCCAGGAGTAATGCTAGTTAAAGGCAATCAGAAGTAGGCCCACTTTAAGACTGAGCTCTTTCGAGCCTTGGACTCTCCTTTATTGTACTTTTGTACAGCACCTAGTACAATAGGGCCCTGATCCAGTGCTGCCGTAAACCAGTAATGGGACCCACACTTTACTGGGGATTCTGGGCATTATTGTAATGCAAATAAATAATAATAATCAGGTAATTTAGAGCCCCAAAATAGGCTTTTGTTAAGGAAAAAATGACTAAAAACTATTCAAATAGATCATGTATTTTCATTCATTCAAATACAAAAGTTTTTCTTTTAATTTCAGTAAGAAGTGGCTTGTTTTTATTTAGAACTAAATGTTCAGGTTAAAAACGAAGGGGCAAGATTTTCATAAATGACTTCCAGTTTTGGGTGCCCACCTGGAGACACATTAAAGGGGCTTATTGTCAGAGAATGGGCATTTCGCTCTGTGAAAATCACACCAAGGGAGCGTTCAGCGGCTCTTCCTATTACAGGAGGACTTACAATCATTAATAGAAAGGAAACTGCAAAAGCATTTGCTTGTCATGTAACTACCTTTTTCCAAGTTTGCCCCATTCTTCTCTTTGTAAATGGCACACTGAAAAGGAAGAAGACACACAGGGATGAACAGGACACCTTGTAGCCACTTATTCTGTGGAATTTTGTTGAGATTGCAGCTCTGGACGGAATTCCAATAGCAAAAAGCGACTGCAAAAGTCACAGCGTGAGATTCCGTATTTACCTCCTCTCGGGGCCTAATCCTGGGAAGTGCTGAGTGCCCTCAATTTCCATTGCCTGAACTGGGAGCTGAGTGTGCTCAGCATCTCGAAGGAGACACTTGGCTGGGTCAAACCCTACCTGATTCTGGCTCAAGCTTGCAGAGCTAGCAAGGTGTTGGGCCTGCTGCTTGTTGACACTAGGACCCTTGACACTGCTCTAGCAATGCCATTTCAGAAATTACATTTACACTCCTTCCAGGTCCCTTTACACTGCCAAAGTAAAATGAGAATCAGGCCTGATGTTTCTACTTGCAAACCCATGCTTGGGGGCTGCAAGCCCAGCAGTGCTCTCTCTCCTTCATCACCACCAATGTGTATGCTGTTAGGACACTTTCAGTGCTTACTTGCTGTATCATCGTTAGTGTAACTTATTATTTAGAATAAAACTTGTAAAGAGTTTATGGGGGACTGAACGGCTCGTGGGATCTGCAATGGGATTTTGTCTCTAGTTGGTTCAAATCCAGCCCAAATCATTTGTGACTGGAAATGATTACCATCTGATAGTGGCTCTGTGAAATACAGTATGTGAAATTAGGTTTTGGGGGCTCAAGTGTAGTTCCCAGGAGACTGATGTCTTCATCGTCATCCCAACATATTTGTCATTAACCGGCAGACACAACGAAGGGGCCAAGGACTGAATGGGTCATGGAGTCTGAATTACCTATTGCCCCTAACGGACGTCCCTCCAGGCATGAGATGCACTGGCAAGGTAAGGTGGGAAGAACTCTGTAACGCCATGGCTCCAGCTGTCCTGTTCCGTGATAGACGGAGGACATCAATCTCTGGGGCTGTCACGCTGGCCTCTTTTACCAGCACTAGCTTCACACACACTTATTAACAAGTTTCAGGTCCCTTTTTGCCTGTGTGCCACCAGTCTGTCCTGAGTCATTTAATTACGGAAACTGCCCCCTGCGGTGACTCTAATTCATGCTCTCTCTGGCTGCAACTGGCTTTTAACTTTCACTTCCTGTGAACACAGCTGCCCCAGTCCTAAACTCAAGCTATTTTTAAACATGCAACTGGGCGGAAGGGTCCATTTTAAAGCTGGCTGTTACTATTATTTATACAGCTCCTGCTCGGTTATGAGTAAATAGTCATGAAGAAACTGACTTTTAGTTGATTCTTTCGCTCTTGTGATGTAATTTTTTTTCTTCTGTTTCTCCAATGTTACTTGGAGAAGAGATCAACCCTCTAATTTACATAAACCTCATGGTGCTCAGCTATACTTGTACCAGTGGCGGTTCCAGTCTGAGGAATAGATTAATAGAGTCACATTTTCTAAGGCCAGAAGGGACCACTGTGATCTTGTCTGACTGCCTGTGTAACTCAGAACTTCCCTGAAATAAGTTCTGTCTGAACTAGAGCAGATCTTAGAAAAACACCCACTCTTGATTTAAAAATCACTGTGATGGAGAATCCAGCACCACTGTGGTATACTTTGAATGCCAACATTGTTGTGGCACAGAGGCCACAGTTCAAGTGTGCTATCTTAATGCAACGTTAGGGAAAATCACCTTTCTGAAGCCACATGGCCAAACAGTCCGGGAGATTTTATGCTCAATCAACCATCTGCTAACAATTGCAAAATCATATTATATTGTAATGAATTGGCTAGCGCATCCCTGCAGGAATCTGAACCTGCCATAAGGTGGCCAATAGAGATTCTCTGTCAAGTGACAAAGGTCTGAGGTGCAAAAGTTGAGATCTGGCCCTGCCACCCATGTGAACTGCTACAGTGACAACAATGAAGCCACACAGACATGCTGCGAGAGATGATTATGGTGCTTCACTAGAATTACATGGGAAGGTGTGTCCCATAAAGACCCTTATTTGAAATTCTTGCTGTAATGCCAAGCAAGTGTCATGTGTCTGCTGCTGTGAAGGCTAAGGCTGAATTCAAAATCACTCCCTTACTTTTGCAGAGACGTGTTACTACAATTAATGAAAGAGTTTGCACTTTTGTAGCACTTTCCACCCGAGTATTTGAAAGCACCTTGCATGCATTAGCTAATTAAATCATACACAACTCCTGTGGTGTGTATGAGGGGTACATCGGGATGACTTTACTCACCACTGACATGAGGTCCCTTCTGGGATGGGATGCAGCAGATGGTTAACGCTGCAGGAGATTAGGTACGTGATATTATATTTGAAAGCACAAAGGGGTGTTTAGTTTGGCAAAATGTTATTATCCTGAGCTGGAATTAGGCCAGGGCCTTGGGGCTGAAACCTACACTTTTAGTGAGATGGCCAAAAGTGGTCAGGACTTTGGGTTTCGGTTTCAGTCTAAATACGTCCAGCAGCATACCACCCCTAACACTGCCTTCGGTATTGGTTTCATCCTGACAGATCGGAATGTTACCTACTGAACCACAAAGCAAGCTCCCAGAAGGACCTCGGTGGGCTCTCATTCAAGTATAGACTCAACCTGAACATAAAATCTGGGGGGATCACAGGCTGCAGGCAGGGGCGGCTCTAGCTTTTTTGCTGCCCCAAGCACGGCAGGCAGGCTGCCTACAGCGGCTTGCCTGCGGGAGGTCCACTGGTGCCACGCCTTCGGCATACCCGTCGCCAAATTGCCGCTGAATCCACGGGACTGGCGGACCTCCCGCAGGCAAGCCGCCGAAGGCTGCCCGACTGCCGCCCTCACAGGGACTGGCAGGGCTCCCCCCACGGCTTGCCGCCCCAGGCACACGCTTGGAGCGCTGGTGCCTGGAGCTGCCGCTGGCTGCAGAGGGCACTAGCAAACAGCATGGCTTTGAACACCTTTGTACAGAGGCACACTTTATTTTAGCTGTGTGACTCCTTTCCACCCCCACAAGGAACACAATCTCACTGAGGGTGCAGCAGAAAACATGGTCTTACGTGAATGATGGGGAGATATGAATTTGCCTGAGAATCTATATGACCCAACTGATGGTTTGTCTAGAACACCTGTCAACATAGTACCAGAGCCCTGAACTACAAAGTACCACGAGAAAAGAGTATTAGTTCTCTTCAAACTCCCAATATCCAGGCAGAAGTGAGGGCTGACGTGTATTGGTTTTGGCCCAGATCCTCCAAGGTGTCCAGATTCCTAACTTCCTTTGAAATCAGTTAGAAGTGAGGAGCCTTTAGTGATTCTGGGGCACTGTTACTGCTGAGCCTAAAATTACCTGGATCTGTACCAAGAATCACAGAAGTTACAAGTGGGAAAGACCTATTCGCTACTTCAGCCTGTCTCCCAGCCAGCGCAGTACTGTGCCCTACAGTTCTTTTACTAGAATCTTGTCCAGATTCCACCATTTCCCCAGAAGGCTGTTTTGTAGCCTGATTGATCCTTCACCGCCAGGATGTTTTTCTTGATCTTCAGCCTAACTTTTCCGTGTGTTAATTTCATCCCTTTCATGTGTCAGGCAAGATGTTCCACTTCTTTCTGCTTTAGTATCCCCACCTTAAATATGGGGATAATATTCCTGAGCAATCAGGAGGGCTGTGAGACTAACTTCATTAATTATAGTAAAGCCTTTTGTGGTTATCAGATAAAACAAACGAGGGGGAAGTATTAGTGATCCTATGGTTATTACATTACCAGTGATTAAGGGGATGCTTATAACTTAGTCAGCCTAAGGGAGCTACAGCTGTTTAACACTTCTGGAAATCAGGCCGTGTTTATTTAGTTGCCTAAATATGTGTTGAAGTGCCTGACTTTAGGCACCCACGTTTTGAAATGTAAGCTCTCCTGCTCCAGGCCTGTGTGCGATTCTAAACTCAAAGGTAGCTAGTGCTTGTTAACAGAGCCCTGAAACAGGGCTACCTTCCCACACACCAGCTACCTGTGAGTTCACACTAGCAGCATCTACACAAGGCAGTTACAGAGCAACACTCCAGTGTGCGCTGCAGCTCACGCCCCTGTAGTCCACACTCAGAGCTGTGCAGGGAAGCCCTAAGGGAGGGAGGGTGTGTGTGTATGTGTGAGAGAGATCCAGCCCTTGTTCCCCTTGATTCCCAGATCCCACCATCCTCCTGCTGAGCCTGTGCAAATCTTCAGGTAGATTTCCTGTCCTTAGTTCAGGTGTTCCACACACACAGCCCCCCTTCCAGGGGCTGGGCTGCCGATTCAGGCCGGCTGCCTTCCTCATTCAGCTCCTTCAAGCGGGCCCCTTCCCTGAGAAGCAGCCCGCTTTCAAGCTGCCTGCTCACCCTCTCCCCATTTGGTTCTCCAGAGGCTCCTCTTACCACTAGGCTATCACTGATCTAGCCACTTGACCTGCCTGCCACGTGAGTGCCAGATCTTTCTCCATCCACATAGGGTTGCTGGGCATTTGGTTTTTGGCCGGGCTGCTAAAAGGCTGGTCAGCAATGCAGCAGGGCTAAGGCAGGCTCCCTGCCTGCCCTGGCTCCGCATGGCTTCTGGAAGTGGCTGGCATGTCCCTGAGGCCCCTAGGCGCAGGGGTGATCAGAGAAGCTCTGTGAGCTGCTTTTGACCGGAGCACACCACGCAGAGCCGCCCGGCCACCCCTGCAACTGGGACCCGGACATGCCGGCTGCTTCCGCGAGCCGTGCAGAGCCAGGGCCGGCAGGGAGCCTGCCTTAGCTCCGCTGCGCTGCCCAACTGGGAGGCGCCTGAGGTAAGCGACACTCAGTTGGAGCCTGCACCCTGAACCCCTCCCTCACCCCAACCCCCTGCCCCAGATCAAAACCCCCTTCCGGAGCCAGCACCCCCTCCTGCACCCCAACCACCTGCCCCAGCCCTGAATCCCCTCCTGCACCCCAACCCCCTGCCCCAACCCTGAGCCTGCTCCTGCATGGCACCCCAACCCCCTGCCCCAGCCCAGTGAAAGTTAGTGAAGGTGGGGGAGAATGAGTGACGGAGGGGGAGGTGGAGTGAGTGGGGGGTGGGGCCTCGGAGAAGGGGTGGGGCAGGGGTGGGGCCTTGGGGAAGGGGTAGGGGTGGGGGCAGGTGAAGGGTGTTCAGTTTTGTGTGATTAGAAAGTTCACAACCCTACCTGAGGAGGACTGAGTGAGGCTGGATCCACTACCTCTTAAAGGGGACAGACAACTTCTGACAATCCCCTTGATTGCACCTTGGAGAGTCACCATTGATTTCCATGGGATTTCTCAGGGAGCAACTCAGAGCAGAACTGGGCCCTCTATGTTACCCTTTGTTCTGCAGCAAAGCAGCAACTGTGCAGAAGGAAGTGTTATTTATTCCTTCGCATAACACAAGAACCAGGGGTCACCCAATGACATTAACAGGCAGCAGGTCTACACCACACCAAAGGACGTATTTCTCTACACAACACACAGCCAACCTGCGGAACTCGTTGCCAGGAAATGTTGTGAAGGCCAAGACTATAACTGGATTCAAAAAGGAACTAGACAAGTTCCTGGAGGACAGGTCCATCAATAGCTATTAGCCAGGATGCGCAGGGATGTAATCCCCTGCTCTGAGTGTCCCTAGTCTCTGTTCGGGCGTGGACAACAGGGGATGGATCACTTAATAAATTGCCCTGTTTGGTTAATTCCCTCTGAAGAATCTGGCACTGGACTCTGTTGGAAGACAGGATACTGGGCTAGATGGACCATTGGTCTGACCCAGTCTGGCCGCTCTTATGTGCCATTGTGATTTTGCTTCAGTGTTTACACAACCAACTACTTACAATAAAAGCTTTGTATCGAATATTAATAACTGACTTGTCTCGCTGCCTTATTCTCAGGCTCTCAAGGCACTTTACAGATATGAATCAATTAAGCTTCACAGACGACAGGTCAGCCTCATTACCTCCATTTTACAGATGGGGAAACTGAGGCACGGAGCTGTTAGGTGATTGGCTCCAGGCCATACGGTTAAACGTGGCCAACTTGGGAAAAGAACCCAGGAATCCTGGCTCCCAATCCACTATTCTCACCATTACACAACACTGCCTAAACTTGCAAAGTTTAACTCCCCCCCCCGCCGAACCGGTTGTTCGTGTTTCCGCAAGTCTTTACCTTTCTTGCCACCCTCTCAAAGAACTGCAGAGAATTCACTGAGTTCTGGTCCCTCTAATCAGCCATGGGTTGTACTGCAAAAAAGCTGCTGACATGAAAAAAACCATGTTCATTTTTTTCTTCCCTTCCAGATGAGCTTTTAATACTTTCCTTTTTCCTTGGACAAAACATAAAGCAAAAGTAGAATTAGGAAAGAGAAAAACTCAAACAGACGTGGAAAATTCAAACACCGTCCTGCTTAGATTCCACCTCTTGAAGCTGGCAAATTTAGATAAGAGTTTAGCATAATGCACCCAAAATGATTGGCAAGGTGGGTTCCTCTCACCTCAATCACAGCAGTGTCTCGTCTTCACACAGAAATCTGCTCCACGTGAACCACGGCATTGCCATGAATTAGAGACGAAAACAACCTGGGGCCTTTTTAGTTTTGAGACTCCAGTCGTTTATCTGCCAATTCAGTCCTAACTGGTTCCCATTTCTACTGGGCAGACTAGACTCTCACGCTGAGTCCTTTTAACAGGGCTGAAGAGACAGGAAAGCCAGCGATGGAGAACTGGGTTTACTGGCCAAGGTTTCAGTGTCAGAAGAGTGAGCACGGGGCCGAATCCAAAGCCCCTGAACTCATTGGAAAGCCTCCCATTAACTTCAGTGAGCGTTGGCTCAAGCCCTTGGTTAGGATGGATTTATCTCGCCTACAGAGCCTTTGCTGTCCCTGATGCAGTGTCCCTGGCAGGGTTAATAGCCTGGGGTCAGTGGGCCCCATGCTAATTTTTCCCCTACTGTTACTCACACCTTCTTGTCAACTGTTGGAAATGGGCCATCCTGATCATCACTACAAACATTTTTTTTCTCCTACTGGTAATAGCCCACCTTAATTGATTGCTCTCATTATAGTTGGTATGGCAACACTCATTTTTTCATGTTCTCTGTGTATATAGATCTTCCTCCTGTATTTTCCACTACATGCATCCGATGAAGTGGGTTTTAGCCCATGAAAGCTTATGCTCAAATAAATTTGTTAGTCTCTAAGGTGCCACAAGTACTCCTCGTTCTTTATGGATACCACAGTACATTTCTTAGGGGCAATTTTTATGCTGACTCCTCTCTCTGCAGTGACCTGCTCCTTCCATGCACGACTGTGTCACAGGTAAGACTTTGGGACAAAGTCTTGGGCTTGGAGTGAAATCCTGGCCCCACAGAAATCAATGGGAGCTTTGCCATTGACTTCCAGGGAGCCAGGATTTCTCCCTTGGTTTTCTCTATTAAAGAGTAATTGATTTTTCAGTTCAGGGGCAGTTCTGAAAAACTGGGCGGGGGAGAGGGGGGGAATGTGATTCAGGTTGAACCATACTGAAATCTTCTGGAATTCTTGTGAATTGAAAATAGCTGCTTTGCACTTGTTCCAGGGCGAAGATTAAAACCTGGGTTTCCCACAACCCAGGGGAATGCCCTAACCACTGAGCTAAATGTTATCGGGGTGGTGACAAAGGGTAATAAATTCACAACTAGCTGCAGGTCGAGGGAAACTGTATTTGTGTGGAATAAATCAGTCCTCTGAACAATTTCGACCAGCTCTGCTCCTGAAGACATAAAATCAGATTCCACTCTCAGTGACACCAGTGTAAACCTGGAGAAACCCCATCATCATCAGTGGGGCTACTCTAGAATCATAGAATCTCAGGGTTGGAAGGGACCTCAGGAGGTATCTAGTCCAACCCCCTGCTCAAAGCAGGACCAATCCCCAACTAAATCATCCCAGCTAGGGCTTTGTCAAGCCTGACCTTAAAAACCTCTAAGGAAGGAGATTCCACCACCTCCCTAGGTAACCCATTCCAGTGCTTCACCATCCTCCTAGTGAAAAAGTTTTTCCTAATATCCAACCTAACGCCCCGCCCCACTGTATCTTGAGACCATTACTCCTTGTTCTGTCATCTGGTACCACCAAGAATGGTCGAGCTCCATCCTCTTTGGAACCCCCTTTCAGGTAGTTGAAAGCAGCTATCAAATCCCCCCTCATTCTTCTTTTCTGCAGACTAAACAATCCCAGTTCCCTCAGCCTCTCCTCGTAAGTCATGTGCTCCAGCCCCCTAATCATTTTTGTTACCCTCCGCTGGACTCTTTCCAATTTTTCCACATCCTTCTTGTAGCGTGGGGCCCAAAACTGGACACAGTACTCCAGATGAGGCCTCATCAATGCCAAATAGAGGGGAATGATCACGTCCCTCGATCTGCTGGCAATGCTCCTACTTATACAGCCCAAAATGCCGTTAGCCTTCTTGGCAACAAGGGCACACTGTCGACCCATATCCAGCTTCTCATCCACTGTAACCCCGAGGCCCTTTTCTGTAGAACTGCTGCCCAGCCATTCGGTCCCTAGTCTGTAACAGTGCATGGGATTCTTCCGTCCTAAGTGCAGGACTCTGCACTTGTCCTCATTGAACCTCATCAGATTTCTTTTGGCCCAATCCCCTAATTTGTCTAGGTCCCTCTGTATCCTATCCCTACCCTCCAGCCTATCTACCACTCCTCCCAGTTTAGTGTCATCTGCAAACTTGCAGAGAGTGCAGTCCACGCCATCCTCCAGATCATTAATGAAGGTATTGAACAAAACCGGCCCCAGGACCGACCCTTGGGGCACTCCGCTTGAAACCGGCTGCCAACTAGACATGGAGCCATTGATCACTACCCATTGAGCTCGACAATCTAGCCAGCTTTCTATCCACCTTATAGTCCAATCATCCAGCCCATACTTCTTTAACTTGCCGGCAAGAATACTGTGGGAGACTGTATCAAAAGCTTTGCTAAAGTCAAGGAATAACACATCCACTGCTTTCCCCTCATCCACAGACGACTTGCCCTTGGTGAATCTATGCTGACTGTTCCTGATCACTTTCCTCTCCTCTAAGTGCATCAGAATTGATTCCTTGAGGACCTGCTCCATGATTTTTCCAGGGACTGAGGTGAGGCTGACTGGCCTGTAGTTTCCTAGATCCTCCTTCTTCCCTTTTTTAAAGATGGGCACTACATTAGCCTTTTTCCAGTCATCCGGGACCGCCCCCGATCGCCATGAGTTTTCAAAGATAATGGCCAATGGCTCTGCAAACACATCCGCCAACTCCTTTAGCACCCTCGGATGCAGCGCATCCGGCCCCAGGGACTTGTGCTCATCTGTGGGCAGATGCCAAATTTTCCAGTGCTCTGTCAGCAGCTCCCACCTGTAAACGTGTTGATTCTCTTCCAGCATGTATTTCAGGTGGTTACATCACCCTCCCTCACCCCGGGGAAGAAAGAAAAGTGATCAGCTATTGTCAGGCAAGGGTGTTTGCTGGTAATGTAGTTTAGGCATTTTATTATTGATATCAGTGGGATTGTTATTTTATCAGAGGTCACAATTTAGATCAGGGCCCCATTGCGCTAGGCGCTGTACGCACACATAGTAAGAGACAGTATTTCTGCCCCAAATGGATTGCACTATAAACAAAGGAAGGATTATTATCCCCATTTTGCAGATGGGAAACTGAGGCACAGTTATGAAGGGAGTTTCCTAGGGTCACTTGGTAAGTCAGTGACAGAGTCAGGAACTGACACCAGGTCTCCAGAGTCCCAGCTCAGTGCCTTAACTGCAAGATCACCCATCCTCAGACTCCCTATTTTACAGAAGGGGAAACAAATGACATTTCATCCTCAATGCCCCCAATGTATTATACAAATCCACCAACCTGCTCTATAGATGCCACACAGGGCTCATTTTGACCACCACTGTACTTCAGCCAGGCTTTTTGCAATGTACCGCAACATCGCACAACAGTTTAGGACAGGAAGTAAAGAATCCTGTATCCAATTGCAAGTGCAAGGAGAATGCAGAGACTCAGGCTGTCACATTGTCCTCACGATATATGGTGTTTTCCTTAATTCCCCAGCTCTTGGAGTCATGTGATTATATGAGAATCTCCGCTGTCATGGCTGTGGAGACAAGCTTGACAATGTGAACTGAGGGTACCCTAAAGGCTCAAAACCAAAAGGGGAATTAAAATAACCCACCTTTGATTGTTTTTTTTAAATCCCATGGTTTAAGCCCCTCTCATGAATCTGACTCATGGTTTGCGAACCCTTGGGTCAATAATACTGAGAATGTAATTAGCCAGGTTGATATGCAACCAGGACACCTTCCCTTACAAAAAGTTCCATGCAATCTTTAATGGCCACAGACTATCAGTAACTTAGTTTAACCCCTTTGCCATTGGTTCAATATAGATTCAGATGGAATAACATCATCCACTGAATCACCCGCGTCACTTCCTACACAGAGGAGGCACAGCGAGAATATGGCCACATTTGCCAAAGGTGCCTCAATTTTTCGGTGTTTGACTTTAGCCCTCTAGGGCCTGATTTCCAGTGGCGCTGAGCACTCCAATCCCATATGAAGTCAGTGGCAGTGTGCTTGGAGCTTCTGAAAACCAGGCCCCCGGGGTCCACAACTGGACATTCACAGTTAGAGCCCAACTCATTTGCTCAAGATAACATATAAATGAGTCCTGATACCTGCTTCTGCACGACCCATGTTAGTCACATGGCTTAATGCGCTCCTGGAAGGTACTCAGGGCCAGCTTTTTACAAGGTGTTTTGGTGCCTATTTCCATTTGATTTGGCAGCTAGGTACCTAAATACCTTTAAAAATCTGGGCCTCAGATATCTGGTGATGAGTGCAGTATAAGAACCTATATAAGGGTTTCTCAAACAGGGGTCACTGCTTCTGTAGGGAAAGCCCCTGGTGGGCCGGGCTGCTGTGTTTACCTGCCCCGTCCTCAGGTCTGGCCGATTGCGGCTCCCACTGGCCGTGGATCGCTGCTCCGGGCCAATGGGAGCTGCTGGAAGTGGCAGCCAGTAAATCCCTCGGCTCGTGCCGCTTCCAGCAGCTCCCATTGGCCCGGAGCAGCGATCGGCGGCCAGTGGAGCCGCGATCGGCCAGACCTGCGGACGGGGCAGGTAAACACACTGGCCCGGCCTGCTGGGGCTTTCCCTACACAAGCGGTGACCCCTGTTTGAGAAACCCTGACCTATATAGACTAGAATATAACCACAGGACACCTCTCATCTGTATTTGGGCAGTGGTTTGAAGCACACGAGTAGCAACCAGCCCAAACGGCTCCTTCAGTCTATCATTATTATGGGTATGAAATTAATCCAGTGGGATTTCTCAGAGCTGTTTTATGTCTGGGCGCAATACATATTTATATCGATCTTTAAATACCTGGCAGAGTGGAATGGGAGTTAAATCAGCGATTTCTCTCCACGGTTCTATTTTCCCCCCACTGTTTCAGAATGACTCTGATCTCTTGAGGAAATATTTACTTTCGCACTCCAGCAGAGCCGCACATCTGAGCCTTTCTGGCCAATCAGGCAAATATGCTGCCAGGCAATGTTTTCAAACAGGGATTTTGAACCTGAGAGATAAGGTGTCTTCTCGGAAGCTCTCCTCGTTAGTCATTAAATGCTGATCAGACATTGTGTACAACCTGGGGATTCTGAACAGGTGGATGCAAATTTCCCCTCTCCTCCTGGCTCGCAGAAGTTGGAGAGTGAGTTGTATACCAATGAGAAGGCCAACCTCCCTAGATTTGCTATACGGTTGTGGAGCAATGTGTGGATTCTACAACTTTCTTTGGGAGGGAAAAATAGATGCCTGAATGTTTGGAGGCAAATTCAGATAGGTGGGTCCAGTGCCACTGGCTTCAATAGAATTGCACTTGCTCAAACTAACATGGCCCTTGGCATGTACCTCACTGGGGGGATGGAGCTCAGCATGGACAAAAACGAACTCAGCCCCAAAGCCCCTTCCTCTGGTGATTTCAGTTCCAAGCCCCAGATCAGAGCTCACTTGATGGCTCAGTTTCAACTTGGATCCAGAAGCAGACAAGGCCAATTTCCCTATTCCTGTTTGGTTCAAGATGGTGGCCATCTCACGAGAACACCTGAGCTCATGAAACTGCCACCTGATTGGGCTGACGCCACGTGAGAACAGCCCATGCCACCTCTGCACCATTTGAACACAAACCTTTTCTACGTTTAAAACGCTGGAGTGGCGCAGAGGTGGCGCGTCAGTGAAGACACTACCTACACCGGCAGGAGGGGTTCTCCCATCCGCGGAGGTACTCCTCCACCACAAGAGGCGGTAGCTTTAGGGCGACAGGAGAATTCTCCCATTGACTCAGTGCTGTCTACACTGGGGATAGGTGGGTTTAATTTCATCGCTCAGGGGTGTGGATTTTTCAAGTCCCTGCGTGATGTAGTTATACCAAGCTAATTTCCTAGTGTAGACCAGGCCTCAGCTTCAAACCCACACAGACCTAGCCAAACCCTGATCCAGATCCCAAGAGGATTCCTTGTCTCACCTCTGTTTTAAACTATTGGCTTCGCACGATGGATTCCACCTGCCGTGTGTCAGCTCTTGGCTCTGTGGGCTGAGCACCCGAAGGTGGCTGGGGATAGACTCTTCTGGCAGCAGCACTGCCGGTCACATCCCAACCTGACAGCAGCGAACCAGAGAAACTCCTTCCTTAGCACGGCTTTCTCATTCCTTTCTTTTGCTCTAAAGCTTCAGCATCATCTGAGTCCTCGTCTTGCGCACTCTCTCTGTGAGTAGCTATTCCCTTCGGCGAGGAAATGGGTACCAAGGAGACGAAGCTAGCTAGCTAGATTTGGACTCCCTAGCTGTGGCACCTAAGTCTTTGCAACATTTGTAAGACACGTGTAAATGCTACACACGCTAAACAACAATACATGAACTAATATGAGGTCCTGGTGCTTGGGAATCCTTTACTGGCCCAGTTCCCCAGCTGATGTAAATCAGTTTAGACCCATTAATTGCAATGGGACTATGCTGATTTACACCAGCTGGGCATCTGGCCAGCTGAGAGTGCAAATCCACCTGAAAGTGTAGACTGATCACAGCTGCGTTTGTTACGTCGTGTCAAAGAGCATAGAATTTTCCAGTAAAAAACATTTCAGTTGTGGCTAAGAGGCATCTAAATTCCAGCCCCCTTTCCCCCTGCACATACGCTCCAGGGGCATGTGGCAATTCAGTAATGATGGATCCAGACCCAAACTGCCTCCAAAGTTGGGCTGGGGTGTTTTGTTCTGGGGCAGGGGAGACTCCTCCACACCCCCGGCAGAAGAACGCACTCTGTCCACTCCAGCCTATCTGGAGAAAGCGATGATCAGAGAATCATACAAATGTGGGGCTGGAAGGGACTGCAATAGGTCATCTAGTCCACTCCCCTGCACTGAGGCAGGACTAAGTAGTATCTAGACCATCCCTGACAGGTGTTTGTATAACCTGTTCTTAAAAACCTCCAATGACGGTGATTCCAAAGCCTCCTTAGGTAATTTGCTCCAATGTTAACCGCCCCGACAGGAAGTTTTTCCTAATATCTAACCTAAATCTCCCTTACTGCAATTTAAGCCCATTGCTTCTTGTCCTGTCCTCAGTGGATAAGAAGAATTTATCCTCC
This sequence comes from Mauremys reevesii, assembly GCF_016161935.1. Taxonomy (NCBI): domain Eukaryota; kingdom Metazoa; phylum Chordata; order Testudines; family Geoemydidae; genus Mauremys; species Mauremys reevesii. The sequence goes on along the minus strand of NC_052645.1, from coordinate 11,535,445 downwards.
TTCTCTTTATAACAATCTTTTATGTACTTGAAGACTATTACCACATCCCTCCTCAGTCTTCTCTTCTGCAGACAAAACAACCCCATTTTTTTTCCAATCTTTCCTCAGAGGTCATGTTTTCTAGACCTTTAGTTATTTTTGTTGCTCTTCTCTGGACTTACTCCAATCTGTCCACATCTTTCTCGAAGTGTGGCGCCCAGTGTGACGGTATCTCCCATAAGGCTTTATGGAAATATGCTTAGAATGTGTTTTATGCTACATATGCCATGTAACATATCTCTGTAAAGGTTATGATCTATTGAATGTATTAATCCTATTTGTATGCATGGATCACTTTTGTATTCGAAGTTATGAATGTTGGCTGTGTACTGGCTTGATTTCTAAATAACCTTAGTAGAGCATTTGGTCAGTTCCTGGAGAAAGGAATGTTGAAATTAAGTACCTAATCAAGAAACACTTAAAGGACAATGGATCTTGGAATGCTCCAATCCACATAAGAAGTCTAGTTGAGGACTTTCAAGGTAGCATGTAAACAATGGATGCTACCTGTAAAAACTAAGAGTCATGCATGGACATGTGACTTGTCCAGGTGACTCCTAAACTCCATCTTGGAGCTGGACTTTGCATTGGAGTGAGGAGGGGGTCTTCATCCACAAGAGAAAGTCTATTTAACCCCCTGGGAGACCCCTCCATTGTGTCTCCAGCTGGCTAAAGAGAGAGCATCTCCACCCCCCAGGATACTTGGAAGAAACTGGAACAAAGGGCAGTGACTGCAAGGGGTGTGAGTGATTGCTGGACCCTGCTAAAAGGAGATTAGTCTGTAAAAGGGAGCATTCTGGAACTGGTGAGGAACTTATCTGTATTCAGTTTGATTAGACATAGATTTGTGCATTTTATTTTATTTTGCTTGGTGACTCACTTTGTTCTGTCTGTTACTACTTGGAACCACTTTCTGTATTTAATAAAATCACTTTTTACTTATTAATTAACTCAGAGTCTGTATTAATACCTGGGGGAGCAAACAACTGTGTATATTGCCCTATAGAGGGTGAACAATTTATGCGTTTACCCTGCATAAGCTTTATACAGGGTAAAACTGATTTATTTGGGTTTAGACCCCATTGGGAGTTGGGCATCTGAGTGTTAAAGACAGGAACACTTCTGTTAGCTACTTTCAGGTAAACCTGCAGCTTTGGGGAAAGTAATTCAGACCCTGGCTCTGTGCTGGAGCAGACGAGAGTGTCTGGCTCAGCAAGACAGGGTGCTGGGGCCCTGAGCTGGATGGGAAGGCAGGAGTAGAAGTAGTCTTGGCACATCAGGTGGTAGCTCCCAAGAGGGATTCTGTGATCCAACCCGTCACACCCGGAACTGGACACAGTACTCCAGCTGCAGTCTTATCAGTGCGGAATAGAGCGGAAGAATTACGACTCGTAACTCGCTTACAGCACTCCTGCTAATACACCCCAGAAGGATGTTCTTGTTTTTTGGAAGCAGTGTTACACTGTTGACTGGTGAGTATTTTGTGAGCCACTAGGACCCCCCGGATCTCTTTCCGCAGCACTCCTTCCAGGCAGTCATTTCCCATTTCGTATTTGTGCAGGTGATTGTTCCTTCCTAAGTGGAATACTTTGCATTTATCCTTACTGAATTTCATCCTATTTATTTCAGGCAGTTTCTGCAGTTTGATGGTGGAGTTTGACCCCTGGAGCGGACTCAGTAACACCAGCAATCTCCTCCATGTCTAGATTCGTAATTCTCACTTGGGGGCGGGATGTTGTTAAACACCATGGAGGCCCTTTCTGGGACTCAGGCTACTGCCTCAGAGACACGAGTTCTCAGCACAAACCACCACCACTGCTGGCACTGCCTGGGCCCAACCAGACTTCGGCACTAAACACGGAGCACAAAGGTCATCCTGAGCCAAAGCTCCGGGAGCAGAGCTGCGGCCCAGTTCACAGAGGCACATGAGAGTCTGACAGCTTCCCGGATGCAGGCTAAATGCCACGTCCCGGGGGGGAGGGCTCTGCATGTCACACAGGGCCGCCCCTGTTGGCCCACTGCGGGGTTGCTGCACCCCATCACACAATCATTGGGACTCCCGGTGGGATCAGGCAATCGCAATGAGGGCTCAGGACCCCTGGTGGGGCTGAACAATCAGTCCGCAGCCCCCCAGGCAGGGCAGGGCAGGGCAGGGCAGGGCAGGGCAGAGTCTGCAGCCCTTCAGCCTCCGGGCTGGGGCAGGGAACAGCAGTTGGGGGTTCTGACCCTCTGGGCAGGGCAGAACAATCAGTCTGTAGCCCCTGGGCAGGGCAGAGCAAACAAACAGTAGCCACACCTAGTGGCTGGGGGCGGGAAGGACCTGGACCCGTGGGCCCTATGAAGCTGGGAAATTCCCAGTTAAGGGTTAAGCATCAACTTCTAATACATTCCCTGGGTCACTTCCTACCACTAGGGTCCTCTCAGGCATCTCCTCGGCATCTCAGTCAGTCTTCACAGTCGACTGGTCACGGTCTCCTGGCCCCACGGTGATTGGTCAGGCCCTGTTGGCCCAGTGTGGGGTTGGTACACACGGTCACACCACAATCAAAGCAACTTCAGGGAGGCAGGGGCATAGATGGACGCAGGCGAGAGAAAAGCCGCTCCAACTGGAGGCAAAAGCCTGAGGATCACCCATTAGCACCAGCTCGTCGGCACTACGTGAGGTGAGGGCCTGTAGCTTTGACCCACAGGCCAGCCCCAAAGGGAGAGACAGGGATAATCCCAGATGCGAGACTCAGGGGTCATCGCAGCACAAGGGCGCCAGGCTGGAGCAGTGGGGAACAAAGGGATTATTTCCTCAGGAAAGGCCATTTCAGTGCAGTGCTCGAGCAGAACAAGTTTGACGGATTAAATCTAACCGTAGCCGAGGAACTCAGGTGTCAGGCTGGCGGGAGAGGGAATAAAGGCAGCTTTTAATGGCTTCTCTCCTTCTTCCAAAGAGGCTGGGGCCAGAAGAAATAATGTTTTAATATCAACTTCTGGGGAATCTTTAACCAGGGGAAATAAACACTTTCATGTGCTAAATCCCTCCTGGAGCTTGGGCTGCTAATGCCGTCTTTTATTTCATCCCTTTGTGGAGAAGGAAGAAAGCAATGGCTTGAAGGACACAAAGGTAACGAGGCCAGGGACTCTTTAAACGCACTTCGTTAGGCAGCTTAGCTGCGTTGTTAGAAACATTTCCTCATCCCCATCCCCCTCGGAGACATTCATTATCCTGCGGCCGAACATATTGGGGAAACTTTTTGTGATGCTCCTGCTGCATCCCCCCAGGGACTGCGTCCATTCTGAAATGGAGGGAGTTGATCTTCCAAAGTGGGGTTACAGATTCCCTGAGCTGCATGTGTCTTTCACAAGAGCAACGGGGGAGATGCTGGCGTTAAACCCGTAGAATGCATCCTAAGCATACTGAACAGCCCAGCCAAACACTGGGATCTTCCCCACACTCCCTCTCTCTCAATGGCGCTTCACCAAAGCCCAGCAAAGTCAATGAGTGGCTGAGTCAACGGGGTCTTGGATCAGGCCCCTTAACTCTTGACATTTATATAGTGCCTTGTGCCCACAGATCTTACATACATTTGGGGGAAACTGAGGCAACAAAGATATGGGCCATGATCCAACAAGCACTTAAGCACGTTTCACTTCAAGCACACAAGTAGATCCACTAACTTCAATGGTTGAAGTTAATCATGGACTTGCATGCTGGCTGGAGCAGGGGTGAAGCACCACATTTTTAAAGGTTTTAGGAATCTAAAGAGGCTGATAGGTGCCTAGTAGGATTTTGAAAAGCACCTAAAACTGAACTCCCACTTAAATCAATAGGAGTGGCTCTAGGACCCAGATCTTCAAAGGTATTTGGGCTTCTACCTTCCATTGAAATCAATGGAATTAGATGCCTAAATACCTTTAAAAATCTCTCTCTAAAGCCACAAGCCAAAGTCACCCAGGACCGCAGGAGCAGTCAGGTACTGAGTTCAAGTCTTCCAATTCCCAGAGCCAGGCCCTAACCATCTCTCTTACCCAACTGTCAGTAACTTGTCTGTGACTGATTGATCAGCTGCTTTGAAAACGGCAGGAGTGGACCACCAGCAGAGAATCAATGAAGACCCCCCAAAGTGTCCCTAGTCTGACATGAGTATCTTATTACACGGTTATGGTAACTTTCATGCCAAAGCAGTCACAGACGCTATACAAGGTTCACATAAGCAATGTTAATGCAGGCTTTTGCGCTTAATACCATACAGAATATTCAGTAACAGATGCAGGGAAAATTAAAGTTACAACGAAGATTTTCAAAAGTGGCTAGTGTTTCTGGGTGTCTCAATTTTTGTGGTGCCCAATTGGAGACATTTCAAAGAACCCTTCTTTGCAGAAAGTGGGGAACACCCACCTGCTGCCAAGGTAGGCGCCTTTAAGGTCTCAAGTTGGGGCACCCCAAATCAGTCACTTTTGAAAATCTCGGCCTAAAATCTTCCATTTGCAGTATCCTCTTAAATGTGTGTCCCCGCCCCCCGCCCATTTGTTAGCAAACATATGCCTCGGTCTGATTTATTTCTGCAGAGGTTATGAAGCAGGAGGGATTCGACTGAATGTTTTTATAAAAGCCAGAGAGATTCAAGCACTGAACACATAGTTGAAAAGATTTTTCCTTTAGACTTCTAAGGAAATTAAATATCGTTTCCACAGAGGGTTTTCACGACGCTTTGACAATATGACATTTGATTAAGTCAGAGTGAGTCAGCTAGCTGTGACACTTCTTAAACTCTACACATTTTTTCTTATATGTTGAAAATTATTTTTGTCCATTTATCATTATTTCATCTTTTACAGAGCGATGGATATTTTAAAATACTGAATTGTATAGGAAGCTCCTTGCTGTTTCCACTTATAAAGGCAGCTGTTTTCACCCGGTAATGCTATGTGCATTGGTGACCACACAGGCTTTTTAAAAAAAACCTCCTGTCTTTAGCTGTTAGAAGAAAAATGAACACGTGGCAGGTGGTATTTTACTGCTAAAAGCAGCAGTTTTGATTCTAGTGGTTAAAACAGGGTATTGGGGAAATCAGAGCTCCTGGGTTTTACTCCCACTCCTACCACTGATTCAGTGTAGGATCTTGGGAGAGTCACTTATCAACATGCCTCAGTTTACCCATGTATAAAACTGGGACAATACTTGTAGAACAGCATCACTGTTGACATTAGCTGCGGTGTTCTTGCTAGTAGCCTCCAAATTGGAGACAAGAGGCTGGTGGCAGGGTGTTCTCACTGGATGATCCCCACTCTGGAATCCACTACATCCATAGGACCATTGAATTTTAGGGCATGGTCTATTTGGGAGCAAATCCTGCACCTCGTATTTGAGAACCCTGGTTACAGTGACACTAGAGAATAGTTCAGGAGAGAAGTGAAGGAGACCGTGTCCAAATGACGCAGCATGCGCAATCTGGGATAGTTATTTGTAATTTAGCTAAGCTGTGATATGGGCGAGACAGCAGGGTTGACACTCGGAGTGCCTCTGAGTTGTGATCCATGCAATCTGTAAAGGCAAGTAGTCAGGACCTCTGTCTCTCTCCTTCAAATCACTCAAGGCCCAAATGACAACATGGCCGTGCTCCTCATGACAGGTTGCCACCATGTTTTTCCATAAAAATTTTGGCTCAATGCTCTGTAATTCACCCAGAAGCTAGAACAGCATTAAACAAGTGTTAGCCAATATGTCAGAAAGTAAAACCAGGTCTATGTACACACAGTGTGTTCAATTTCAGGAGAGAGAGCACGACCTCATGGACAGGATACAGGCCTAGGAGTCAAACTTGGGATCAATTATTAATGCACTGGGGAAATGTGGTCTCTTCTCTGGGTCTCCGCTCTCCCCCAGTACAATGAAGATTGGTACTTGATCTCAAAGCACTTAAAGATGGAAATCATCCCTATTGGCCAGAAAGCACTAAGCATTATATTGCTCAGCCACAGATCTCTCCTGCCAGACTAGTTTAGTATTCCTAAAATATGCCAGAGAATTGGCAAGAGTGTGTATTGAAACAGGCATTTTCATTTGCTTTAGCATGGGTCCAAGTTTTTTCAGTATCAGTCCCCTTAGATATTCCTCTCTCTCCCCCCTTCTGTATTTGATAGTCCCATGTTCATGAACTTTGGTGCATGTCCTAAGCATTTTAAGGAAGGATATGCTGGGAGGATGAAGGGAGTGGGCAGGCTGGCAGATGGTTAGGGGAGGGGCACTGGTAGGGCAGTATGACATGTCTGATTTCTGCAGGATTTTTAATTTTGTAAAAGCAGCTAGAGTAGGGATAGATGCTTTGCGTGTGAGGAAATTGACCAGATGGATTCTGCAAGTCTGGAAAGATGATGGCCTTGTAGGATTTCAGTCAAAAGCCGTGCGTGTTTTGGCCAGTGCTAAGTCCTTGGTCACAGGAGTTACGTTTACTTAAGACAACCGAGTTTGATGTGAGGCAAACAGCTCTTAGGGCAACCTTCTATTCTAACTGGTAACGTTCAAAGCAGTTTGGGGCATCGCCAGCCTGTGACAACCTTCCTGCTTTGTTCTGGCCTCACTGGCCACTTCCACGTCTGGCAGCTGAACATGTACACATATCCATCACGGCTGAGTGGCGTACACCCACTGAGTAAACAGGAATTAATGCTGTAGGGTTTTGGCCCCTGTACCATTAGTAAATTCTGACAAAGTTGTATTTTGTATTCAAAAAAGAGCCACACGTTGTTAAAAAGTGATTCTAATATGACTTTATACCAATTAACCATTGTCTGTTTAATGTGTGGGAATATTGTTTAGTCTGTGCCAGTGACAATGGCCCTAAAAATATGACCACTTAAGACTATGTTTCAGAGTAGCAGCCGTGTTAGTCTGTATCCGTAAAAAGAACAGGAGTACTTGTGGCACCTTAAAGACTAACAAATTTATTTTAGCATGAGCTTTCGTGAGCTACAGCTCACTTCTTCGGACTATGTGCACCTCTTTATTACACCTTAGGGTCATACACTTTCTTCCACAAGGTGTACTGAGGAAACATGCAAGGGAGTTTGAGGGCACCTTCTGGCACTCCAGCCATGGCCTGCACCCCCATTCCATTGCAGCTTCCTTCCCTCTCCAAAGTTAGCACCTCCTGCCCCAGCACACACACCCCTTGCTAGGCCTACATGAAGAGGCCTCTCTCTCAAGTGAGCAAGCCCGTCTCTCCCCCAATTCACCTGCTGTAAGATGCTGGAGCACCGTTTTGGTATCAACTCAAAGTGGCAAGTAAGGACTCAACTTCTGCACTCTGTTCCCTGGAGAAAAGTTTTCCCAGTCCTGATCTGTTCCAGGTGCCCCTTAGATAAGGTGCTGCAAATTTTGAGTATCCCTGAAGAGTGGGTAGTATAGTATATTCAGGCATTCATGCAGTAGTTTGACCTCTTGTGTCTCTTTTACTGACAACACAGGTCTAAGGCAGAAGTCCCAAAAGGAATGATAAACAGCATAGGAATCTTTGCTATTGGCCTGAGCCATTAGAGCAATTCCTGCTCTCTAAATAGCATGAAAGGAGCCTGCCATGCTACAGTTGAAACTAACTTTACAAGCTGTTACGCTTCTTGGAGGCTTTCTTCCCATCTCACTATATTATTGAGAATGGTGAATCTGAACCATGAGGCTATGAAGCGGGAAAGAATGCTAGACCAAAGCAGCCATGAGGACATACATATTGTGCGCTTCCCAAGAGACCGGCTCTCTCCTTTTACGGCTTTCTTGTAGCACAATTCTGATGAACGCTTAACAAAAACAAGTGGATTTTCCATGTTACCCATGACTTAATGCAAGTAAAGTACTGGAACCCCATCACCTTATATCTAGCCAGTGCGAGGAGCAGGTGCAGTATCTGAAACTGCTTTTGAGACTTCCTGCCAATTTTAATAGATTCAGTTGTTTCTATTTTACCCAATGTTTCTCTCTGCTCTGTTGCTATGCAGACGACCTGAACAAATGAGACCGACTATACAGAGGAAATAATGGAACTGACTGTACAAAGTGTTGCTAGATGCACAAAGTAAAACGGAGCAACAGAAACCTGCATTTTGCCCAGTCTTTCAGATAGGCTAATCTTAGGGGTTAGCTGTACCAATAGTAGATAAAACATTTTCAGACAGAGGCGATTTACGCTGACAATGTCCCTTTAAAGGGACTCAAGTTAAAAAAAACAAACAAAAAACCCATGAAACATTTTCTTCCTTAGGTTATGAAAACTGATGCTCCTATTTCACTCAACTTGACCAATGAAAACAGGTTTGTCAGTTTCACTACAATTCTCTTCTCTGTACAATGATGCCATTCCAAGCAATGCAAGAAAGTGTTTCCAATCTGAACAAGCTATTTCCACTGGATTTTAAAATAAGTGTTCAGGAAGACATTTCTTCTAATGGTCTTGGGGTTTTCTGAACCCAGAACTTATATTTTGGCCCTAAATTGTTGCATGTTCCTTTATATATATTCTTTTATATTGTCAAGTGGTTAACCACGGCATAATTTCATTTAAACCACCACCACCAAATGTCATCAAGCAAAAATAGTCTTTATTCAAATTTCATGGAAACAGGGATCACTGTACTTTGCAAGACGGGGAAAATAAAATAAAAAAATTTAATATAAAACAAGGATATTGTCACAATACCAGAATATGGAACTCTACTTTTTATTCCCCTATGGGTTACTGCAGGTATCTATTTCCTTGACTGTGCTATTCACAACTCTGTAAATCCAAAAATATGAAACCAAAAGTAGTATGAAACTTAAGACTTAGTACTTTCACTAAATGGCATACATCAAAGGGCATCAGTTCAAGGGCAAAAATAGTTGAAGTCACCATACCTACCTATCAGTCATCATTCCAATCTTATAAACCCATCAAAGTACAGCGCTTCCTCTCTGTAAGGCTGTTCTTGGAAAACAAGGTGATTTTGGTGTTCTAGTGAGGATTGTGTTATAAAGGGGATCTTTCTACAAGTCAGCAAATGAGCTGCATAGCCTTGATCCAGAAAGCATTGCAGAAAGGGAGCCCTGTACTGAACAATTACAGACACACCATTAGGGTAGTTAAAAATGTACAGCATTGACATGTGTTCTACTTCAATCACTTGTGCTACAACTACCAAACATGTACAAAAGACTTTTCATATAGTTTCAAGTGTGGTTGCAGCAAGTTTAGGACCTCGAACGAGATCTTGATCTAGATCGGGATGGGGATTTAGAGGCAGACCTAGATCTAGACTTGGACCGGGACCTAGTTTTTGGAATTGACTTTGATCGGGACCGAGATTCTGATTTGACATTTGGTTTGGATTTAGAATTTGACCTAGATCTGGACCGAGATTCGTGACTTTTGTCCATTTCCTCACCCTCATTTTTTACCTCCTTTTTGTCAGATTCTGGTTTTAGCGGCTCCTTTTCCTTGGACTCCGATCTGGACCTGGATCTAGACCTAGACTTGGACCGGGACCGGGACCGCTCTTGGTCTTCCTTCTTTTTCTTCTTGTTGCTAGACCTGCTGTCTCGCTTGCTGCGCCTTTTGCTTTTCTCACTCTTGCTGTGGCTCCTGCTTCTACTTCTGCTTCTGCTGTCATCCCTACTCCTCTTCCTGCCTTTCCTTTTGTCCTTACTCTTACTACGACTCCTGCTCCTACTTCCCTCTCTGCTCTTGCTCCTGCTCCTAGCCTTGCTCTTCTCCCTCTCCTTACTCCTACTCCTCCTCACGCTCTCCTTCTCTTCCTCCACTCTCTCCTTGCTCCCACTCCTGCTCCTACTTTTACTCTTACTCTTTTCCTTGCTGGGGCTCCTGCTCTTTGCTTTTGCGACGTCGTTGTTCTGGACGGCATCCTCTGCTTTGTCTTTACTTTTGCTCTGGGTTTTCTCCGCACTCCTGCTGCGGCTCCTACTTTTATCGTCTTTGCTTGGACTCCGGCTTTTGTCCTTCTGGCCTCTGCTACGGCTCTTGCTTCGGCTACGGCTCTTGCTTCTGGAACGGGACCCAGACCTGAAAAAGCACAAGTGGATGGTGACATATCAGCCTTTTGAATATGGGTTGGCTCTCGTTTGCTATTAAATTTTGGTAAACAAATGAAGCAAGAAAGAGTTCCCATGCTGCAGCGTTAGGTTGATGCCTCTTACACATCCCCGGGTTCTCCCCCTCAAAAGTATACCTGGATCTTGATCTACTCTTGGAATGGCTGCTTTTGCTACTGCCACTACGGCTCCTGCTCTTACGAGAGTGTCTGCTTCGAGAGCGAGACCTGAAACAAAAGGAGTTGGCATTAAGTCATTCCAAGCCCATGGGAAGAGAAACACTTCTGATCCTGGTTCAATAAAACCCCATGTGACTAAAGAAGAGTGCTAGCACATCAGTAACATTTTCTCCCACTTTCAGATGGAATAATCCCAAAGCATTTCACAGACTATGGGGGGGGGGGGGGGACGGGACTCTAGAAATACCTATAAATCACCACATCATGGTATCTTATTTCTCACTCCTATACACTGGAAATGCTGCCACTTCTGGCGTTGAACAGGGCTACCAATCTGAAGCAGAAGCACAATGGTTTGTAGAGGGGGGCAGTGAAGACTAGCTCTTTCCAAATGAACTTGGGTGCCTGCGTCTGAGTATTTCCTTTTCCACCTAAGCAGAGATTTCCCCGCAAAAGCAGAACATATTTTTCCAGGAGTAAAAGCTTCAAGTCTTGCCTGTAAATTTAAGGGTCTGGGTATCTTAAAGTATTTGATTGGGTCGTCTTACAAAATCCAACACTACTAACCTACAGAGAGTTGAACATGAAGATTTTCCTTTCTGTTAAAGCCCTTTTCTTGTGCCATATTGCACAATATAAATAGCCAACCTCTACAGAAGAGCAGGAGATGTCTCCCAAAAAAGAAACGGTACAGTGGGAAATTTATGAACTTTCAAAGAGGAGAAGGAGTTTTACGGACACTTCTGTATGTTTACTTCGGCTACTTATCACGTGCTTTCACACCGTGGTAAAGGGCATGCAGTTTGGCAAGAACCCTACAGCACTGCAATGTTGTTTGCGCAGTGTCTAGCGAGTGGAGTTACAGTCAGTGATTGGCACTCCTTGGTATTATGGTAAAACAAATACAGTAACTCCTCCCTTAACGCTGTAGTTATGGTCCTGAAAAAATGCAACTAAGTGAAACGATGTTAAGCGAATCCAATTTCCCCATAAGAATGAATGTAAATTGGGGGGAGGGGGGGTGTTAGGTTCCAGGGAAATTTTTTTTGCCATACAGTACAGTAGTATAGTTGGGAGGTGCCCCCACCTTACCCCACGCAGGCACAGCCCCCTGGCACTGGAGACACTGAGGCAGGCAAGGAGGTTAAAGATGCTGTAGGCTAGGAAATGCACATTGCACAGCAGCAGTGGCAGCTTCCCCTACTCCGCAAGCACCAGGGACAGGGGGCTCAACCCTCGGCCCGCCCACCCCACCCCACCCCTTCCCCCAAACCCCCACCCATAACTCGCTTCTTCTCCTCCCCTCCCCTTTACTCCACATGCTGCATCCTCGCTCCTCCCCCCTCCTTCTGCCCACAGCAATCAGCTGGTTTGTGGCATTCAGGAGACAGGGGAGGGAGGGGGAGCCTGTGTGCCGAGGGGGGCTCCTCCCCCCTTCCTTCTGAACACCGCAAGCCAGCTGATTGCCGCGGGCAGGAGGGGGAACGCGCTGATCCATGGGGTCTGCCGGTGGGCGGGGGCAGGCGTAGGGGAGCTGATGTGGGGCTGCCAGCTGTGGACAAAGCAGGCAGCCAAATGATGTTGTAGTGAAGCACTGCACAACTTTAAATGGGGCATGTTCTGTAATTGAGCAGGGACGTAAGATCGACACTTCCTCTCGCTTAACGTTATTAAGTGAGGAGTTACTGTATCAGGTATTAAAAAGTGTCCATCACGGAGCACACACTGTCCAATGAGCAGTGAACCAATTTTCCTCAGTGATTTACTTCCAATTCATTTGGGCTGTCACCAAAAACTCCATTTCCTGGGGACCCAGCGTACCTCTAAGCATCCATGGGCTGGCATTGGCTATTCGATTAGACTGTAAGAGCCACAGCTGTATTATGGAAAACATACCTCGAATGGCTTCGGCTTCTGGAATAGGAGCGGCGCCGTCTGGATCCAGGCCTGTCTTCCACTAACCTAATCTTTCTGCCATTCACTTCTGTCCCATCCAGCTTTTCAAGGGCTCTTTTCATATCCGAATAGGATTTGAACTCAATCACACCTTCATTTTTTCTCCCTTTGTGTGCGTCTGCATATGTCACTTCGCCTGCCTGACGCATATAATCCTGGGAGAAAAGGACAAAAAACACTGCCTTTGAATCCACAGATTTAGGGTTTCATGCTGGTTCTGTTTATTCCCCCTCACTGCTCATTTCATCTTTTCTTTTCCATGCTGAAAGCAGCATTGCTTGGCTTGCCTGAGGCAAGCGGGGGGGGGGGGGGGGGAACAGTTCCCTTTTGCACCGTCTTAGTCCTAATGATTACTGCAAGTTCCTGTAATTGTGCTCAACAGCCCACACAAAATAAACACAACCAATCAGCAAGGACCCATTGATGTTAGTGCGAATTTTAACCAAAAAGGATTTTTGCAGGAGCAGGTCCAGGTTTCTGAACAAGCCAAGTAAAAACACTGCAGCAGTAATTTTGATGCAAATTATTATTTGAAAGGGAAAAGAACAGGAGTACTTGTGGCACCTTAGAGATTAACAAATGTATTTGGGAATAAGCTTTTGTGGGCTAAAACCCACTTCATCGGATGAATGCAGTGGTAAATATAGTAGGAAGAGATACACACACACGCACGCAGAGAACCTGAAAAAAAATGGGTGTTGCCATACCAACTCTAAGGAGACTAACCAATTAAGGTGGGCTATTATCAGCAAGAGGAAAAAAACCCTTTTGTAGTGATGATCAGGATGGCCCATTTCCAACAGTTCACAAGAAGGTGTGAGTAACAGTAAGGGAAAAATTAGCATGGGGAAACAGTTTTTGCTTTGTGTAATGATCCATCCACTCCCAGTCTTTATTCAAGCCTAATTTAATGGTGTCCAGTTTGCAAATTAAATTTCAATTCTGCAGTTTCTTCTTGGAGTCTGTTTTTGAACTTTTTTTTGTTCTCCAACAAATTGATTAGTCTCCTTAGAGTTGGTTTGGCAACACCCGTTTTTCAGGTTCTCTGTGTGTATATATCTTCCTTCTGTATCTTCCACTGCATGCATCCGATGAAGTGGGTTTTAGCCCACGAAAGCTTACGCCCAAATAAATTTGTTAGTCTCTAAGGTGCCACAAGAACTCCTGTTCTTTTTGCGGATACAGATTAACACAGCTACCAATCTGAAACCTATTTGAAAGGGGTAACCTAGATGTAGTAAAATATGCTCTGGATTGAAGCAAGTTTCTTCTCATTGAGGTGATTTAAAAACGTAAGATTTGCACTCTGATTTTTTACCTTTTACCTTCAAGTTTAAGAAGCCATGTTTTTAAAAAAAAGGGAATCAGTAAAAAGTGACTGAAGCCCTATAACAAACTAGGGGCAGCACAGGCCGACAGACATGCTTCCTTCACCCTACTGCCTAGCTCAGTGGTCCCCAACCTTTTTCATCTGGTGGGCGCCAGATGACGAGACATGGAGGACTGTGGCGGCAGACGAGCATCTGCCGAAATTCCGCCGACAAGCGGCAACGTCAATAGGCAAATCGGCGGCAACGCCTCTGGATGACGCAGCTTGTTGGCGGATGCTCGTCTGCCGGCCAGTACGCGGGCGCACTTAGATGCGTTGGGGACCCCTGGCCTAGCTCGTGTACTTCAGATTTGACCCCATTTTCCAGCTCATTCACTCCCTGGCCTCCCTTCTTAGACTGCTAAACACGGTGGTGGGTTTTGTGATGTGCACATTCATTTATCAGGACCACACAGATTCTGTCCTACCCCAAACAGCCTATCAGATGGTGCTGACTTTCAATCAGCACTGATTCAGGCTGCAGTACCAACAGCGTGTAAAGGTCAGTATCATTTTCAGTTCTTGAGTCACCAGACTCCTGTCTTGAGATGCTTTAGTGCTAACTCAGCCCCTTTCTGTTCCCCCACAAACCTGAATCCAGCACAGGATTCTCCATTACAGACTCCAATTGCTTCTGGTATTAAAACAATATATTTTGAAGACAAGCTACTGGTGGTTTAAGGTGTTCTCAACAACATAAAATGCTATTGAACCCAGACCTACATGACAGGTTTGTAACAAGTTAGCGTTTTCACAGAATAATAAGCAGTTGATGATATGCTTTATATCTGAACTATGAACTAATTCAGCTTCAAAAACACCCCTGTGATGTAGATCAGTATTAGCTCAATTTTACCAACAGAAAAACTAAGGCAAAGGAGTTCAGCGATTTGCTCAAGGGTGCAGAGGGTGTCCACGGCAGAGCCAGGATTAGCTCTCTGGCATTCCTGGTTCCCACTCAGATCCAAAGATCAGACCTTTGATCCACTTGCAAGTTTTCAGCAAGTGAGAACATGAATTCTTGGTAACTCAGGGAGAAAGGCACAAAATAAAAAAAGAGTCACCCGAAGAACAAGCAAATGCTTTTAAATCATCCATAGCTTGGATGATGGCTGATTAGTATCATAAGGAGCAAAGAATCCTGTGGCACCTTATAGACCAACAGACGTTTTGCAGCATGAGCTTTCATGGGTGAATACCCACTTCGTGGCATCCGACGAAGTGGGTATTCACCCACAAAAGCTCATGCTGCAAAACGTCTGTTAGTCTATAAGGTGCCACAGGATTCTTTGCTGCTTTTACAGATCCAGACTAACACAGCTACCCCTCTGATACTTAGTATCATAAGAATACTCTTTATAAAAAGTTTAACCTCTTACACAACAGAGGGCACAGGGTAATCAAGCAGCTACAGAAAGACATCTCTCACACACACACACACACACACCCCATAATCACTACATGTGCTGTGGCCTATAGTTAGAGTTACTCAAGTTTTTCTATTACAGTCATTTTCAGCTCCTTACAATTTGAGAAATTTTACCTTTTTGACTGAAATTTGGTATGATTCCTCTCAGCCTGGAAGAGAATTTTTCTGAAAGTTTCCTCAAAAACGGGTGAGTTGTTTTCATGTGAAAACATGTAGTCTTTTGGCTAAAGTTTGAAACTTTTTTCAACCACCGCCAGCACTTCAGAAGTTGATGGAGGAAACTTCAAATTTGATAGGACTCAATTCCTACGTCTGATGAAAGTCTGATTTGACTTGGCAGAATTTTAAAGGCAAGTTTGTTTGTTTGAATCTTTAGGTATGTGCACAAGCTTATGTTAAATGAGAATACTAATGTTCTCCCAAAAGTCCATTTACAACATACATGTGTATGCACAGAAATGAAGTGGAATGTCTCAAGATTCCATATAATGACATATAGCTTCTGAATATGTGAATTTGTATATGTGTACTACTTCAAAAATGTATTCTCAAGTCCGTGTGTGAGAGAGAGTATTTACATTTACTAAAAGGAGAGAATAGAGCTTCTGAAATAGTCAAATATTTCCAGCGTACAGGATCTGATTGGAGCTGTTCTAAATAGAGTGTTTCCTCACAACAAGCAATGCTTAGCTGGTGCAACGGCTACAGGATCACACAATTTCCTTGGCTTCACAATCACCAGGTTATTTATGCCCTTTCTGATCTTCAACTCAGGCAGAGTAAAGAAAGGGGCCCCCTACCTTCAAATCTTGCCAACTGCAACGGCTTGACAGATTTTCCACGATCAATCTGTACTCTGTACGGGTGGGAGGACCGTACTTATCTCTTCCGCTTCTTCTATAACCATATCCACCTTTAGGAGGTGACAAGCAGACAGCAATACTTCAGCTAGGGAGGTGGAATGGCTTAGTCTACACCCCAGATAAATAAACTATTCTGCCCAATATGTCAGCAAATACATTTAATCTTTCCCCACCCTCTAGACTAAGCTAGATTCTCTTTAAAACATAAAATTACAGAGATAAAACATTAAAAAATATATAACTACAATACTAGCCCATAATTACAAGGATGTATAATTATAATTACGATTACAGTTAACATGCAATTAAATTTAAGTTATTAAAAAAATAATTTTTGAAACAAGAAACCAAATCACTAAAGCCAGTTTACTAATGTTACTTACATTGATTAAAGGTTTTCTGAATATCTGACATGAATATAGATTTTCAGGCACCTATTTCAGTTTAATCTCATCTGTCTCTAACCCTTGGGATCCTCACCACCCAGGTCTAATGGGAAAAGGTTGCGGTCGTCACATGGCTTCCTTTTTTGGTCAGCCAAGGGCCACAAAGGTCAAAGAGCCACTCATGGAAAGGTAACCCAAGGTCAGCAAATGGAACAGGCAGTCATCTTAGCCTCAAAGGACTCTTTTAATTAAAACATTGAGGTCTTTGTTAAGTCTATGTTAAACAATCACATTACAAAGAAACAAATACTTAGAAAATAAACAAACAAATTAATAATAATAATGGTACAAGAAATTGCGTTTATACATTTATTAATCAGTTAATTAAGTAAAATAAAATAGCATACAATTAGCAAATTGATAAATATTCAAATATTTACATTAACAATTACAAAAACAAATTATTCAAACTTCATATCACGACTGTCTTAAAAAATTACTTTTTTTTAAGTGAAATATCTTAATTAAAAAAAAAAGTCACCGCGATACAAATGCATTTTAGTGCTTACTGCGTCCAGAACCATAACTGCTGTCACGCCGGGGGCCCCTGGCATGTTCAACGATAACTCGCTCCCCACAAAGGTCTTTACCATTTAGCTCATAAACAGCATCATCTGCATCACGCAGATCGTCAAACTCAACAAAGCCATACCTAGGAGGAGACAAAAGCGACTTAGGCAAAGCTGCACAGCCCAAGATACTGATACTCACCGAGAGCAAATCATACCACGTATGTACTTTCACTGCCCATGGAGCCTGGCTACCTAAGGCAGCACCAGCCTTTTAATGACCATCAGTAGCCAACTCTTGAGGACTAAAGGCAGGGAGATTTTGGCCAAGAGTCCCAGGCCACAGAAAAAACATGCTCCCCAATTTGTTGGCCTACAAAGCAGGGCGCTACACTTCTCTTTCATCGTTTACTACAGTAAAGCTAGAGCAGCCTGGCGGTTCTGGTGAACATGACTGGTTTATTACAAGACCTGGGTTCCATTCTTGGTTCTGTCACAGGCTTTGCTAGAAGTTAGGTAATCTTGCGCTAGCTCAGTTGCCTCGAACTCTGAACCAGAGGTATTCACCCACATCAGTGTTTGCAAATGGCTTGAGCTCCTGAAACAGAAGGTGCTACAAGACAGTAAAGTATTAAGGCATGTCAAGAAAGGGAGTTTATCAGGGAGGTTAAGTAACGTTCCTCTCCACTGGGGACAGCACTGAGGTTATGGCAATGGGGTTGGGGGATTTTCAAGTTAGCCTTGTACCAAAGAGCTTCCCATAAAGTCACCATTCAAACCGCTCTATCAAGTCACCTCGAAATTAACATTTGATATGAATGAAACATGTGAATATGCTACGTATGGGTCCAATCCTGCAAGTACTGGGTGTGTGGAAATCCCAAGTCCTGAAACCGGAAGCTGTGTGCAGTGTGGCTGCAGAATTGGCCCTATGGTGTTTTATTAGTGATAAGTGAGACCTTTATAGAGCAGCCCCACAAAACCTTCCACAAAAAACACCCATGCAAAATTCCACTGAGGTTCAGAGGCTAAGTTCAGGACTAGTAGTCAGTGTATATCAGGTTGCAGTCAGGGCCTTAGCTCGTGCTTCAAACAAAAACTGCACCAGCTTTGCTCAGGGCTCTGGATGCACACAAGAGGAGACAGGAGGGGGAAGATGCCAATTAGGAAGTGAATCTTAAAACGAAGACTTAAATTTGAGTGGGCATTTCTGAGCGCACTGTTTTTTGTTAGTTGCTGCAAGACAGCAACACTATAGGAGCAGTACAGAAGACTGGAAACCACTTGCTGCCCTGATTTAAAGATGCACTGAAAAGCTAATGCCAAATTTTTCAAATGTGAGTGCCGAGACTCAGGAATCTAAATCTCTAAGTGGTCCAATGTTCAGAGGAGCCACTGAGGTCAATGAAAAGGTCCGGGTGCAAAGTAGCTAACCTCTGTCACTCGCATTTGAGAATAGTGGCTGTAAGTGTTTTTTTAAAAAACAGTTATACTGATCTCAACAAACTTCATAAAAGGAAGGTGAATATCATAACTGGACATGGTTGAAAACCTTGAAATTTGAAGTTTTGATAAAAATGGACACTTTTTGGTGGGTTTTTTTTTTAAACAAGAGTTTTCCCTTTTTTTTGCCAACTGTAACCATAACCCCTTTTTACATATGGGAAAACTGAGGAACAGAGAACTGAGATGACATGCTTACGGCTGCACAGCAACAATGTTGGGAACAGAACTCAGATCTCCTGACCCCCAAAGTAGTAACAGTGTCAAACTGTTATAAAACCACAGATATTTTACACCACCACACAGGTAAACCCCAATTATCCAAATGGGTGGGGGGAACATACCAGAAATTACAGGCAATCTAGGTTCAGATAATCAGAGTTCACCTATATTTGAAATCCATTCCCCCTTTACTTACCTTCCAAGACCCAAGTTCAGGCTTCAGAGTCTCCCCTGCAATAGCTGATGGCATCACAGCCCCGTACAGCAGTACAGGGAGCCCCGTTTCAGCTGGCTGCAACATCTCTGGCTGCTGTAGGGCAAACAGAATCCTGAACTAAGGTCTGAGCAGGCAAGTAAAGGAGGAAATGGTTTTAAATGTATCTGCGTTTCAAATTTAAACCTACCTAAATTTTAGTGTACACAAATTCTGATGTCTTAGCTTGGGTTGTTTAGTTTATAAACATTTCATTTCCTCCTTTAATACCCATTAGCACTAGAAGATCTTTACTATGCAAACATGAAACATTTTGATTAAATATTTAACATGTAAATTCTTGTCTGGTCACTGGAAGTATCATTGTTGTTGCTTTTTCATGCAAATAAATGCTGGTCTCAGAAGAGGGGCGATGTGTGCTGTACTGTGGCTTGGAGCTGTCCCTTGGAACTGTTTAATCATAGCAATAAATACATCTGTGAAACTGATCAATCCAACTTTACTTTGTCATTACTCCACCCCTCTTCTGTTTGCACAAATACAGCAATATCCCCTTACATTGATACAGGAACTCAACTGCTTTGTAACACTATATTTATTTAGGTGTATTGATTAGGCTATATTGATTAGGTGTCTCCCTTGGTGCCAGTAATACCATACCAAGTTTTTGACACAAGAAATTAACAATATTTTTTATTGAAACTTCAAAGGGGGGGGGGGGGGAAGGAATTTCAGGGTTGCAGAACAGGATTATGTGAATGTGATCCTAATACCAGATCAACAAACCTACTCTTTCTAAAAGTGTCAAGGGTACTTTTAATGATGAGTACTCAAATCATTCACACCAAAATACAGAGCACCTTCGGCACCACAGCACAATCTAACACCAGGTTCGAGCACTGGTTTAGGACTGCCTGGAGAATGCCGTAGTCTACGGAGTCACCGAAACCACCTTCTACAGAACCTGAATTTTCCTTGAAGTTTTCCCACATAAGATATGATCAGGACAAGTCCTGCTTAGCAGGATCTGATAGGTACCATGTTATATCTTCTCGCCTCCTTCCCCCAACCCCAAAAGAATTCTTTAATATTTGTCCCATACCCCCAATAAAAACAGTATCATCAGTATGTAACATGCAAGCAACCCTAGAATAAGCAGGTATTCACATGATGGATAAGGGGCGGGGGGAAAAATGAGTGAGAGAAAAAGATTTTCTGGAGAAAACTTTCAAGGGTTTATTTATAAACAAAATAAGCAAATTTTTATAAAATCACTGAGGGGTGATACTTGTTTTTAAAGAACATTAAAGTCATCCCACGCAACCCAGAGATACACAGGTAATACTGAGCCACCTCCCTTAAAATATACGTGTCGCACACCACATGGTTTAAATAAATACCTAGAAGTGTAGTTTCACACCACAAGAAACGACAACTGCTGATGCAGCCCTAATTATAGCGATTGATTCTGTTATACGGTGGTAGTACAAGTAAATCTTCTTTTAAATGTCTACTCTTACTGCTTTAAATGTGCCATAAAACTACCTAATAAAAGCCTCAATACCATTGACTTCAGATTGTGTGAAGCTGCATCATTTTACTGTCCATGTATCAAAAACAGAAAAAAAAACCCTCAAAAGCACGCACCCCTATTTCTAGCCAATTTCAACAGATTAAACCACCTGAAGGAGCTTTTTATTAAAGTTGAAAACAAATGGGATTTTTTAAAACTTGTTTAAGGTCCCAAATCGTTACAGGAAATTCACTCCATTTATTCTGCCATTTCTCCAGCTATACGATGCTTTGGGGCCACTCGATTCATACCAGTTGGGCCCACATACTCCTCTCCATACACCAATGTATTGAAAGAATTTCTGAGACACTGGAGGGTCCAACAAGTTTTCCTGGTGCTTGTGAAAGGACAGCTCTGCAGCCCTGACAGAGCGAGTTCTGGTAGAGTTCTAAAAACACGTACTTCAGATGGAACCCGAAAATGGTCACTCTCCCCACCGCCAGTTTATGCTAGAACTTCACTGACTTCCATGGAGTTGCATGGGTCTACACCAGAACTCAACTGGGCTTGTGGTCTCCTGTGGCTTAATTAGTTATTGCCAATTTATATTGCTGACGAGGTTGCTTAGTGTTTCACTGGACTCTAATGAGATTCTAAAGAAAACCTAGCTACAGATTTGTCTTCCTTCTTTTCAGCCGAACCACAGTTTCAGTTTGCATCCTTCCCAAAGCTGGACTTTGAGAATTCCCTAAACTACTTCTCGTAGGCACAGCCTGAGGAAACACCTGTAGCAGGAACAGGTTCACCTGAGCAAAGTGCTGTGTTAAATATTACTTGCTCTGATGGCAACACTTAACTGGCACGGGCGAGGTCAGGTAAAATATCAGTATTCTTGCCATGGCTCGAAATACTCTAATTACATCTGCTGAGATTTTCTTGCAGTTACTTTCCACATGTGGCGACATGAGTTAATCCAATGAATTAAACTAGTAGGAAAGCTCTTCCAGTGAATTACAAGGGTTCTGTGAGACGATGGATCATGAAATCACTCTGAAATGCTGCTTACAGTAGCAGCCTAGCAGTCTACAAGGACTCTTTCTTCACTAGAGCATCTATTTGATAGCAAATGCTAGTTAAGTTTCCATTATCTCATTTGTACTTCCACCTAACTCGAACACCAGGACTTGGTTTCTGCCTAAAGGTGAAATATTTTATGTCTTGCAGATTTTCTAAAAAAAAGTGCTGTTTTTGAACTATGAGTGGTGAGGAAGGGGAAGAGGGAACAAGAGAGATTTTTCCTGCTATCAAATGAGACACTTATTAATTGCTGAACTTTGAAATAAACTTGAAAATGTCATGCAGACAGCTGCCAAAGAGAAAGTCAAGCAGTATGTTTGAAGGAGACAGGACATTTTAAGTTAACATCTGAAAATTGCACACTGCATATATGTCCATTATGAAGTATATCTTGATATATTTTATGGGGTTAAATAGTTTACGTGGTTAAATGTCTTAAGAGGTACAGAATGTGTACAGAAGCCACGTTAGTTGCTGTAGGAAGGTTACTTTTGCATTCACAATTTTAAATGCAATTTAATCAATCAACTAACAAGTGGTTTATATTCCAGATATATTGAGCTAGAGATACAGGTATGAAATGAGTTCCCAGTTAAAGTATTTGTTGTGTAAAGTCTTCTGTTCACCAAGAGGAAAAGTGCTGTTCTTGATCAGCCCTCCTTATAAAGACAGACTTGGCCCTCTTAGACAAAGCCAAAGCGAGACCCCAGATTGAAGGAGGGAGCAGAAATTCAGCACAGATGCTTCTCTCAAACCAGCAAAAGACTTTGCAGATTTCAAACATTCCTTCCCATCTTCTAACTTTGACTGGACACTAACCACAAATTGTTCAAGAGCATTTTGCACAAGAGATCTCAAGTGTGGTGATGGGAAGAGCAAATGGTACCATTTAGTTCAATTTTGTTTCATGTCTGTTGTTGAAAATGAAGGAAAACTGGTGAAAACTGCCTATTACTGTAAGGAAGTTATGTGAACTGATCTTCTGGAAACAAATCTCAAGGTGACTGATGGCCCATGGAGTATAAGAACTTGTAATGATTTCAGCTAATAAGGAACGTATTTAATTGCCATTAGGACATCCTTGCAGCTGGATAAAAAGTAATGAATTGGACACGTTGGGACTATGATTATAGGAAAGACTTCAGCTGATTTTTACTGTTACAAAAGCTTCTTAAAGACAATCCTCCTTTTCCTACAGAGTCTGCATAAATAGGACTGTGGTCCATTAAACCAGTAAGCCAATTTCTGATCAAATTTGGCCCAAAGGTTAGGTTTTGTTTTTAAAGACCTTTTTTACTGAGCCTACAAGCAATAAATGCAATGGGAGAATATTTACAAATATTTACAGTATATACAAACACTGCACTATAGTGCTAGCACAGGAGAATGTGAAAGTCAGAGACTAATCTGTTTTTGGCCAAGCTGAGCTAAATGCAAATAGTAGAGAGAGCATAAATGGTGAAAAATAGTAAGATGCCTGGCTCCTACTGCGCTTTTTCATCTGCAGATCTTGAGGCATTTCACAAAGGTGGGGGAACTCTCTGGGGCAGGGGAACTTTGTCTTTATCCTTTTCTGAAACGTGCCTAGTAAATTACCCCATTTTTCAAGTGAGGAAACTGAGCTAGAGAGACTGTGACTTACCAAAAGTTATAGCAAACCAATGCCAGAGCCAGAAATGGAACCCATGTTTCCCTACACCTACTCTTGCACCAGACCACAGTTTCTATAAGTAATAGTTAAGGAAGCTAGTTTGTTCAAGTCATTGTAGGACCACTGACTCCATGTATATGGTAAATGCCAAAGAAGGGACTTCTTTACCAGCCTCCAGGAGCTTCTGAAATAAGTGAGAAATGTGCCATTGAATTTGTTGGTTGTTTACGTAACAGGGCCATGATCCTAATTCTGTGCTACCATACATGTTCCCTCCTAACCTGTGATATGCTGAAAGCCAGGCAGGTCCCCCAACTCCTCAAACCTTCCAACAAACAGCCTTACTCTAAGAGCTGAACTGATAGCATCGTGGCCTAGAGAGTCTTTGGGGATTCTGATGACAGCTGGCCCTGGGGAAGTAGGATGATGAACTATCTTGAAACTACTTCTGGTTTCAGAGAGTTGCAAAAAATTGGGAAGGGGAACAATTAAAAAAAAAAAACAGTTTTAAGAGACAGGGCTCAATTCCCATCATTATTTATCATTAACTTGTAGCACTCGTGACCAATATTGCAAGTTCCTTCAATGTTCTAGAAAAACCGTACTGAATTAACAGGTTTCAGAGTAGCAGCTGTGTTAGTCTGTATCCGCAAAAAGAAAGGAGTACTTGTGGCACCTTAGGGACTAACAAATTTATTTGAGCATAAGCTCTCGTGGGCTACAGCCCACTTGCATCCAATGAAGTTCTTATTACTGAATTAACTATTTTTGGAGTGCACTATAATAAATGCATGTATGTATGTATTATTGTGGGCCAGGATTGTATGTAACCTCTCTGGGGCGGCAACGTGATGTGAACCCTGGGAAATGTTATAAACTTCAAAAGACTATTAAACAATGTGACAGACAAATATAGACTTTTGGGACAAACAGAGTCAAGTGGTTTGCCACCAGGGTCCTTTCTAGCATGGGGTGGGCAAACTATGGCCCTCGGGCTGCATCCGGTGCACCAGCTCTTTTAATCCGGCTCTCAAGCTCCTGCTGGGGAACAGGGTCTGAGGCTTGCCCCGCTCCAGTGCTCCAGCTGGGGAGCAGGGTCGGGTGCTCTGCATGGCTCCCATAAGCAGAAGGAGCATGTTCCCTTCTGACTTCTATGCACTGAGGCAGCCAGGGGCCTCTGCTCCACATGCTGCCCCCAAAGCTCTCATTGGCCGGGAACAATGGGAGCTGTGGGACAGTGCCTGTGGACGGGGCAGCAGGCAGTAGAGCCGCCTGGCCGTGCCTCCGCATAGGAGCCAGAGAAGGGACATGCTGCTGCTTCCAGGAGCTGCTTGAGGTAAGTACTGCCTGGACCCTGCACTTCTCAGCCACGCCCCTGTGCCTTGCCTCAGCTCTGATCCCCCTCCCACCCTCCAAACCCCTCAGTCCCAACCCAAAGCACCCTCCTGGCACCTCACATCCCTAGCCCCACCCCAACCCCCACATCTCCAGCTGGAGCGTCCCTCCCACCCTGTAAACTTCTCATTTCTGGCCCTACCCCAGAGCCTGCACCGCCAGCCAGAGCCCTCACCCCCTCCCGTACCCCAACCCCAATTTTGTGAGCATTCATGGCCCGCCATACAATATCCATAACCAGATGTAGCCCTTGGGCCAAAAAGTCTGCCCACCTCTGCTCTAGCAGGAGGTGAATGCAAATTCCCCACCTCTGGTTATGCAAAAACCCAGGCTTGGGAAGCTACGCTCTGAGGAGGAGACCATTCTCTGCTGATCACCTGTTCCCAGAGTCTCAAGATCAAATGCCAAAGCTGTATAAAGGAAAGACCATCCTATGCACGGGTGTGCTAGTTCTGGTTCTGACTCAGAGGCAGTTATGAACTTGTAACCACAGGGAAAACCCAGCAGGTGACTTTGAAGGACTGACACCTACCAGAGAGAAAGGCTGAGGTTGGGGTGAACTCTGGTAAGCTTTTTGGCATGTATGTAGGTTCTTTTATTTAATGTTTTCTCTGTTATGCTCTCACCATCAAAAGAAATACGCTTGCTTATAAAGATCTATGTGGTAACCAGTGACTGCTGGCAATTACAGCTGTTTATAGCCTTCAGAGAGAAAGCAAAGTACAGATGCTGGCCTGTGTAGACAGTTTGGCTTGCTGGGGACATCACAGTATAAGCAGGGAACTGTGGAGCTTGGAAAACCCCTAGTCAAGAGGGAGATAGATGTAGGTCTCAACCCAAGAGAGGTGACGGCTGAGGAACTGAGGGCTTAGAGGGGGTGCTCTTGAGGGACCTTAAGTGGAAAATACAGGTGCAGTTGTCATCATCTGTGACAGCACTGACTATAATCAACAGCTCTTGGCATCTTTCCTTCAGGCACCAATGCTGGTGCACGTGCACTAGGGAAAAGGCTCTGTGATTATTACCACCTCTTGGATTTGAGTTAAGAGCATGCACATTAACCCTGTGATCCTAATTCTCTGAGTTAGGTTCATGCTGTTATTTTGAGTAATTACTACAGCTCAGCAAATGCAGCTGACTGGTGAGCTGCACTACCCTGGTATTCTCTGGCCACTTCTCAGGATGAAATTCCCAAAGGCCTGTCACAAGGCCTAGCGTGTTACATAAACCCACGTTAAGAATTTAAGATTTTACCCAGAGACTCCAAGCTACGCCAAGTTACATGTGCTGCTAACGTGTGGCAAGTATGGGCACAGAGACAGAGTTACAGCTGTCTAATTTGCCATCCACTGTTGGAAGTACCATAAAGTCTTCTCGTAAAACCGCATCTTTACTCCTGATTTCGTGGTTTTAGAATCTGGTCTTTGAAGTGTTAGTTCAGTTAAGGTATATAATGTGTATCAAACTGAACACCTAACTGTGCCTATGAAGTTTTCCTGATTTTTTTAAAAGGATGTTTTTATTAAATGTTAGACTGTACCTGCGGATTTGTCACTAACTATACTGTTATAAATCCCATGCACACTTAGATAGCTACACTGTTAGACCACGGAAGTGTTCTGATGCAGGACATTAGCTGTGCTTATTTTACTGGATACCGAGGTATGTGCATTATATCCCTGAGAATCCCCAGCCAGGATAACGGTTCTATTGGGCTAAGCACACCTTGCACCACAGAGCTTAAAATGGAACCGAGGCAAGATGCAAAAAGTGGTGGTAACCGGAAGGGAAGAGAATCAGTAATAAGAACATGTTTACAATGACACCTCCAATTTATAAGCTCTAAAGCAGGGGGTTCTCAAACTGGGGGTCGGGACCCCTCAGGGGGTCAAGAGGTTATTACATGGGGGGGTTGTGAGTGGCAGCCTCCACCCCAAACCCCGCTTTGCCTCCAGCATTTATAATGGTGTTAAATATATAAAAAAGTGTTTTTAATTTATAAGGGGGGGGGGGGTCGCGCTCAGACGCTTGCTACGTGAAAGGGGTCACCAGTATAAAAGTTTGAGAACCACTGCTCTACAGGGAACTGGTACCAACATCCGGAGGGAGAAGAGAGGTACTAAGCAGGAACCAGGATAGATGCTAATAACTAAGCTGTCCATGAACTCCATGTGATCTGGGCTGGTAGGGGCCATGACACTTGGCAAAGGTATGGGCACATGAAGTTTACAGGAACTACAATTACTGAATTCAGGCATGATACCGTAGTTCTCACATACCCTAGATGTACATCCTACCTCCAGCCTAAGGCAATGCATCCATTTTTGTGGAGTTAAAAATTGTGTTTGACCTTCTGAAAACATTAAGAACTGCACTGATACAAGCTACCAATATCACTGTGAAAACCAGTGACGTTTCCAAACTGGTCCATGGAACACTGGCTGGTGTTACAGAAGACCAGGTAGGTTCAGGGTGCTGGCTCTCCTGCTTTACTGCTGCTGTAAGTGCCTAGCCTCTTCAGTGGAAAATATACCACTCTATATTTTGTCCCATTACTTATCCAAAATGGGATACAGAGCCTCTTACTTCTAGGTCACTGGTTCAAAGTACAGTGCACATTTGTAATCATTACCATCTTACAGCTGTTTGGTCTGTGTAGCAGAGGGTTTCAGTCCAGTTCCCACCAGGCAGGTGTTGACGACAATAATCAAGATCACAATTGGCTCTAACTGGCCCTCTCGTTGGCTGCTTCTGCAGAAAAGGTGAGGACTGAATGGGAACGGAAACAACGCCCCTCACACCTTGGGACGGACTGCTCCACCGCGGCCCCAGGTTGTTCTGTGTTCAGAGCTGTCAGTCTGGCACCCTTCACCAGCGATAAATTGAACTAGAAGCAAGTGTTAATAGTTTCAACCCTCTATACAGAGGTAATCAGTTCTGCACACAACTTGCTAAGTTTCAGATTTCTTTAGGAAAAATATTTATAGCCATCCAAACATCAAGAACTACTAAACCTGACCATCTTTTCAAAATTGGCATCTGTCCCAGGGACACAGAACATCCAAATCTTTCTGGTTAAACTCCTAGCTAAAGTTCTTATGAAAAGATTACATAACCAAGTGTTAAAGATTTTACCCAATAATGAAACACTTGACAACAGGCTCCATAGAAATATTGCCATAATCTAATTTACTAAACAGCCAAAAAGACAGACTTCCTTAAAGTTGGCCTGCAAAAGGAGAAAAAAAATGGGCCTCTTTTGCTACTTTATCAGGGATAAAGACAACCTGCAAAGGTTTTTTCTGCTTGCCCTCTTACATGAGAAATTCAGGTCCTGTCTGAGCATGGAGACTGACTGGAGAACTAGTAAAACAACATAACCAGAACCAAAACAGTGAACTATTAACAGGGGAAGAGATTTTTTTAGAATGTTTGAAATTTCACATGTATTTAACTTTAGTGACTAGTTACTACTTTGGAAAAAGGAAGTTTCTGTTAAGATTTAAATATCTTGCTCATTCAATTAAAGCATTAGAGTTCAGAAGAAATAGCCCTGAGAAATCCCAGAAAGCTTCCAACAAGCTGAGGAAGAGTAAACTGGACACTCCATGTATTTCTAATGTAAAAACCAAGCAGAAATACACCTTCGAGGCCTTCATATTAATAAAGCAGAAAAGAAAGGCACCAGCAGAATTTTCTCTAAATCACGTGCAGGTCAACTTAAAACTTTCTTACCATCTAGATATATTGGGTGCCACTAAATGGCATTTACATTGATTTGACTGATTTTTAAAGTTAATGGGTGCTGAGCACCTTTGGAAATCAAACCATCCTTATTTGTCTAAATAAGGATTTAGGAACTTACCTCTAGGCACCCAAGTTTGACACTTCTGGCTTTGATCTCTGTGCCTCAGTTACCCATCTGTTTAGCGGGATATAATACTTTGCTACCTTGCTGGGGTATTGTGAGGATAAATACATAAATACTTGGGAGATGCTCAGATGGAGGGCAGATAAGCACCTACATAGAAGCTTTTCTCTTAAAAAGTTAATAGATTTCAAGTTGGTGTCCCTGTAAGTGAAAGTCTCCAGCTCTTAGAATTATTATTGCTCGCTTTTAGCGAGTTTTAAAAAGATAAAAGCAAGCTGAAATGCCCAATTTTCCAGGCATCTAATTCATGCGCTTCTGACATGCATGGCTCCAGCTGTCATCAGCACAACACTGGCTAAGAGCAAGGTGAAGATGGAACCTAAGGGAGTGGAATCTAGGTGCTGGAATTAAAATGGAAACTTCCAGTATGAACTAGGTTTTCACTCCCTTTCCGGTGAATGCTGTTTTAACTCCTTGAATGATAAACTCTAATAATCATTAGTGGTGATCAAGATCCAACTCAGCTTTTTTGGACTTTCTGATAATACTGCATTCCAGTTTCATTTTCTGCCAAGGCATTTAATCTTAGCCTCACCAACTGCCAAAATACTGAATAGCTAATCCCCTGCAGGCTAAGCAGTTAAGATAACCCGCAACTTTCTAGAAGAAACTAACAGAATCTCATAAATCACACACTGTGCAGTAATTTTTAATCATTTGCTAAGCGCTGCTAAAAATAAGTTATGGAGAAAGGCACAAAGGGCAAACAAAGCAAACTGTAAAGCACCCTGACAAAAGCTCAATGCACGATTATACTGGGTAGAAAGACACAACACCTGATATTTTTTAAAAGTAGATTTTTGTCAATCTGCCATTTGAAATCCAAGCCAAGTTAACAGCAGCTTGTTGAAAGATTTCAAAACAGATGCTGAAATTAAAAGGAAATTTTTTTTTAGGAGCAATTATTAAGTTACTCCTAGAAATATACATAGCGCTGAGCCACCTAACCATTTGAAGAGATTAACTTAATTATAGAAATAGCTGACTTCCATATTCCTATTTTATGCCCCCCATAGTTTTTAATTATCCAGAGCTTTCTTGAATTCCTTTTGGAGTGAAGATCTCCACATCTTTGCTCCAGAATGGCTTTTTTCTTGAAAATGGAGCAAACTAGATTCATCCACTGTTTTTGAGTTTTAAAAACGTTCTCCTCCCCCATGCCCATGTGTTCAAATTATAATGCATGTTCTATGCTTTAAAACGCTGAAAGACAGAAATTTCAGACTTGGGCCCATTTTACAAATGGGTCCCATGGGCAGCCTCTTGCACCCCCAGAGTCCCAGTGAACACAAGGAGTTGTACAGGTCCAACTGCAGTATTGGGACCGTGCATTTATATAGTTCTCAACAAAGCAGAAAAATGAGCAGAATGAAAGCTGGTTGCATAGTTTAGTGACCATGCTAATCTAGCAAATTTGACAGATGCTTGTTACATTTTACAGATATTTTTCTATTTTGGGGCAACTTCAGTTAAGAGCTTCAACTAATCAGCAGTTCTCTCCCAGGGAAATCTGACGCATAAAACTAGCATTTGTGCAACACTGAGGGCATGTCTACACTTACCTCCAGAGCAATCAATCCAGCAGGGGCCAATTTACTGCATCTAATGAAGACGCGATAAATCGACCACCGAGCGCTCTCCCGTCGACTCTGGTACTCCACCAGAGTGAGAAGCGTAGGCAGCGTTGACGGGGGAGCGTCAGCAGTTGACCTACTGCAGTGAAGACACCGCGGTAAGTAGCTCTAAGGACATCGACTTCGGCCAAGCTATTTTCATAGCTGAAGTTGCGTAACTTAGACCGACTTAGCTTGTGCCCCCGTGTAGACCAGGCCTGAGATTGAGAAATCAGGCATACAGGACAGTCAGGAAATTCCAAGGTTTAAGGTTTCTACTTCCTCAGTGATCATACAGCATCTTGCACATATGTACTATTCTCTAATGCTGTTTTCCTAGTTGCATGTAAACTTTAATATTTGATTTAATCTTATTCGTGACTCTCAAATCTGGTTGTTTTTCTTCAGATCACTCTGATTTTGAATCTCCTGATTCTGAATCTAATGCTTTTAATAAACTATAAAAAGATGCCCAAGAGAGTCCTGGAAGTTTAAATCTTATTAGCAGACGGGCTAAGGAGCAACTGTAGGGAATTCTGCACATGCTTCAACCCTGACTTGCAGGGTCCCAGAAAGAAAAGGTAACTTCAGTGTCCAGGGCCCATTCAATCCTTATAAGGTTTTAAAGACAACTTTAAAGCAAGGTTAAGCCCCACTTTGCCATCTAGGAAAGTAGTATTAGCATCTTCCTATCAAAAGTTGTGCTTCGGAACAGTTCTCTAGAATATGCTAATACGGATCCCAATCCTACTCAGCATAAGTGAAATCAATAGGAAATGTGGAAGCACAAAGAATGCAAGCGAAAGACTCCAATCTCCAACACTAGCAGAGCTAAGGTCCAGAGGCCAATTATTATGGTGGGGTTTGTAATGTAGATTGCCTGCTAGCTAGGAATCAGAATGAAGCCTCCAGTTTATTACATCAAAGCCAGAGATTCTTAAACTATCATCTGTGGATCAATCACTGGTGATCTGGAGCATTTGCTGCTGGTCCATAGGCCTGTATGGTGCTAGCTTTCCTAGTTTCAAGCAGCTAAACACATTAAGATAAATATTTTCCCAAATAAGCAATTGTAGTTGCCACAGGGATGTTACTAAGGATGTGAAGCGGGTGGGGAGTTGATCCATGAAATGCTATTAGAACTCAGTCCATATTATGCGAAAACTTGAGAACCTCTGGCCTAGGCTAAACACATACCATATGGTACTGTGGTAGTGAAAGCCACGTGCACAGCAGTAACCTAGAGGGAAAGATTCTGTATCTAAATATCAGTCCACTATTAGGTTCCTAATTTGTCTAGACTGCAAACAGCAAGTTCTTAGAGGAGCACCAACTTGAAATCCAGGCAACTTCAGAGAATGAACTGTAGGTACAACAACTGTCTGGTTCCTCAGCCTATTTTTGTAGTTAAACATCTTCCTACTTTAAGAAATGTTCCTGTCTGTTTATATGGAGCTTTCAGACAGCAACAGCACAACTCTCTATACAGGGCATACAAAGTGCTTTCAAGTGTACACAGTAGAACTAGAAAATAGAATGTTCACATCTTTCAGTAACAGTAATCTTTAGTATTACCGTGTGCAATAGTGGGTAAAAGAAGGACACACAGGTTTTCGTAAAGGCTGTGCCTTCAGTCACCTTTTAAACCTGTTATGGGCCAAACCACCAATAAGACCGTAGAGTATTAAATCCTGAGAACTCCTTTTAGCTCAAAAACTAACTTTAAGAGGCTCCTCATCCCCATTCCCAAAACAAAGCCCTCGCTAACTATATACTCTACACTCCGGTCAGGCTTTTCATGCCACCTACTTATAATCTTGCTTGAGAGGTAAAAACTTCAAGACTCATTTAACTAAGTTCCTGAATCTAAACCACCAGTTTTGCCCACATTAAGAATCCAAGCTTGGATGGATGGAAAAGCAATGCAATGGCAGGATGTAAACGATCCTGCTGTGACAAGATGTCAGTTGCCAGAGCTGCACATGTGAGCAGGAGCTATGCTAGGACTACTGCATGCATGGATCAGTAGTGACCTTCCCCCACCACACCATTTCCCCCTAGCTACCAATCCACAGCGATCACACCCTGTAAGTGGGATCGATGGAGAAAGGAACTATTGATACCATCCTCAAGGGTTGTTAGCCTCGAACCCAGACATCAATTTGCACCAGTTAGGAAAAATGGGGGGGGAGGGAAGAGGTTTGTGCACAGGACTGCCAGGCTATGACAGCCTCAGCAAGGGCGATTTCTAGCCACGTGGCCCTCTAAGGGAAATACCCGACTCGGGGCTGGACCCCTCTCTACACAGCCTATTGCAGCCCGGGTTAGAGCCGCTGCTAGCTGGGAGGGGAGGACCTGCCTGTGGGCCCCGGGAAGTCTGGGAGAACCCAGGCGTCCTGGCCCTAGATTTGACCACGAGGCCAGGCCGTTGGGCAGAGAACCCAGGCGTCCTGGCTGCTCCCCCCCGCCCATGCGGTGCCGCGCGGGGCGAGGCTCAGAGGCAGCGATCCAACCCCACCTGCCGGCGCCTGCGCACACGGGGCCCGGCCCGGCCGCGCTCAGCGCGCGGGCCGGCGGGCGGCAGGAGGCGCGGGCCGGGCCCGGGCCCGCTCGGCTCTCGCCCGCCGGGCCCCGCGCTGCCCCCGGCCCGGGCCGGCCGCTCACCCGTTTTTGAGATCCACCTCGAGGATCTTGCCGTAGCCCTTGAAGAAGCGCTCCACGTCCCGCTCCCGGGCCTGGTAGCTGAGGCGGCCGATGTAGACCCGCGGCATCGCCTCGCTCCCGCACCGCGACCGGCGGCGGCGGCTGACTCAGCGCGGGGGGGGCAATGGGGGGCAGCGGCCGGCGGCGGCGTAACGCACACCGAGGGGGCGGGGCGCCGTTCGCTCGTCACTCACGTCGCCGCCGCGCGGGGCGGAGCGGGGCGACGTCACGTCCGGCACCTTCCCCGCCGCCCGGAGCGCGGCCCGCTGCTCCTCTTAAAGGGGCCGCGACACTGACCGGGACCGAGCCTCCCTGCCTAGGGTGGCGCTCGCCCAGCCACGGTCAGGGGCGGGCACTGTGCCCACGTGGCACACTGGGCACCATGTGCCAAGGGCGGGCGATGTGCCCGTGTGGCACACTGGGTACCCTGCTGAGGGGCAGGCAGCGTGGCACACTGGGTGCCACGGTGAAGGATGGGTGACGTGGCCATGTGGCACACTGGGTACCCTGCTGAGGGACAGGCAGCGTGGCACACTGGGTGCCATGGCGCATGTGGTACACTGGGTACTGCGTGGCACACTGGGTGCCACGGTGAAGGATGGGTGACGTGGCCATGTGGCACACTGGGTACCCTGCTGAGGGACAGGCAGCGTGGCACACTGGGTGCCATGGCGAAGGATGGGTGACGTGGCCATGTGGTACACTGGGTACCCTGCTGAGGGATGGGTAACGTGGCACACTGGGTGCCACGGTGAAGGATGGGTGACGTGGCCATGTGGCACACTGGGTACCCTGCTGAGGGATGGGTAATGTGGCACACTGGGCGCCATGGCAAAGGATGGGTGACGTGGCCGTGTGGCACACTGGTTACCTGCTGAGGGATGGGTAACGTGGCACACTGGGCGCCATGGCAAAGGATGAGTGATGTGGTACACTGGGCACACCAGCGAAGGACCGGCAGCTTGGCACACTAGATGCAACAGTGAAGGATGGGTGATGTGGCCATGCAGTGTGCCAGATGCCACATTAAGAGGCAGTGATGTGGCGTCATGGCACACCGAAAGCCATGGCCCACGGTGGTGATATCACCATGGGGTGTGGGGATGTAGTCAGTGCTGAATTTGTGCCATAGCCGTGGCACCTCTTTCATTACAAATTAAGCGTTATCCTTACTCCAAATTTGTGTGGTGCTCTATTAGAGGTCCTGTTCTGGAGACTTAATCTGCATGGTAAAGTAAATACTACAGAAGCTCTAAGAGCCTGATCCAAAGTTCATTAAAATCAATAGAAAGACCCCCATTCACTTAAGGGGCTTTAAATCAGTTCCTAAGACGCACTAATGACTAGAAGGGATTGTTGTGAATATTTCAATTTAGTGGATACCACAATAAAAAAAAATGGTGTCTGAATCACCCAATGCGCTTTGTTCATTTGACAAGTGTAGTATTAATTATGCATTAATTATGCATTATGTTGGTACATGGTGTAAGAGTAAATGTTCGGTGACATTTTGTAAAAGTAACAAGTTCTCTAAAAGCAGCAAAGAGTCTTGTGGCACCTTATAGACTAACAGACGTTTGGGAGCATGAGCTTTCATGGGTGAATACCCACTTCGTCAGATGCATGTTGCTTTTACAGATCCAGACTAACACGGCTACCCCTCTGATAAGTTCTCTAAAGCCTGCTGTGTTTTATTGTCAAGTAAAATAATATGAATATTTTGTTCTTGTCTATGTACGTCTTAATACTGTGTTTGAAGAGCTCTTATTTTTACCCCCTGACTTACTCAGTTGGGGACAGAAATGTAAGTTCCTAGGGACCTCAAGGCTAAGTGACTGCTGAGTTTTGAGGATCTACATTTGGACTAAGGTGCCTAAATTGGCAGTTAGGTACCTAAATCCCTTTGTAGATCTAGCCCTCAGTCTCTAAGGCCAATGCAGTCCTGGATCTATCTGGTCAGATGGCTACGTTTGTCAGTTTATTGCCAATTGTGCTGATTTCTATGATTTTTTTGTCCACTACACAGAGCACCTCCAAACTCATTTCAGATAACAGTCACACAAGATCAATCAGATGGATTGATCAGTGGGGTCAGGTTGAACTGGCAATTTAGGGTCTCGTGAGGTGCTGAGGGTGTAATTTTCACTGTCACTTTTCAGACCAACCTCAATTTAGCATTGACTTTTTGTTGTGCTATAACCTGTCCTGTACTATGGACTAATGATGGAATATTGCAGGCTGCTGCATATATTTGCTGAGAAATCAGAATCCTCTTAGGATAAATTCAGAGATGATTCTGCATATTGTGTATCAGCTCCACTTAGCAAAGCTAAACCTGGAAGAGCAGAACCAGACAGCAAAAGATTTCCAGGTGTTATACTAACAACAATGATTTTACATATCTTCATTTGCAAGCACCATTTATCCCAGAAGAGACCAATGTGTTTTGTCAGCTATATACAAGAATCACCACATCCACCAATGAAATGCAGCTATTTCTGAGGCGGAACATGGCAGCTTTATAGCAGAACATAGTGACACTACACAGAAGTTTACAGCAGGAAGTGAAGGAAATATACCATATGCTGTTGAAATTCCAACGGGAATTTAGAGGGGTAGAATGGAGTTACCTTCCAGTTGGAATTTGGTCAGAATACCAGGATAACACCACAGCACTTGCTTAAAGTGATATGAATTTTTAATGACCAGAAATGGTCAAGACCTAGGATTTATCTCTCATGTGGAGGGTGGATATTATGTATAGTTGTCACTGGGGTGGAGTTGGAGGAGTTTGGCTCAGCACAGTAGCTTGGACATCAACATGTGTGTGAGAAGGGAGCAGAGTGCATGACAAGAGGAGCAGTTGTGCTTGCATTCAGAAGTTCACAAACTTAGTGAAAAATCCAGTCTCAGAAGCCTTTTTTAACTTTAGTTTTATTAAATAAGAATAAAATACATATTTATGATTGTTCAGTATAACAAATACTCAAGCATTCAAAAAATTCAAAGATTCAGAAATATAAAAAGTGTAGCTCTACACATGAAAGTGCTGCGTAACGTAAAGACTGTTCAGGAAATTAAAGCTGAAGTCTTCTTGGATAATGATATCTGAATTCCTCCACAAAGACATCTGCGTTCAGTTTTGAAGTCAAATCACTTTCATATGACAGGAGAATTAGGTTTTTCTCCCCTTCATGGATTATGCTCATCCTCTGGTGGAATAAAATTCTTTTCAAACAAGAAAAGGAATTTTCACAAGCTGCAATTGTTGCTCCAAACAAGACCACTATAGACATTTCAAAAATACATGGGAAAGCCTCCTTGGCAGCACCTAGAACTTCTTCAAATTCTTTGCAATTTCTCTTATCTATCAGTGATTTAAATCTAGCCATTTCAACTTCAACTTTCTCAAGATCTAATCCAAGCAAGTCAATCAAAGCATGCATTAATTCCAATTTCAAGAAGTCTGGAGAGCTGGTGGAATAGATTGCTGACAAGCTTTTGTATAATTTGGAGTTCTTGGCAGAAAATCTCCTTTGCAATTCATCAGTGGTTTCTGCAATCAATTCATGATAAGTCTGGGACTACTGATGCTCATTTGCACTTTGGAATCCTGGTAAATCTTCAGTGACTATGGAATCTTGACATTTTGGGGGCAAAATCTTGGCTGTTTTGGTGGCACATCTTAATGTTGATGCTTCATCACATGCATCTCTCAAAACCAAGTGCTTGGATGAAATCTCTGAGAAAAATCTTCGAACATCTCTTTCTTCTGTTGAACTTCTTCACAGGCAACAGTTATCAGTTCAACTCTTTTAGCAAGGTGCATTAGTTCCTTTTGAAGGTGATTGTTCACGGGAGAAAAAACTTTCAAAATCGTTCTCATAACCTCAGCTAAGAACAAGAATTTGGATGATTCTGTAACTTCCAACAGCCCTCTTGCTTCAATGGACATATCATAGAATCATAGAAGATTAAGGTTGGAAGAGACCTTAGGAGGTCGTCTAGTCCAACCCCCTGCTCAAAGCTGGACCAACCACAACTAAATCATCCCAGCCAGGGCTTTGTCAAGCCTGACCTTAAAAACCTCTAAGGAAGGAGATTCCACCACCTCCCTAGGGAACCCATTCCAGTGCTTCACCACCCTCTTAGTGAAATAGTTTTTCCTAATATCCATTCACACAGTTTGACAGAGTGCTCTGAATCTCTTCCAAATTACTGAGGATGATTACCAAGGTTTTCAGGTGACCAGTCTATCTTGTTTCTATGACTCTTTCCAGGTGCTGGCCCTTGCCAGGTGCTGGCACAGCACTCTCACTTCATGCCTGTGAAAAAAATTGTATAGAAACGTACAATTTGATAACATATCTGCCACTGCCGAGTTTGTCTCACACATTTTTCACACCCCTGAGTGACACAGTTATACCGATATAAGTCTGTAGTGTAGACCTGGCCTCAGACTAAGAAACGTGGGGAAAATGGAACACATTCTACAGAGGGGGCAAAGAAATTTCCATGGGATAGTGCCCCCTCGTGCCCCCCTTAGCCTACCTAGTGCCTGGTCACCTGTAGGGAAGGAGTTTGGGCTTAGCTCAGTTGTTGGATCATGTGCACAGGCATCACATGATGACAGCCTGTGTGTGGGTGGGTGGGTGGAGTGCTTCCTAAAAGAGGAAGTCTGCTGCATTAAAGATGGCAACCAGGGGCTATGACAGACTTAAAGGAGGTTATTCCGGAGCGGGCTTTGGCACCAGAGTAAAGAATAGAAAGACCTCCAGGGGACCCAGGATCAGGGAGGGATGTGGAAGAAGCTCTCCATGTCAGCCACAGGAAAAAGCTTGGAAGCCTAGGAATGACATAATGGACTGCTGGGCCTTTAGAAAAAGGCTGGGAATTTCTAGTTTTTATGTTAATAAGCCAGACTTTAAAACAGGAGAATAACACCAAAGCACCAGTTGTCGGGGTTTTGTTTCCCTGTAAGAGGAGGGAAAATGAGGTAGCAGGTGTTTTGTAACTGCATGCTGGGTAATAACATGAAAGAGCTCCAGGCTTGTAAAACTAAACTGGCTCTTTATTAAGAGAACCATTTGCAGAGATGCTGCCACTGCAGCCAGCATTCTAGCCATGTGCACACAGACTGACATCCTGGTGCCTCCTCCAAACTTCCCTCCTACAATCTGGGCTCCTCCCTCCAAATTCCATGTAGGTAGCTACCATAGGGTCCAACACCAGCTGAAATAAGCGTATGTTACAATAGCATACACACTGGCGAGCCCAACAGCTGTGGGAAATGTACTGGGTACAGCTGGGGTGCTTTTCTTTTTTTGAAAGACCGATTTGGACAACTTAATGAGATCATTACATCTCATCCCTTGTAATCCTGTGAAATTGTCTTTATGTGAGGAGATCACATAATGTGAAGTGGAATTGCATTGTGATGAGGCGTTAATGTTATAAAATGTTACCATTATCTAACACCACCCAGCTCTCCAGTGCAAAGCATGAATCTCCAGGAGACTTTGCCCCAAAGCCAGCAATGAGCTTTGGAGAAAGGAAGAAAAAAATTAATTATAGATAAAAGGATTCCATTCTGTCTTCCTTTTAGTCCTGGACCAGAAAGGAGTGGCCTGTCCCATCTCCTCTAAATCCATATAGCCAAAAAGTGGTCACATGGCCTAGTGGGCAGAGCTCCAACCTGTAACCCAGGATCCTGTGTTCTAATCCCAGCTCTGACACTGCTAAAGTCTTCTAATATGTGTAGTGTCTGCAGAGAGAAGGAATTTCACTTGGCTATACAATAGTCTTAGTCACTTTCTGTCCTCAGCTGTGGTGTACCATTGTTGTGTACTGTAAAAGGCCTGGTTGTGTCCTGAGCACCCCCTTGTGGTCAGGGATGGCTCTGCAGCACGCTATTCCATTTCCCCTTCTGCTCCACACCGTCCAAAAGAACATAAGAAAGGCCGTACCGGGTCAGACCAAAGGTCCATCTAGCTCAGTATCTGTCTACCGACAGTGGCCAATGCCAGGTGCCCCAGAGGGAGTGAACCTAACAGGCAATGATCAAAATTCCCTTGCTGGGGATTTTACTTTAAGTTCAAAATAAAGTGTCTTCCTGCCGGCCTTGCCTTCTCAAGCTGTCACTCAAGCACCTCACTCTCCTTGAGATGGGTTAGAATCAAACAGACCTTTGATTCCTTGCAGTGGCCAGTTTTCTCCCTGTAGCTGCTTCCCCAGGCCAGCTACAGCTTCACAGGTGTCCATCCTAGCTGGCACTCCAAGCCCAGGCTAGCTGCAGAGTTACTGTCTCCCTCACAGGCCTCTCCATCATATATCCCTAGGCCTGGCCTGAGTTGGTCACATGACCAAAGTCACTTTCCCACCTGGGGAGGTGAGTGGGTCTTGTCCCAGGTGGGGCTGGAGCCCATCTCCCCTTAAGGGGCCAGGCACCCCCTGACATGCACGGTCAAAGAGCTGCTGCATTCCCCCCCCAGCTGTAGCTGTAGTGGAAGAAACGATCCCTGTGTAAAATATGTGGCATCTGTAGAGTGCTTTGGGATCTCTCAGGATTACAGACAGCAGTAGATGGTGTTATTATTCTGAGAGCACCCGTGCTAGAGTCTTCAGATTTTGCAATAAAATCCCAGTTCACTGATCATTTTCTATCATTTGTTTGGCTACAAAATAAAAGGCTGGTTCATTAACTGTTGTAAGTCAGCAGAGGGCCATTGAAGTTGATGGAGTAAAATAAAGTCAATACTGCTATGCTGATTTACACCAGCAGAGGATCTGGCCCTAATTTTTCTGTGGACAAGACACATTGGGCCAAAAACTGCCTGATGTAAGTGAGCCCAAATCCCATTGACTCCAAACACCTGTGTATACTGGGAAGGTGTTTAGCTTTTTTACTCCAGTTCCCCATAGCAGACCATGCCAGTATAGGCCACTTCTACTCTCTTCCTGTGATATCTTATCAGACCCAGCTGCACCAGCTGTCATTTGCAATAACTTGCCCTGACACGGCTGACATTCTGATGTGTTTTCTGGCTGTGGCAGTTTTCTGAGTGTTAAAAAATCGACGGGTCCACTTTGATAACAAATCTTTTTCACGCGCTAATAAGACACATCCTTTCTTCCTCACTTCTAAGTCCCGGGGCTACGTGCTTCACTGGCTACAAAGCTATGGCTGCAACCATCCATATGTCTCAGTTTTTCTTCTCTTCTGAGGCACTATGAACAAATTAAGTGATGATCAAAGTGAAGACCTAACAGCACCAAGGAGAGCTGGACACAGCAGGATCTCACAGCCATGCCTCAATCAAAGCCTGCAAACCCCTTTGCTAGTATAGACCTGTCCCCCCTCTCAGCAGCTCTGCCAATGCATCTGCACCAAAACTACTTACCGCTCTTGCTGTCTTAGCCCCACCACATAACTCAGCCAGCCACCTGCACCTCTGTTCAGACCTACATCACTCCCCTCTGCTCCAGCCCAAAGCCAACCAACTCTGCCACAGAGCTTTCCGCTGCAGCCCCCCAACTCCTCCCTCTAATGAACATAAGAAGAACATAAGAACATAAGAAAGGCCGTACTGGGTCAGACCAAAGGTCCATCTAGCCCAGTATCTGTCTACCGACAGTGGCCAATGCCAGGTGCCCCAGAGGGAGTGAACCTAACAGGCAATGATCAAGTGATCTCTCTCCTGCCATCCATCTCCATCCTCTGACGAAGAGAGGCTAGGGACACCATTCTTACCCATTCTGGCTAATAGCCATTTATGGACTTAGCCACCATGAATTTATCCAGTCCCCTTTTAAACATTGTTATAGTCCTAGCCTTCACAACCTCCTCAGGTAAGGAGTTCCACAAGTTGACTGTGCGCTGCATGAAGAAGAACTTCCTTTTATTTGTTTTAAACCTGCTGCCTATTAATTTCATTTGGTGACCCCTAGTTCTTGTATTATGGGAATAAGTAAATAACTTTTCCTTACCACTTTCTCAACATCACTCATGATTTTATATACCTCTATCATATCCCCCCTTAGTCTTCTCTTTTCCAAGCTGAAGAGTCCTAGCCTCTTTAATCTTTCCTCGTATGGGACCCTCTCTAAACCCCTAATCATTTTAGTTGCCCTTTTCTGAACCTTTTCTAGTGCTAGAATA
Organism: Mauremys reevesii; assembly: GCF_016161935.1. Lineage (NCBI taxonomy): Eukaryota > Metazoa > Chordata > Testudines > Geoemydidae > Mauremys > Mauremys reevesii. The sequence goes on along the minus strand of NC_052645.1, from coordinate 11,494,609 downwards.
TCTTTTTTGAGGTGAGGAGACCACATCTGTACACAGTATTCGAGATGTGGGCGTACCATGGATTTATATAAGGGCAATAATATATTCTCAGTCTTATTCTCTATCCCCTTTTTAATGATTCCTAACATCCTGTTTGCTTTTTTGACCGCCTCTGCACACTGCGTGGACATCTTCAGAGAACTATCCACGATGACGCCAAGATCTTTTTCCTGACTCGTTGTAGCTAAATTAGCCCACATCATGTTGTATGTATAGTTGGGGTTATTTTTTCCAATGTGCATTATTTTACATTTATCCACATTAAATTTCATTTGCCATTTTGTTGCCCAATCACTTAGTTTTGTGAGATCTTTTTGAAGTTCTTCACAATCTGCTTTGGACTATCAACCACTATCCAATTCTCCAAAAAAAAAATGAAGCCTGAATTTGGCTTAAATTCACAGCTGTTGGGTCTCCTTCCTGGGCAGCACTCTTCCCAGCCTGGATTTACCCTGAACCCCCTGGGACAGGGCTTCTCTGATTGCCCAGTAGTTCAGCCAATCCAGGAGAAAAGTTCCCCCGCTTTGCTAAAGTGCCCAGCTGTCTCCTCACGCTCGGTAGTCCCAGCAGCTCACTCCCCTTTATCGCTTGGCCACGTTTCCTGCCCCGGCCTGTTCTTGTACCTCCCAGAGTGGGGTTAGAGGGGCTGCCTGACTTCCCTTGCTCTGCACCTTGTAAAGTCATTTACCCCATTAAATGTAAAATGCGTCAATCCTTATCTGGTGGTGGGTTACCCCAATTTACACTGGTGTAAATGATCGCAGTTGGGAGATCCAGTAACACCAGACTTGGTGAAGCCAGGGAGCCCCGTGACCTGTCACTCTCAGTGATAGTCTATAACCCGACCACCCCCAGACTTTCCTGACACTAACACCCCTCAAAAACACTGGGCCTGATTCTGCCAGCCCTGCATGTGTGGCACTGCCACTGGAGCCAGTGGGAGTCCAGCGTGAAGTCAATGGGTGCGTCATGCATAGAGACCTGGCAGGATCACCATGAGAATTTTGTATCCTCAGCGACCACTGCACTAGTGAGTAAAGAAGGGGCTTGAAATACATTAGGTACAAATCCGTCCTCTTCCACGTGGACCAGGAGATTCTGGTGTCTTCAAAAATAGAATTAGCAGTGAATTGGGGTGCTGGTGTTAGACTCTGCAAACTGATGTCCTGTAATTATCCCAGGACTGAGCACAGCCTGAGCAGTGGCTGGCTTCTTTCTCTTCATTGGCTCCTGGCCCTGCCTGTCTGATCTTTGCCTCTAGCAGGCGTTGCAGCGTCGTCTCTCTTTCCCTGCCACAGAAGCCCAGGTTACCTCTCCTAGAGCATCTCAGCAAGAGAGATCCCCAGTTTACACGTCCTGGAGCCTGGCCTGTGCTGTTATGAACCTTCCCTACGCATGGCCTTCCACAGCGGCAGAGTGCCAGGCATCAAGGTAAAGCCCATAGGAACTGCTGCTCTGCTTTGGGGAGCAGGGCAAAGCCCAGCAGTGTTGGCTGCTGCAGGGTTTATGGGCCAGCAGCGGCATCTGGGCCTGAGCAGATTGCAGGATCATGTGACCTGGATTCTGCTGTAAGTAGTAAAGGCAAAAGACGGGGGAGAGCCGGGGTGGTGGGAGAATTTGCTGCTTCAGAAAACAAAAGCTGGGCCTCCCAAAGGCGCTGAAGCCCAAGGCTTTTCCAGCCCTGCTGGCGAGCTGCTTGGGGCAGATGGGAGAGTAGCCAGCAGCAGGAGTGGGTTAGTTAAAGGCAAAGTTTCATTAACATAAAAGGCAGCCAGTGAAATTGTTTCAAGCAGCATAATTCACACTGGAGCTAATTCTGGGATGGAAGCAGGAATCATCTCTCCTTGGTGCTCCGGATAACCCCTTCCCTCACCCCGCTAGATCCAAAGGGAGCTAGGGGGCGGGGGCGGGGCAGAGAAACTGACTATGCACGTGAAATTCCCAGCTACAGGAACCAGGCATCAGCAGCCTCCCTTGGATGCGTTTCCCAGCCAGACTCCCGACGTGCCCCCCACCTGTCTTTCTCCTCCCCAGACTGGCTGCTTCCGATAACTGGTCGAGGCGCTGGTGCTTGGGCCCTCTCAAGCGCTAACCGAACACCAACAAACATTCCTACTGAACGATCCAACAGTGGACTTTGCAACCTGCTCTCAGCTCTTTGGCCCTGCCCTCCACTGGGCACTCTCAGGCCCTGCATTTGTCCCATTGCCCTCTGCACGGCTGCTGGGATGGGACTGTCTTAGTAGCAATTGGATACATTCTCCACCACTTCCATCCCCACAAAAATGTTGGGTCAAGTCAAGTGAAGAACAGACTGGGCAGGGTGCTAGAACGGAGAAAGGATGGCCTGGCATTCAGGAAGCCGGTGAGCTGTCCCCTGCTCTGACACAGATTTCCTGTGTGACCTTGGGTATGTCACTTAGCCTCTCTGTGCCTCAGTCTCCCATCAGTATTGTGGGGATAACAGCCCTGCCCTGCCTCACAAAGGGGTTGTGAGAGGAACACATTAAAAATTGTGAGGAGCTCAGTAGCTGTGGTGATGGGGGCCAGAGAAATACACCTACCTTCTGAGACTACCCCCGTGCAGGGGGATGTCCCAGCTGATGCAAAGACTCTACGGCCCTGCTCCCCATCCCCCATGGTATGGGCAGAGACAGGAGGAACTAGCCGTTCCTTCAGGTTGCACTGGAGCTGTTGCCTCCTATAAAGCACACAATACAGCCGTTGTGAGCCCTTTTCTGAGCACCTTTTCAGGGGAACATCCCTTCACCTCAGTGGATTGGCAGAATGTATGTCCTGCATCGTCTTCCTGAAGCAGCTGTTAAAAACCAAGTCCTGTCTGTCCCATGTGGACACAAACTATCCCAGGGCAATTACTGGAAGAGGAGGGGTTTTTCCCTGGTGCCTACCAAAATGCTCCCTCCCAAAGTTGTGTGGTTGCTGTCTAGCTGTTGCCCTCCAACCCAGAGGTGGCTGCATTCCAGTGGTAGAGGATGGACCCAATTTGTGAAGCCCCTGGAGATCCTTGCCAGGAGCTGCAGAAATGTAAGATTATTAACAATCCATTTGTAGCTGCATCATGCTTGCCAGGAGTAATTGCTTGTGGAATCACCCTGTCACAGGGTGGCTTTGTGTCTCCCTTGAGGCTTGTGAGTCTGCTACTGCCTTGAAATATACAAACCTGTTACTTTAGGTCAGACAGCAGAGGCTTGTGGTTTTAGATGCAGAGCTCCCAGCATCAGTCCCTGCAGATGACCCAGCCAGAGTCCTTGTGACACTTGCACAACCCCCGTGACATTTATTTAAATACCTGTCATTGGGACGGCCAGCTGGATGAATGTAACAGAGCTTTTCATTTCCTAGGTGGCCCAGATCCAGTTGTTTGCAGCTGGCACAGAATTCCCAGGAAACTCTCCTCTGCTGAAGATTCTTTCTCTGTGGTGAGATGGGAATAAACGTCCCTCTCACTGCTGCATGTGCTGATCCTTGTGCTTTTCTGCTCTGATTGACAGACCATCCTCATTCACCTGCTGTTGTGCCTGGTCACTTTCTACGCAGTCTACTACATGATTGGAAGCATCTGCTCTGGAGCTTTCAGGTGAGGCTGCTCTTTTTGAACTGAGCAGAGCAGATCTTATGCTGAGCTCATCCGAGTGAAATAAAGGGATCTGATTCGGTCAACACAGTGTTGCCTTCCTGTGATTGGACTCTTCCAAAATGTGATGGTTAGGGTGTGGGAGTCCTGCTTTTCTTTTCCCAGCCAGAGCCATGTGGCTCTTGGCTTAGTGGTTTGTCCCACTGCTGACCACTCATTTTATTTACAGTTTAGTTTAGTGTTGATGGAACATACCAGGCTGCACAGCCCTGGAGCCTGGCGTTCCCTTTATCCACAGAACAAGGACAATCCAGACAGCGGCAAGGTGAGCTTCTCATTAACATGCCTCACCCTGGTCCAGCAAGGCCATCTCTGGGTAGCTAAGGCACCTATCGCCTCAAGGGCTGACAGGAGAGTTACATCTTCAAAGCACAGTTGGGATTTTCAAGGGAATGTAAAGGAGTCAAGCATGCAGGCCCAGATGCGCCAAGATATTTAGGCACCTAACTCCCAATGATTTCAATGGGAGTTAGGAGCCTAAATACCTTTGAAGACATGGGCTTCAGCTCTCACTGAATTTCAATAGAAGCTGGGTTCTTAATTCCTGAGTCTCTTTTGAAAATCCCAGCGTAAATTATTGGCCTCTCTGCTGAGAGTATCAACAAAGGCGGCCAGCGAGCACGAACTGGAGGAGGCCGTTTGTGTGCAGCAGGCACCAGCCCAGTGGAAGCTGGACAGGCTACCCCACAGGCTAGCAAACCAGCTTGCAGATGGCACAGTGGGTGCCATTTAAATATCAACACTTGTCAGCCAATACTACACAGGCTCCATGTTTATATCCTGTTCTAAATGCGGGGAGGGGGACTGTGAAGCTGCTCTCTAATAGAATCATAGAATACCAGGGTTGGAAGGGACCTCAGAAGGGATCTAGTCCAACCCCCTGCTCAAAGCAGGACCAATCCCCAGACAGATTTTTGTCCCAGATCCCTAAATGGCCCCCTCAGGGATTAAACTCATAAACCTGGGCTTAGCAGGCCAATGCTCAAACCACTGAGTTATCCCTCACTGTATGCTGACCTGGTTATTGGCATGTTTACTCCATGAATACATTGGCTTAGTTTAATAGGGGGAAACAAGCAGGAAGGGAAAGAATGGCAGAAGATTTTTGAGGTTTTTAAGGTCAGGCTTGACAAAGCCCTGGCTGGGATGATTTAGTTGGGTTTGGTCCTGCTTTGAGCAGGGGGTTGGACTAGATGACCTCCTGAGGTCCCTTCCAACCCTGAGATTCTATGATTCTAAGATAAGCCACTTCTAAGCAAACTCTTGAGAGTTGTTGAGGCAATGCCAAGGCTGGAAAAGACCTGGGAATGCAGAAGAACAAAAGACCTCTGGGAGGGTGAAGAAGGAACACTCTTTCAAGAGAGAGGAGTTGTTTGGAGGAACCAGAGTGAGAGACAGGCACCCAAAGGGGCGTGAAGAATTTAGGCCTGCCTAGGATACCATCAGGGGATGATACGTCTTTGGTTCAATAGATGTGTGTAGACTCTTGTTTTAAATGTCTTTTTCTCTAAATGCTTTCTTCCTACTGAAAAACAGACAATGCTTTGGTTTACGAAGGCTGTTGGATCACTGTACAGAATTCCACTCCAGGAGCAGGTAATAGCACAAGGCCTGCCACCTGCGGGAGAGCACTCAGAGAGACCACAGAGGGGACAGAGATGCAGTTGGCCCTGTAACAATGGCATGCAGTATCTCAGATCTCCCTGTGCAGTAACCCTTGGCAAATGTTGACTTTTTAGTGGGGATCCGTTTAACAGCCCTTGATCATTTTTTAATTTCCTAAAGTCTTCTCTCTCTCTCTCTCTCTCTCTTTTTTTCCTTCCAGGCTGGATACATTTGATGGACTTATCCCTTTTGAATTTAACACAGAACCATCTCACTCAAATCCCAAATATCTGGGTAAGTGATGCAGGGCAATGAAGCCGCTTTGGAATGGATAAAACCACAGGGATCCTTCAAGGCCAAAAGTGTGTTAACATCTGACTGGGAGAGAACAGGATATGTGAGGTTGGAGGGATGGACTCTGAGCACAGCCACTGGGAAACCAGTGAAGTGGACCCTAGCTATTGCGAGGAGACAGCACTGTATTTCTTTGCCTTATGGGACTGGACATTGTGTACATCCCCTGGTAGTACCTCCCACTGGAATCAGCAGAATCTGTATTCCAATAAACTGTGTCAGAACATTAACTCCAGGATAATTTTGAGGTATTTCCTTTGCACCCCATGGGCAAGGACTCTGTACCTCCAGGACTCCCTGTTGTGAGATGTATCTGCCTTTACTCCAGAATAAGGGTTGTTTTCCCTTCTCATTTCTCTAGTGAATTTGCTGTCCATGGAACTGACCTACTTCACCAGTGGCCTTCTCTTTGCTGCTCTGCTGAAGCGATGGGTCTGGGACTACGCCATCACTGTCACACTCGTCCATGTGGCACTGACGTCTGTAGGTGAGTTTGAGCCAGGTGGATTCCGTACATGATATGTTTGAAAATGGTTGAGTAACCTGGAGAAATAACAGCTCTTTTCATTTTGCACCCATACAAGCTTGGGCTAAGGTCTTACCAGTCTTCCTCCCAAGCTAAGCAGATTCAAGATGTCTCAGTGCTTGGATGGGAGACCTCCAAGGCACACCCAGGTTTTAGAAGAAGTGATGCTGATGATTCCATTGGTAGCACTCTTCCCTCTGAGTCAATATCAAGCCAGCATACCAGTGTTGTGCTATACAGGGGGGAAAGAGTGCTGCTAGAACTGCTGTCTTTTGCATGAGAGATAAAACTGACCACAACGTCCCAGGGCACGTCTTGTAAGGGGTGGGTTGTTCCAGTCAAAGTAGTTTAGCTAAATGAATTCTACTGTATACTTCAATTCCCAATACAGTTTCAACTGGAAGTGGGGTTTTTTCCTTCCTGTCCTTAGCTATAGTATTATAGTGCTGTGTGTTTTTACACCACTGCTGCTTTCCACCCTAGCAGTGGCTGCTGTTCAGTGGCAGGTGCGTGTTTCCAAATAGCTCCATGCCCTAGCATGGTTTTAAGAATAAATCCAGCAGGAATTTCACCGTTTCCCTATAACTGGACCTGAAAATTGCCCTGATGATGCAGCAACTTTGATAGTTAACTGGACCGTGACTTTTGCAAAATGCTCATGTGCCATTGCCAAGTCTCCCACACACTTTTCTCCTGCTCTTTTAAAAGCTGCCTTCCTTCCAGTGCTGTGTATTAAACTTACTTCCTCTGATTTCTTCCTTTCCTTTCTCCTCTTCCCTGCCCTTGCCTCCCCACCCTCCCTTTTTTTGTTATTTGTTCAAAACCAAGATCTGAAGTCTGTGGCTTGACCCGCTCTCTGGTAGGCCTATAGCAGCTGGAGGTCATATGGGGGCTGTCAAGTGGAATACTGAGATCCCTGAAGGGTCTGTGGCAGTTGGTGGGGCTGGTAGATGGAACTTCAGGGCTCCGTAGGGTCCCTGGCAGTTGGAAGATGGAACCTTGGGGCTCCGTAGGGTCCGTGGCAGTTGGAGGATGGAACCTTGGGGCTCCGTAGGGTCCGTGGCAGTTGGAGGATGGAACCTTGGGGCTCCGTAGGGTCCCTGGCAGTTGGGGGATGGAATCTTGGGGCTCTGTAGGGTCCCTGGCAGTTGGAGGATGGAACCTTGGGGCTCAGAAGGCCCCATGGCAGTTGGAGGACGGAATCCTGGGGCTCAGAAGGCCCCATGGCAGTTGGAGGATGGAACCTTGGGGCTCCGTAGGGTCCCTGGCAGTTGGGGGATGGAATCTTGGGGCTCCGTAGGGTCCCTGGCAGTTGGGGGATGGAACCTTGGGGCTCTGTAGGGTCTGTGGCAGTTGGAGGATGGAACCTTGGAGCTCAGAAGGCCCCATGGCAGTTGGGGGATGGAATTGTGGGGCTCCGTAGGGTCCCTGGCAGTTGGGGGATGGAATCTTGGGGTTCTGTAGGGTCCCTGGCAGTTGGGGGATGGAACCTTGGGGATCCGTAGGGTCCATGGATGGAACCTCAGAGCTCTGAAGAGTCCGCGGCAGGGGGCAGATCAGAATGCACTGATGCAAACTCCCTTTCTATTCCTTTCTCCCTCCCCATGCTACGCCCCACTAGAACTGAACATCATAATATTTAAAAGACTAATGATCCAGCGAGACCAAAAATTGAAAACAGCTTCCAAGTAAATATGAACATTACAAAAACCAGTGCTATTGAAATGGCTTCCAAATGGGTTTGTCACTTCCATTCCCTCCTCTCCCCCATCCTGGCCTGTGTGTTTGTTCTGTCTCATTAACTCCTGCGCCATGTGGAACAGCCTCTTCCTTCCTACCCGTAGTGGCTACGATGAATATGGGGGAAGAGGGCTTCATCTGTCTTGCAGCACCAGTTCAGCGAGGCACACGCCACCATCTGCATCCCACTGGTGCTAATGGAGTGGAAACGGCCCCATCATTCCTCAGCAAAGGGGCTGAGAGCCTGCCACCCCCATCCATTAGCTTCCTGGTTCTGTTTTTAGAGAGAGACTAATTGCTTACTCACAAACAAAGCCCTTTTACCAGGTGAAAAACAGCTCTCATTTATCCACAGGGAGGCGTGGGAAGGCCATGCAGCTTCTGATCCACATTTATTCTGCCTGCCTATTAGGTCCATTGCGTTGATCTCTGAGACGGCATGATTTATATGTTCAAGGCTTGACATGAGTGACTGCAGTTGCTTCCGCTGCAACCGCACAGCTCCCTGTCTGTCAGAGAGGAACTTTAGTGCTCCGGGATTGAGATGGATGGACAGAGAGAGTAGGGAAGGCAAATTAATGGAAGACGGATGAGTGGAGAAACACGAGGGAAGGAATGAGGAACAGATATATGAACAGATGGATGGACTAGCAAAGAGATAGATGGCCTAGGATCAGCTGTAGCAGAACAGAACAATAGCCTATTCACTCCAGCATCCTGTTGTGGCCAATAGTGGATGTTCCAGAGGAAGGTAACAAGCCCCTCTCGCCCCTATGCACTCAGCTGCACAGACTGCACCTGACCAGTCGTGCAATACTAAACTCTAGAGGACTTCTGCTTTCACGAGGATCTGAGAGAAACAAGATGGGTGAGGTAATACCCCCAGCTCAAAAGCTGGTCTCTCTCACCAACAGAAGTGGGTCCAATAAAAGATATGATCTTATCTCATTTCTCTAAGATCCTGGGACTAGCCCGGCTCCAACAACATTGCATTCATGAGCATCTGTAATTCCTGTCCCAGCTCCTAGTACTGTGATGCTAGACTCATTCATAGACAAGGCCGATCCTTTTTGAACTGCACTAAGCTGCTTGACACAACAGCAGCACCCTGTGTGTAGGACCTGATCCAAAGCCTATGGACATCAATGGGAGTCTTTCCATGGACTGCAGTAGGCTTTGGCTTGCGCCACATTGCACCTAGCATTTAGCCATTTTAAATTTGGATGGGCATTTACTATATCCCTTGTTTTACTGCCTTTAGCTTGGGAGTGCCCTTTGGTAACAGAGGGAATAGAAAGCAGCCTGACTGCCCTTCTGTGTCCCAGTCATGATTTCAAATCCCTCAGTCACATCTCCTTTTACTCTTCCTCCTTCCCACTGATACACATCTAGCCACCTCCCCTGCCCTTCTCTGGGCTTTTCCATACATGCATTTTTAGACACAACCCATCTCTGTGCAGCCTTTAACACTCTTAACACAGGGCGCTTTAATGCCATTGAATGTAACCTGCTACGCAGAATCCAAGTGAGGCGTTTAAGTGGCTTTTCCCCCTTTGACAAAACCAGCATTCAGAAAATCAAAGTAACCACCCTCACTAAAAAGAGAGCATAAAACGCAGACGTGCCTTTCTCTTGCACCTTCCCTGGGGGATCTCAAAACCCATTCATGAGTGAAATCTCCAAACTCCGGAGCTGCAGCTAACAGCGCTTCCTTTTTGATAAACATTTGGGAAAACTGTCAAAGCAAGGGGAAGTGACACGTAGCGGGTCTAGAACAGGGTTAGAGTCTGAGCCTAGGACTTATAAAACCACAGTTCAGTTCCCTTACTCTACCCAGATTTCCTGTGTGGCCCTGGGCAACTCATTTAGTCTCTGTGGCCCAGATCCACAAAGATGCTTAAATCCTGGTAGAAGAGAGGTAGAGGAGCATCTATATCTCACCCATGGGGCCTGATCCAGCAGACGTGCTGCTCAGAGGCTGCCTACTGGATCAGGTCCCATTCAAAATCTGGCTGGAGGAGGAGTTGTTGCTACTGCCCATCTTATCACTTTTAGCCCAGTGGTTAGGGCACTCACACAGGATGTGGGAGACCCAGGTTCAATTCCCTCCCCCGTCTGATGGGGGCACAGGACTCAAACAGAGGTCTCCTACCTCAGGAGCGTGCTCTAACTACTGAGCTACAGGACATCCCAAGGTGAGACTCCCTCAGTCTTTCCTGTTGACGGTGGTGTGCTTTGGATAAATGCCTCAAGAGTCATTGGGCCAGACAGAGGGAGTAAGAATGATTCTATAGTCTAGGAGTTGGGACACCCATGTGGGAGGTAGGACCCAGGCTGGTCTGTCTACTCCAGTGACTAATTGTTTCTAAAAAGGGAACAGCTTCCACAGTAGAGATGGAGGGAGCCCTTCCCATCAGAGTATCCCATAGTTCAGCAGTTGGAGCACTCTCCTGCATGGAGACCCCTGTTCAAATCCTTCCTCTTCATCAGGGGAACTGAACCAGAGTCTCCCAGCTGAGTGCTCTAACCACTGGCTCCTCTGCCTCCCTGCATTTTGTGCGGAGCGTTGCAGGTGCTTAACTCATTCCCACAAGAAATGACTGAGGCAAGGAGCTCCTGCAAGCAAAGCTAGGTGCCTAAATCCATGAGGGGGCAAGGCTGAGGACACAACCTTCTTGTTATGATCTCCCATTGGCTAGCATAGGCAGCTCCCCGCCTAGTGTGGATCACACTGTACAGTGCCTCTCTCCGCGCATTCACTGAACAGGAAACCTGGGCAGCTAACTCAGCACTTGCCCTCACTTTGTTCCTGTGATTTTCCAGGCACCTCAAAGTTAAGCATTGTGATGCTCAGCATTGCAATGCCTAAGTCCCTTTGTGGCTCTGGGCCCACGTTCCCGTCTGAAAAATGGGGCTAACAGTACATCACAAGGGTGCTGTGAAGATCTATGCGTTAAAAGAATGTAAAGTGCTTTGAAAGCTACTGATGAAAAAGTGTTATAATCAGAGCTAGGTGATGTTATCTGCTGCTGCCTTCTGCTCCTGGAGTGAAGTCCTGGTAGAACTCCCATATACACCGCTACCTCGATATAACGCGACCCAGTATAACATGAATTCAGATATGATGCGGTAAAGCAGCGCTCTGCGGGGGCGGGGCTGCGCACTCCGGTGGATCAAAGCAAGTTCGCTATAAGTTTCACCTATAACGTGGTAAGATTTTTTGGCTCCCGAGGACAGCGTTATATGGAGGTAGAGGTGTACTTCCAATGGGACCAAGATTTCATCCCTGCATTTTAACCTCAAGACCTCTCATTATTCATGAACTTAAAAGTATAAAGAAAGATCTCTCTGTTTGCAGGAATCAAAGTCCAAATGTCTCAGAAAGGGACGCATGCCATCAACTTTAGGTGCAGAACAGATTGTTTCAAATTTAATTAACAGAAATTAATATTAAATATTTTTAGGAAGCCAATTAAAAAAACCCCACGCATACAGTCCCTGAACCATTATTACCTCAAACGCAATAGTACCAAGACTCTGAAAGCACAAGGAAGTGAAACTGACTGGTCCACTCTAGTTTCATTGTTTAGGATGAGTTAGATTCACTCAAACAGGGCATTCCACCTCCCCCCCCCCATTTTTATATTGAAGATGTTGCAAATTAAGTGTCTTTCAAATCTGATTTTAATCTTAAGAGCAGTGCCAACTCTTGTGGGTTTTGTGTGTATGTAAGTCTCACAATATGTGGTGTTTTTCTTAAAGCTCCAGCTCCTGGAGCCAGGTGTTTGAGATAGCTTCAGCTTTCATAGGCACATATGCACATGCAAAATTCTAGCCCTTCTGACCGTGAAGAGAAGCTTGAAAATGTGACCCCTAGAGGCTCTGAACTAGAAAGCACATAAAAAGAACCCAGACTAGTTTAAAGACTTTTGAGTTTTTGGGGAGGAGCCTGCCATAATGTTTGAATGCTTGGGATTGGTAATGCTGTCTTAAGCATGCCCCTTAAAACACGACTACACCCTTCAGCAGGAATACTGCCCCCTTCTTGTCTATGACTCTCAACATCTTTCACATTGAGCCACGTAACTTTCCCCACTGCCCACCCTGAGAAATGCAATTAGCCATTTAGGGATGGGTAAAAACATGACGACGTTTAAGTGACTTGTGCCCCTGCAAAAAACAAAAACAAACCCCCAAACCACAAAAAACAAACCCCGACCAACACCACACCACACATAGAGGAAATTAGTGGCAGAACCAGAAATAGAACCCAGGAGTCCTGATTCTTTAGGCCCTAGCTCTAATCGCTAGCCAGCACTGTTTTAATCAGATTATTGATGGTTTTAATCTCACGGAGAAAGAGGCTGTTAGCACTGACATGTCTGATCTGTCGTTTACAGTGATGGAGCAGTTCCCTTTGGTGTGGCACTGGTGGCTAGCACTCGGTAAGCATTCAGTTCATTTCCAGGTGGGCTCCCTTTGTTTCCTCTTCCCAGTTGGGTAAAGGTGCCATCCCTACCACTGTAACAAAGCTGAGATGCTTTGACTAGTCTAGAAGCAACCGCTTTGAGCCAACCACAAGTGATTTTTACAACTACTGAAGCACACGACCTGGCCTCTAGCCCGGGGGGGTTTGGTTTGTAAGCTAGTGATGGAGGGGGATGCAGTATCACTGCCATTCAAATACACTTTTGCCTATTTCTTCCAGGCAGTGGCCTCTTTATCATGATTTTCAGTGGACAACTTGTGACCCACTTTGCTTGCCCTGACTCCAGTGATCCCACTTTGGACAGCTACTGACATTCTTGAGAGATTCAGGATCAAGGTAGCTTACTTCCTAGACCTCCAAACCTGAGCATTTCATCTGAGCACTATTTATAGGGGCTGCAGTGAGTTCAAGTAGCCGGGCTAGAAAGAAGAAACGTACAATGGCTTTCCGAGGCGTAACTATGCGACTGTGCACAAGCACTGAAGAGCCCTAAATCCCATTTAGCCCCCTCAATCTGACAGAGCACGGTTTGCCATGAATAAAAGCCATTAAGCTCCTTTCATTTGAGAGAGGAAGGTCAGAGAGAAGCTCGCACTAGAGAAACACGGACCATTCCTCTGTGGGGAAGCTGAAAGGTGTTGACAGTCTAGTCAAGTTTCCCCCGTGAACTGCTGTGTAGATCTAAGCGTTTGGAGTTTTGTAATTCCCTATTCCGCTGTTTAAAGTGCGTGTTCATAGCCAATCCCGTGTCTTGTATTTAATAAGCACACTGATAATTTGATTCAAGAGTGTCACTCGAGCATAGAAACTGGCACTTGTATTTTAGTCGTGGTCTAGGGGGCTGAGCCTGTCCCCCCTAAAGATCATTCCAAACGAGCAGCTGGTGCTCTAACTACGCGCTTCTATTACTCCTACCATGGGAGAAGAGGGTGCTTCCCACCATGACGTGCACAGATAAGATGTAAATTCCTGGCAATAGGGACCAGCCTTGCAGGGTTTTTTAGGTTTAAAAAGGAGCTACTGTTAGGAGGTAGATTTGATATTTGCAATGCATAGGGGGATAGCAATGCTCATGGATTTTAAGGCCAGAAGGGACCATGGTGGTCATCTAGTCTGATCTTTACAACACAGGCGACAATTTCCCTGAGTTGATTCCTGTTTGAATGAGAGCAGATCTTTTAGCCCTGGTCTACACTACGGGGGTAGGTCAAATTTAGCCGCGTTAGGCCGATTTAAAAACGACTGCATCTACACAACCAACCCCATTCCGTCGACCTAAAGGGCTCTTAAAAATCAACTTCTGTACTCCGCCCCGACAAGGGGAGTAGCACTAAAATCGACCTTGTGGGGTCGAATTTGGGATAGTGTAGACGCAAATAGACAGTATCAGCCTCTGGGAGCTATCCCAGAGTGCTCCATTGTGACCGCTCTGGACAGCACTTTGAACGCCGATGCACTAGCCAGGTACACAGGAGAAGCCCCAGGAACTTTTGAATTTCATTTCCTGTTTGGTCAGCGTGGCAAACTCAGCAGCACAGGTGCCCATGCAGTCCCCCCAGAATCGCAGAAACATTCTACGCTCCCCCTATCATCTCCGTCCCTGAGGTTATTGCAGATTAGAAGGTGTAAAAAAGCACTCGCGCTGACATGATTTCCGAGCTCATGCAGTCCTCCTGCACTGATAGGGCACAGCTTAATGCATGGAGGCATTCAGTGGCAGAGGCCAGGAAAGAATTGAGTGAGTGCGAAGAGCGGAGGCAGGACGCGATGCTGAGGCTAATGGGGGAGCAAATGATTGTCTGCCATTGCATCACGGAGGGAGGGGCGACTGATGACTTGTACCCAAAACCACCCGCAACAATTTTTTTGCCCCATCAGACATTGGGAGCTTAACCCAGAATTCCAATGGGCAGTGGAGACCGCGGGAATTGTGGGATAGCTACCCACAGTGCACCGCTCCGTAAGTCGATGCTAGCCACGGTATTAATGCACTTAGTGGGGACATACACAATCGACTGTATACAATTGATTTCTAAAAATCATCTTCTATAAAACTGACCTAATTTCATAGTGTAGACATACCCTTAGAAAAACATCCAATCTTGATTTCAAAATTGCCAGAAATGGAGAATCCACCAATGGTTAATTACCCTCACTTCAAAGTTTGTACCTTATCGCTAGTCTGAATTTGTCTAGCTTCAGCAACTGGATCTTGTTACTCCTTCACTAGCTAGACTGAAGAGCCCTCTCTGTCATCAAATATTTGTTCCCCAAGCAGGTACTAACAAACTGATCAAAGTCACCCCTTAATCTTCTCTGCGTTGAGCTAAACACATTGGCTAACACAAGGAGCTCAATCCTTTAACCACTCCCCTGGCTCTTCTCTGAACACTCTCCAATTTAGCAATATCCTTCATGAATTGCGGACCCCAGAACTGGACACAGGATTCCAGCAGCGATCGCACCAGTGCCAAATACAGGAGTAATATAACCTCTCTACTTGAGATCCCCCTCTTGACATAATAACATAATGGCCATACTGGATCAGAACACTAGTCAGTCTAGTTTCTAAGAGGGACTGGTACGAGATGGGAGTGCAGGCGGTAGTTTTGCTAATCCCAGCAGTGGATGACATGGCGTCAAAGTATCAGATCCTGAGCAATGAAAACTTCCATTCTGCAGCTTGCCAGGATAGCGGCACACAGATGGGAGTCACTGGACTACTTAAACCGGCATCTCCTTCTCCCTGCCACAGCTTGTCAGGAGCCAGCATGCCTAATGAGACACACTAGGCACAGAAGAGGGGAGCATGTAACAATGTGATAAGAGGTTTACCATTCGTCCCCGGCAAATGACAGTTCATTATCTGAGATCTCACTGAGGGGATGAAAAAATAAAGTTCACTTGTGGGAAGGCAGAACCCCATGTCATATTTTTAAAGCGAGCTTTGCACACGTTAGCCCAGAGGTAACCAAAGGCCCTGACTATCAATGCCTGTCTGTTGATCATACCTCCTGGACTTTTGTTGTGGCCTGTGTGAACAAGCTGTAATGCAACCCCGCAAAAGAGTTGGAATACGAACATTTGGAGGCAACGGCATGACATTTTTAAGCAGTACAAAGTAAAATACTTGTGATAGTTTGTACTTCTGTCTGACTGAAGCGCAGCAGAGGAACTAGATCTTATTACACTGCACAAACCCAGCTGATGGAGAAATACCCCAGGGAGAACACAGTCTCTCAAAATTCTAGCATTTATTCTGAACAATCATTGACATTTCAGTGGCCCATTTCACAATTCTTGCTCTTGGACGACAGGTTTGCAACACAATGTGAAGTGCCTTTATTTCAGCCGCAACTGCCTCAATATCAAACTACAGAGGTAAGTTTCCCTAAGGATTGTACATGACAATATTGGGGTTAGGATATTCCACATCTAGAGGAGTCCTTCATGGGAAGAAGCCCCAGAGACAGAAAAATAGAGGTTTCCTCACTTAAAGCTCACTCTGGGCCAGGCAAACTTTACAGTAAGGGTCGCATTAGCGTCTTGTTGGGAGTCCCAGTGCCTTCCGATCTGGGTGACTACACACAGCCAGAGCACAGTGTTTCTATCTGTGTCCTCCTTGACTGCCTGATTTCACCAGCAATCAGCTGGAAGTTGATCGGCCTTGCCCCTACCCTAATTTTTAGGATTCCAGGCACTGCACCTTAGCCACCCTTAACTTTCTCTTGCAAAACAATTATTTTAGCCAATGTGAAAATAGGATCCGTCTCCAAAAGCAGAGATCTACTGTATGCTTCTGAGTCACGTATTAGCCTCAGATGTGATTGTTATTGTTTCAAGTGGGCAAAGTTGACAAATTTTAGAGATTCTTCCTCTTCAACAGCTCTCTCCTGAAGACAGGATACATTGAAGCAAACGTGCATGAAACCAGTTGTATTGTCTCCAACGGCGCCAGAACTGGCTGGGATTCAGCTCCCTCTTAAAAATCCTCTGGAAACAAAGGGTGTATGATTGTCCATGGGAGCAGGATCACATGGTGAGTACCTGTTTAGATGAGACGAATGGCTTCATGGAGGCCTCCAGGGCAATTTGGTAGTCCTTCAGTGGGACCTGTGTGCAGGCTGGAGCAGTGAGCTGCCCCTTATGAATAAGATCACACAGGGTCAGAATCATCCCAGTCAATCGGTCCTTGTCTGCACGGGAAAGACAGAAGAGAGTAATCCTGCCCCTTCCAGAGCTGAGGGTGAACAAGACCCACAACGCCACCCAGAGGAAATGAGACAACTGACAAAACAAACGAAAAATGAGCTGGTCTTGGCTGCCCTGGCCACCTAGCAACACAACACAAGGGAGCGGAGTTCAGGTGCTAAACTCCCTGGGACAGCAGCTCGGGACAGGGGCAAACGATCTCAGTTTCTTCAGCAACTCCTTCCACACTGTTCAACACATGCAGCAGCATTCACTGATTTTGGAGGGAAATGTACCCAGTTTGTATGCCTGGTACAAGGCAGACGATCCCACAAGACTCCCTTGTACTGACTGCAGTGTTGCCAAATTGGACAACTGATTTGTTCGTTGAGAGGGGAGACAGTCCCCTGTGACCTTTCTGTCCTTCGGGGTTATGCTACAGGTAGGTAGCTAGCGTCCTGTTTGATGGCCTGCCCTGCTCACTACACTAGATGTTACCTGCCACTTGCACTGCAGCTTGGTCAGCAACCATCTGGCACACGCTGCTTTGAACTCAAGGCTGCGTCTAGGTAGCTTCTGCCCAGTCCACACAGCCTCAAAGCAGGAAGGGCCTGAAACACGTTAAATGCATAATGCCTGACTTTTTAAATTGCAAGTGCTGAGCAACATCAGAGTGGAGCTGAGTAGATAGGCCTGGACCAGTCGCAATTGTTTAAACTCAACATTGTAGTTTGTTGTGGTTCCTGGCCAAATGGACTAACATGTGCTGAGGCCAAGGGCTGATCACAGATTCTGTTGGTTACACATGGGCTGTAGCTCAGGGGCACGGCAGGGGAATGATACAGCTTGTGTCTCCCTGGATTAATGAAGGAAACTCCCCGGGTCTAAACTTGTCACCAGCCTTCACCCACTTGTGCTTTTTGATGTCTAGAAACCCGGCTAGCAAAAGATTTATCTGCTCTTCAGACGCTGAGTTTGAGGGCTGCTTTGCCAGTACTTCCCCGGGAGGGCTTCTGCTAAACTAAAAACTGGAGATTCTGCAGGATGTGTTCTGTGCTCTGTGTTTCTAGGGCCTCCCTAAGAACTGGGATGAGAGAAGCATTATCTTGTTGTCCAGGTTGGACAGGAAGCCAGGTACTCGAGTGCTAATTCTTGTTCTGACAGTGACCTTCTGTGGCATTGGCCTAATCGCTCCACCTCTGTGCCTCAGCCTACACACCAAGAGAAGCAGGGACAATGCTTACTTTCCTCGGGGGGGAGAGGGAACTTTAAGAGAACACATTAATACTTTCATAGATTTCCTACTGGCTACATCCCCACTGAAACGAATTTCAACTTACTCTGGGTTTGGTCTTTCTTCCACTGGGTCATCCAAAACCCACGCAGCTTCACATCCTTAAAGATGAATGCACTCTGTAGAAACAAGGTGAGACACACCATGATTCTTGGAGAAACTGTTTACATTGGGCATTCTTCAGTTAGCATATTTCTGCTGCACACGGGCCATGGGAAAAGATTGTCCTTGTACAGCTGCTAACACACTTCACACGCTGTTGCGAGTTTGACAGTCACTTTCCTGCTGCTATGAAGATCTGCAATTCTGCCTCCCTGCTAATGACTGTTGCTTTTAGAAGAGCCTTAATTTGGGGCAAATTCACTCAGACAATGCAGATTTTTTTCTTTTACACATCAGCAGAATGTTAATCCTCTTCACAGTACAGTGGCTAGTAAATAGGAGATTAAAAACCAAGGGCTGGTTCCTTCCAAAATGATCACATTCTTGCCAGAGTTGTGATAACTGCAAACATGCATTGTCCATACAGTGCCTGTTTTGTGGCAAAAGAGAATTTCAGGCTCTCTGGCTGTCAATCTGGCACTAAATTTAAAAATTCACGTTCATAAAGCGTTGTGTGTTAGCAACGAGTCCCCACGACCAGTAGAGCTCTGAGAGGATACAGGACTAAGGTTAAGAACGTTAAAGATTGTTCTGTCCTGGCAAGAGACGCCTTAGCTACTAACTCCAGGTCTGAGCAAGGATTGACACTGGGAAGATCTGCCCTATGTGTGCATCTTAGAGTGAAGACAACTTTTGCAATGAGGATTTGCCTGGCAGATGCTAAATAGCTGGGTCAGTGACATACTGGGGTCAGTCACTTCATAAACACTGTCACGAGTATTGCAGACACCCTCCCAAACCCTGTAAACCAGCAAGAGGCAAGAACTAGCTCATTCCTGCCACATTCTCAACCCGTTAGTGACCATGGGGCATTGGTTCTGGAGCTCAAATGGCACAAGGAGGTAGTGCTGGAAGTCAAACGCACACTTCATCCAGTCACTCCTAATGGTAGCGATGCCGCTACGTGGGAACCGAGGAGCTATAGGGAGTTAGGGGACAATATGTAGATGTGGTGAAGCCAATCCCGTGGGGCAGCCAGTTGCTCGCAGTGGATGTTTTGGATGGAAAGTTTCAGTGCTGTGGAGTAAGGGCTATGTGATATGAATACAGAGAATGTCACAAGCACCTGTTACTTACCACAGGGACAGTCAAAGGCTGTTTTGCCATCCCGCCATATGTAACCATGGTCCCTTTCTGTCTGTATGGAGAATCAGGCGTCAGACAATTAATGATCTCCCCTAATCAGGGTCTTCAACCAGACCTGCTCTCCTCCTCCAATTCCGAACCCCTGCAGATACAGACGCCCTCACACAGGCGGCTCTTTCAATTACTTTGTTACTTGCTCAACTTGCTTTCTAGCTTCCCCTCCTTCTCACAGGAACCATTAGCTGAAATGCTCACCTAGAGTTAATGGACCACTCCCACTGCAACAGCCCACCAAGACAATGAGCACGATACTATAGGGATTCTGATCTCATGGCTGGATGTGAGCTTCCACTCTTACTAGTTTTTAAAAGTCTGTTATTGTGTGTCATTGGAGAGGAAACCTCCCTAGAGTGCTGTAAGGTCTTAGATTTCAGTTACTGTATCTTCCGAGAACCCTCCACCCTGCATTTTTAACAAGTGACCTGTGTAAGATAATTCTATTCATAGACTGTAAGATCAGAAGGGACCACTGTGATGATTTAGTCTGGCCTCCTGCACAATGCAGGCCACAAAACCTCACCCCCTCACTCCTGAAATAGACCCCTAACCTCTGGCTGAGTTACTGAAGTCCTCAAATCATGTTTAAGGACTTCATGTTACAGAGAACCCACCATTTACACTGCTTGAAATGTGCAGGTGACCCTGTGCCCCACGCTGCAGAGGAAGGTGAAAAACCCCCAAGGTCTTTGCCAATCTGACCTGGGGGAAAATTCCTTTCAGACCCCAAATCTGGTGGTCAGTTAGACCCTGAGCATGTGGGAAACACCCACCAGGCAGATACCTGGGAAAGAATTCTCTGTAGTAACTCTGAGCCCTCCCCATCTAGTGTCCTGGCTCCAACCATCGCAGGTTTTTTGCTACTGGTAGTCACCTATGGGCCACATGCCACTGTAGGCAGCCCCATCATACCATCCCCCTCCATAAACTTATCAAGCTCAGTCTTGAAGCCAGTTAGGCATTTGCCCCCACCGCACCCCTTGGAAGGCTGTTCCAGAACTTCACTCCCCTGATGGTTAGAAACCTTCGCCTAATATTGAGCCTAAACTTGTTGATGGCCAGTTTATATCCATTTATTCAACTGGTCCCGACCGCTATCCCCAGTCTGGACAAACCAGTTCTTTGAACACGTACTTCTCCAAGTGCTAAACACACGTCAAAGGAGGAAAACAGCTGAACTTACTGTATATGGCGCAGCATCTCAGTCGCACTTTTCCCTCCGACACAATTGAGAGCTAACCGGGGCTTAGGGACTTTCTGGAAGAGTCCGTGTTTTACAGACAAAAAAAAAAAAAGAAGATTCAACTCTTGCCCATCAAGCCAAATTTCTGTCCAGCAAGAAGCACTGAGTAGCCATGTTCTGAATTCCAAGGTTACCTTCTCTTGGGGTCAGGACTCTGTCTGCTGAGGGAGGCAGGTTCACGTGTTTTAGCCCCAAAGTTTGCTCAAACCAAGGGCAGGCCCAGAAACGTACCCGCAGCCGGATTTCCCATCTGGACACCACAGTAGAAATGAGAACCTGCCCACGCTGCGGGGGCAGCCTCCAGAATCAGAGAGAGGAGTCCAAGGGAAACAATTCCCTGGGAGAACGAAGGCCCCCACTAACTCTTCTGTCTGCATGTTAAATGGTGGTATATATCAGAGCACAGATTCTAGACATCAGACATCTACATAGTCTCAGCTAGTCCATCTCTGCGCCAATGTGGGATTTCCCCTGTGGCACTATTAGTGCTACTGCATCATCGTCAATACTGCATTTCCACCCGGGTCACCTCAATTCCCAGTTACAGTCGAAACAGAAGGGGCCCAAACATGGACAATGGAAGTAATCTGAGGTACAGGGAGTACTGCGGCGTGGCACTGTTCAGTTTACAGAGGAAATAAGTAAGAGAGACAAGAGAGGATATAAAACAGCGAAAGGTGTAGACGTGCTCAGACACTCCAATTTATCCTCAGAATAGAAGAGCAAGGGGACATGCAATCAAACTAAAAAGCAACCTTAAAAATGATAAAAGGAAACCGTTTATTATTTTTCACCTATGGAACTCACCACCATAGGATATTATAGAGACCAAGCGCCTAGCAGGTTTAATTGGCATTTATATGGATTAATGAGAACACCCAGTTTCATGAGAAGATAAAGTAAGGGATATACACTCCTGATTTACGGAATAAGGCCCTGATCCTCAAGATATTTATGCTCTTAGCTTCCATTGATTTCAATGGAAGTTAGGTGCCCAAATACCTTTGAAAATCTGGACCTAAAACAACTGCTCATCTGCCCAAGGGTTAGGAAAGTTACTCCATAGTTGTCCATAATAGGATTCTTGCACCTTTCCCTGCAGCATCTAGTTTTTACCACTACATTAGACAGACCACAGTCTGATCCAATATGGCTATTCAGAGGTTCCTGTATTGTCTTCGGATCCTGGGAATTAGCTTCCTCTTTCTGGAGAGCTCAGCGTTACAATACCTTAAATAAGTCTTTCATCTCTGGCTTTCTCAGCATCTCTTCTGTGATGACATAGTCCGCACCAAGGGACGTCAGTCTGTCTACCACCTCTTGGAGGTTGGGTCTGGGAAGGAAGGACAAAAAAAAAAAAAAAAAGACAAAAAAAAAAAAGATTCGCAGAAATAACTGGCATGTTTCCCAAGCCAAGATGGACAGTTCTATAAACCCTAATCTGTAACTTGTGACCCAGGATGAGCAAACTGGGCTCAGCCCAAACTTTGGGGAAGATGTTCCCTTCCAAAAGCAAGGCTCTTGGGGGGGGGGGGGTTATCTCCTCCTTCCCTTGTCCTGTTATTAACTGTCCAAGCCACTCCTGCCTCTGTCCCCTAGTTTCCTCACTTTCTGCATCAGCTATAAGCCCCTCAGCCTCACCTTCAAAGCTCTACATGGTGCCATCCAACCTCCCTCTCTGCCCTCATCCCAGCCTTCACTGTCTACCCTCCAGCAGCCTTCCTGACAACTGCTCCTGGTGTCTCCTCCTCCCGCTCTGGTCTGCACCTTCTTTCATGCTGCCTCTTCTGCTTCCCACACACAGGTACCTGTCCTCTCCTAAACGCTTTCCTCTGCAAAGCTTCCTACCCTGAACTCGGATGCCGGCTCCAGCTGTTCCTGCATAAGATCTGCTGGCCCCTGAACACTCACCCATAAGCTCCAAACAGGGCTTCTTGTCTGCTCAGAGTAAGAGCCAATTACCAATCACAGAGCAGGTCGCTGCTTCCCAGCTCAGTGCCTGTTTCACCACCAGCAGCTGATGCTGCTCCACCAAACCAAACCACACCCCACTTTCAGGCAAGAGAAAGGGATGGGACCAGCAGCACTGTGAGGCAGGACAAGCCTCCTGAGCAGGCCACAAAGTGGGAGTAATAGGTAATAATTGGAGATATACCAATCTCCTAGAACTGGAAGGGATCTCGAAAGGTCATCGAGTCCAGCCCCCTGCCTTCACTAGCAGGACCAATTTTTGCCCTAGATCCCTAAGTGGCCCCCTCAAGGATTGAACTCACAACCCTGGGTTTAGCAGGCCAATGCTCAAACCACTGAGCTATCCCTCCCCACCAGGTCCCTCTTCGTCTAGTCTCTCCTTATCCCATGTCCAGATCCACTAACGGTTCCCCCCACCCCCACCTAGCCCTTTGGAACTGGCCAACCTTGGAGTTACAAATCCCTCAGGACTAGCCAGCGTCAAGGGCTAGTCACGCCCTCTCCCAACAGGAATTTTAACACTCATCTTCGGAGGGGAGACATTTAATACATTCGCTAATCACTCAACAGGCAGCCTCATTCAGAGAGGAAAGGGAAGCCTTATTGTGAAGGACTTCATTGCTGGATTCAGCTACCTGAATGAACACCCCCCATTGCCCATTCAGACACAAATATAGTCTTTCTATCAACAGGAGGTATTGCCCAGTTTTACAGCGCAGGTTCTCGGCCTCCTTTGCACTATTTGCAGACCGGAGACAAAAACTGATGCAGGTTCTGAGATGGTGATCCTGCTAACCTTTAACCTGTCTTCACCCCACCTCTTTCTATGGCATAATTCCGGCAGGAGGGGTTCCCTTGTGTAGATTCATATTAGAGCAGTTAAAGTGAAAAATTCGAGACAGACCGACAAATAAACATCTAAATGCAGCTACTCTTAACTGGCCACAACCCAACCTTTATGCCCATCTCCCTCATTTCCAAGAGAGAATCCCCTCCCCTCCCACTGAGAATCTAACTCAGATAATATAGAGCAGAATGCAGGGTGAAAGGAAGGGAAACTGAACAGTCCAGGATAAAGCAAAAAAGTTCTTCTATCAGGACAATTTTAACAAATGACCCAGTTTGTAAGTCTCTCTAAAAACCAGGGCCCACTGTACACGTACCTATCTCGGATCACATTGATTGTTTTGATGCCTAAAGCTGCTGCAATCTGAATAACAGCCTGTCCCACGCCACTGTTGGCTGCATTCTGGATGATGGAATCACCTGCAGCAAAATAAAGAAGCCCAAATCAGCTCTGGCTTGAAGCAAATTTAGTGCTGGAGAAAGGTGTGGAGACCTTCAGTCTTCAGGGCTGAGAGTATGGTCAAGAACAAGGACAGCACAGACTGCTGCAAGGCAATCTTCCCTGATGCTGTCCCGTCAGCATGGCTCATCCCCATTCTGGCGGCTAGTTCTAGGAGCAAGAAAATAACTCAACTGCTCCGATAGCCAACAAGGGATACTGCTAAGTGCTAGCTAGGGTCAACGGAGGTGGTGGTTTTTGATGCAGAGATGTTTCCAAGAGCTGAACTAAGACTCACCAACTTATTTCAGACAGGACCTCAGATGGGAACAACCTTTCAGCCACTATGACCACATTTAAATGAATGAACTACAATTGAAAGGCTTAATTCCTTCACAATACATTCATCTGAGAATTTCATTCACCTTAGACACATTTACTAAGACTTTTTTGGAGTGGCTTTGATATATTCCCGGAAACCTAGTATAACCTGCTGCTTATTTCCTCTAGGCTTGCAAGAAGGACTTGCATCTGACCTAGAACTTTGAAGGCACAAGATACTGATCATAAAATTTGGCCCTCATATCAAGTAATTCATTCATTCATAGAGGATAGGTCCATCAATGGCTATTAGCCAGGATGGGCAGGGATGGTGTCCCTAGCCTCTGTTTGCAAGAAGCTGGGAATGGGCAACAGGGGATGGATCACTTGATGATTCCCTGTTCTGTTCATTCTCTCTGGGGCATCTGGCACTGGCCACTGTTGGAAGACAAGATACTGGGCTAGATGGACCTTTGGTCTGACCCAGTAGGGCCAGTCTTATGTTCTTATTCAAGTACTTTGCAAACACTCATTTACCCTCAGCTGGCAAGCTCCTTGGGCAGAGGCTGTGATGGGGGTATCTAAACTCTACACTGGCAATGACAGGCTTAAGGTGAACCAGAGAGCCCAGTTAGCCCATTCTATGGCACCTGGAGGAGAGACAGATAATGAAGGATTAGACCCAGCTGGGGAGAACCAGGCTGCATGGTTCCTAGAAAGAAAGGATGCAGGAAAGAGGTAGTTGGGCATTTCCTCTGTCTGGAAAAGGAACCATCGAGGGGTGTACAGGAAGGAGCTTGTACCCTGAAAGGAGAGGGAAGCTGGTGAGAGGACTCCAGGGAAGCTGCCCCAAAGGTCAGTAGCTCAAGATCAGCCATGCCACCAGAAACTAAAGCTTCAGAGGCAGCATCTGTAATAAAGTGAGAAGATGCAGAACCTGAGAGGCGGTGAAGATCCGTGGAGGACTGGGCCCAGGGAGGGTGGAAGAGCTTGAGATCTTCAACCCACAATTTGAGGACTTCAATAACTCAGACATAGGTTAGGGGTTTGTTACAGGAGTGGGTGGGTGAGATTCTGTGGCCTGCGTTGTGCAGGAGGTCAGACTAGATGATCATAATGATCCCTTCTGACCTTAAAGTCTATGAGTTTCTATTCCTTTGAGTGTGGACGCTGTTACGCTGAAAGAGTGGGACTCAGTGTCACCTGCAGACCACCGAAGTCTGGAGAAGGCGGGTGAGGCAGAGGGGCTGCAACGCTGGATCTCACTAGGAGGAGGTACTCTTGGATAGCGAGTTATGACAGGGACCATATCTTCGGCTGTGTTTGGGCAGCATGCAGCACAATGCTGATCTGTCCCTAACTGGGGCTCCCAGGTGCTACTGCAATATAAATAATAAATAACTCTGAACCATCAGGTAAGAAAGCAGGTGCAGAGACTTGCCAGAGATCATGCAGTCAGTGGCAGAGCTGGGGATAAATCCCATAGTCCTATCTCCCAAACCCCAATTCTCACTACTCAATATTAGTACTTTCCACACAGAAGAAGGTAGAATTTTGTTTATGCACCTGGATAAACTGTTAACAGAATTTACAAATTCCTTCCAATTAACTTGTTTAGGGTCAATATCCGGGGAGGGGATGTTCCACTGGAGTGTAAAAATCAGTCATGTGTTAGGAGAGTTACGCAGCACCGGTGAAGAGACGTACCTGGCCCCAAGGTCTCGAAATCAGCCAGCATCCGATAGGCTGTGCAGGGGTTGACGCTCAAGGTGGCAGCACACAGCAAAGGGATGTCGCGTGGGAGTTTCACCAGGGTTTCCTCGCTGAACACTGCATCCGTTCGCCACGTTCCTGGTTTAAAGGACAAGGCTTATTCAAGCTATGAGAAGCGTCAGAAAGATGCAGGCAAGTTGAGCAAGTAACTGCTTAGGCAAAAGTTTTCAGGCCCAATAAAGTTGGAGAGAGAAATGTGGCCTTGAGATCTAAGCACAGGCTAGGGAGGCAAGACTCCTGAATTCCAGTCCTGGTTTGGATACAGATTCCATCTCTGGCTATGGGCAAGCCATTTGAAGCTTGATTTTCCTGGGGTGCTAATTAGCTATGTACATAGTTAATGTAAATCTCCAGGAAACGTGTATATCTTGTCTGGTGCGCACTGAATGAGGTAGGATGCTGCAGCTGCCTTTATTAGCGTGGCTAGCATAACTCATTCCTATTTAGGAATCTGTCCCTCCTGTGTAGTTTTTATTTTTATAAAGTTGTGTCTTCACTTAGAATCATAGAATCATAGAATTCAAGATCAGAAGGGACCATTATGATCATCTAGTCTGACCTCCTGCAAGATGCAGGCCACATAAGCCAATCCACCCACTCCTGAACTAATTCTCTCCCTAGACTCTGCTGTTGAATGCTCCAAATCATGATTTAAAGACTTCAAGTAGCAGATAATCCACCAGCAAGCGACCCCTGCCCCATGCTTCGGAGGAAGGCGAAAAACCTCCAGGGCCACTGCCAATCTACCCTGGAGGAAAATTCCTTCCCGACCCCAAATATGGCGTTCAGCTGAACCCCGAGCATGTGGGCAAGACTCTCCAGCCAGACCCTCTGGAAAAGGCTAACAATATCCCAACATTGACCCTTTGTACTAATTACCAGTGTGGCACGTTATTGACCTATTGACTAAACCCATTATCCTATCATACCATCCCCTCCATAAACTTATCCAGCTTAATCTTAAAGTCATGGAGGTCCTTCGCCCCCACTGTTTCCCTCGGTAGGCTGTTCCAGAATTGCA
Organism: Mauremys reevesii; assembly: GCF_016161935.1. Classification (NCBI taxonomy): domain Eukaryota; kingdom Metazoa; phylum Chordata; order Testudines; family Geoemydidae; genus Mauremys; species Mauremys reevesii. Next base: position 11,467,797 of record NC_052645.1, on the reverse strand, counting down.
CTCCTCTGATGGTTAGAAACCTTCGTCTAATTTCAAGCCTAAATTTCCTGACTGACAATTTACCTGCACCAAAGAAAAAATGAAAGTAGTCAAAGAACTAGTCCTCCCCCCAAAACCAGAAAGGTGCTTTAAAACACAACAGCGAACAGTTAAGGTTGCTAGTTAGCAATGATGCAACTACCTATCATTCAAAAACAATAAAAGTGGTAAAAAATAGGGTTTATGATAGACCACCAAGTCAGGAGGAGGAGGAGGTGGACAAGGCAATTCTAGAACAACCAACAGAAATATCCAAAACACAAGACCTGGTAGTAATGTTAGACATTAACTATGCAGACATCTGTTGGAAAAGTAATGCAGCAAACCACAACGCTTCCAACAAGGTTTTGGAACGTACTGGGGATAACTTTTTGTTTCAGAACGTGAAGGAAGTAACGTGGGGGACAGCCATTTTAGATTTAATTCTGACCAACTGGGAGGAATTGATTGTGAATCTGAAGGTGGAAGCAATTTGGGTGAAAGTGATCATGAAATGATAGATTTCATGATTCTAAGGAAAGACAGGAGTGAGCAGCAGAATAAGGACCATGGACTTAAAAAAAACAAACAAACAGTCTTTAACAAACTCAGAATTGGTAGGTAGGTCCCATGGGAAGACTCAGGAAAAAGAAGTTCAGGAGAGTTGGCATTTTCTCAGTGAGACGAAAGCACAACTGAAAATTATCCTGATGCAAAGAAAAAGATAGGAAGAATAGTCAGAAGCCAATATGGCTCCCTCAGGAGTTCTTTCATGACCTGAAAATCAAAAAGGAATCTACAAAAAGTGGAAACACGGACAAATTGTTAAGGAGAAATACAAAAGAAGAGCACAATCCCATTGGGACAAAAATCACAATATGAGTTACACCTAGCAAGGGATATAAAAGGAAATACGAACAGGTTCTTTAAATAATTCAGCAGCAAAAGAAAGACAAAGGAAAGTGTTGGCCCTCTACTTAGTGTGGAAGGAGAACTAATAACTGATACATCAACAAGGCTGAGGTGTCTAATGTCTATTTTCGTTCAGTGTTCATTAAAACGGTTAATGGTGACCATATAGTTAACACAATATTAACAAAAAGGAGAAAGGAACACAAGCCAAAATAGGAAAAAAACAGGTTAAAGAATATTTAGATAAGTTAGATGTATTCAAGTCGTCAGGGCTTGATGAAATTCATCCTACAATACTTAAGGAACTGTTAGCAATTACCTTTGAGAACTCCTGGATTGTACTTGAGACAGACAGACAGAGCAAAGTGAATATACACCAGTAGGGGAAGTTACTCTACACCAGGGGCAGGCAACCTATGGCACGTGTGCCAAAGGCGGCACGTGAGCTGATTTTCAGTGGCCACCTGTCCGGGCCTGATCCTGGCCACCGGTCCGGAGGGCTCTGCATTTTCATTCAATTTTAAATGAAGCTTCTTAAACATTTTAAAAACCTTATTTACTTTACATACAATAGTTTAGTTATATATTATAGATTTATAGAAAGAGACCTTCTTTGTATTACTGGCACATGAAACCTTAAATCAGAGTGAATAAATGAAGACTCGGCAGACCACTTCTGAAAGGTTGCCAACCCCTGCTCTGCACCCTACAGACAAATTATTTTTTTGAAAGCCAATACAATTAATACTTTTAGAGACAAGAGCCCCATCATTCATCTCTGAATTAACCTAATATTCACTTTTGCCTATGAGTATTTACTGTCTCCTATTATGGTTTATGCATGAGGGGTACACTTGATTCAGTAGAATCTTCTTAACTGGAACCCCTCAGTGGATTGTTTACCTTCCTGATTAAGTAGAAAAGCCATTTGAGATGAAACAGGCACAGAACAGATGGAATTGGCAAAAAGTGGCCAGAAAAGTCAGAGTGGCCTAAGAGACATTTGTTTTGAAAACCCCAACATTTTTACTGAAAGACTCTTAAGGAGACAACAGCAGCTAAACATAACAATAAGCTTGTTTATATCATACTTGACAAGCCAAAGCCTTTACACAGGTGCAAAAGAAGAATAATGGCACTCATAAATGAAACTGCAGCTACTTCTGGGGAGGAATGTGATGTGGTAACCTTATCCAACAGGTCAGGATGCAAGTAAAAGTCACCATATCCAGCTTATGCTATAGAAAGTAGAATTTAGAATGGAAAATGGTGCAGAAGTGTCCTGGGAACTTCATTTATCATGAGTGGTCTTGATGTCTGATTTTATGTACTGACTCAAAATAACTTGTGCTAACTACTGAGTCACCAGCACCACTCCTTGCAGCACCTGGATTTTCTCTGTCCTTCTCTCCTTTATGCAGACCAGAACTGGCTCTATTTAGCTTTGAAATCTGATGAGATCACAGCCTGAGTCAGTATGGCTGCATCAAATAAAGAGTTCTAAATCCTTAATAGTATAAAATACGACAAGAACAGAGATTAAAGCAGCATAAAAACAGCTCTGAAATTGAGTGCCTTGTGCAACTCCACTGGCTACACAGATGCTTCTCGTTGGAGACAATATAACCTATTACATTTGCAATTTGACTAATATGGTGCTAAATGGATTCCAACTGCTGTTTCTCTCGCCTGGAACATTCTCTAATGGAGGTTTTTTGTGTGTGTTTTTTTAAAATCACATCCGATTACACGTAATTGCTGTAACTAAGCTGCGCACATCACTGAGGCTGTACCAAGCTAAAACAGCACTTCAGAGAGTAACAAACTTGCTTTAGGACATCACAGTACCCCAGGTGTTTTAAGATCCCACAACCCTTCTGTTCAGAGTGTTAAAGTATGAGCTCATCAGGCAAAGCACGTGGGTGTAAGCTGCAGAGGAAGGATGGTTTGTGGTTAGGACAGTACACTAGGAAGATCCAGGTTCAATTCCCAGCTCCACTATAAGCTTCCTATGAGACAAGGTGGGGGAGGGAATATCTTTTATTGACCCAACTTCTGTTGGTGAGAGAAACCAGCTCTTGAGCTACACAGAGGGCTTGGCTACACTTGCAGATGTGCAGCGCTGGGAGTCACAGCTGTCTTCGTACAGCTGTGTAGGGAAAGCGCTGCAATGTGGCCACATTTGCAGCGGTGTTGGGAGTGGTGCATTATGGGCAGCTATCCCAGCGTTCAAGTGGCTGCAACGTGCTTTTCAAAAAGAGGGGGGTGGGGTGGAGTGTGACAGGGAGCGTGGGGGGAGAGAGAGAGAGAGAGAGAGAGTGGATTTTTGGAGCCGACACTGTGTCAGCTCCCTGCCTTGCAAATTCTGACCATTTCCCTGACACCTCATTTACTCTTAAATGCAAACAGCCTGCAGACCAGATAAGCAGCTGCTCCGACGGACTCCCTTTCCCCCCCTCCCCCTCCCCCTCCCCACCGTGCTGTTTCTCTCCTCAAGCAAACACTAGCTGTAGACATTCATCCCCCTGCCTGCCTCATTCACAGCAAACAGGAGCTGTGTTTGTTTTTTAGATAAGCAGCTCCGGGAACCCCGAGTTCACAACAAAACAAAGAGAGGCATCATAACAAAACAAAGAGTTCTTTAGTTAAAAGCATTATGGGAAAATTCTGCTGGAGGCCAATTACAGCGCTTTTGGTGGCCACACTGGCGGAGCAGCGCTGCATCACCAGCGCTGCAATAGTTATACCCGAGGCAGAGCAGGAGTACAGCCAGCGCTGCAGCCAGGGAGATGCAGCGCTGTATGTGCCTTGCAAGTGTGGACGGTGTGTAAGTTGCAGCACTGTAAACCCACCACCAGCGCTGCAACTCTCCAGTGTAGCCAAGCCCAGAGCTCTTCTGCAGGTCTGGGAACGGTACCCCGAGTGTCACAGCGAAATACAAGACCAAACAGATTGTTTAGCATAAGTAATTAGGAGACCATTCAAGGTGAAGTGAGTTGTTAACACCCCTGTAGTGACCGGACAAAAAAAGGGGGTTAGTGGGCTATCGATTGTTGTAGTAAACCATAAACTCAGTGTCTTTATCAAAACAATGATTTTTAGCATCTAGTTATCTTCCTGTGTGACCTTGGACAAGGGACTACAGTGGACGATGGAGCTGTAGAGTCCCTCTGAAAACTCACTCTGCCTCAATTTGTCCCGCTCTGAAGTGGGGATAATTCTTCCCTACCTCATAGAGGTTTTGGAGGCCGGATTAAGGCCACATGAATACTCAGATTTCCAGGGGTGGTTAGAACAACAGCCTGCTTCAGACTTTATTTTAAACGAATGAAGTTTTCAAATATACAAAGCATAATTCGGGTTCCTATAGGAATAGAAATGTTTTTGTGACTATCTATCGCCAGTGAAAACAGGTGTGTGTTTGGGTTTAAACATCTGTGGGTAAGCAGTTGCTTGTTGCAATCCTACCTAGAGCATATAGGCAATGGTCTAATGGTTAGAGCTGGGGAACGCAAACCAGAAATCCTGGGTTCTAGACTCAGCTCTGCTCTGTGACTAATTCACCGGGCTAAGTCTCTATCTCACCATGCCTCACTTCTCCCCTGAAAGGCCGATGGACAGATGCTCAGCTGGAATGAACTGGAATCAACAGAACTATGACTACTAATGAGAATTTATGTAAAAACCTCACCAAGTTCCGCATCTGCTGGGATAACCCAATCCCCAGGCTTCAGAGAAGTCACGTGACTGCCAACTTCCACCACTTGCCCAACACCTTCATTCCCTCCTACAGCAGGCAAGTCAGGGAGGAGGGCATAAGTTCCTGTTAGAGGAGGGGAAATATCACAGCATTTTTTTAGTAAAAGGAACAAACTGCAAACTGTTCCCTCAACTTCTGTTCTCTAAGGCCAGGTTCTACACCCCTGCAGCTCAGGAATCCAGCCCTAACTCCTGTATAAAAATTCCCTAGGGGACATCATTAAAGTTTTGACAGGCGGTTTGTGTAACTACTCATCTGACAACATGTGGCTAATCAATAGGTATTCCACACACATTTCAGAAAGGGAAGGCAAAAGAAGCTGTTTATAAGCAAAAAGTCAATTCAACCAGAGACACCGAGGTTACCTTGGATCATGTTGATGTCTGCTGGATTGATAGGGGCTGCCAGCATCTTCACGTGAACCCCAGCATGGCCTAGCTCAGCTTGCTCTAGATCCTTTAGTCTAAACAAAGAAATATACAAATGTTACTACCACTGAATGTTGTATAACGAGTGTTCTTGGCGCAAAGTGTATCCTAGAACAAAGACCATCCCATCTCACCGCTCCATAGCTTGCATGGCAGGTCAGACTTATGTTATGCAGCAAGGAGCCCCCAATTATGCAGTACTGCCTTCCCCAAGCCTACAATGCTCCCCAGGCTAATCAGCACAGCTCCACTTTCCTTCCCCTTTTGGAAGGAAAGGCTTGAATTCCTGATCCACCAATCCAGCCCAATATCTGCTAGGTATCTGGGGTAGCCGTGTTAGTCTGTAGCCACAAAAACAACAAGGAGTCCGGTGGCACCTAAGTGGTTTTTTACCCACAAAAGCTTATGTCCTAATAAATCTGTTAGTCTTTAAGGTGCCACCGGACTCCTTGTTGTTAATATCTGCTAGTACTGCCAAGAACAAGCACACTGGTTTGTTTCTCCTTAGAATGAGCAGTGGCTGTGTTCACACCCCTCCGACGTGACTGGAGTGGTTCATACCTCTCAGAGAGATTGCCAGGAAAGAGCCTGAAAAGTTGTTTGCACTGGTGGGCATTTTTTTAAAAGGAAAGTTTAGGACTTTTCTGCATGGGGAAGAGGTTTTCAGCATAAACTAAGGGTACATCCAGACTACCTGCCGGATCAGCGGGCAGTGATTGATTTATTGGGGATCGATATATCATGTCCCATCTAGACGCAATATATCAATCCCCAAACGCACTCCTGTCAACTCCGGAACTCCACCAGAGCAAGCGGCGGTAGCGGAGTCGACGGGGGGAGCCACGGCCATCAATTCCATGCCGTAAGGACGGGAGGTAAGTCAAAATAAGATATGTCGACCTCAGCTATGCTATTCCCGTAGCTGAAGTTGCATATCTTACATCGACCCCCCTCCCAGTGTAGACCAGGCCTAAGGTGTGAATTTAAACCAATATAATTATACCTGTATAACTTCCTGTGTGAAAACTCATACTGGAATATGATTGCGTTTTTGCAATTTAGATTATGTTGCTTGGAAAGGGGTTTAAGTTCATCCCAAAAAAGGCCACTTATATACCGGAAAAAGTGTCCACATTGGGGGTGTGTGTTATACCAGTACAAATGAAAACTTTCCCATGTAGACAAAGCCTTGGATTCTGCAGCCACATAACTGTACAAAGGGACCTATTGGCATTACAGAGTCACACAACATACAGAGGTATTGGCAAAGGGTGAAAAGATGCTTTCAGATGAGATGCAAGCCAAGTTAGATACACACAGGAGAGCGACTCCAGAAAGCAGGAGCTACAAAGGCAGCTCTTGCACCAATAGCAGTGAGATACTGGAAGGACAGACAGAAGCCCAGTGCTAGATTACTGCAGATGGGTCAGCTGGAGCAAACCCATTAAAGGTTTTACAAATTAGGGCATTTTCTTTTTAAACTACCTGTGAACTGAATCAAGTGTTAAGGGAGTCTGATGTGGCGCTTGCACATGGGCTGCCAATTTTAAGAACTTTAGCTATGATCACGTCCTTTTCAGTGTGTGTCATTAGAAGCAATAAATTGAATTCTCTTCACAGCTTGTCCTGTGCTGGCAAAGTATTTTCCCTCCATTTAAGCTGCACGGCTGATGTCTCGATAAATCTGAGTTTTCAATTAAACAGCAAGATGTACTTGTTAGAAGGCTTTTAGCACTCAGGAATTTGCATCCTGTAATCATGCATTTTAAAGAGGGGGCTGAGCGTGAAACAGTGCATTAAAGCAGTGGTTCTCTACCAGGGGTATGTGCACCCCGTGGGTACACAGAGCTCTTCCAGGGGGTACATTAACTCAGGAAGAGATTTGCCTAGTTTTACAACAGGCTACATAAAAAGCACCAGTGAAGTCAGTACAAACTAAAATTTCATACAGACAATGACTTGTTTACACTACTCTACATAGTATACACTGAAATGTAAGTACAGTATTTATTTACCAGTTGATTCATTTTATAGTTATATGGTAAAAAAAAATGAGAAAGGAAGCAACTGTTCAGTAATAGTGAGGCTGTGACACTTTTGTATTTTTATGTCGGATTTTGTAAGCAAGTCGTTTTTAAGTGAGTCATAACTTGGGGGTACGCAAGAGAAATCAGTTTCCTGAAAGGGGTACAATAGTCTGGAACGCTTCAGAGCCACAACATTAATGCATCTGTAGAGACCTGGGCTCATAGTCTGACTGGGTCACAAATGAAACAAGAGTTTGCCTTCAAAGCCATTTGTCCACACTGGGTCAAATCCCCCCCTGGTGTAACCAGCTAGTTACACCGGGGGTGACTGTGGCCCAATTCTGTCATGGACAGCTGGCTCCTCCAGAGCGGCCCAGGCCTAGAATGGATCTTGGTCAAAAAAAGGAGGGACCAGGATTCTCAATGCAAACTCAAATCCTTGAGGCAGGATCCCCAGGAGATAAGTCCAACAGACTCATTCTTCTGACTTCGCTGCTCTCTCCCCTCTCCCTTGGCTCAAGCCTTGTTTGTGACCTGCAGGGTGAGCAGGCTCAAGGAGTCACCTGAAGATGGACATGCATTTTAAATCTTTCACAAGGTATCAGATACAACTGTTCAAAGGTTAGCAGGAGATTTAAATGTTCCCAAGGCACGAATATTTAGCAGCTGCATAGCACTGTGTTCAACACAATAACAGTAATGAATATATTCTTACAGCACCCCACTGAGGGAACTTATCCCCATTTTGCAGATGGGAAAATTGAGGCACAGATGTTAAGTGGCTTGTCCCAGGCCCTGGAGGGAGCTGGTGGTAACTCCAGGATTAGAGCTAGGGTGATCAGACAGCAAGTGTGAAAAACCGGGATGGGGGTGGAGGGTAATTGGCGCCTATACAAGACAAAGCCCCAAATATCGGGACTGTCCCTATAAAATCAGGACATCTGGTCATCCTAATTAGAACACAGGATCTCCTGGCATCCAGCACAATGCTAGTTTCTCCAAACCATGCTATCCCAAGTCAGAACTGCCCAAAGCCTGCTGAGCTCAACTAAGGTCAACAGGAAGAGAGAGATACATAGGCAGAGTTAAGGGAGATATAGGGATGGCTAGGGCTGGAACTGCAGGTGGCTATGTGGGTCAAGAATGAAGAGAGCTGGTATGGGGAAACCATGCAGATCATTCAGTCCCCAAGGCAATTATCCGCACAGTGTCACAAGGACTAAGTTAATTCACAAATTAAAACATTTACTGAAGGGATACAATTCTGCAACACACAACAGCCGCCGCAGGTAGAGGGGACAGCGTTGAATTTCCTAGTTTCTGTGGGTTCAGTCGGACCCCTAAAATTTTGTGTACAGAGGAGAAATGGTTGCAAATTTGTGTAGACAAGGTAGCTTTAGTGTTAATATTAAAAGATTCTTTGTATGCTTAGCGTCTATACAAAGAGAGCACAGGCAGCTGCTGGTGCGAACGCAGACCAGAATTACTGGAATTAGGTTTGACATGATGCTATTTCAACAGAATTGTTAAAGCTCTTCCATTGAAGCTATAATGACTCCATTCAAAGCCGTAAGATCCCAGTGATTTAAATCAACAGATCATGGACACAATGGCTCATTTACAGCTATTAGTGTCAACAGGAACGTATGCACGCACAATAAGAACATATATCAAAGTCGGTCTGGATAAAGGTAGCGGGAGTCCTGCACAGCATCTGTGCCACACTCAGAGTGATTTTATTGCTTGGCTCTGCTGGGAATTACATATCTGTTTGGAGTTAATTGGTACACTGTATCTATCACCCTTGCGGGATGCTGTGCATGGCTGTTATGTGCACAATACAGTTTCCACATCGTTTATTTTACCTGCTTTGCTAAATGGCGAATGTTTCAGTTTGTGTCTTTTTCTCCTCACTGCGGCTTCAGTTCTCCTCCTTTCCCTCCTTTTACGGAGATAGTGAAACAAGAGTCTTTAAAAAGGGGGCACTTATTGTACCTGTATCCCAGCTCTCCTTGAGCAAAGCTCCCACGGAAGTCAATGGAAGTCCCGAGAGTGCAAAGAATTCAGGATCAGATCTGGCGCATACACAGGGACACGTACTTGAGTTGGGACACTGGAGGCGAGGTCATGGCAAAGAGCAGCAGTTTGCTTTTATGTGGCTGTTTTGTAACTGTTTATGCTAACGGTAACATTTTCTCAACAGGAAAAAAATCAAGTTTTTGAAAATACATTTGCTGCATATGCACCCTTGCTGCTTTTTAAAGTGGAATATTTTGACTATTTAATTTCTTTGAAGTTTCCTTGGGCTCTGACCCACATTATAGATTAAAGGTCTGCATAAAAGTCAAAGGCCATTATATTAAGGTCCAATATGCTATGCAAGAGAAAATATGATAGCTACAAAAGTAGGTGGGACACGATGCACATCCTTCCAGTTTGTTTGATAAGCTGGAAACATCGACCATAGCACCTTCCTTCTGAGGATTTCAAAGCACCATTAAATATTAAGCTTCACAACAGCCCTGGAAGATAAACAACTATATCCCGTTTTCAAGCGGGGAAGCTCTTAGGGGTTAAGTGTTTTGACAGTGTTTCCATAACAAGGCTACGGGAGATAATGGAAAAGATCACAACTGATTCAATCATATGATTTAAGCTCAAATCACATTTCCTCTTAAATCAGCGGCTGGCATCTCAAAACAAACCTTCTATGCCACAGCTAGAATCACGCCGTCTAACCAGATTCTGACACGTTTATAAAGAACAAGGCCCGGCACACCTGTGTGCTAAACCAGGTTGGCATGTCCACGATTAAGTTTCACACACTTATTTGCATCCCTAGGTTTGGGGAATCAGAATCTAGAAATCAGCTGCCAGTGCCAGGAGTAGAAGATTGTGGGTATTGCCCCTCCCACAATATAGTGCAGCCATTTTGGGATGTAGACATACTAGCTAAACTTATTACAGACTGGTCCTAGATATACAGGGAATCCCATTAGAAGCCAGTAGAGAAGTCATCCTGTGTGAGCCCTTAATCTAAAATTCAGTCGAACAATATTTGACAATTAATTAATAACTCTCCTAAAAAATGGGTTTCTAATAGAAATGCTGTCAGCTGATAATTACAACAGTACTAGCAGAACGCTGCTATAATCACCCAACTTGGGCATTATTATGACCTCTAGCTGAATAATGGCCACTAGCCTTAACTAATCAGGAAATGGTGTAAGAAATCCATTGCTTAATCTAGGAAATGTTGGTCGCATATTTCACAGATAACATTGCACTTGCTTTGGTGTCAGGAGGAAGTTGCATACGGTAGCAGCACTGGCACTTTCAGAAAGCAGAACAGGATTCGGAGAAATGGAGAGCCAGATCATCATTAGGCAAGATTTACTCTTATGCAAGAAACAGGGGAAAAAGCTTTAGTACATTTGTTGGATAACTTCTTCTTTCCTCTCTTTGTTTCAGGGTATGTTTACCCAGCGGGTGTGAAACGTTTTAGCTCAAATCCCTTACGAGCCATACAAAAAGCCCTTGGATACGTACCTATATGTCCCCAGAACACACACTTGCTGGGTCATCTAGGGATATAGGTACAAGTGCACAAATCTAGGATGTTTTCTCCAACACCACTTAGAAGGAACAAATTATGAGCCCACTCCTTACTCTGGCCAGGCTCAAGTATAGAACATAAAGACGGGACCCAGAATTCTCAAGGATCACAGCTTCAGGGCATGCTAGACACCGGCAACTGCCATTGACTTCAGTGAGAGCTGAAGATGCTCAGCAAACCCCTGGACCAAGCAGAATGTGAAGCACTTTCATACATTTAAGCAGAAGAGAAAAGTGCCCTTTCTTTGTAAAATGTGACTAAGTGATGAGGACTTGCTTTCAGTCTAAAGATTTCTTCCCTTCCAAAGGCCACATTCTAGTAGATTTCACCATACATCTAAGTTTAACCCTCTCTCCTCAAAACATAATCTCTAGCTTGCCGTTTTCGAAGCCAAAGCCTGTATTACAAATAAGCAATTAAGTTCTCACTTAAAATAACTGATTTATTTCACTACGGTCCAAGGAGTTTTGGTTTGAAAATACAGCAGCTGGTTTAACATCTTTTTAAGTCTAGATGAAAGTTATCCTGGCTTAAAGTTTCTTACAAATGAAGGTTTGATTAGCCTCCTTTTCCTTCTGGGAGAAGGGGGTTCGGAATCATCACACCTACTGGTGTTATATCTGACAAGGCAGACTTAGTGTCAGATCTACTTAACACAAACAGTTCCTGTCTAGGTACTCAAAAGATTTTAGTAGACAGCTAGTCTTAGATGGAACCAAAAGAAAAAAAAAACTTTTTAGCTAAAAACAGTGATTTAGGGAGATTCAGTGGGAGATTCAGCCTCCCATGGCAGATCAGACACAACACTGGTTTTATACTCGGGGGCCAGAACTGCTCTGATACTCTACTTGCACAAAGAGAGGATGTGATCAGCAATGGTTTGATAGACATGGTTGCTGTTTTCATGTTTAAAGTGTTCAACAATCCCCCTTCAACAAAAAGAATATAGAGCGTTTTATGGAAGCCAATTAAAATCTTGATGCTCAAGAGCCTAATGCCAACATTTAAAGCCTGAGTAGGGTTAAAAAGTATAAGTGTGGCCTACAGTACAAAGTTTTGACAGCAAAGCTATGTCAGCAAGGAACATGGAAAGAAAAGATCCCCTCCTCCCCACAACCCAACAGAGTGATGCTGACAAAAGCCCGTGTGTATATGCAGTTGTCCTAGCAAAGGAGCCCTTGTGCTGGCATAGCTTATGTTGTTTGCAGAGGTGATTTAACTATGCTGGCAAGGGAACTCCTTTAGCAGCAAGAGAACTCCCTGAGTCAGCGTAAGCTGCATCTCCACTAGCGGGCTTCGCCAGCATAGCTACGCCAGCCACAGCATTTGTAGTGCAGACAAGCCCTTACGCCAACTGCACCACTGCATTCATGCCATGTGCTCACAGCACCAGTCATTTTGGAGGGGGGGGGTGATGTCTAAGCACCCGCTTCTCCCAGTATTTTCCATTGCTGTTGGGAGTCTCGGACCTTCAGCAGACGCTACTGGAGAGGACACTGCTGGGAACCAGGGGACAGCGTGTGGGGTGGGGGGAAGAGTCATAAAGATCATATAAAAACCCTGCAAAGATATGTTTCTTAAACCGCTTCCCTCTCCCATTTGAAGTGGAGACAGGAGCACTCATTAAGATGTATGTGTCAGCCATAAACTGAATCAGACATGCATACCATCCACCGGGACAGATTGAGTCGTACTGTCACACCAGGTGAGGAGCAGTAAGATTAATATACCGGTTATAACTGCTCTCTACTGGATGGAATATGTTGGACCTGCTTCAGTGTCTCGGTTCCCCCTACTGACTATTGACACCATTCACTGGCTAACTTGTCTATGTGTTGTCATATGACAACTGGTGTGTATGTGCACAGCCATGGATTGTTCTGAAGTACAACTGGGACACAGAGTCTGCTCTCTCTTTCCCTGGGGCAAGTGCTCACTTTGTGGTCCGGAGGTAATACATAACTAGACATAGTAATGCTGATTCCTTCACATTGCCCACATCTTGAATTCCCCAGAGAAAGAGAGAGAAAAAACAAGGTCATAATTTAAAAAGCTGTACAATTGCCAGGATGCACATGCTGTTCAAAATCACCAATAATAAAATCTAACTAAAACCAGCACAAATACCAACATCTTCAAATGGAGTTATCACTCGTGCTAGAGACCAAAATATTACATTAAAAAGTGGAGCCAAGTATCAGGGGGTAGCCGTGTTAGTCTGTATCCACAAAAACAACAAGGAGTCCAGTGGCGCCTTAAAGACTAACAGATTTATTCGGGCATTAGCTTTCTTGGGTAAAAAACCCCACTTCTTCAGCTACATCCCACAAAAGCTTATGCCCGAATAAATCTGTTAAGTCTTTAAGATGCCACTAGACTCCTCATTGTTTTTATTAAAAAGTGGGACTCTCAGAGGGCAGAATAAACTCCCAGTGAAAATCAATTACTGTATATGATTTGGCAGTTGGCTTATACTACAAGTACGTTTTTAGTTTATGTTTCCACCCGACTCAGTAATATATTACTAGCCTTACTTAGCTAAAGATACGACAAGAATCAATACCCAGTCCATAGCGTCAGCTACACAGCATCCAACTCCACCAAATGCTTAACTGTGGGAAATAAAGATTCCCCAGCCAAGTGTGAAAGGTCTAGGAGTTTGAAAATGAATCAGATGAGCCACCAGTGCCAAGTGAGACTTACGCATATATTGACCATGCAACGACTGTGCAAACTTTAGACATACAGTCACCTTGCAAAATTACATCCGCCTAAAAATGTTGCATTACCACCACCTAAAATCATGGCAATGGAAAGTTAGCAAAGATTTCTCTTTTTTTTTCCCCCTAGTTGGTTTACTTTAGGCATTTGGCAGCACTTTGTGTAAGGTTTGTTTCATTCATATAGCCCAGTGGTTTTCAATCTGTGTTCCGCACATCCCTGAGGGTCCACACACTATGTCTAAGGGGTCTGCAAAAGGTTGCTGTTACCAGAGAACCGTGGTTTTCAACCTGTGGTCTGCGGACCCCTGGGGGTCTGCAGACTATGTCTAAGATTTCCAAAGGGGTCCACGTAGAAGAATAGACTATTAGGATTGGAAGAGACCACAGGAGATCATCTAGTCCAACCCCAAACTCAAAGCAGGACCAACCACATCCCAGCCAGGGCTTTGTCAAGCCAGGCCATTTGAGATCTTTTAGGGGTCTGCAAATTTAAAAAAGGTTGAAAACCACTGGTATAGCCAGTCTATTTCACTGTTGCTGACCCTTACAAACATAATCAGGGGAGCAAAAAAATCCCCATTTTACATTTCCTTAAAGAAACTTATAAAAAAGTTTCAGGAAAACTATATAAAGAGGACTCTATCAGAATCTGTGTTTTTTCAGTTTGGACCTGACAGCACGTATTTACTTAACCCTGACAGTATTGGAGGTGGTAACACGTATATTACAGAAAATACAGTAATAGTGTGAGTGATCAAGGTCACCTGGCTACAGAAGTCAAAGAGTTTCAACTTCGTCCTCTAGCTAGTGCACTCAGCATCTCCCTGATTTCCAGAGGAGAACCATGCTAAATGTGAGCCACAAGAGCAGCAGGCCAGATCCCTGTCTCAATGAAGTCACTGGGGTTACCCCACATTCACCGCAGCATAAGTGAGATGGGTCTCTGGTCCTACACAGGCTCCACAGTACCATGGGCCTATCCCATCTCTCAGATCCAACCCACATCTCATTTGGATCAGGGGACAGGGTGCTGGGATTTGAGGAGCTAGCATGTGCACATCCTGGAAACTTCATGTTCCAGAGGAGGCTTGGTACAAAGCATTTGCAGTGGCCCTGGCACCATCACACCCCAGCTGGGAGTGCAATGGGGCAGCCATGGCATTAATCAGCAGGTCTCTTACTGCACCTTCTTCTGCCAGGGCAATGGGGGCCGTGCAGCAGGGCACAGGTGCTCAATGAGGACCCTTCCCCCTGAATGCAGGAGACCAGCCCACACTGCCAAACCAGCCGTTCTGCTAAATATCCCCCCATCCCAGGATCCCCCTCTACCCACCTATCCCCCCCCACACCTCCTCCAGCCATGCCTGGGAGCCCCCTCTACCCCTGCCCCCCAGCATGTCCCCCACCTACCTCCTCCAGCCCTGCCCCCCAACCCAGGATCCCCCTCTACACACCCGCCTGCCCCCACACCTCCTCCAGCCCTGCTCTACCCCTGCCCCCCAGCATGTCCCCCACCTACCTCTTCCAGCCTTGGCCCCCAACCCAGGATCCCCTCTACCCACCCGCCTGCCCCCACACCTCCTCCAGCCCTGCTCTACCTGTCCCCAGCCTGAGAGCCCCTCTACACCCTGCCTGCCCCCACCTACCCCTCCAGCCCTGCCCCCAACCCAGGATCCCCTTTACCCCCGCCTACCTCCCTCCAGCCCTGCTCTACCCCTGCCCCCAGCCTAGGACTCCCTACATATGCCCCCAGCATGCCCTCCCCATCTCCTGCAGTCCTGCCCGGGGGCCCCCCAGCGTGTCCCCCACCTACCTCCTCCAGCCCTGCCCCCCAACCCGCGACCCCCCTCTACCCCCCAGCCCGGCGAGCCCGCCCTTACTGTAGAACCCGAGCCGGCTCCCCGTGCTGCGCATAGACCAGCGCCTGGCAGCGGGCCGGGGCCGCCGACACAGCTGCCCGGGGGCGCAGGAAGGTGCCCAGGAGGGGCCGGGCCCCGCGGACCAACCCCAGCCCCTTCGCCAGCCGCATCGTGCAGCCCGCAGCCGGCACTGCCAGGCGGCCACTGCAATGCGCGTCACGGCCGGGAGCCCCGCCCCCTGCCCGGGAGACCCCGCCCCACTCCCGCTAGCCCCTCCCACTGCCCGGGAGACCCCGCCCCATCCCTCCCTCCAGCTAGCCCCGCCCACTGCCCGGGAGACCCCACCCACCCCTTCCCTCGCTCCAGCTAGCCACGCCCACTGCCCGGGCGCGCTCGCCCTTCGCCTAGGTTAGCCCCCCCCGCCCCATTTAAAGTCAGTGAGTGATTAGGTGCTTGGTGCTGCCCAGGGCCCCCTCCCTTCCCAAGGGGACTGCAAATTGGGGGCTTCTGCCAAGCCTGCTGAGTGGGAATGTTGCTTCTGGGGTGCAGGGCCTAGGCTGGGAATTGTGGGGCACCTAGGGGTGCATGGGCAGAAGGCAAAGATTCCCTGGAGCTAAAACGTACGAGAGCAGCCCCCAACCCCGGTGGGTGCAAGGCTGTGCCCCTCCAGGCACTGTATGGATGGGCACCGCAAGGTAAACACACACTGGTTGGTGCAAAGAATCTCTGAGCCTCCCTGGCAGCTCCACTGGAAGCTCCCCAAACACGATTGCTTGAGGCTGCTTTCCTGGTTTTTCTCCCCCCTACTAAAAGCCGGTAGGAAATGAAATGCTGTGTTGCACCATCATCCCCCCGTTCCTACTTTTCTGTGAAGGGATCATTGCTGCAATTACTTACTATTGAGTGAAATATTACTGACCCCACATGTTCAAAAATGAGGAGTCTGGACCTAAAAAAAAATTCATTATTTTAAAATAAATAAATATTGGGTTCTCTTTACTGGCCCTTCTGGTTTTTCAGCCTTTTGGGAGATTGTCATGCAATAATATGATTGCAGCAGCTGGGGCTTTAAGAAATACATTAAAATCACAGGACTGTTTACATTAAGGAAAATTGCAAAGGTTTTGCTACATCACTGGAAATTCCCCTTCACCTCCACAATATAAATATGCTGAACTGATGCAATTTACTTTGATAAATTACCTAGCCACATCAGCATAAACTGCACTCATTCAAATTATCTAGTTACACTGGTGTGCCTATGCTAGTGCAAATTTCCTAGTGTAGACAGGCCTGTAGTTTCCCTGATTTCAGTGGGATGACTCATGCTGCTAAGCACTAGTAAGTTTTGGTAAGATTGGGTGCTGAAGACTGACTTTATGGCCTCAGTTTTGCACATGCTGACCATTCACAGGTCCCACTAAAGTTAATGGAAGTTGTTTGTGTTCAGCAAGTCTGAAAACAGGCCAGTCCTGTCATCCTCATTCATGCACATTAGTTGAAATCAATGGGAGTTTTGCCTCAGTGAGGACTGCAGGATTAGCCTTGGATTTGCAGTGTGGATGAGCTATTGTTGCTGTTGGAATTTTTAAATGATTAATTTCCTCGCTTATTTAATAAATGAAAAATCAATGCGCTTCTTTGCATTAATATAAGTACATAAACACAAGCCATTTTCATGTTCCTAAATCTATTTCATGTAGCAGCAAAACTTTCTTAGGGCCAGATCCTGACAGGCAATGAGCATCAACAACTTCCAGAGCTAAGGGTGCTCAGCACCACACTGCATTTGGCTCTTAACAAGGAAAAACATTTTCTTGCAACTAGGTTTGCTGCTACCAAGTGTGGCTTGTATGCAGGAAATGTTGCATACGAATGTTAATTGGATGCTTATTTAAAACAATAGATGCTTGACACGAAAGCAATAAAAAGTGCTAATAGTAATTTAATTCAGTGTTTTACATAAATCTCTCCAGGGAAAGATCTCATTTATTCTTTATAATTAAAAGCAATTATATAGGAGGAAAAAAACCCAAAAATAATAAAAACAAAACAACCCACAGGGACACTAGAATGTCTCATTTACAGATCAGCTTGTCACAACAGGCCAAATAGCATTTTTAAAAATGATTTCTTTTTTCATGTATAGATTTGACTTCCTGACTAAACTGTAGAAACAAGTCAATACATCATCAGCCTTCTCCTTCCTCCTCCTCTCAGATCAGGCTACAAGTAAATGAGGCAAACTGCAGGCAAAATAATTTAGCGTAGACTGTAAGACCTGGGGAGCTCAGCAGGGAATACAAGGTGACCACTTTTGCTGTTGCAGCACCTCTAGGACAGTGTAAACATTTCCTCCCTGGCAGAACATTGGAGAGGAGATGAAAAAGGAGCTGAGGAAATGAAGGAGGAGTTCTGGGCACTATCCAATTAAAAAATGAAAAAGCCAGGAAAGATCTGAAACTTGGCTGCGCTGGAGCATGGCTGCTCCGGTTTTTGAAGCGGTCTGATCCCCCGGTGAAACATTGGCTGGGAAGGTAGCAGATCAATTACCTTGACAAGCCAAGTCTCCCAATGATTAAGTTCCCTTTGAGACTTTTCTGATTGCTCTCAATTCTGTTCCTCCAAGCGCTGGCTTTTCAGGCAACCCCGTCAGCTCATTCGTACCAGCCAGCAACCTCCTTATGCCCTTTCTACGGCCAATGTCTTTCTTGGCTGTTCCTCTCCCCAGTTGTCCCCGCTTCCCCTGAAAACAAGGATCCCTTGCAGCTTGTTACCCCTTTGTCCCGGTCTGTTTCTGTGCCTCCAACAACACCCTTGCTTAATGCTGAATTCAGAGCCCACCCTCTAGAGACTCCTGGGTGCCGTTGCTATTTGCCTGTTATTCATCTGTGTGCACTCCAGTCCCAGAGCCCACCAGGTTACGCGGACTGATTTGGAGCCTCTCAAGATGCATAGTGGGTTAAAATCCACACCGACTGAATGGGAAGCATCCCAGAAAATATTGGGAGAGCAAATCATTGGACCCCAAAGTCAGTTTTTCCTTGGGCAAAGTACATAAAAGTAAAGATCTGTTTGGAGAACTGTATATTAGCATCCTAAAGATTAAACAAACAATTTCAGTTGTGAATCCAGCTCCCTCAGCTTCTGTTGAGCATGCAACAGGAACACAACATCTCTGACCTGTGCAGTCCCAGCCTGCTTTTCTCCCCACCATCCAGCTGAATGTGGCTCGGAGATCTAACGCTCCATCCCCTCTGCTTGCAGGAGATAAGTTCTGTGCTTGCTCAGCTAGTGCACATTTCTCTTGACCTGAGCCCCAAGCAAAGGTTTGGTGGCACTTGAAAGCCCTGTGAAGAGCCTGTATTTTGAGGTTTCTTTTTGCAGGGCATGAATTTTGTTTGTGAGCTTAGAAGGCTGGGCACGTTACACGTATGCACAGAGAGTGTGTGTATTAATGATGGATCCAATGCAAAACACTCCCAACTTTGAGAGAGTTTGGGGAGGCAGCAGGAAACTTCACTGCTAAAGATAGTGTAGACAGGGGAGGCAATGCATGGTGAGCTAGGGGTCACCAAATGAGATTAATAGGCAGGAGGTTTAAAACAAATAAAAGGAAGTATTTCTTCATGCAGCGCACAGTCAACCTGTGGAACTCCTCGCCAGAGGATGTTGTGAAGGCCAAGATCATAACAGGGTTCAAAAAAGAACCAGAGAACTGGATAAGAGAGAACCAGATAAATTCATGGAGGTTATGTCCATCAGTGGCTATTAGCCAGGCTGGGTAAGGAATGGTGTCCCTAGCCTCTGTTTGTCAGAGGGTGGGGATGGATGGCAGGAGAGAGATCACTTGATCATTGCCTGTTAGGTTCACTCCCTCTGGGGCACCTGGTATTGGCCACTGTCGGTAGACAGGATACTGGGCTGGATGGACCTTTAACATAAGAACGGCTGTATTGGGTCAGAGCAGATAAATTCATGGTTGGTAGGTCCATCAATGGCTGTTAGCCAGGATGGGCAGGGATGGTGTCCCTAGCCTCAGTTTGCCAGAAGCTGGGAATGGGCGACAGGGGATGGATCACTTGATGATTCTCTGTTCTGTTCATTCCCACTGGGTCCCCTGGCACTGGCTGCTGTCAGGAGACAGGATACTGGGCTAGATGGACCTTTGATCTGACCCAGTAGGGCCATTCCTATGTCATGTAGAGACCTGTATAGGATACATACCCACAGGGTTCAGGCGTGTCTCTACTCTCTTCACCTAAGCAGCGCCTCACCGTCCACACTGCTATTTATACCTTTGCTGCGGGTAGCGTATGTACTCTACACTCTGCCAAAAGGAGTGTGCAGTGTAGCCATACTTTTTAACTAACATGACTGTAAGTTCTAGTGTACTGTTGAGTAACAGAGTGCTGCAGCCTCAGGTGAAACACAACTAGGAGCAAATTTAAGGGTAGCATCTACACTAGAACAATCGAGTTTCAAAACAGCTCAGCACCAAATCTGGCCATAACTGTAACGATGGTAGCTGCCAGGTTCTGGGCCCTTTGGAAAATCTGCCCCTTAATTAGGTGCCTGAATGGGAGTGAGCTAGTATTGCAAACTCTTGTAATTTTATCACAATGTTTTGCCTAAAGCTCTAGCTCCTGGAGTCAGGTGATTACATCAGACTCTCAGCTTTCACTCTGGTTGCAGAGAAAAGCTTGAAAACATGAACCCTAAAAGCTCAAAATTCAGAAAGCAAATAGAAAAAGAACTCCAAATGTATTATGTTTAGATGGCCATGATTTTTAGGCCAGTCTCATGATTACTGGGGGGCTGACTAATAATTTTTGAATGCTTGGTGTTGGCAACACCACTGAGGTCTTTTGAAAATCTGCCCCTGATTGTGGGAGCTCAGCACTTGAAAATCTAGCCCGCACTAACGTGGCTACACCACAAAGAGTCAATTGGCAGTGCCAGAGATAGAACCATGGCGTCCTGACTCCCAGCCATGTCCTTAAAGGGACATCTTCAAATAATTTGTCTAATTGACAAATATTTTAAACTCTCCGGATTCCTGAGCAACATTTAACAAGCAGCAAAGTATTTGGAATAAAAATGGGCTTTCGCTTGTGTCTTTATGACACGTAAAGGCGGCCTTCCAGGTGGCTTGCTGTGTGGAGGATTTCCTCCCCCCACCCTCATTATGCTGCTTATTTTATATATATATATTATAAATGTATAACCTGGCTCCCTGGAAGATTCCATCATGACTGAAGAACGAGTAAAATTACATCAAAAAAGTTAAAGAGAATGAAAGTTGAACACTGGAGGGACAAAGGGAATATTTAGCCAGGCTATTTCCAACTCTTAGTTTTTTGGCTTTGTTTATACTAACTTCAATGACTAATTAACTTTGTGGAGAACAGAAGTCACTGCGAAAAATTCAAACATCTCCACCTCTTCAATATAGGTGAGCCAGCTAACAATACACATCCTAATAGATTCTCCATCAGATCTAGAGTCAACCTGGCTGATATTTCAATGATTTAAAAAAAAAATCTGAAAAATAATAAATCAACCATCTTGCAGACCTTCTTTGTGCACCATAAAGATTCAAACAGAGACGCAAGCCCAGATTAAAAAAAAATTCTTTGCAGAGATGCTGATCAGGATTTTTCTGCTCCTCTGGTGATGTTTGAAGGAAGCAAGAGACTGATTCTAAAGGGGAAACAGAAAAATTGACTCTACATAAAGTGCTGTCAAAGTTGTAAGGTAAGAAACGGGGTAGGAAAGGGAAAAAAAAAAACTTTTCTCACTCACTCTTTTCAGTAACATAAAACATAGGTGTCCTTCGTAACACGAGGAGGTGTAAACAATTTTCGGACACAACTGTGATTTCCAACTTGAAGTTGTCCCTTTAAGTACCAGACCAACCTTGCAAAGTAAAAATGAATAACTAAATTATTTCTCCCACATCCCACTATCACGAGATGGGCAAGTATGTTTTGTGACGGGTCTAGTCAATTTTCCAGACATTGTGTAGGGCTGTGTGGTATTTTATAGTAATAACGATAACATCTCACTCCTTTCATTTGTAGATCTCCAAGTGCTTTACAAAGGAAATAAGCATAACTCTCCCCATTTTATAGATGGGAAAACAGAGGCACAGAGCTGGAAACAGAGCCAGGTCTCCTGAGCCCTAGGGCCGTCCCTAGCCATTTTGGTGCCCTACGCAGCCCCCCTGTGGGGAGCAGGCCTAGTCCCAGGCCTCCACAGGGAGGGCAGCAGCAGGCTAAGGGGGCAGGGGGGAACTGCCCCCCAGCACGAGCCAGTGGAGCAGGTTGGGGCCAGGTTGCTCCACTTCCTGACGCCCGGTGAGTCCAGGGCAGGCCCGACCCTGCACTCATGGGGCAGCGGGAAATGGAGTGATCTCGCCTCAGCCCGCTTTGCTCCGCTCCCCTGGCTCCCAGCCTTGGGAGGCTGGGTGAACTGCCCCCCAGCAGTCACCAGCGACATGGCTCCAGTGGTCTGGGGCTGGGTCGCTCCACTTACCGCTGCCTGGTGAGTGCAGGGCAGGCCTGACCCCTGCTGCAGTCCTCAGGGGAAGGGGTGGAGTGGGGCAGGGCTGGGGCAGAGCAGGGGCGGAGGCCATGGGGACGAGCCGGAGCAGCACGCAGTTGCGTACTTTGCCTATGGGTAAGGACGGCCCTGCCTTAGTCTATGACTCTGTCCCCTTGGCCACACTCTAGCCACATTAAAAACAAATCTCTGTATTTTTAGGAGTAAAATAATACACATCTTTAGGGGTATATCATAAACTGGGGTTGCCAACCCTCCAGGATTGCCTGGGAGTCTCCAGGAATTAAAGATTACGCTTTAATTCAAGATTGTGTCATGGGATTAGACCTCCAGGAATACGTCCAACCAAAATTGGCAACCCTAATCATAACACTTGAATTCTGCGATGTGGATAACTCTTGTCTGTCTCCCAGGGTGCTGTTGTAAAGCATGTCAAGGTGCTCTGATAACGAGTGCAGCATCGATGCAAAGGGCTAGAAAATGCTTGGGTTGAGAATTTTAAGCCCACCCGTATGGGAATTCAGACCCATGCTCCGCAAAGGGGCTGGAGTCCTGTAGGAAAATCACATTTCTATGCATATTTGCCCTCCTACACATGCCGGCTTGTAAAGAAAAAAAAAAAAAAATCAGCTTACAACGTGGGCTTTTTGTTTTGTTTCCGTGAATCGAGGTCTCTATAGGATCACAGGTAGAGAATCAAGTCCTTCCCCTTCCACTTCTAAATGTGGACGGGGGAGAGAGAGGGAGAGAGGCTCAGAAAACTGTAAATGCTATTAATTAACCCCTGCATTACCAGGTGATTTTCAAGCTTTTTTCTAATAACCGTGTTCTTCTCCTGATGAGAGAAACAGTCCTCTTGTATCAGTGCTGTAGGGATGTTTTGTGAGTCAAGTTAGGAAATGCCAGAATTAGGGTTGCTACTGCAACCTCAGTTCTTCCCCTTGTGTCATGGTACCGCGATCCATTAGGTTAGTGCACAGGGGCTCCATTGTGCTACCCCTTTCTTCTGTGTTCTTTCCTCTTATTTCTGATTCCACCCGTCTTTCCTCTGACCTGCCCTTCCTGTCTCCCCCACCCACAACCCCTCATCTCTGCCTCCTCCGACAGAGCCAGAGCCCACTCTGCCAGGCCTACTCCTGTAGCCGCTTGATTCTGACAAGGCTCTGAAATCTGAACTGCTGCTCTTTGGGAAGGGAGGGAGGGCTCGGAGCTTGGGCACTTTTAAGCTGCTTTGGAGATAGCGCTGGCTTCTCTTCTCCTCTACACCAGACAGGAGTGTGCGGGCAGGTGATGGTTGCCCGTGCTACTGACACCTCCAGGAATTCTCTCATTGCCCCCAGAGGCACTGAAGCTGCTTTCTGAGTTCATCAATTTGGATGCTGTCGGGTGAACAATCCAGTGCCTGATAGTCTTGGGCCAGTGGGCAGCTCTATTGAGGTTAAGGGACTGCCACTGGAATGAAACTGGTGTAATGGGATGGAGAATTCACTTCTATTTCAGAACAAGTTTCCTCGGCTGGGTTGCTATAACAGATTATGAAAAGCGGAACAATGGAGAAGGTCTGATTTACTTTTTGCCACTTAGCAGTTTGCTTTTGGACAATGAAAACAGTCGTTTTTAGTCACTTTGGGGGGGGGGGGGGAGACATGCCCTAGTACAAATGCTGCAATGTAAGGGAATGGTTGTGAAAAACATAATTCCTTTGGAATTTAAAATTATCCGCTAGTCTGAAGAGGCGGGAGAATACCACAGATCCCCAGGAAGGCTCTGGGGCTGGGGACTAGTGCCCCGTGGGAAAGACTATTTGGAACACTCCAAACTAGCCTGGACTCATCTATGTACATGCCCACCCCATCACTATAGTATCTGAGGAGCTCCCATGTAGTAACGAGCTGTTCTCACAACAGAAGGGGGGAAGAAGGGGGGAAATTGTACCACTTTAACTATACCAAAACAATGAACGTTTTATAACTTCAGAGTGCAGACAAGACCTGGTAGTTTTAAAGTTAAAACAACAAAACAAGGACAGTTGTAATAAATAAGACACTTCCAGGCTTCCTTTTCCCCCCATAAAGAAGCAAAATAGAGCTTAGGCCTAATTACTTAAAAATCCTTTGTAACTCACCTGTAACCACCCGACCACACTTCTCCTCCAGAAAGATGTAGGCCTGCTGTATACACCTGACTTGTACCACTGAAGTGCAGTTAAAGCAGATCCATCCCCATAGCAGGGAATATAGCTGCTTGATGCAAGTATCACTGTTCCTGTGTGGGAATGGGGCTCAGCTATACCCAGCATAAATACATTTATACCAGTATAACTGCATCCACACCAGGTGTTCCACCAATATGTCAGTAAAATCAGACCCCTAACTACCTCCCTGGAGCCTTCCCCTAGTTGAGACTACCCAGAAGCTGCTTTTCCTGTCTCCCGACTCCCAATCATTTCTGCCTCCTCAGTCCTTGTAAGGAAAACCTGACTGTTTCCCAGGTGCACCTGCTAATTGACCCTCTTACCACCTCTGCAGGTGCCAGCAGGGGGATAATTTAGTTCTCAGCCAGGCTCCTATTAACCCTCTCTGGGTAGGTCTGCAATGCTGTAGCCATGGCACAACTACATTGCTCAGGGTTGTGAAAAAAATTCATGCTGTGTGCAGTAGTTAGGTTGACCTAATGCCAATTGTAGATGCAACTAGTTTGCTGGAAGAATTCATCTGTCAGCCTAGCAACTGCCTCTCAAGGGTGTGAATTTACTATATTGATGGAAAACCCCCTTCCATCTAAGCAAGAAGTATCAACGCTACAGCTTTGGGGCGGGGGGTTTCAAGCTAAGGGAAAGCTCCGGTGGGGCAGCCCGGCCGTGGTGTCAATGTTTGGCTCTGGAGCAGAGCAGTGGGAAGACCTCAGAAGGATGAAGGCTCCGGTCTGGACTGGTGGACGTGGTCTTAGTTGTGCTTTTTCTTTGGGAATTGCTGGAGAACTCCCAGGGGGATCCTGTGAGCCATGGCCCTGAAGCAAGGGGGGAACCAGAGAGGAAGACAGGCATGCGAAGGGGCTGGGGGTGCGGGGAAAGGCCTCCAGGCATGAGGTAGGAGGACGTGTGGGGAGGTGGGAACAGGAACCCTGACTACACAGACCTTGGCTGCTTATCAGTGGAACCAAGAGAAGCAGGACCTGGGTTCACCCAAGGGCTACCAGACAAAGTAGCACAAAGACCCAGGAGAATGGAGTGTGTGTGGGGGGGAATTAGTGAGTTGGGAGCTGGGATGAAGACTGGGCCCAGCTGGTTATTGGGCTCCTTGTTACCTGCAGGAAGTGGGACTACAAGAGGCTTGGCTGGAGGGCCGAGGAGAAGCAGACCTGCCGGAGTGGCTGTCGGATGAGGACAGCCTGCTGTGCCGTGGTGAGTGCATGTGGCAAGGGAGGCTGATAATGCCTTTCCTAACCACACCTTTGACAAGTGCTCTATAAATGCAGGATATTGCTGGTCTCCTATGCTGGTGTGGGGGAGGCTCAGGAGCCAATTTTCTCCTCCCTTCCCCCCCCCCTCCAAAAAAAGAGTTGGAATGAGATGCGGCTCCTGACAAGATGACAAGTCAGCATGTGCCTAATAAGCTGGAACTCCTGTTCAGCAGCTGCTCGGGCCCAGCTGCTGCTGCCAATTAAGGCCCTGAGACTGGAGGGGATTTGCTGTGTCAGTGTCAAGCAGGCAAGTCACAGCTCCCCAGCGACAGTTTTAAAATTCACCCTGTGTCGGTGTGTGGGTTTGAATTTGTGGAGCGCTTTGTTGGCCTAGGCTCCCCTTGTCTCCCTCTCCTCCGCTTCCCTCCCTCTCATTTGTTTTCTGTCTCTGGTACCCAGCAAGCGTCCACTCCAGCTCCCCTGAGTCACCAGCTAGGGTTGTTATTTTGTGTGACTGGGAGCCTTTCCCAGCCTTCTCTGCATACACAGCTCACCAAACTCCCCCCTCCCTGGGCTTTAGCTTTCTTAACAAAGAAATCAGTGAAGTAACATAAAATTCACCTCAGGCCTCTCCAGCCTGGGGCTAGGGTTGCCAACCCCCCCTCCGGATATCCTGGAGTCTCCAAGAATTAAAGATCAGTCTTTAATTAACGACTATGTCATGTGACGAAAGCTCCAGGAATCCATCCAACCCAAATTTGACAACCCTGGCTGAGCTGCTCCTAGGGTGACTTCTTCAGGGCTGTTCAGCCCACGCACCCTACTTCCCCTCTCCCCAGAAAGCCCCTGTCTTGCATCCAGGTGGGGTAATGAGCCACCTGGGTCACTGAGACAGCAGAACCCACTTCAACTTAATCCCTGGTTTAACACCATTGATCCTTCTGCCCCTGGATTTACAGCAGGGGTGAAGTTGGCTTAGACGTTAACACCCTCTTTCCTCTCACTGGGTCAGCTACTCTATATCCTAATTATTCAGTGGTTGGTCTAGCAGACATGCTGAGCTTCTCCGGCACTGAGGATGGCACTTGAGTTGAACCAGTGTGGCACTCATTCTATTCACCTGCCCTTGCTGCTTTAAGGAGTGAAAGTCTGCTCAGGTGGTCAAAGCAAACAGCTCTTGAGAAGACGGCCAGTGGCCAGGGACTTGGCAGGCATGTATCAAGAGGGCCAGGGATGAAAACAGGACTTGTGCAGTGTGATAGTCCACCAACCTCAGCCTTTTGGAGCTTGAGGCAAAGGGTTAATAATTAATTACACCAGCAAGATGAGATTCCTTTCCGTGTCGTTAGAAATGTATGCGTTCGCAAATCAGGGCTGGCAGACAATTTATGATTATTTTGTTAATGTATCTCCAGTAACAAGTACGATTTTCTGTGATTGATGATTTTTTTCATCTCTGGAAATTGCATGGCTTTTAAAAGACACGTGCAAATCTAATTTGTGTTTGGGGGTTTTTTGGGTGGCGAGGCATGAGAGGAGGGGGAATTGGCTCTGCCTATGCAAAGAGCTGTTTGCTAATTGTAGGTCCTGTTCCTCCAAAGAAGAAGGCGGCCAGGGGATAGATAAATTATGCTGTTGGCTGCCTTCTGCCTTTCCTGGCTAATAACCATTATTGTTAATTATGAGCTGATGATTTATCATGACCGTTGATTGATTCGAATAATTCCGGCTTGTTCATGTCCTGAAAGCTGAAGTGTTGCTAACGGGCTGGTGGATTTATTTTTTAAAAAGCGTTAAGCAAATGTAATGCTGGTGAAAGGTGCTGGAGGGGCAGAGTCAAGGACTGGAGTTGCTCATCTGTCCCCACGTGCTAACGTGCCAATGTGCTGCAGCCCAGAGCTGGAGCAGACACCTCTCGGGTGAGAGGGGAGCTCCCTGTCCATGCCCCATTGAATGCTCATCCTCTCTAGTGAGATTGTCAGCAAAGGGAGAGCCCACTGAGGTGATGAAACTTGCTGTCTGAGCTGAGTTCTCCGCTGGCCATGTATTACCCGGGCCACAAACAGCTGTCAGATGGCTTTGTAGTCAAAGTTCCCCCGTGGTAATGGCTTATTGGGTTGACGCGGCATGTTGGCTTCAGTAGGAGCCAAAAGACATCAGGGCAGTGTAAGCTCTTCCATGGCTTCTGATGTGTATGTACAGCACCTAGCACAATGGGGTGATGATCCTGAACAGGGCCTCCGTGTGCTACCGTAATTCTAGTAATGAGAATAGAATTTGGCTGTAATTGCTTATGTTGGCTTATTATGTGCAGGTCTATTAAAATGCGTGAGCTCCACCACTGGGGCAAATCAGGAATCTCTCTTGGCCTTTGAAGTTAATGCACCAGGGACCAGATCCTCGAAGATATTTGGAGCTAGGCACCTAAATGTGTCTGAGGATCTGGGTCCAAATCTCTAGATAGGTTCTGCATTAGCAATGGAGTAAGTTGTTTTTCAAGAGTACTTAGCACTCACGTTCATCGGAGGATTCCAAGGCCAAGAGAGACCATTGTGGTCATCTAGTCTGACCTCCTGTATAACACAGGCCAGAGAACGTCCCCAGAATAATTCCTGGAACCAATCTCTAAGAAAAACATCCCAGTTTGATTTTAAAATTTATACCTTTATTTCTGGTTTGAATTTGTCTAGTTTCAGCTTCCAGCCATTGGATCACATTATACCCTTCTCTGCTAGACTGAAGAGCCCATTATTAAATATTTGTTCCCCATGTAGGTACTTATAGACCTCAAGTCACCTTCTCTTTAAGCTAAATAGACTCAAGGAGCTCAATCATTCTAAGACCGGTGTTCTAAGCCTTTAATCATTCTCGTGGCTCTTC
Source organism: Mauremys reevesii (assembly GCF_016161935.1). Lineage (NCBI taxonomy): Eukaryota > Metazoa > Chordata > Testudines > Geoemydidae > Mauremys > Mauremys reevesii. The sequence continues at coordinate 11,439,608 of NC_052645.1, read as the reverse complement.
TCTGAACCCTCTCCAGTTTATACTCCGGGGGGAGTTCTGTGTCACTGAGAGTGTGCAGAATTAATGCCCCCCCTTAGATTTCTTTGGTTACCTGCAGAAAAATGACTTCTGACAGGGAAGTAAAGGGAAGCTGCAAGAGCAGTCATGCAGTGCAGATAGGTTGGTTTGGGCATCCAGAGTAGCCAGTGGAGATATAAATCACCACCTGGCGAGGCAGGAGCTGGGTAGTCATGTGTGCGTGAGAGAGAGACTCTGTCTCTCTTGCTCGCTATTACAGCACGCTCGGCGTGGAGGGGCAGGGCTTTGGGGTGTTTCTGAAGAGGTAGGCGCAGGGCAGGCTCTGTTGCCCTCTGGCAGAGGAGAATGTAGCAGCCTAGCTGGTTAGTGAATTGTTCCCATTGTTTTTAGTGAATTCCCCCAGGGGCATAAAACAGGTGTTAAAATGTAAGGCTCCTTTTCATGCCAAAGTGTTGTAAAGGAGCCTTATTGTAAAGGACAGCATGGCCTTATAATGCTTATGGTGCCTTAGTGATTAGAACTGGTCAACATTTTTGGACTGAAAAAATGTCCTATCAAAATGTGCTCCATGAACTGTTTGCTACTGACCTCTCTGGAGATGGTCAGTAGCCACCATAAATTGTGAGTTTGAGTCCCCAGCCCTCATTTGCTCTTCAGTTGCCTGTGATGTAACGCAGCCATACGCTGTGTTACATCACAGGCATCTATTTGTTGTCTAATAACTAGAAGGGTCCACACTAGCTACACTACTTTAGACAGAGTGGGTTTGGTGACTTCCTCCAATGCTCCCCACTCCCATTCCCATGCACTGTATTGTAGTTCAAATAAATTACCAAAATAATTGAAACTAGCTGGATTATATTGCATTATTTTGACAAAAAGTATGCAGAATTTTGAAATATTGTGTGCAGAATTTTATTTTTTTGGGTGCAGAATTCCCCCAGGAGTAAGAAATTTTATCAATATCCTTGAATTGTGGGCACCAGAGCTGGTCGCTGTATTCACCAGTGCCAAATACAGAGGTAAAATAATTCCTCTATTCCTTCCCGAGATTCCCCTGTTTATACAACTCGGGATCACATTAGCTCTTTTGGTCACAGCGTCACATCGAGCACTCATGTCCAGCGGGTTATCCACGACCCTCCAAATCTTTTTCAGAGTCACTGATTCCCAGGAGTGATTTTTCCCCAGCCTGTAAATCTGGCTTATGTTCTGGGTCCCTAGATGTATACGTTTATATTTACCCATACTAAAAAGCATATTGTTTGCTTGTGCCCAGTTTACCAATCGATCCAGATCACTTTGAATCAGTGACCTGTTCCATTCATTATTTACCACTCCCCCAATTTTTGTCACCTGCCAACTTTACCAGTGACTTGGTTTGCTTCCAGGTCATTGATGAAAATGTTAAACAACATAGGGCCAAGAACTGATCCCTGCAGGACCCTATGAAAACACTTACTTGGTGATTCCCTGTTTACAATTATATTTGGAGACCTATCAGTTAGCCAGTTTTTAATCCATGTAATGTGTGCCAGGTTAATTTGATATCGTTCTAGTTTTTTAATCAAAATGTCATGTGATACCAAGTGAAACACCTTACACACATCTAAGTTCGTTACATCAACAATATCACAAATTGGGTTGATATAGGTAATTTCATTAAAAAAAAATCAAGTTAGAGTAACAGGATCAATTGTCCATGAACCCATGTTGATTTGCATTAATTACATCACTCTCCTTTAATTCTTTATTAATCGTATCTGTGGAAGCAGGGAAATAATTAACAAGGATTTGAAGGGGATTTTAATGCATGTCAGTCAGTTAGCAAGAGTCAGGCCATACTGTAACCCTAATGACGTGAGACTTGTAGAAGCAAGGATAGTGCGAGGCGAGAGGACAAGAACTGTGTAAAGAGTTATTATGACCTTGCAAATATGCAGGCTGGCGTCTTTTAGGAGTAAGACAAATAAGATAGCAGAAAGGCTTATGTATAAACAAAATGTATTTGTTGCTTTTTACCATCTGTATTATTGCTAGAAATTGTCTGTAACAAAGGTATAAAGGCTTGCTGTAATTGTTTACCAGTTGAGAGACCTGTCCAGGACTGGGGCGACCCTGTGTCCTATGGCACTCTCTCCCTCCATTGTAATTACTGGAGAAATAATAAAGTATTTGATTTTGCTGCACCCAAACGAAAAAGCGAGAACTGAGTTTTTCTCCGACATATCCCACGTCAGACACTCTATTACCTGGCCTGGGGTTAATGTCAGACTGACAAGCCTATATGGGTCATCCTGTTTACCCTTCTTAAAAACTGGCACAACATTAGCTTTCTTCCAGTCTTTTGGAACTTCCCAGGATCCGAAAGCACTTTGCAAATGTAAGTATCATTATCCCCATTTTGCAGAGGGGGTAAACTGAGACACAGGGGAGAAGTGACCTGCTTAAGGTCACCCAACAGGCTGGTGACAGAGCTGGGAACAGAACCCAGGCAACTTGTTTTCTCTGCTCCCTGTCTAACCACTAGACTCTGCTGCCTGCCTCCCTTTTGTCCGCGGCATCCATTCTATATTGCTTGTTTCTGATTTGGTGACTCAGCTGTTCTCTCTTGTGAAACAGCTCCTGCCATCCTGTTTTCGCCTCCCAATATACGTGGCGTTTTCTGTCTCTATTTTTATCTTTCTCTTGCTATTTCCAATCGTAGCCCTTATTACTGAAGGCCAGAAGCTGACCCCAAATAACCCATAGAGCCTGTTCACAGCTCCATGGCAAAAGTTTGGATGAAACTCCTTTTTAGGATGGATTGGGGGCTATCTCAGCTAGGAATGGTGCTGTGATTCTGCTCTTCTTCCTCTAGATGGCAGTAATATCTCAAAGCCTAGACACCCGCCCAGACCTGTATACTTACTGCGCAGGCAAATGGGTGAAGCGGCCCCATATAACAAGACTAGCCGTGGGAGGGACACTCCAACTCCCTTAAACTTTGTTCTAAAATCCTCGTCTTCTGGTGCCCACCGCCTTGTCCTCCAGCCTGAAAAGGAAAGTGACAGATGGGCAGTTTGACACATCTACTGCTACAGCAGGGGTAGGCAACGTATGGCACAGTGCCGAAGGCGGCACGCAAACTGATTTTCAGTGGCACCCACACTGCCCAGGTCCTGGCCACTGGTCCGAGGGGCTCTGCATTTTAATTTAATTTTAAATGAAGCTTCTTAAACATTTTAAAAACCTTATTTACTTTCCATACAACAATAGTTTAGTTCTATATTATAGACTTATAGAAAGAGCCCTTCTAAAAATGTTACAATGTATGACTAGCACGCAACACCTTAAATTAGAGTGAATAAATGAAGACTCGGCACAGTACTTCTGAAAGGCTGCCGACCCCTGTGCTACAGCTAAGCGCCAGGAGATGGCATCCAGCTACTGGGTTAATTGAGAGAGCCCCTGAGCTGATGGGGTGGGGAGTGACTGGACAAGCATGGCAATAACAGAGCCCTGGTTTTAGGTGGAGGCGATGCGACTGAGCAGAGTTTAGGGGTTGGGCGATGGCCATTCACTGTCCAACTGGCCCGCGCTAGTGTTAGCACCATGGCTCTGGGTGGGTGGGCGGCAGCTGGGCGTGAACCCAGGACATCTGACTCTAAACACAGGAACCTCTACTGCAGTGATGGGCAACCTGCGGCCCATCAGGGTAGGCTGATTGTGGGCCACGAGACATTTTGCTGACGTTAACCGTCCGCAGGCGCAGCTCCCAGTGGCCGCGGTTTGCTGTTCCTGCTCATGACAGCCGTGCAGGCTCCATGAGCCTGTCAGAGGTGGCGGACAGCTAGGATTGCGGTGCAGGTTTGTGGGATTTTCAAAATAGGTGCAAAAATTATGGGCTGGAGAAAATTGCATGGTGGGAAATTGACCCTGCAGTCCCAGCCATCCTGCCGCAGCTCGTTTCTGCCCCACCACGGATTGCGGGACGGTGGCACTTTGCATGCTGGGATGCTTACCCATGGTGCACCACTCTGTGCATCAACACAAGCACTCCTGGGTGGTACGCCCAGTGCCGCCACGAGGAGCCAAGTATGTCCGCAGACGAGTGATATACTAACCGCAGCAGCTTGATGCGGATGTATCTTAGGTCAGCAAAAGTTTGCGGGGTAGATGTGCTCTTAGAATATACGGGAACTACTTCTGCTGAACAGCTTCTGTTTAGCTGTGACACTGGGAGTACCTTTCCCACACCTGACGAAGAGCTCCGTGTAGCGCGAAAGCGTGTCTCTCTCACCACCAGAAGTTGGTTCACTAAAAGATATTCCCCCAGCCACCTTGTCTCTCTAATCTACTGCCAGTCCCCATCTAGCCCCGGGCTCACTGGGGCAGACACAATCTATAAACCATTCATCGTTGGCAAGGGCGGGTTGGACCAGCTGCCTCTGCCTATCTCTGGGCTGCCCCGGTACCATGTTTGTGGGCCTTTAACTAGGCCTGCAGCCTGGGGTTTTGCTAGACTGGAGCTCCCTGTGCCCTGCTCAGCTCCCAGGCAGCCAGGCCCTTCTCTCTCAGAAGTTAGAGAGAGAGTCTCCTGGCCCACAGTCCTCTCATAAGGGCCAGCTGGGCCCTGATTGAGCTGGCCACAGCCGTGGCTGCTTTCCCCATCAGCTCAGCTTTTCCCAGCCGCAGCCGCTGCGGGGCTGCTTGAACCCCTCTTTACTGGAGTGGGGCAGCCGCCCGACGACACCGCCCTGCGGTGGGGGCCTGTGCTAGCAGATCCATATTGACGAAACAGGCTGTTTGCACGTAAACCTCAAGGGGGCTAATTCTCATTGGCACTCCGGCCCCTGTACGCCTCTTGGGCAGCGTAATGGAGCCATAAAGGTGTAAGCTTAAGCCGGCTTTAAGGCCTTAGTGTTAATGAGAACCCGGCTCCCAGCAGAAGAGCATAGACTCATCATGGGGTGTGCAGGAGAGATTGCAAGCGCCTTGGGACAGGGCCTGGTTCAAGACTGTTGCAATATTAGCTTCGAGGGGGCACAGTTTAATCCATTTGTTTGTTTCCTCCCCACACACAACTCCTGAGTTTTAGTGGTATCTGGTGCTGCACAACAGAGGCCGGAGGGCCCCTAGAGACACAGTGAAGCTGCTGCTGTCGCTGAGCCGGGGCTGCGTTCATCCGAAAACAATGGAGCTGGCTAATCTCCATCTCGCTGGAAGTGAAAGGCGTTGTCGAGATCCGTTGATTTGCTTTTTATTAGACAGGCTGGAATTTTAAAATCCACATTTTCCGTAAAGAACGACGTGCCATAATCCGTGGTTTATCACCGAATCCTCATTTAACGCCGCTGCTAAAGGGACCAGGCAAGCCCATCATTTCTATTGAATTCAAGCTCCTTTACCCGGAAGACACGCCCGTAACGTGCCCCGTGTCGGTGCCGTGCTCACAAACAGAGCAGATCTTTCACAAGAGAGGTCATCGAGTCCAGGCCCCTGCCCTCATGGCAGGACCAAATACTGTCTAGACCATCCCGGATAGACATTTATCTAACCTACTCTTAAATATCTCCAGAGATGGAGATTCCACAACCTCCCTAGGCAATTTATTCCAGTGTTTAACCACCCTGACAGTTAGGAACTTTTTCCTAATGTCCAACCTAAACCTCCCTTGCTGCAGTTTAAGCCCATTGCTTCTTGTTCTAGCCTTAGAGGCTAAGGTGAACAAGTTTTCTCTCCTCCTTATGACACCCTTTTAGATACCTGAAAACTGCTATCATGTCCCCTCTCAGTCGTCTCTTTTCCAAACTAAACAAATTCTTCCAGCCTTCCTTCGCAGGTCATGTTCTCTAGACCTTTAATCATTCTTGTTGCTCTTCTCTGGACCCTCTCCAGTTTCTCCACATCTTTCTTGAAATGCGGTGCCCAGAACTGGACACAATACTCCAGCTGAGGCCTAACCAGCACAGAGTAGAGCAGAAGAATGACTTCTCGTGTCTTGCTCACAACACACCTGTTAATGCATCCCAGAATCACGTTTGCTTTTTTTGCAACAGCATCACACTGTTGACTTAAATTTAGCTTGTGGTCCACTATAACCCCTAGATCCCTTTCTGCTGTACTCCTTCCTAGACCGTCTCTTCCAATTGTGTATGTATGAAACTGATTGTTCCTTCCTAAGTGGAGCACTTTGCATTTATCTTTGTTAAACTTCATCCTGTTTACCTCAGACCATTTCTCCAATTTGTCCAGATCATTTTGAATTATGACCCTGTCCTCCAAAGCAGTTGCAATCCCTCCCAGTTTGGTATCATCTGCAAACTTAATAAGCGTACTTTCTGTGCCAATATCTAAGTGATTGATGAAGATATTGAACAGAGCCGGTCCCAAAACAGACCCCTGCAGAACCCCACTTGTTATACCTTTCCAGCAGGATTGGGAACCATTAATAACTACTCTCTGAGCACGGTTATCCAGCCAATTATGCACCCACCTTATAGTAGCCCCATCTAAATTGTATTTGCCTAGTTCAGTGTTTCCCAAATTTGGGATGCTGCTTGTTCAGGGAAAGCCCCTGCCAGGCCGGGCTGGTTTGTTTATCTGCCGCATCAGCAGGTCCGGCCGATCACGGCTCCCAGTGGCCACGGTTCGCTGCTCCAGGCCAATGGGAGCTGCTGGAAGCGGCGGCCAGTATGTCTCTCAGCCCGTGCCACTTCCAGCAGCTCCCATTGGCCCGGAGCAGCGAACCGCGGCCAGTGGGAGCCGCGATCAGCTGGACCTGCAGATGCGGCAGGTAAACAAACCGGCCCGGCCCGGCCCACCAGGGGCTTTCCCTAAACAAGCGATGTCCCAAGTTTGGGAAACACTGGCCTAGTTTATTGATAAGACTATCACGCGAGACCGTATCAGATGCCTTCCTAAAGTCTAGGTATACCACATCCACTGCTTCTCCCTTATCCACAAGACTCATTATCCTACCAAATAAAGCTATCAGATTGGTTTGACAGGATTTGTTCTTTACAAATCCATGCTGGCTATCACCTTACCACCTTCCAAGTGTTTGCAGATGATTTCCTTCATTACTTGCTCCATTATCTTCCCTGGCACAGAAGTTAAACTAACTGGTCTGTAGTTCCCCCCCCCCCCAGAGCCCAGGGATGACCCAGTCACTCAAGCAGGGCTCTGTGGGCTGGCTGCACAGCTCACACCCTAGTTAGCCTAGACCAGGGGTTGGCAACCTATGGCACGGGTGCCGAAGGCGGCACATGAGCTGATTTTCAGTGGCACTCACACTGCCCGGGCCCTGGCCACCGGTCCGGGGGGCTCTGCATTTTAATTTAATTTTAAATGAAGCTTCTTAAACATTTTAAAAATCTTATTTACTTTCCATACAACAATAGTTTAGTTATATATTATAGACTTACAGAAAGAGCCCTTCTAAAAACGTTCAAATGTATGACCGGCACGCGAAACCTTAAATTAGAGTGAATGAATGAAGACTCGGCACAGCACTTCAAAAAGGTTGCCGACCCCTGGCCTAGACAATCGGCACCTGGGTTAGCCTCGCTCTGCAGTGAAGACGTACCCAGAGAGAATGGGCACGGCTGTCCCTCTCTAAACGCCACCTGCACGTTGCTCCACACGCTCAGGGCTGGATCCTGAGCTGCTGTAAACTGCTACAGCTCCAGTGAAGTCAGTGCAGCTCCATTGATTTACCCCAGCTGAGGATCTGGACCTGGATTCTGATCTGTGCTCTGCGGCCGTACGCCCCTGTCTGTCCTGGGCAGCTGGCCATGGTGTGAAAGCTGGCACCCATTGCCTGGCCGTTTGCAGTTGGGATTAAAAGCCAGCCCAAGAAGATTTTAGGGCTTTTATGGAACAAATGTTTATTGGCAGAACAAAACCAGAAATTACTCAGAAGAAAGCAGGGAGGAAACGCTTTTTAAGTCAATAGATTATTTCAGAGCTTATGGTATTAAAAATCACCAAAAGAGACTTTACAGAATCCTGTGGTTTGTTTCCTTCCACTTTCCCTGCCATTGTGCTTTCAGCAAGCGCCAGCAAACATCAAAACTGACTGTGCAACAGGGCTCCCTTCACAAGCACCGGGCTAGATTCAGCCCTGGGGCTACTCTGGTCTTACAGCAGAGATTAATTTTAGCCCCTCAAGTTCATTGTTATTGGTATGACCATAGCGCCTAGGAGCCCTAGTTCTGGGCCAGGATCTCATTGCGCTAGGTGCTGTACAATCTGAGCAGGCTCTGGCTCAGGAGACTGGTAGTGGACAGATGTTTGTAACAAAGAGCCATTGGGTCTGGGTTCCTTTCCTGGTAGCCTCAGGAGACAGGTCAAGGAGTGAGTGGACCTTGAATTCCCCTCACCTCCAGGTCAGGAGGGGGGTACACTGGCTGATCAGTGCCCTGCGGCTGCCCCCACTATGTCCGTTACTGCTGGTTCTGCTCTCGTATCGGTGTCAATGTGGAGTAACTCTTGTGGCTTCGGTGGAGCTAATCCAGCTGGACAGCGGTTTAAAGGAGATCAGTCCCGGAGACGTTCCCTCTTCGGGATTTTCAATCCAGCACCGTTCACCACCACTACGCCCGCGTAGAGGGAGCATGTCCTTTATCAGCGGCGGCCTGGTTCTCCTGTCTGCTGGATCACCGTCAGTATTGCCGAGTGGCTCCTAGCGGCAATCTCTGTGCAGGGGAGGCCCCATGGAATGGCAAACGTGTTAGGACTGAAATGCAGGAGCAGAGCTTTGCGTGGGGGCTCTCAGGGCTCGATTCAAAGCCCCGTGAAGTCCCAGTGAGCTTTGGCTAGGCCCTCGGAGGGAGGGTGGGGAAGAAGGCTTGCGTACCGCGTGGCCGGGCAGCCTGCATGCGTCCCATGCTCAGAAAAGTAAAACCGTGGTTGCAATGCAGCCTGGAAGGGGAGCAGGTGAACCAGGCCCTGTGCAGAGAGGGTGGAAACGGACAAGCATTTTGCACAGACGGCTTGAGCCTTCCGGTGGTGGAACGGATAGTGCTGCACCCGGATGAGAAGTGCAGCAGTGGCGGTGCAGCTCCCCAGTAGTGCCCAGTGCAGAGGGCTTTACACAGTCACCACGTAGCTGAGGGCTCTGCATGTGCCTGGCTCTGCAGCCGTGCGCACAGGGCAGAAGGGTCGTGGTGGCGATGGGCGGGCGTGGGCGGGGCCTTTTTACAATTTGGCCCAAGCACCAAACTCTTTAAGTGCCTCACTGTGGGTGTCTTTCCCTTCTCCCACCTGGGCTCCTCAAAGAGCCACCGAATGTAACAGGCTTTCGTCTCCCTCTTAGTTCTCTGCCATAACTGCTTGTTGTTTAATATCCCTCTATCAAGCCCCAGCAGAGGGAATACGGAGCAGCATTTATATATGTATTTTAACATGAAGCAAAGCAAAATACCAGCTGTGTATTTGTCATCTTGGCCAATGCGACGAGGCTGCCCAGCAATACAAAGAATGATCCCACTGCGGGAAAGAGGCGCTGTCTATATCTTGAAAAGGTGACCTGCAAAGGAAAAACAAATAATGGATTACTCCCCTTTGTTGCTTCCTTATACTGGCTGAAGAAGACCAGAGAAGGGATTTTAACAGCCTTGTGATTTCTTCCCCCGACCCAGCTTGTTCTACATTAGCGATTCAGGTCTTGTCTGCCCCATTTTTCCTGGAAGATTCTATGGCCCGTTGGAGACCTGCTAGGTTCACATCACTGCAGGAAACCACGGGTGTGTGTGAAATCTGCTCACTCGGGAGAGGAAGCAGTCTGCAGTCAGCCTGTTTAAAAGGGTGTTTGTTTTTGTGTGCATCTATTTAACTCAAACACCTGTTTAACAGTAGGGATAAAACTCCTTTTGCTAAAAGAATTGATCGCCTGCCCCCAGGGAAGATTTGGAATTGGGAAGATTCCCAGACCACAGCTGTGTCCTCCAAAGAGCTATCCAGCAAACACAGGGAGGACAAGACCTGATGTTCCTGACATATGTAAGATAACTTCCCCCCGCCCCATCAAGCTGTTAGGAACAAAACATCCCCCAGTGCCCCCAAATTTAAAAATCTTTGGTTGTTGTTTGGAGGGGAAATATATCAGGCTGCCTCCATAAAGAAGGGGAAATGGATCAGCAGAAATCCAGGCTAAGGGAGGTGTTCTCTCCTGCCCAGGGGCAGGGAATGGTCTTTGCTAGGATGGAGGTGGGGGGAGGTCCTGCCCTATATCGTGTAGTGTCCGTTTGCCCCGCGTGCTGTGCCTCACAAGGACTTTCGGAAAACCCTTCCCTTTGGCAACATGCGCAGAGCTCTCGTTGTGGCAGAGTGCCCAGCTGCGGCACGCCGGGGCCACGGGCGGGCCCCACAGCCGGCTTGCCTGGAGCGAGGAAGCGCCACTAGCCAGAGGAACTGACGCAGTCACGCTGCTCTGGCTGGATCCTGTGAACCTTTTCCTGCCTGTGTAGCCCCCCACCCCACCTCACCCCTTCCCCAAGGAGTCCTAGTGCCTTCCATGAGATGTCTTTCACCAGGGGCTGCAGGACTGGGCCCAGGCCTTGCTCGGGTGGATCTAGCGCAGGGGTAGGCAACCTATGGCACACGTGCCGAAGGCGGCACATGAGCTGATTTTCAGTGGCACTCACACTGCCCAGGTCCTGGCCACTGGTCCGGGGGGCTCTGCATTTTAATTTAATTTTAAATGAAGCTTCTTAAACATTTTAAAAGCCTTATGTACTTTACATACAACAATAGTTTAATTATATATTATAGACTTATAGAAAAAGACCTTCTAAAAATGTTACAATGTATGACTGGCACACGAAACCTTAAATCAGAGTGAATAAATGAAGACTCGGCACAGCACTGCTGAAAGGTTGCCGACCCCTGATCTAGCGCGATCAAGCACTGAGAAGCTGAGCGGCAGAGTCTGACCTATGGGAGCATCAGCCCTACCTACCCCATCGTGGGGTGTGTTAAATAAGCTGCCTCTCTGTGGCCTGTGGAGGGGAAAACAACCCTGTCCCTGCCCATCCGTTATTACTAATGCTCGTTAAAAGCCTCCCCCTTCATCGTGCTGGTGTCAGTCACGTTCCTGAAGCCCAAACCAAGCAGGGCTCAGGGGAGCGTTTCAGCATGAGCCTGGCGGGAGGTGGGTTGGTCGGAGGCATTGATTTAGCTCCAGGAATCGCTCTCTGTGTCGGGAGCAGTCGATGATGATGCAGCTCGCTGACTGGTTGGCTGCACGATCCTGGAGGTTGTGTTATGGCCGAGCGAGGAGGGTCTGTCAGGGACGCTGTTACTCTATGCAAGCGCAGGGCCTCACACCATGGGACCCTGTTCCTGATCGAAGCCTAGGCACAACTGCAATAAACGGGATTGTTAATAGTAACGAATAACCAGGGTGTTGCTGGACCTGGCCTTGGGAGGTGGCAGCGTTGATTCACTGAGCGGGGGCTCTGGTGGTGTCATCTTTCAGAGCCCCACCACTTGTAACAACAGAGTCCTGAGAGCCCGAGTTTTAAAGCTGTTTAGGCACTTAGCTGCTATTGATTTCCATGGGAGTTAAGCACCTAAATACCTTTAAAATCAGGCCCTTTGCCCTCTTTTGACTGGAAGATGGGGATTAAAACCTGGCATATCGCTTATGAGTGGATATTGTGCCAGCTGGACTCAGTGACCTCTCTCCTGGACTGTACACAGACACACCTACCTGCCAAGCTATGCTATTGTTGCCCTGGGATTGGTAAGGTCCTCTGCCCCAGGCCCCCCTGAATCCTCTGGGCGGCCCCGCTCTGCCGTGCCACGCTACTGGGATCTGGGGCTTCAACTTGTGCTCGCTTAATCAGCTCGGGGACGGAGAGGCTTTGACCACCTCTGCTAGTAACTGCCCTGGCCTACGTCCGTCAGGGTACGAGCCGGGAGCAGGAATTGCTAGAGCAGGATGAGGGCATGGCAGCATTAAGCAGAGCTAAAATAATGCCGCCTTGCCGGTGAAAGAGAACATTTGTCCTGCTAGGAATAGAGACTCTCTTTCACTGAATTACCCACCATTTGTCATTTCCTCAGCTCCTGTCCTCTTTAAATATATCCAGCATATATATGAAGTGCCCTAATAACATCCCAGAGCGTTGCTATTTTCACTTTTAAATCTCAGTTTCTGCGGTGGAGAGTTTCTTGTCATTTTCAAAGCCTTGACTCGTATTGCAATTGATGAGCGGCGAGCTCGGCCTCGTGCAATCTTGATTTAGATCTTGGACGGAGTGTGAGGTAAAAGCCTGGGATGTATCATGTCAAGCATCTCTTGGCTTAGTCACCAGCCTTGGTTTTTTTTTATCAGCTGCCTCTGCACATCAGAAACTGTCCTGTTATCACATGAGGAATCATGCTCTGCCTAACACATGGCTTTAAAACAGGGCCCTGCCTCCAGCTTGCAGTAGGAGAGCTGCTGCCTGGGTGTGGTAACAATTAGTGATTAATAAGACATGGCAGATGGGATGTTTAGAAGGCGGATGCACGCTGTCCCCCGTGCCTTCCTCCCCTGCAACGGGGAAGGCCTGGCGAAGGATCTCGCAGCCGCCCTGCTGTTGGAATGAGTCACTGTAGCAAAGGGAATGGCACACTGTGGGCACGGAGGCCCCAGATCTGTGGCCATGGACACCATCGTACCAGGGCTGGAAACCTTGGGCTCTAAAACCGCGGGCCGGGGGTGGGGCTCTGTCCCATTCAGTGGCACCGAGACCACTTAGAGAGAGTTGGATGAGTTTGCTCTGCCGCCTGAGCTAGCAGCCGGTGGGGTTGAGGCTCATGCACTAAGCTCCAGAGGTTCCAGGTTCAATCCATCCTGCTGATGACCACGGTCTGTCAGCTTTACACTACGACTCAAGCTCAAGGAGCAGCACCTTTCGTGAAGTCTCCAGCTGCTTGAAGGCACCATAGTTATATCCACAGGAGGATGTGTGACCTTATTAATCACATTCATGACAGTAGTGAGTCAGGGCCACCTAGAAGTGGGGTCCCATGGTGTTAGGCCCTGCACAAATAGAGATTAGCGGACAGCCCTGCCATGAAGACCTTACAATCGAAATATCCCTTCCCTGCAGGAGCTGCCTCCAGCAGCGTACCTGTGAACAAGGCACGGCCACCTGACCTGGGATGTGAAAGACATTCCAAATATGGTGAAAATCCCCCTGCTCTGCTGAGCCCCCTCCCGCTCCCTTTTGGATTTATGAACCCAGGCCTGTCCACACACAAATCTGCCCCGGTTTATTCACAGGGTTACACACCGCTTTGTGGACACTTTCATTCTGGTTTACCAGCGGCTCCGTTTGGTTTTAGCTTGAACCAGTTCCTAACTGCCCTAAGCTAAACCCAAACTGTAGCAGGGTCAGTGGCCACCTGAGCTCCCGCTCTGGCCCTTTCCTTCTCTTTCTTCAGAGCTCAAACAAAACAACCAACACAGTCAAAGGGAAGCATTTCCTTCCTCACCCTCTCTACTTTAGTCAGTCCTCAGGTAGAAACCGGCCAGCCAGGTCCCAACCCCCAGTTCAGTGTCTCTCTCCCATTAGTGTGTGTATGGGGGGTCAGCTGCAGCTTCTCAGGCTCCTGAGGATCTGCCCCTCACTGCAGCTACCAGGTATACGCCTTTTAGCAATCAGGGTTGGCCAGCCCCAGGCCCGTCGGCTGTTAAGGAGTGAGCCACCTTGCACAGGAATAAAACCTGGTTTAAACTGAAATCCGTGTCCGTGTGGCCTTTTGCATTGGTTTAACTAAATGGGTTTCAACTCCCCTTGAGTTAAGCCGCTGCCCATCTGTGCGGCGAGCAGTTCTGAGTTACAGAGTAGCAGATTCTGGGTTTAGTCACACATCCACTACTGCAGTCGGTGTAATGTCTTGCAGTTCTGATTTACACCCCTTTGCGCTGGTGTAAATGGCAACGCAAGGTGCAGTGAAGCGGTGAATTGGTCCCTAAGTGGGTGTCAAACTGGTCTGCAGGGGCAGCCATATACTCTGGCAGGCTGAGATTTTACAAAATGTGCAACTCCTGCTAATCCCGTGGGAAACTGGGCTTCTAATTCCTCCAGGCAGCTTGGAAAACCTCTGGGGTAAATGCCCACAGCCAATTCTGCCTCTGCTGCAGTTAATTGTGGATGCAAAATTGTCCCCTTGAAATTGGTGCCAGTACAAAATATCAACCGCCTGCTGTCTGCCCTCCTGCACCATTCCAGAGCCACTTATATGGGCATCATTCTGGCACATCTTTCCCGGTTGCCAGGAGATTGAGCCTCCAAAAGTTCTCTACAAACAACTCATGGGTGGGGAATTAAGACGACGGTGGTATGGTCCAGTTTCCCACAGATGTAACTCCACTGATTCCACTGGAGTTCTGCCAGAATAAAACCGGAGCAGTGCAATAGCAAATCCAGCTCATGGAATTTAAATAACTCTCCAGCCCTTCTCCTGGGGGCTTTCCCACATTCTTTGCCTTGCACAGGAATGCAGGAGGCTCCAGAAATTTAGAGGCATGAAAGCAGAAGAGAAATTTCATTCTTTCAGGCTACAATAACTTATGTAATGGCCATGATTACTTGTGGTGGCACAGCACTGAAAGGGGCTCCCGACCACTTGTGGGTGGACAGTAAGGAAGAGAGTGGTCAGATGAGATAATCTAGCCCGTCTGTTAAAAAGGAAAAGGATTTTTGGCATTAGCAAAAGGCAGGTGATTTGAGAAAATAGCCGAGTCCTATTAGAGATAAAAATCTGGATGGCATCGTAATAGAGAATAAAAATATATATATATATAGAGAGAGAGAGAGAGAAAGATAAAGAGCCTGGGATAAAGGAAAAAGGGGGAAATGCAGAAGATAAAGATTATGGGACTTAAATTGCTTAAATTCTTCTAAAGCTACGCAGGCGACAGTGTGATACTGAGCAGGATAATTTCCTGGTGGCTTTGTAAGATGTTATGATGATTGAGGAAAGTGACCATAAAAATGGAAGAGGGTGGCCAATATATCAGCTCAGGAAAGGAGACAAAGTGAACCAGAATTAGTCTGTCATTTTGTGGTGCTCAGAGCTGGGGTGGGGAGGGGTGGATAAACCCCCAGCTTGTGTGTGTGTGTGTTGAGGGGGGCTGTTCTTCTTCAGGGACAGAACATTGTTCTGCAGGAGATGCGTGAAATAGGCAAAACTCGAGGCTGAAAAAGTTCAGCTTCAAATGGGTTGAAAGTTTGCAGCCCTCTGTGTTCTTTAAGGGAGCTGGCATGGTCTGGGGCCAATGATCACTACTGCTTAACATCTGAAGCTTGGCTGAGAGAGAGGGAAAGGTGATCGTATCTGATTTTAATCCTCCTGGAGCAGGGAGTGAGTCTTGTTGTCCGGTCTGTAGCAGGGCAGTCTGCTGGTTAAAGTATGGGGCCATTAAACAGGAGGCTTTGGTTTGGGGCTGTGAAGCAGGCTGCACTCTGCCTCAGTTTTTCTCTCTGTAAAATGGGATAATATTCATCTGCCTACTTCCCTGTGGGACTGTGAGATTAGATTGTTCTTTCTTGGAGATCCTCAGATGGGAGGTTTTAGAGAACGATAAAGTCTGGATATAGCAGAACTGCTTGGAAAATGGATGTTTATTCCACTGGGAAATTTGGCCTTTTCATGGAAAAAAAGCCCTGCTGAAAACTGTTTTTAATGTTTGTCAGAAATCTTTTTTATGATACTGTCTGTGAAAATGTTTGTTTAGTCAGAAAACCAACGTTCAAACAGCCGTGATATGGATTTAAATCCAGGTCGGAAGCCTTTCTGTAGGAGTGCTCTGGCTCGGTCATGAGATGTGAACTTAATACTGGAGTCACTGGACGACATTCTCTGGCTGGTGCTATGGAGGGGGATCACACTCGATGATTGTAATAGCCAATTCTGGCCTTAGAATCTATCAGTAAAATTGTGGCTCGTTGAAACCAATAGAATTTTCCCCACTGATTTCAGTGTGGCCAGAATTTCACCCAATGAATCTATATACAGGACTTTGTAATACTGTACATCAGCCCTGTATGGCTACTGTTATCAGGGTCATGATATGTATCATACATATAAACGAACTCCACAGTAGCATTATTGCAACTGTAGTGTTTGGGATCGTGACAATGGGATATTGTAGTATATTTTTCATTATTTAGTACTCACACACACAAATATATGTCCACCCTCTATGAATATTATAATTCTCTGGTTAGGATGTGTACCACTACCCCATGATGGAGTTAGAACTGCTCATCTGTGCATCATATGCCCTGTACTGCTAACAGCTAATGAGGATTCTCTTTTAGTTCTGGCAGGGGCCTGTGCTCTTCGAGCAAAAGGATCTGAGTTCTATCCTCGCTGCTGCTGTGAAGTTGTGGGCAACTCGGGGGTGCAGGCTAGCATTGGTATTTGATCCCATGGAAGCTGTGATGGGAAAGAGAGAGGTGATTTCTCCAGTCCCTTCAAGGTGAGAATCTCTGGCCAGCCTGATGCGTAGGCAGCAGGGCCCTGGAGTGGTGACAGTGCATTTTATTCATCAGGCTTCCAAGCAACAAACACTGCCTACCCGTTGTAACTGTGTAAATGAAGTGAGACAGGACGATGCCAGGCAAGCTCAGCTGCTCAACAAACGTGTGTCTGTTTGCAAAGAAGCCTCTAAAATGCGCTGAGCCCAGTTCACCCTTGGTGTCCCTTTGTTGGCCCTGGCAGAGTGTCACCAGGGAGGGATTTATCCCCCTGCCTCTTACTTTTCAGGCTGCCCTTGTGTCTCATAGCAGGTGGGTGAAGGGATGCAGCAGGGAATACGCTACGGTCAAAGCACAGGGGTGGCCATGGGCCCTGAATGAGTTAGTTGGTACAACTCTAAAGGAACCCATGTGAGGGGCTTTCCCCATTTCAGGGAGTGATGCTCCCCCTGTGCTTGTTGGCAGACTAAAATCCACGTGGGAGTCTAAGACCAGGAGAAACTTGCCTGAACCCCCTGATTTTAAACCTGCTAAAAAGAGAATCTCATTAGTTACATGAGATACCAGTTCTCATGCTTCAGGGCATGTGCCAACCACTAATTGGCTGGGGTCAGGAAGACACTGATCCAGCCCTATGCTCTAGAACCTTATGTGGCCGGGGAATTGCTGTCCCCTATGACCAAAGGGCCCAGGGGAGTGACGAATGCTGTGGTCTCCATTTGGATTCTGAGCACTGAAGTGTTCAGAGACCATAGGGATGGGTGAGCTGATAAAAATCCCGTCAGGCATCCCATGACTGCGTAAGACCCCTTGTTTGGCGGAACCCCCTCCCCACTGCCAGCACGGTACTTAGGTGACAAGTGCAGGCACTGGCGCCCTGCAAGGGAAAAAGATGCCAACCTGAGCAGCTGGTGACGGGAGCAGGAAGAGGGACGTCATCTCCTGGGGCCTTGGAAAGAGATGTCTGCGGTGTTGTTTGCCCAGCATCACGGAGGAGAGGTTGCCCGTCTTGCCCGGGGGCCAGCGGAGGGTTTCCCCGGCTGTGTATTTCCCTACTGGTTTGTCCAGTGTTAAGTGACTCATGCTACCGGGCTTCCCAATTCCCTTCTATCTATCATAGGTGCTCACTCAGTTCCCCTTCCCCTACCACCTCCCAACCTTCAGTGCATTTCTCTTCACAGCGTGCATTACCCCCATTTCAAATATGGGAAACTGAGGCACAGAGCCCAAAGCCTTGGCCTGGCCCACACTTAAAAATTAGATCAACCTAGCTATGTCACTCAGCGTGTGAAAAATAGCGTGCCCTGAGTGCCCAGAATTCTTCCATCAACCTAGCTACCACTTTTCGGATTAACCGGATCGACAGACAACCCCTTCTGTAGGCTTCCAGCTACGCTGCAGCACTGTAGCTGAGCTACTGTAGCATAGACATGCCCCTTGTCTACACTTGAAAAGTTTTGCTGGCATAACTGTACTGGCAGAGATATACCAGCAAAGCCTCCTAGTGTAGACCCAGTTTATGCTGGCATAAAATTGCTTCTACTGGCAGAGCTTGCACCTGTTCTCTGAGAGACATGAGCTATACCAGCAGAAGCACTTTATTGCTCGTATATGTGTGTCTACACTAGGATTTATACAGCGTAGCTACGTTTTTGTTTTAAAATAACATCTGGAACCAGCCAGGCACAAGGAGTCAGTGGAAGAGCCAGGCCTTGAACTCTCAGCTCATCCGTTGCAGGTCTGTGCGCCAATCACTGGAGCATCCTTCCCCTGTTCTCCTGGGAGAGGCTGCCAGGTTTGCCTGAAGCTGCAGTCCTTCCTTTGAGCCCTGCATTTCAGCCTGGAGGGGCTGATCCCATAATGGCATCTCAGTGTGAACGGGCTTCTTAGGGCTTGGGAAACATTGGAATTTTCCTCCGTCCGGTTTCTGAGCAGGAGAAAGAGCAGGAGAGGAGGGGAAAGACCTGAACGTGGCAAAAGTGGATGGACTGTTTTAGAGGATTGGTGACAGGCTACAGAACATCTGGGTGGGTTGCCACCTCGAATCTAACCCCTTTCTGCGAGTTCTCCTCTGGTGCTGTTTGGTGGCCTGGTGTGAAAGGAGCTGGGTGGTCGCAGACCTCCGATCAGTGTGCAAGCACCCCGCTGGCTAAGACTCCTTGCTGGCAGTCTCATGAGAGAGGCCAAGACCAAAATAGGCCATATAGATTGGGATCCCTTTTCCGTCATGGTTTTTCCAAGGCGCGAGGGGAAGGCCTTCCGTGCCAGACTCCACTCTGCGGGGCTGTCGAACAAGCATGAAATCCAGCAGAAACTCACGAATGCGGCTGCTCTCCCAGCAGAGGAGGAGGGGCTTGTGGTTCAGGTGCTGTGAGGTTAATTCCTATCTCTGCCACAGACTCCCTGTGGGACCTTGGGCTAGTCACCTAGTCTCTCTGTGTGTCTCAGTTCCCCTGGCTATAAACTCTTATTACTCTGTTTGCCTGTCTCCTGCAGCGACTGTAAGCTGGAGAGTCTAAACTGTCTCAGCAGCCAGCACAATGCAGCCCTGATCTCAGCTGGGGCTGCTACTTGCTACTCTAATAATAATGAACCTCAAACGGCTGCTGATCCTTTGCAGCCTTGCAGGGAAGTACCTGCTGCACACCCTTCCCCCAGCTGGTACCGTCAGAGGTGTGTGTGTGTGTGTGTGTGTGGCTCCCTGCCCCCTCCTGGGATACTGACATGAAGCCCCAGATGCCTGGCTGGATCTCCCTGATAACCTGTTAGGATTGTTTTTGTGTTTTTCAGACAGCAAAATGGGAAATTACTCTGTTGGCACTAAAAGGGGTTCTTCTAAGTCTGCTGATAATTGGCACGAATCCCCCACCCTCCACAATTACCAGGTAAGATACTTCTCAGGTCATTTTTCTTTAAGCAGATCAGTACTACAGCTGGCATCTCTCCGGACACTCATGGGGAGAGCATGGGAGGAGAGGGGGCGGTACCTGGGCTCCCACTGCCGGGGGCTACCGTCTTGTCAGTGTCTAGTAACTGAACTGGCGTGGCACCAGTCAGTCTCTGGATGGGAGCTGCTGGACATGGACTGGGTGATCCAGTAGGTGCCGTTCTTCTCTCAGGGTCAAGATGCCCTCCCATGGTGTTAGGGGTGCTGTGCTCCTCAAGGGACCATGTTCTGACTGAGAGAGGTAAAACTAAGGCCTTGATCTGTCACTGAAGATCTCTTTAAAATAGGAGAGATGTTAGCTCTCAACGGGCTAGCCAGATCCCAGCTTCGGGAGTTGTATTCCACTTAGCTAGATTCCCTGGATGCAACATTCATTTCCGCTTCCTGCCCTAAAGTGCTGGCGTTCATGGGTGCAAACAGCTGCTGCGTTCCGCCCCAGAGGCTGCTGCATTCTGGTGATGGGGAAGTGATGTGCAAGCAACCTGCTCCTTGCTTGCAATTCTGCAGCACACCTTGGTGTCTGTGAAAGGCACCATCTAAATCAAGAACCGACTTGTGTGCATCTGCGGCAGGACCTAGAAATGCAGCTAAGGGGGAGGAGTAGATGGTTCAAGAGGTTGGGAGTGAGCTATGGAATCTTCCCACCTCCAGCTTCCCAAGGCAGCAGTGACTGACCACCAGGCTGTTCAGTGAGAGACGTGAAGGGGAGGCGGCTGGCAGACAAGGAGAGGCAGCTCAGACAGCCTCCTCTCACAGGCCTCTCTCTCGGCAGCGGCTGACCCCAAACGTGGCCACCACCACCGTTGCAACCCCAGACCTGCTCCGCTTTGCCCATGGCGGAGATGGGCGCAGAGCAGCCCTGTTCCTCCCACCCCTCTGGCACGCTGGGGATGTGGATCAGAGGGAACTCGGGTCTGAAACAGCTGAGGTCTGGTATTCGGCTCTGAATCCAGCTCAACTGAGGCTTGACAGAGGAGAGTTCACAATAATCCATCCTCCTGGGCCTGCCTCCCTTTCAAACCCTCGACCCCTGATCCTGGAGAGGGGTCTGAAAATGTCACGCTGGGGGCTTCCCCATCCCTGCCAGTGCACCTGCAGAGCACACTCCCTGGCATGTCCGGCTGAGCTCGTGCCCAGACGGGGGGGCTGCCAGCTGCCCCTCCCACCCCGCCAAACCTCCTGCAGGAGAGAAGCCCAGGGCCCTCCCCGCTCTATTGGCAGAGCCTCGGGTGGGGGGTGTCAGAGCAACCCAAACAGGGCCGGTGCTTAACCAACTGCCAGTGCCAGCCCGTCTCTGCAGCGGGCGGGCCGCTCCTGCGCGGCTGTACTTCATTTCGGGAGCTCTATAATCACACACCCTATCGTTGAAAACATTTATCCTTCGCATGGAAGTGACAGTTCCGGAGTCCAGACCATTTGCAATCACCCAGAGGCCTATATTTTTCCTGCAAATGACTATCCTTGAAGAGTGATTACTTCATTTTAACTCGATTGCTTTTCTTGGTGGCAGGAGCCGAACGTGCTGATGGCAGCAGGGACGAGGGGAGAAGATGTGTGTGTGTGGGGCGGGGGGTGGCAGTAAGAGAAGGAGAGACAGGGATGCGTTGCTGTTCTTTGCGGTGCTGATCCTAGGAGCTCGTTGATTTCAGGGGTGGCTGAAGGAACGAGGCATCAGGGAAAGACTCCATGAGGCGACGTGGTCTTTTCACCTGAGTGGGGAGTGCACAGCTCCTCCTCTGCTGTGTTGTCTGGCACTTCCCAGACACCCCATTCTCTCCCCAGGGATGCATGAAGGGAAACAAGGGGCCATCCCCGCGTGTGTTCAGATCCTGAGGATGCCTCCATGGCAATTTCAACAGGAGCCGGGCGCTGGAACTAGGGGCGTGGGAGCACCCCCTGGCTTGAAGTAGTAACAGCAACCAAAAGCATGGCTTCCAGCCTCGACAGTGGTCACAGTTTTGTTCCGTGGCTTTCAGCGTCCCCGCTATACACGTTGTTCCAGCGCCCCTGACAGGAGATGGGTTTCTTCCTCACTTCCAGGCCTGCACGGTTGCGTAGCGTTGCCCTGCGCTGTTAAACAGCTCCTGCGCTCCACCCCAGAGGCGGCTGCCTCCACAGTGGGTGAAATGATGGCTCTGTATACAAAACTTGGGCACCGCTTTGGGATGAAGGGACTCCGAGAAGTCTAATCACATCTCTAATGGTTATAACCAGGGCAGCTGGCAGAGCTGGGCAGGCTGGAGGGGTGCTTGGGAAACTCACGGGTGTGCGCAGAGGATGTCCCTTTCAAAAGCAAAGGTGCCAGTACAAAGCTGGTCCTGCGGGGAGCTACATGCAGGGAGCGGTTTGCCCAAGCCTCTGGGTGGGACAGCTAGCGGCGGGAAGCATCACGGCTTGGAGATGGATGCAGGGTTCCGCGCTGTCCCGGGCCCACGGCGTGGCACCCGCTGCCTTAGATTGCTGCACTTCCCCCATCCCATCGGGTGATTCCTCAGTTTCCCCACTCAGGGCTCAGAATACTCAGGGGGAGCCCAGCTCTTTCCTGCCCCCTCCAGGAGATACAAATCTATTGCAAGGGGGCATTGAAGTGGGAGATCCTGGCTGAGAAATCCCCACCTCGATGGCAGCCCGCCGCCTGGGCTGGGTTGTGGGGAGCAGTGGGGGGCTCCCGGGGCAGGGTGTGGGGAAAAAGGAACATTTAAAGGTCCAAGTGTGGCTGATGCGTTCAGTCTTTGCGAGTGCTCATCAGAGCCACGCTCTTTTTCTCAACATGCACCCAGCACAGCAGTAACCTCCCGGCTGCCGGCAGTACAGTCAGCAGGGATACAGCCGCAGCCAGCGAGCGCGGCATGCTGGGGGGAACCCCAGTGACCCCCCACCCGCAGATCACCATGGATCTGATCAGATAGTCAGCGGTTTGTTCTGACTCGGGCCAGCGGGCGCCCAGCTTCCCAGCCTGCTTCGTTACAGTTCAGGTTAATTAAAACGTTCATCTCGACAGGCCCACCGAGGGAAAGAATACAATTAAAAAATCCAGCACTTCATTAAACGGCATCCCAGCAGGAATTGCAGGGAGAGAGCTGCCACGTGCCGCTGCCACGTTTATTATAAAGGGGACGGAGCAGCACCGCAAGCCCCAAACGAAATTCGCCGGCTGCAAAGTCACAGCCGAGCGTCTAATTCTGGGGGTGTCCGCGCTGTCGTTAAATCCCTGCGGGGCTGCAGGCCGAGCTTTGGGATCCTCCCACCTCACAGGGTCCCAGAGCCCAGGCTCTAGGCCGAGCCCTGTCACAGGGGCGAAAGGAGGGAAATAAAGGGGGTCGGTTAGTGGGTTCCAGATGGGTGTAACGAGTCATAGATCCAGTCTGTGTCTGTTCACTCTAGCAAAGTTATGAATTTAAACTCCCAGGCTTGCCTTTTGAAGGCGTTGTGCAGGTTTCCTTTGAGAACGAGGACTGAAGGGTCAGGGGGAGGGATAGTCAGTGGTTTGAGCATTGGCCTGCTAAACCCAGGGCTGTGAGGTCAATCCTTGAGGGGACCATTTAGGGATCTGGAGCAAAAATGTGTCTGGGGATTGATCCTGCTTTGAAAGGGGGGTGGACTAGATACCTCCTGAGGTCCCTTCCAACCCTGATATGATACAGAGTGATCACATTGTGAGAAGCATTCACCCTCCAGTCTTAGGATGCCTTTATCTTTTATTCTTTTCCTGTGTGAGTTCATTCAAGAGCATAGTGACCGCCTGGTTTCACCCACATAGTTGTTATTGGGGCATTTAGTGCCCTGGATGAGGTACCCCATATGTTGTGATAGACGTGTGGGAGCCATGGATCTCGAAAGGTGTGTTGTTGGGGGTGTTGATCATTGTAGTAGTGGAGATACATCTGCAGGTTTTGCATCTGTTGTTTTGGCAGGTTCTGGTGCCGTCTCCTTGTCTGGGGAGAGTTTGCTTCTGATGAAGTTGGGGGGATTGTTTGAGGGCCAGAAGAGGGGGTTCAGGAAAGATTTCTTTCGGGATGGAGTCCCCATAGAGTATGGGTTGTAGTTGTTTGATGATATTCCATACAGGTTCCCGTGTGGGGTGGTAGGTGACAACTAGCGGTGTGCGGTCAGAGGGGGTTTTATTTCTGTCTTGAAGCTGGTTCTCTTGGGATATTTGGGTGGCCTGTTCCATCGATCTACTTCCTTGTTTGGTGAAGGCAGTTTTGAGTGTGTTAAGATGTATATCCCGGACTTTCGCCTCAGAGTGTCTGAGGGCCTGGCTTTACATAACAGATTTCTTGGTGTGTTTGGGGAGGTTACTGGACCTGTGAAGGTAGGTGTGGTGATCTGTGGTTTTCTTGTTTGTAGGGTTCCATTGCTGAAGCTGATCGTGATGTCCAGTAAGTCGATGCTGGTGTGGAAGTGTTCCAGAGAGAGTGTAACAGACAGGTGCCGGTTATGGAGGTTGTGGTGGAAATCTATGACGGAGTTTAGGTCATCTGTCCAGAAGACGAAAATATGTATCTCAGGTACATCATTGGTTTAGTGGAGCATTTGTCCAGAAATTCTTCTTCAAGGTGGCCCATGAAGAGGTTGGCATATTCGGGAGTCATCCTAGTACTCATGGCTGTTTGCACGGTTTGGACAAAGTGTTTGTTGTTGAATGTAAAATTGTTATGAGTGAGGATGAAATGGATGAGATTGGTGACGTGCTTGGGGTGGACCTCTGAGGTTTGTCCATTGTCTTGTAGACAACCAGTCCTTGTGAGGGATGTTGGTGTATAGGGAGGTGACATCCATGGTGGCAAGGATAGTGTTCTGAGAGAGGTTGTTAATGTTGCTGAGTTCCTGGAGGAAGTCGGTTGTGTCCTGGAGGAAGCAGGCCCTTTGTGTAGTGAGTGGTTTGAAGATGGTTTCTGTGAGTCCCGATATTCCTTCAGTAAGAGTGCTATGGCCAGATATGATGGATCTGCCTGGGTTCCCTTGTTTGTGTATCTCGGAAACCATGCAGAAGGCCCCTGGGGTAGGTTCATAGGGGATGAGGCTATAGAGTGTTTTCTTGTAGTGGTCTGAGGGAGGATTTGATGATATCCTTAAATTCCTGGGTGAATTGTGATGTGGGGTCTTCTTTGAGTTCTTTATAGTAGGTGGTGTTGGAGAGTTGTCGTCTGGCCTCGTTAACGTAGTCATCACAGTTGAGGACTGTGATGGCACCCCCTTTCTCCGCTGGTTTGTGGGTTATTCTAAGTACATTTCACAATTCTAAGTACAATTTTCTAATTACAGCCCTCTGCTCAGTTTTATAGCTGTAATAATAGAATATCCTTCTTTTCTCAGTTAGAAGAGGCAATAATATTCTATCTTCCAAATTGCTTTCATTTGTATCTATTATTCATGCGGTATTGTATTCTTTTTTTTTTTTTTTTAAGAAACCAATCCCATTCACTAAAATTACATTAGAATCAGCTTTCAGAGTAGCAGCCATGTTAGTCTGTATTTGCAAAAAGAACAGGAGTACTTGTGGCATCTTAGAGACTAACAAATCTATTTGAGCATAAGCTTTCCTGGGCTACAGCTCACTTCATCGGATGCATGCAGTGGAAAATACGGCTAGTGGCGTCAGACCCAACAAAGAAAGTAACAGAACGCCACTAGCTGTCACCTTCAGCCCCCAACTAAAACCTCTCCAGCATATCATCAAGGATCTACAACCTATCCTGAAGGACGATCCCTCACTCTCACAGATCCTGGGAGACAGGCCAGTCCTTGCTTACAGACAACCCCCTAACCTGAAGCAAATACTCACCAGCAACCACAGACGACACAACAAAAACACTAACCCAGGAACCTATCCTTGCAACAAAGCCCGATGCCAGCTCTGTCCACATATCTATTCAACTGACACCATCATAGGACCTAATCACATCAGCCACGCCATCAGGGGCTCGTTCACCTGCACATCTACCAATGTGATATATGCCATCATGTGCCAGCAATGCCCCTCTGCCTTGTACATTGGCCAAACCAGACAGTCTCTACGTAAAAGAATAAATGGACACAAATCAGACGGCAAGAATTATAACATTCAAAAACCGGTCGGAGAACACTTCAACCTCCCTGGTCACTCGATTACAGACTTAAAAGTCGCAATATTACAACAAAAAAACTTCAGAAACAGACTCCAAGGAGAGACTGCTGAATTGGAATTAATTTGCAAACTGGACGCCATTAAATTAGGCTTGAATAAAGACTGGGAGTGGATGGGTCATTACACAAAGTAAAACTATTTCCCCATGTTTATTTCCCCCCCTACAGTTACTCACACGTTCTTGTCAACTGCTGCAAATGGGCCATTTTGATTGCCACAACAAAAAGTTTTTTTTCTCTCCCGCTGGTAATAGTTCACCTTAACTGATCACTCTCCTTACAGTGTGTATGGTAACACCCATTGTTTCGTGTTCTCTGTGTGTGTATATATATCTTCCTACTGTATTTTCCACTCCATGCATCCAATGAGGTGGGTTTTAGCCCATGAAAGCTTATGCCCAAATGAATGTGTTAGTCTCTAAGGTGCCACAAGTACCTCTGTTCTTATGAAAAACAGCCACGCAGGCTGCCGAATGCATTGTGATTGGGACAAGTGACCTGGCCTCAGCCACCTGGTGGCAGTTAATTGTACTGCGCTTCCAAGCAGATGGCTTTATGGAGCACAATGCAAATCCAGGGGGGTTGCTTTCCCTTTACATATCTGGTCACGGGGCCGAGGCTACACCCCATGGTGCCCATAGGCAGGGCTGAAAGTAACTTAAAGGACTTACTGGTACACAGGGAGGCCGGGGTTCTGGGCAAGGTGGGAGGGGGGCGGCTCTGGGCCCCCAGAAGGGGTGGGGCCTTGGGCAGAAGGGGTCGGGCTGGGGCCAGAGTCCCCCAGCCAGCCCTTCAGTGCTGTCTGGCCTGCACCATCTGGGGCTGCGGCTGCGATTTTAAAGGGCCCGGGGCTCCCAGCTGCTGCTGATGCCGGGCCCCATTTGGCACCCCCCATCAGCGGCCCTGCCAGCGGCCCTGTGTACCAGCAGCCACTTTCTTACTGGTACGCTGGACCGGACCGGCTTACTGTGACCTCTGCCCATAGGGCAGACCAAAACTAGTGGGAATTCTAACTGGTTTATTTTTAATTCGTGCCTATTGGTTGCAGTTGGACAACTGGGTTTTACTGGGTCTTTTGGGGCTGCTGGTCAGTCAGCGGAAACCAGCACAAAGTAGCTGACAGTTCTAATGGAATCCACTGGAATGTAAGGAGCCGTATGCAGCTGGTGGCATCCTAAAAAGCATCCTCCGGGTCCCCCCCCCCTTACCAAAGGAGGGGGAAAAAAAGCAGTTAATTAGCTGCAGCTTTTCAGTGCTGGTGAATTTGACCAGCTAACAAATAGCGGGCGTCTGTCTGGGCATTTCTCTGAGAAGCCTGGAGAGATTAGGTGGCTGTCATGTTGCGAAGAAGCCCCTTGGTGGCTGCCTGAGTAACCTGGCCACAATAGCTGCCTGTATTATATATGCATAAAGGGCCTAGCTCTGTTCTCAGATACATAGGGGCTACTCCTGTTGTAGTCATCAATGGCACCTTTGTGACTGAGAAGAAAATTGGAGCCTGCGGCACCATTGGAATGCAGCCAGCTCTGGGGTGAAACATGACTCCCAGGTAACAGCACTCAACCGTAATTTAGGACAGGTAGAGAAACCGAATACGGCGTCCGGTTGAAACGAACGGGTTGTACGTGCTTGTCTCCCTTAGCAAATAAGACCGGTGTATTCTCTTCCCCAGAAGCCAGCGGAGACGAAGCTACAGCTGCTGGAGGGGCAGAACTGGGGAGTGGTGTCCCCTTGACGTGCACTCCCCCTTTTGCACGGTGTCGGGGCTCTGTGTCTGGGAGATGTCTGCCTTCCCAGGGATTTCCCCATGAATCTGGGGACAGACGTGTGTCCAGTGGGTTTCAACCCTTGGCAAGAGGGGAGCAGACTCCCCTGCTTCCTACTGCGCTTTCCCCCTCCTAGGGGATGGCTTTGTCCAAACTGTGTCTTATCACACTCCCGGGGCAGCTGCCTCAGCACAGGCTACAGCAAGTGGTAGGTGTTTATCGAGGGAATTACAGAACAGCCAGGAGCCAGAGCCACCTGGCTGCACCGAGGGCCTGATAGAGATGGAAGGGGATTCGTTGTCTTGCCTGTGGATTGTCTCCACTTCAGTCTGAGAAGCCAATATCGCACCCGGCCAGCTCATCGACCATCAGGAATTTAGTGTTGGAGTCACAGCCCCGGGGGACCAAAGCCCTCCCCCCCTGCACAGCACAGGGACAACACAACAGCAGGGCCTCAGCCCTGCCTCAAGGGCCACCCCGAGGGGTCGTTCCCTCCCCGTGACCCACTGGGCGCTCGGTCTCTCTGCCGACCCTGCGAGCGCCGCGGGGGTGAGGGTGGCTGTGAACTAGGCTGACATTCAGCAAACTCATTTCCCGGTGTTGCTACTGCCCTAAAACGGTGATCGGGAGACCAAATAGCCTGGGACAGGCTTGGGAGTGGGACGCAGGAGAACTGGGTTCTGTTCTTGGACCCACCACAGGCCTGCGGAATCACCGGCAGCAAATCGCTCCGCCGCACTTCCGTCCTGTGTCTATTTCGACTGACGCTCTCCAGGGCAGGGGCTGCCTCGCCCTGTGTATCTAGACAGCACCCAGCGCGGTGGAGGGCCGATCTCAGCTGGCCTGCAGGAGGGACTGGCCATCTGGTTCCCCTGCTCAGTTCTGAGCAGCCTGGGGGGGCTGGTCCCTTCTCCTGTAATGCAGCCCAGAGAGGGGAGAGCAGGGCCTGGCCAAGCACAACAGGGAACGCATCTAGGGACGCTCCTGGCCCTCGGGCTCTAACGCAGGGCTAGCGGGGAGGATGCTGGCCCCGGGCTTGCTCTTGGCAGAGCGCTCACAGCCACAGGGGGAGAGCTGAGCTCCCGTTCACCAGCACAGCGTGGGAGGACGAGGGAAAGCTCCGCAGAGGGGGGAAGCCAGGCAGTGCAGCCTGTCCCCAGCCGGGCTCCAGGCCAGGGCAGTCAGGAGTGAAATGGTGACCCTGGGGCGAAGGCAGGCCCAAGGTGCAGGGTATGGAGAGCCAGGCTCCAGACTGCGAGACAGGATCTGCCCTATGGTTGCTCCCCCAGGGTCGGTCGCAGTCCAGCTGCCCCTCCGTGGGTGGGGTTTCCTGTCGCCTTGCAGGACACTTGGGTGCCGAAGACTTTTAGGATCTTGGGAAAATCCGGTCGCTTGGTTGAGGTGCCAGTTCTGTCCCAATGACGTGGGCCGGGAGGGGCTCTGCCGAGTCAGGGGTGACCCCAACCAGCAGGCAAAGCTGAACTCGGCTCCGTGCTAGGCCAGGCGGCCGGAGA
Source organism: Mauremys reevesii (assembly GCF_016161935.1). Lineage (NCBI taxonomy): Eukaryota > Metazoa > Chordata > Testudines > Geoemydidae > Mauremys > Mauremys reevesii. The sequence continues at coordinate 11,410,768 of NC_052645.1, read as the reverse complement.
GACGCCTGAGCAGAGTCCAGGAGGAAACGTTTCTTCTGCTGGGGTTCTGGTAGAACCAGCCACGCGTCCCCAGGGCCCCCGAGGCAGTGCTAATGGCAAGGACTGGCTGCAGAGCCCATCAGCAAAAAGAAAAGGGGCGGAGTGCCACCCCTTGGAAAGGGCCACCCCAAGCACATACGTGGAGCTCTGGTGCCTAGAGCCGGCCTTGCCTGGGCCCCTTCCCTCTCCCCCACCCCCCGCAGGGTACCAGCAATTCCCATTCACGCCAGCAGGTGTCACTCTCATCCAGCCAGGGGGGATTTGGGGTGGGGGGAGTTGCACTTTCTGTCTCCCCATTGCCAGAGCGGGGAGCGGGCTGAGTGCCTGGCTTGCTATCATGTTTCCAGCCCCTGCTGGAGCCGAGTCTGCCTGGGGATACTGCACTGTCACCGGACCAGCAATCCGGTGTCACTTCTCCTCTCCATACCTCCACTTCTCCCTCTCTAAAATGGGGATAATAATATTCCCCTGCATCTGCACAGTGCTTTGAGGTCAAACAAGGACCTAGTCCCCTGAGAGATATCATTACCCCTGTTATATGGGCAGGGAAACTGAGGCACGGGGAGGGGACCCCTCTTGTCCAAGGCCACACAGCAAATCAGCAGCAGAGGCAGGATTAGAACACAGGAGCTCCCGCAGCCCAGCCCTGTACTCAGTCCTTGCCACTCACCTGGCCCATGTTGCCAGCTAGCATGTGCCTGTTACAACCCTTCCTTCCCATCCCCGCTGCTCGCTGCTGATTGCTTCCCTCCCGCGCTGGCAGAAAACTCACCCCCTGCCCGAGATGCATCAGAATGTAAATTGCAGCCCGTGTCAATTGGAATGATTTTTCCCTAACGTAGCACCAAGGAAGCCAATCCCTTCCCCATTGTTCTTCATGCTCTAATTGTTCGGTGGCATTTCTCGCTGCCTCGCTCGTGGCCCCGAGCTCGTCTTCGAGGAGAGGAGGCAAGCTCCAAAGCCGTCTGTGCATCCATCTAGCGCATCTGCCGGCCGAGCACCTTGGGCCCGTGGGGCTGAAACCATGGGGCCTGGGCAGAGAAGGGGCTGGGATGGTTCTAGAAACTTCCCCTCTGGTGTCTGGGGTGCTTTGGCATAGGCAGAACCACCTCGTTCTCCAGCTCCCCCAATTGGAGGGGTAGCTTCAGGGTGGCGTGAACACCCCAGCTGAGTGAGTGATCAGGCCATCCCGGGAGAGCAATGGTCTCCAGCAATGAGGCCATGAGGGGGCCTGGGAGCTGGGGAGGGGGCCGTGGTCCTCTCCTGAGGAGGGGACTGGATCGGATCGTCCCTTCCCGCCAGCCCAGAGCACGACTTGGCTCCCTGCAGGACAACGCCAGCCCTGCATGGAGAACGTGGAGCGCCACAGCTCCTGGCTGGGGCCGGCGGTGTCCGGAGCTCTGGTGGGAGGCTCTCAGGTGCCCAGCTGGATTTTCTTCCACAGCGTTGGGGACCACCTAGAAATCTCCCTTAGCAAGGGGGCAGCATCCACCAGCCCATCAGCCCCCTTCCCATGGGAAATCTGGAGGGATCATCACAGGGCCCCCAGGGTGCGCTTGTAGCAAGAGTCACCACACTCATGTTCTGCAGGTGCGCGCACACAGAAACACACACCCTCCAGGCAGGCAAACATCCGCTACCCTCCCTTCCCCCCAGCCCAGTGAGAGAGAGGGTGGAGACGGTTTTCTTTCCTTTCCACGTTAGCCACAAACCAGGTAGACGCTTCCGTCACTCTCCTCGTCATGACAGCTTTAACGAGCGTTTGCTGTTTCGGACCCAACGTATAATTTGATTTTAAAACAAGCTGATTGGGGGCAACGAGTTAAAATGCTGCAGTGAGCATGTCTGTGTGCCGCTGCCCTCTACTGGATGGGATCTCCACTGTTCTACTGTGCATCAGAAGCCTTGTACTGCTGGCAGGGATTCTCCTCTGCCTCGGGAGAAGGAGGATCTGAGTTGTTATTACTTAAAGGCCTCAGCTGAGCTCAGGGCCCTGTTGTGCTAGGAGATGTACAGACACAGAGTGAGAGACAGCCCCTGCCACTTATATCTGACAATCTAAATAGACCAGACAGACAAATAATTATGATTCCTACCAGATGGGGGAATTGAGGCACAAAGAAACTAAGGGCCAGTTCCACAAAGGTATTTAGGTGCCTACTTGTCGTGGATTTCAGTGGAAGGCAGGAGCCTAAATATATTTGTGCCTGCTCTACACTAAAAAGTTAGGTTGATCCAGCTACGTCACTCAGGGGTGTGAAAAATCCACCCCCCTGAGTGGCAGGGCGAAGCTGACTTAAACCCCAGCACAGCCAGTGCTGGGTGGAGAGAAGAATTATTCTGTCCATGTAGCTGCTGCCTCTCGGGGAGGTGGATTATCGGTGTGAATGGGAGAACCCCTCCCATCAGCATCGTAGGGTCTACACTGAAGTGGTACCGGCACAGGGAATTGAACCTAGGTCGCTGTAATGCCAGGGCAGCCTGTTAACCGCAAGCCCCTCCTTCCTCTCTGAGTGCTGCCCCAGTGGCTGTCATGCAGTTCTGAGTTGTCATGGCGTGTGCATGTCATAGGCTCAGGGATTTGTTTCAATAATAGTCTTTACCCCTTCCAGGTGGGTTTCATCGGGAGCGCTCAGAGCATGTTACAAACGTGAACTAACCCTCATGATACCCCTGGGGTGGAGGTAAGAGTCACACGGGGTAAACAGACGTGCACAAAGGTTAACGGTTTGGTCACAGCAATGTCAGGGGCAGAACCCAGGAGTCCTGGCTGCCCTTTCCCGCAGTCCAGTGTCAAGAAGAAAACAGAATTAATGACAGTATTAGGGCTCATCAGCCTCTGTTGCAAGGAGAGCACCTGAACAGCCGACGGTGCTGAGAGCTTACATCAGAGCATGCTTTGAAGGCCCCGGCTGTAATTCTGCTGTCAGCCAGAGCCGAGGGAAGTTTATACTGCATACAGCTACACCACCTCCGGCTGGGATCTCATCAGATTTGACAAGCCAGGAAGGGTCAGCATATGTCATCGCTCTGCTGAGGGGCCTCAAAGGAAAAGCCAGGGAGAGTAAGTAGCATCTTCCCCCGAGTCTATTATGCCAGTGCCCCAGTGTGAGCTGGAATGAGATGGACGTTTGAAGCTCTGGCCAGTTGTGGTCATTACACATTCCTAAAAGCAGGGAATCAAGTCAAGCCAAGTAATGACATTCTCGCACCTGAAGTGGGCCCTGCAGTTTCAGATCGATATGGTTGTGTTCTTCACTTCCTGTCCCAAAGGATAGTGCAGCTCCACTTTGCCAAGCACCACCCCAGAGGTGGCTGCATTTCCATGAGGTAGTTCCCAAGCACTCCTGCCCAGCCTGGGTGGATGGCCGGGATGCTGGTGGTTTCAAAGAAGCCCAGTGCCCCCTGTTGGCCCACGTATCTGGCTGCTGGTGAAGTCATAAGGAGATGGGAGCAGGTGAAGGAGAGAGAGGGGTTTCCCAGCAGCGAATCAGCCCCACTGTCACTGCTCCGTACCCCTGCGTGAAACAACAGCGCCGGCTAGAGGAATGTGCCGTGATGGCGTCTGTAACGCTGCTCCCCTGGGTGGGTCATTGGCAGCGCGCGCAAACCTGGGACTGCTGGGCACCTCTACAAAAAGGCCTTTGCTGGAGCAGCTCTTACCCCTCGATGTCTGGCCCGGGGAGGACAGCGTGCCAGGGTGCAGGGGTGGGCTATAACGAGCCCTCGGCACTGCGGTCCAGGCTCCACCGCAGCTGCTGTCAGAAACCACACTGCTCAGAAACTTTGGCCCAGATCCTCAAGGTATTTAGGCACCTAATCCCCATTGATTTCAATGGGAGTTCGGCACAGAGATCCCTTTGAGGGTCTGGGCCTTTGCCACTGGGCACAGAGGAAGTATCCTACTAGAAAGGACTCCGGGCCCAAAGGACAATGGACCCAGTCTTTGACAGTGGCTCGGAGGAAGGCACTTAAAGGCCAGATCCAGGTCCCATTGAAGTCAATGGAAAAGCTCCCATTGATTTCCAACAGCTTCAGCCTTTGGACACAATGCCCAGCAGAACCTGGGGAGGAGAATCCGAGCCGGATCTCTCTGCTACAGACCAGGCATGCAGAGAAGAAGGTGAACTCCATCTCCACGTCCATGAAACAAGCTGGCCTGAAAGGAACCCGCTGGGCAAAGGCTAACGCTGCTCTTCCTACCCCTGGCCGGTCATCAGCTCTGGGCTAAATGTGGCTCATTTTCTCGTGCCTATTGGCATATCTCCGTGCCGAGTGGGGCTCTGTTCGAGCCAGTGTCATGCTACTGCCTCTCCTTAATGCCGACATAAGCTCGAAGGAGGAAAAATGGAATGAGAATTGCTCATGTGCTGTTCCATGATGACCCACCTGAGCGGCAGCTTGTTCTTGGGATCTTTCTGGACGCGTGCAGAAGAACGCCCAGCAGAACAAAAATGCAAAATCCCCTCTGTTCTTAAAAGAATAGCTCAAGCCAGGAGCAAAATTGCTGAAGCCTGGAACATCCTTCAGGTTTTGTGGAGTCTGCCTAGAAACACTCTCCTGGATCACATCTCTATTAATAGCCCTGGCTCCCAGAAAGCCTTGGGGGAAGGAAAGGCATATAAACTTATGGGAAGTGTCAGAAAATACCGTACAGGGGCAAGAATCGAAGAAGCTAATCTGGCCCCAGGAAGATCAAGAAGCTAATCTGGCCCCAGGAAGATCGGCTGCTTATTTTTATTCCCCTCTTCCAGCCATCTGATTATTTTCCCCTTAATACCCTAACAAAAATGTGATTGCATCTGGCTGAAGAGAGACTGAAGGGAGGGAGCCAGGCGGCCCCAAACAACACTAGATTAGAGGCATCGTCAATGTTTTCCCTTCTGTAAACTCGGGTTGAAAACTACCTGTGACCTCAGTGAGTCAATATCCAAGAGAGAGATGGGCCTGATTCTCCACTCACCAACCCCTGGTGTACATCAGTCGATGCTCCCCTGAAGCCAGCAGGGTTACACCCGGGTAAAGTTGTTAGAAGGGATTTTTTGCACTGGTGTGGATATAAATCAGGTTGAGTTGCGCTGGTGTCAAGCCTGTTTGACATCAGTGCAGCCTGTCTACATTAGGAATTTGCATGGCTCTAAGATACATCAGTGCAAAAATCCCTAATGCACACGAGGCCCCCTCATCATGGTTATTTCTAGTGCAGTAGCACCTAGGAGCAGGAGTGCTAGGCGCTGCACAAGCACAGAACCCAAGGAAGCTCCCTGAGCCGAAGCATTTACAACTTCAATATAAGATAAGAGACAACAGATGGCTGCAGACTGGCTGATGAAGGAGCACATGGAAACCATGAGATGATATTGGTCACCGTGCCGGGCAGTGGTCTCAGACACCAGAACCTTGTCAATTTATTTGTAGGGCTCGCGGCAGAGGAGGGGTCTGAAGGTGGGGAATGAGGTAGCTTTGCCGCTGTGTACAGGGAGCACCTCCCAAGCGTGAGGGGCAGACAGCACGGGAGACAGCATAAAGGAGCTTTGTAGAAGGGGCACTGATGCCTCCTGAGCGCACCCTCGCAGCTGAATGTGGCTCTGCTGTAGCCTGTCTCGGTTTCCCCCTTCTCCATCAGGTAACATTGAGGTCACTGGAACAGTCCAGTCCAGGAGAAGCCACGCACTCTTCAGTCTCTCTCCCTTTGCTAAAGCCTCCTGGGCAATGGGTTAAGGGCTCTTACCTCAGAGCCCAGGTAAAATTTAGATCTCTCCAAACAAAAGTCTCTGGAGCCCAGCAGCTGCTGCTGCAAGGCCTCAGGCTTCTCCGCTGCCTGGGGTGCTTTGACCTCGTTCAGCTCCCCCCTCCAGAGCTTCCTTTCTCCCCAGGAGCTTTCCCAAGGGAGCTCGAAGCCTTTGGTTAGGCCCAGCTGCTCCTGATTTCCAGCTAGGGACGATAACGAGGCCCGGGTGCCGCTGGGTTGGCTCATTGCTTTTAGTGGAGCCCGGCACAGGTACTTCCAGCCCTGCGACAGCCCCCTTGTGTGGGCAACAGAGGCGGGTGCCCTGGCCCGATCGGAGGGGGGTGCCCACAGCTCTGTGGGGAATGAGAGGGAGGGTGGGGATGCTGCTTTCACACCCGAAGGAGGGACTCTGACATCAGGGCCGTTGCTCCTGATTTACAAGCGCCAGGAGAACCAGGCTCAGCCTGGTGCTGAGGTGGAGCTGACAGGAGTGTGGGCTGCGTAAGGCTGACAGGGCGAGGGCCATTGTGGCACCTAGGCACTGGTGCTTTGGAGCTGCCCGACCCCACAGGGAATAGCAGGAAGGTTGGGCCCCGCATACTCCAGCATGCAGGGCGGGTGCTGCCTGATATCCCTGCGCACCCGGCCAGCTCCCTAGGCAGGGTCATGGCTGCAGCTCCTCTCTGTGCCCCTGCAGATGCTGTGCTGACCTTAGGGAACAAACCAGGGCTGCCCAGAGGGGGGGGCAAGTGGGGCAATTTGCCCCAGGCCCTACAGGGGCCCCGTGAGCCCTGGCCCAGTGGTGGTCCGGGTCTTCGGCGGCGGGGGGGCCCTTCAGTCACTCCGGGTCTTCGGCGGCATTTCGACGGCGGGGGGGCCCTTCAGTGCTGCCGAAAAGGTGGAGCGACTGAAGGGCCCCCCCGGCACCGAAATGTCGTCGAAGACCCGGACCGTTGCTGGGTGAGTGCAAGCGCCGCAGCTCCCCCACTTTACCCCAGGCCCCCTGAATCCTCTGGGTGGCCCTGGAAAAACCCACCACATCTCTCCCACCCCCCACCGCCAGCCATGCTGCCCTGCACAACCGAGCTTCCTCTTGCTTTCAGATTAGGGCCTCACCGGGATTAGAAAATCTGCCTCACAGTGACAGACGCTAGGAGTTCCCTCTATTTAGTTTGACAAAGAGAAGGTTCAGGTCGAGGTGACTTGATTACGGTCTATAAGTATCTACACGGGGAACAGACATTCATAAGGGGCTCAACAGTCAAGCAGCGAAAGGTCTAAGGGCAGGTCCATACTCACGCGGTCGCGGCAGCGAGTGAGTTGAGACGGAGTTCGAAACTATCGCGTCTGATCTAGGCGATGGTCTTGACGAGCGAAAGCGCGAATGATGACTCTCCACCTCCACCACTGGCGGCGGGTGTGGGGTGAGGAAGAGGGGAGAGTTCGCCGTCATTTCCCGTGGGGGTAGGGGAATAGAGTAGTTGTAATTCAGCTACTATTTTCAGAGCTAGCTTTTTTTGCGCCCCGCGTGCCTACCCCCTACCACCAGGCCTAACACGATCCAATGGCTGGAAATTCAAGCACGACATATTCAGCCAGGAAATAAGGTGGCCATTTTGAATATTGGGGGTAAGTAACCATTGGAACCACTTACCACGGGCCGTGGTAGGTTCTCCGACACTGACAATGTGTAAAATCAAGATGGGATGTTTGTCTAAAAGATCTGCTCCCTGCAGAACACAGGCCAGAGAACTGCCCCAAAATAATCCCCAGAGCAGATCTTTTAGACAAACATCCCATCTTGATTTTACACATTGTCAGTGTCGGAGAACCTACCACGGCCCGTGGTAAGTGGTTCCAATGGTTACTTACCCCCAATATTCAAAATGGCCACCTATCTGGCCTGAAATCTATGACTGTTCAGCACCTGGCCCTGACGGGTTCCTGATGTCTGACTGGGGCTCCTAGGCACTCCAGTAAGTAATAATAATAATAAACAGTGCCTAGCACGATGGTGCACTGATCCAGGGCTCTTGCAATGCAGTGAGGTGACGGTTTCACTAGCCGCTCGTGGGTTGGTCTCTGGAAATTCCAGCCTTAACGGTAAGTGGAGTGGGGCAAATGCAATTGGCAATGTAAATGTGGCTCATCAGCTGTGGTTAGTTAATTGGCTCCTTCTGCCCATGGTTTCTGGTAGGGAAGGCATGTGGGTCAGAGGAGAGAGACGCTGCCAAGCCATAATTAGCAGGTGGGAGATTTAGTCATGAAAGGTTTTGCGTCTCCCCAGCTCTGCTCGACTTTGCTTCCTGCGAACCTGGGTTTGCTATTCATTAATGGCACAATTCCTGTAAGAGGCGTTATTTTAACAGGGTTTTAGCGTAAGCGTGAGAGAATTTGTCGAGATCGCTGCATACGCAGCAAAAAGCAATAGGTCTGTCCGTATGCTGCAGATTCTGTTGATGGCCAGGGCTTAGCTCCGCATACATCCCTACCTGCTATCTCCAGCACAAGCAAGAGCTCCATTTTAATGCAAACTGCAGCTAAGGAAAGCTAGCACCTCTCTGGCATGGCGGATGGTACAGCTCCAGATGAAACGTACAGAGCACATGTGACACTTCCATGGTGCTTTGCATCCCAGAATTGCATTGCAGGCTATATCCACACAGCGCTGCTGAAATGCAGCCACCTCTGGGGTGGAGGGCAGCAGCTAGCCAGTGCACAGTGAGAGAGAGGGCAGCAGGAGTTTTGGCCCATGAGATCATCCTTGTGCAGTGGGATGATTTGTGGAGGAGCAAGGATGAAGCAGAGATCTGCCACTCCCAAGTACACCAGCCACTGTTCCACCATGTAGCAAGGGCAGGTGCTGCTGTAATGGATATGGAGCAGCCTGAGGGGGCTTGGAGGGCGGAGGGAGGGCTCAGTTTTCTTAGCTCAGCTTTGCTTGGAGATGCCAACTGCACCAAAACGAGTTTGGCACTTGGGGTAGGAATTAGCTCCAATCCGGCCAGGGTGGAGGAGTGACCCAGGCTGGCTGGAATGGAGCTGGTTGGAAATTTTTCATCCAATTGTTTCTTTGTTGAAAAAGGCCCATTTGTCAAAGCCGAATCTGTTGGTGGAACGGGGCTGGGTTCAACAGAGCCCCTGGTGTGGGAGCATCTTGAGGAGAAAATTTTTGAAATGAAAACTTCCGGTTTCATATGGAAATTTCAGCTAGTGAGTCTAAAAAGAAGGTTCAAAAGCAAAATGGGTCCAAATCACAAAGAAACTTTTCAACTGACCCAAACCAAACATTTAGTCTTTTGCTTCGTGAATATTTTGACTTTTTGGTCCGATTCAAGACAGGCAAATATTTCAAACTCTTGAAAATCTTCCCGGGACAGGAAAACCTGTTTCCCCCCAGTGCTAGGCTAGTCTGGACCAGCTTTTTCCTAGACCCTTCATCAGCACAGGTGGGGAAACCCACCTAGACAGCCAGATGCCACCTAGCCTGGTGTGATCTCTTAGCAGACTCTACCCTTTTCTCTTGTTCTCCTGCCACAGCTCCAGCAACATTCCTCCACAGCTGCAAGCCCTGTTTGCAAGAGAGCTTTGCGAGGGGAGCGTGGCATTTAGCAGATAATTGCTCCTCGGTGCCAGGGCCTGGGCTAATTAACCAGGCAGTTTATTACTGATAAGCAAAGGCAGCAGTGGCAAATCCATCAAACGAGGCGTGGAGATGGACTACTCCAGCTGTTTGCTCTCCTGCAGCAGGTCACCTTCTGAAAAGCAGAGACAGCTTTCCCCTTTCCACCGGCAGGAGAGAGGAGCTGGTAAATCATTAACCCCCCTCCTAACTGGGCACAAAGGTCGTGTTGGCATCAGAGGCAGCCACCCGCTTTGATTTGCTTGGGGGGTGTGGACTTGGGGAGTGGAAGGCTTTGCTTGCAGCACCAAATTGTCTTGTTCTGATCAGCCGTTCAGGGGGGGTTGGCTTTTTTCCCCTGTGTTTCCCTTGAAGGCGATTTGCTTTCTCAAATTGGAAGGAAAGACAGTGGGAGGTGGCGGGGCATTCCCGGAGGGAGGGGAGATGGGCAGAGCCGGGCTGGTCGGGGGGCAACGCTGGCTCTGGACTCCAGGTTGGGAGCTCCCCGTGTTGAGAACTGTGCCCATCAGGTCTGACAGAGCAATCAGTCCTAGCGCCACAGAAGTTCCAGGTGGACAAGGCCTGTCAGACCGGCTAGGCCCTCTCCTGGGCAATGCACGACCTTTGCACATTTCCTACATCTAGTGCATTATCCCTGCCTAGTGCGAGGTGTCCCAAGAGATGAGACCTCTACTGCTCTCCTTGGGAGACCAGAGTCTATCATACGGCAGGATGTCTTCCCTGGCATTCCCTCCCACATCCACGGTGGGATGGGAGGAGGAGCCTTTCCCAGCCTGCTCTACACACCCAACCCCCGCTCTGGGCTGAGTCCAACCTTGCCCATTAAAGACTGGCTCAAATCAATGAGCTGACAGAAAGTTCAGCTCATCCTTCTCCCCAGGCTGGGCTGCTTCCAGGAATCCTCCCTCAGGACTGCTCAGCCCACACCCTAGATCTGCTCTCCTCACCTCCCTTATATCCAGGTGGGGTAACAAAGTATCTGTCTCAGTGCATCGGCAAAGCCACTTAACCCGTTCCCAGCAAGCTCGGCATCAGCCGGCAGGGTTGGGTGTTACAGGCAGACACGCTCCAGTAGAATTCTAAATAGCCCCTCTTCTTCCTTGGTGCTAGTGCCCACTCCCCCGCTGTGCTCTCCCCTCCTATCAAAACCTGCTTACTGGGCTCCTCCAATCTCCTCTCCTAAATCAGACCCCCTCTGGCCCAGGCTGACCGTGGGCTCTTTGTCCCCCACTATAAAGAGCTCGATGAGTCTGATGACGGAGGGTATGTGTCTACACTGCAGTCGGAGGTGTGACTGCCGCACGTGTGGACACACCTGAGCCAGTTATGGTTTAGCTTGCTCCAATAACAAGAGCAGCGAAGGCCTGGCAGCATGAACTAGCCACCCAAGTACGTACCCGGGGACGCAGGTGGGCTTGTACAGCCTGTGCTGCTGCAATTTCACTGCTATTGTTTCAGAGCTAGCTAGACTGAAGCGAGCTCGGGTATGTCTACATGCGCTGCAGCCACACCTCTGACTGCAGTGTAGACGTGTCCTTAGAAGCGTATGGTTGCTGCTCCAGAGGTCCATTCCCTGTAGGTAACCCAGCCGCGGCAATCGCTGTACCTCCAAGGTCCTGAATTACATTTGCAGCAGCTGCTTTCCATCACCCCTCTTGGGTCTTTCTCACAATCTCTGCACTCGTCTAGATCTAGGGGGACATTTTCCAAAGTGCCTAGAGACTTCGGCACCTAAATCCCATTGGCTTTCAGTGAGACTCACAGTGGTGTGTGTGGAAGGAGAATCGGGCCCTGTGTTGTCAGGGCAGTGTCCTTGCAGAGTAGCCCTCACCTGACATGCAATCTCCTTACAGGACAGAGGCGAAGTGCAATGGCTTCTTTCCAGCTGTGTCGCTCTTTGAGCTCAGAATCACGTGAATTAAAATGGGCCTTTCCGATCCCACTGCTCCCTGAATACTGACACTCTTGAAGATGGCAGGAGCCCAGTAGCAAAGCCCTGTACATTGATCTCCTCATTTTTCCTATGCCAGGTTGTTAAATATGCCCTTCACTCATCCCAGTGTATTGATTTGAAAGTAGTGAGAGTTAATAAAACTGCCTGCAGGAGGTAAGAGGGAAGGGAGCACAGCCCCCACCCCCCCCTCGGAGCTGGAAGAAGCTGCTTCGTTCATCGAAAGAGGCACCTGCCTTGGTTGCAGTTAAGAAAATTTGTAAACTTTTCCCTCTAAAGCAGCCTCATCAGTGTCAAATAAGCTTAAATTGGGATTCTGCAATGTTGCTGCCTCTGCTGTTTCTCTGAATGAGCCTTCTACATTTGCTGATTGCGTTCCCATCTTGGGGCCGAGATGCAGAGCTGACCTCTGTTATGAGGTAAGTCTAGTCTCTTCACCAAATTCCCACTCAGGTGATGATGTTCTGCTGACTCAGACCTCCCCTGTGGACTCCCCTTCCCTTCTGGTCCTAAGTTGACAAGTGTTGTTAAACAGCTGCTCCCTGCCGCCCCAGAGGTGGCTGCATTGCAGTGGCTGGTAAAATGAGCTCTACACGAAGTTAAATCTGAGGCAGCGTGTTAAATCTTTAAAGTGCCTGGGGATCCTTTGTGTGGGACGCTGATGTTTGCTATGGACATTATGAGCGTCACGTAGGACTGCCAGGGGATGGGACTGGATGACCATCGTTGCAGATGACGGAGTTCATTAGTAGCCGGGACTGCTGACCGGCTTCTCGGGGCCCCCAAGGAGAACACTTCTGTGAGCAAGCAATGAACAAGAAATAGTAAAAGACATGTTTTACCCTCATCCTCCCTTTCCCGGTGCTGAAGGCAACAGAGGCAGCGTGACTCTGCTGTGAAGGACAGGGAGACCACGCAAGGGTTTCTGTTCCCCTGCGTTTCCCCACGCTGGGACTGGTAGAGCTCCCTCTGCCCACGGATCTGCTGGCCAAACTCTGGAGGCCACAACAGCAACACGCTGTCTCTGGAGCACTGGAAAATGACTTGGAGTCTGTGGAGTCCGCCGCTGTCTGGTTCAAGCTCATTAAGTCAGACCTGGTCCTGGGAGCACGTTTTGGTTGCTTTAGATGCTGTGTTACAGCAGGACAGGGGCTGGCTTGGGATCTCCGACAGCAGAGCGGGCCCCTGGCCCAGGTCTCGTTTACAAGAGGCCCTTTGCAAGCTTGGGGCAGGGGGGACACAGCAAGGCCAGCTGGGATTGGAAACTTACCCGCATCAGAGAGCAGGTGAAATCACAACTCGTGTCATCCCCGTCTTGTCTCAGAGAAATGTGTCTAGTTTGGATCGAAACGTATGAGGAAAGTGACTGTAAATCAAGGCCCCTTGTGGCTTGGTGTCTCTGTGCCCTGTGTACCATCGCAGTTCTACCTGTTGCCTTTAATGCTCACCGGCTCTGTCTCCCGTTATCCCCGCAGAGCCGGATTCTGCTCCGGCTTGTGCATCATCTGCAGCGTTGTCAGCGGAGCTGCCTTTGGCAGGATGGTTTTTCTGGGGAATGACCCCAGGCAGGCTCAGCGGCTCATCATTTAACTGGATCTGGCATGAAAGAAGCTAAATACAGAGCGCCCAACTTGGTGCTGTCCCGAGGCCAGGGCTGCACTCTGCAGTTTGTTTTTTCCCCGGGACAGAGATGGCTAGAATAAGGAAGCCAGGATTACCCCTATTACTACAAATGCTGCTGAGCATCTACCGAGAACCTTCCCCAGCCCTCTCAGGCCTGGCTTTCTGCTACAGATTTAAAGAAACAGCATCCAGTGTGGCTAGCATGGCCTAGTGGCTAAAGTGCTGGACTAGGGCTCGGGACACGTGTTCTAGTCCTTGCTCTTTCACTGGCCTGCTGGGTGAGCGTAGGCCTCAGTTTTCCCCTCTGTGAAATGGGGGTAACGAGACTGCCCTCCTTTGTAAAGTGCTCTGAGATCTGCTGATAAAAAGTGCTCTGTGAGAGGTGGGTGTTTTGCTGATGGGAAGCTGCGGATGGCCCTTGCCTCCCACCACGAGGGTGGCTGTCAGTCTCCAGCCAGGCAGGCAGGAGGTCCGCGAGGGAGAAGGTGGGCTGGAGCCGGCGAGTGATTAAGATGGATGAGTCATGCTTCAATTATCGATCTGCAGGTTGGCAGAGAAATAGATATTAAAAAGCAAACCCCTCGAGCGAGAGACACGGAGCTGCGCCAGGGGTTCATCGAACAGTTGGATGGGCCCACACGCCTCCTTTAGACCTTTTGCAGCCGTAAGATGGATTATTATTTTTAGACGTGATTCAGCCAGCGAGTGCCTTGGGTTTTCCACGTGCCCCAGTAAATTAAACCAGCCCTCTCCTACCGAGGATCGCTCGAGATGATTTACTTGGCACAGGTTCCTTAGCTCCCAGGAAAAATTCATCTTTGAAATGAAGCTCCTTGTTGAAACTACAGTGACCGGGGCAGAGATGAGCCCTACAGTAGCACACCAACCGTCTCCAGCTCGGAAGGTGTGGCCTTGCAGCTGACTCCTTCTCTGTCTTCCCAGGACAGATACAGGGGGTGAGTCGTGGGAGGAGAATCGGACCCAGGGAGCCGTTTGGCTGAGCCCTGCTATGGAGAGACTCACTGCGGTGAGGGGACAGAGTGATTTCCTATCTGTGGCCTTTAGCACAAGTGCTTTGGGGCTGCATCAGCGAGTCTGTCCTCACTGTGATGGTCCGAGTGAAATCCAGCCCTGTGCAGAGGGGCCGGCATGAAGCCAGTGCAGTCCCACTGAAGCCTATCTGCCTGGGGTTGAAATGGGCCATGTCGGCTCTCTGCATGGGGGTGAATTTCACCCATGATGATGACCATGAAGTCCTAGGAGGTTGGAGATTTGGTAGATCATTATCCCCCTTTTACAGGTGGGGAAACTGAGGCACGGAGCAGTTTAAGGCCAGGATTTTCAAAGGACTCAGTGACCAAAATTGGGGCAGATTTCCAAAAGGAGCTCAGCGCAGTTAGGCGGGTGTTGGGGGCTGGGGGCTGATGAAAATCACCCCTTACTTAGGTGTCTAAAGGGCAGCTGAGCTTTTTGGAAACCTTGGACCCACACAACTTGTGTGAGGTCACTGGGAGTCAGAGCCAGAGGTGAGAAGACACAGCTGTCTTGTGCTTTAACCACGAGGCCCGGCTTCCTCTGTTAGCTGTGATATTCCTAATGGCGTCCCCTTTTATCTGAGCATGCAGCCGGGATATTCCTGCCTCTCACGTCAGCAGTGCCAGAGAAGATGCTGCGAGGGGAGCTGAGCCGCCGGATCAGCTGAAGCTGCGTGAGTCGGAAGGGAATCCAGGTGTAACCGATGGTCACATGGGGAGCAGACAGGAGGCAGGAGAAGGTGCTGGGATGTATCGCTTTCCTGACTGTAACCGCCCTTCAAACAGCCCCTCACGGGGTCACTGCTGCACACGGCGTCACTGCCCTCCGTAGTGTTAGTGTTTGGCGTGGGCATGTGGGCAATCACAGCGCACAGCTCTTCACTGGCCCTTTCCATACATAGATCTCAAAGCACTTTAGCAAGGAGAACCGGCAGCATTCTCACCATTATACAGATGGGGAAACTGAGGCACGGGACCGTGGTGTGACTGGCCCAAGGTCTCCGTACAGAAGTGGCAGAACAAACATGAGATGGGTGGTCTTCTGGGCTGGCGCCCTGTGGTCACTGGTCTCCTGACACCTAGCCCAGGGCCCTGTGCATTGATCCGGGCTGCCAGCCAAGGATACACTGTCCATGTCCTAAACATGCCACCGGCCCTGCCTTTATTGCTCTTACAAAGCTCCTAGAGGCTCCAAGCTCAGGGCCACGTTGTGCTAGGTACTTACACACGCACACGGAAAGAGACAGCCCCTGCTCCCAAGAGCTGACAGCCTAAACAAACAAGACAGACCAATGTGGGGAGAGGGGGAAACAGAGGCACAGGGAGGCGAAATGACTTGCCCAAGGCCACTCAAAGGGCTGGGCTGGGGGAGGAGCCAGGAACAGCTCCCAGGTCTCCTGCCTCCCCGTCCAGTATCTCTGTGTCCGTGCTGCCGCTGGAACGAGAGCATCTTCGCCGCAGAGCTCCATGCTTGTCGGTGGGCCGGCCGCAGCACTGGCTGGTCCCTGGACGGGGCTTGTGCCTATGCAGCACCAAGCAGTTAAGTGGAACCCTCCTGCCACGCTGGCTTGGTGCTACGACAAACAAGCCCAATTTGCAAAAGTGGCAGGGCTGCCTCTCTGTGCACTGAGTGGTATTTGGGGGTCAAGTGGGGGATGTGGGGGGGACAGAACAGAAACTGGATCAAGCACCTTGCGTCTGCCGGCAGCACGAAGCAATGCAGAGGACGTGGCGTGCCTGGGCAGGGCTGGGGATTTTCCTGGTGCGTTTGCAGGTGTGACTGACACCCATATGTTTAGCGGTGTGTCGTGGAGGCCAGGTGAACAGGAGCAGAGGACTGCTCTCCTCCTTTGGGCTCAGTCAAGACACTCGTGTGTGTGTGTGTGTGGGGCGTGCACACCTACGTGCCCACCCGGGTGTGTTTGTGTGTCTGATTGTGTGCACCTGTGTCCAGGGCTGGAACACGCTGCAGAGCTCTTTCACCCCAGTGAGTCCCGTGGGATTATTCACATGTGTCAGGGTACTCACATATGTAAGTCTTTGCAGGATTGGGACCTAAATCTGTTCCTTGGTAACTGTCCCCACGGAGCAGTTCTGTCCCTCGCGCCCATCACCCCTGCATCTGAGCGGCTGTGTCAGTCACCCGACAGCCGAGAAAGTGGAATCCACTCGAGCAACAAATATTGGAGAAACTTCTGTTTGGGGCTTAGCCCCAACCCTCCCGTGCCAGGAGACCCCGAGAGGCAGATTTCCAAAGAGCTGAGGCCTGGATTCCCAAGTGCTTGGCATTCACAACGGAGGCCCGGCATCCCAAAGAGCCCCACAGCCAAGGTGCACTCAGTGGGCTGAGCAGCTCTCCCTGACATGCTGGCAGGAGAGCCAAAGGCTGGGGAGACGCCTTTTGGCCAAGTCACCAGGTGTAAAAGCCGGCGTGGGACTGTCTGCAAAAGACGTGAACCCACCCGCACACTGGGGGTGAGTAGTTTGGCTGTTTCTAAACGCACACCCAAAAGCAAGCTCCCTTGCACCCCCCACTTGTAAAACGGTCTCTGCACAGACCCACTCACCACAAACACCCAATTGCTGCATTCACCCACCCTCACAAATATCCGTTCCCCTACACTGCCTCTTCTCACACTCACCCCCATTACACACACGCCTCGCAAACACCCCTTCCACTCACCCACCACTGTCCTTTTCACAGCTGTGCACAGAAGCCTCACAGTCCGTTAAAAATGCCCACAACAGAATCCCCCTCCACCCCCGCACCAGACGGAGCAAGGCACAGCGCTAATGTTACCTGCCTTTTTTTAATCTGTTTAATTAGCTAATTTTCCACCCCATTTATCATCAGAGTCTCGGCTCCACAAACGAATCGCAGATTGCACTGATAGCCTGGCGCAAAAAACCCACAGAGTGTTTGGAAGACCATTTTCCTCCATAAAAGGGACCGGGGAGGATATCAGCCCACAGTGACTTTGGCATCAGTGCCTGCAAATGAGCCAATCTCCCCCACTTCTTGGAGACGGCTTCTTAGCCCTCCACAGGGCTGATTCAGTCAACGCCTTGCTGCTGCCTGAGTTTGAACTAGAGCCTGGATGCCGTTTGCTTTCTCCTGCCTCCCCTTTTCATCGGGAAGAGGTAGGGATTTGCTGGTGAGTCTCTCTTGGTATTCGACCTTTTTTTTTGCTCCTAGTTATCTTGGCTTCCTCGGATCTGCATCTAATGAATACCAGTCATAGCCACACCAGGGTTTGTTTCCTTTCAAGCTCTCTTGTCACAATGTTGGCGTGTTATATTACGCCTCATGTGTCATCTCCCGGAGGCCTCTTCCAGCCCACCCTCTTCGCCTTCCCTTTGAGCCAGAGGCATATTTCTTTGCTAAGTATGATCAGAATATTTCTCCCATCTTCCCCCCACCACTCCCACAGCTAGACACTGCATTGGGCGTGTGAGGGTCAGCGGACTGCATGGGAGGAAGTGGTAACGCTGCAGCATCTATAACAAAGCCCGCCCGAAGTCTCTGCATTCTGGGCCATGAAGTTTCAAACAAATGCCCCATCTGAGAACTGTTATTGAAACCTGATGCCCTGAGCCTGGCACACTGCTGTGCCCATGTGGAACTCAGCGACTCCCCAGGAGCCCCATGAGGGCACAGGGGTCTGCCCACCTGCTGTCCTTTGGGATCTTGGGCCCTCCTGGCCATCTAGGCCATAGACGGGGCTCCAGCTAAAAACCTGGAGAGGATCAGCCTGGAGCTCAGGGAATGTGTCAGTCTGACTATCTGAGCCCAGCGGGACTGAAAATCCCGATTGTGTAGAGGGGACTTTCCCCAGCTCCTCTAGGCGCATGCACATGGTATGTTAGCAACAGAGCACTGCGGCACCCAGGGCGCTGCTTACGGGGGGCCTCGGCGGGCGCGCAGAGCTCCTCGCAGGTAGGCTGCAGTAATCTGACCCAGGGAAGCGGGGACTAGATGAGACGCTGGGTAAGGCGAGTTCTCTTCCAGGTTTTGCCCCTGACCTGCTGTGTGACCATAAGCAGGTGTCTAGTTTCCTCTCAGTCTGATCCAGTTAGACTGTAAGCTACTGGGGGCCCCTTGCTATGGGTATACGCACCACGTGGCAGACTGGGCTGAGGTGGGCTCTCTGCGGGCTCTTGGAATACAGTAAACCGGCAGACCAACGATATTAGTGTAGTATTTACCGACTGATTGCCATCCATATACCTATGTCTATGCCCTCCCCATGGAAGCGAGTCCCCATAGGCCTTCTCACACCAGAGTTCAGCTGGAGGAGCCCCACCAAAAGCTTCCATCCCCGCAGGGGCGGCTCCAGGCACCAGCACACCAAGCGCGTGCCTGGGGCGGCAAGCCACAGGGGGCGCTCTGCCGGTCGCCGTGAGGACGGCAGGCAGGTTGCCTTCGGCGGCATGCCTGTGGAGGGTCTGCTGGTCCCGCGGCTTCGGCGGACCTCCTGCAGGCGTGCCGCCGAATCCGCGGGACTGGGGACCTCCCGCAGGCAAGCCGCGGAAGGCAGCCTGCCTGCCGTGCTTGGGGCGGCAAAATACCTAGAGCCGCCCCTGCATCCCCGCCCGGGCAGGATGTACCTCCCGAGTACAGAGCGTAGCCCTAACACTTGATCTCAGCTCAACCTGAACGTGCAAGTTTCCTGCATTTTGCCTGCTGTCTGCAGCAAAGGATGGGAATTCCCACCCCCAGCCTGCCTGCCTGGGTCTGCCCACAAGACCCGGGGTGGGGATACAAACCGGAGGGTGGGGGGTGTTTGCTAAAGCTGCCGGGCCTGGGGATGTTAGACGGGTTGAGGTTACACAGCAGAGTGGCTGGATTCTCTAGGGCAGCAGGTTTCAGCCTGTGGACCCCGCGGGGGCTGCAGACTCTGTCTAAAGAATCTGAAGCATCTGAAGAAGTGGGTTGGTTTTTGTTTTTTTTTCACCCACGAAAGCTTATGCCCAAATAAATCGGTTCGTCTTTAAGGTGCCACCGGACTCGTTGTTTTTGTGGCTACAGACGAACAGGGCGACCCCCTGATACTAGACTCCGCCCAAGATTCCCCAAGGAGGCCGCATCCCCATTCGAAACCTGTTAGGGCTCCGCACATGGGGGGACCCCCCCACCCCCGGGCCTGGCAAAGCCCAGGCGCAGCCCTGGCTCTCCTCCGGCTGCCTTTGCCTTTTTCCTCCAGCAGGAGGCACCCTCTGCCTTTCCAATGCCGCCTTTCCCTCCGCTCCAGCCTGACGTCAGCCGGGCGCTCGGCTGGAGGCTCAGTCCCGCTCGGGCTGCTGCTAGTTCGGCTGCAATTGAGGAATGAGGAGCCTCGCCCGGCCGCTTCCCTCTGCGAGCCCGGGAAGCAGCGGGGGCCGGGGCCGGGCTTGGGCGCTCCCCGCGCGTCTGATGCACCATGCACCGCGCTGGGGCGCTGATCCTCCTGGTAACCCTCCAGCTCTGCGCTCTGGAAAGCGAGACGCCGACAGGTCAGACTTCAGCCCCGTCCCTGCCCCGGGCTCGGCTCCCCCTGCCCTGCCCGGCCCGGGCTCGCTCCCCGCGGGAGCCGCCTGCCCCTGCTCTCCTTCCTGCACAGCTTGTTTCTCTCGCCCCCGGCCCCTGCGAACTGGTGGCTCCTGCCACAAGGGGAAGGAGGCGGGGATGGGACGGACCCGTTCGCCTTGCAATGGAGCCGCGAGCGGGCTGGGGCTGGGCGTGGGGCTCGGGGCGGCTCCGCTGCCGGGCTGGGACACCCGAGAAGTTTGTGGTTGCAGCGGGGGCTGCTGAGCGATTCACCCGGCGGAGGAGAAACTCCAGTTAGCGGGTTTAACTTCTCCTCCTCCTCCTCCCGCCGCGGTTCAGGGAGCGGGAGTTCCCCGGGCACGGCCGGTGGCTCGGGGGGCAGGTATCGGGGATCTGCTCTTTTCTCTCGGGCTTTGTTTGTAAAGGAAGAGACCCCCCCCCAAAGCCTGTCCCCCTCCTGCTCGGCGGGGATTGCTCTTGCTGATGCGGCCGGGCAGCGGCAGGTCGGGGTGCAGCTTGCACGGGAAAGCTCCGGTGCTCACCGGCCAACTTGCAAATCCGGATGCAAAAGTGTTTCGCGTGAGAAGCGGGTTTTCTCCCCCCCTCCCCTCCTCCTGTTTTTAATTATTTACCTTCCCAGCGCCCTCCCCCACCCCCCAGATCTTCCTTTGTCCGGCCGACTCACAGCGCTGTTATTGAGGGGGGGGGGGGAGTTCTCTGGTTATGGGGAGACAAATGCTGGAGTCTGTATTGATCGGATTTCAGCCGCTCGGCAGGATAACTGGTCGGGCAGCTTCCCCCCTTCCTGAGCCTCCATCGCTGTTGGCCGCGAGAGACACAAAGTGCCAGCCTTTTTTTTAAAGTAACCGTGATCAGGAAGAAATAGATGAACTTCGAACCCCAGCTCTGAGAGCAGAGCCACCTCTGAGTTGGGAGGATCGAGCCTGCAAACTTATGTGGCCATGGCAGGGTTTGTGTTTGCAGCCCGCACTCTGCTGAGCTCCGAGCAGATTGCCTGTGTTTTCCTAGGCATGCTCAGCAAAGATCCAGGTCCTCTCCTCACTCCCCTCACTAGCAGGAAGAAACTGGGAAAAAATGACAGGCCTTTACCAAAGAAAAGGCACTGAGTGACGGTGTTCGATTACCGCGTTCTTCTGTTAAATTGCTCATCACTGTAGTGTCTGGGTTGTCAAAATTAACACTCAGTTCAGCGCTGTGATTTATATTAATAATAATCATCAAAGGCTCATCCTGCAAAAACCAGTTAATTTACACTGTTTATTTGAGGTGCTACTTTTTTAATGCCGCTTCTCCTGCTGGAAAACTACTCCCAAGGTTTTGAGTTGAGGATCCAGTGCGGTTGTGAAGGTGGGACAGAGGGATAAAGTGGTTGCAGCCAGAAAGCAATTTTCTCTGGGATAGGAGAGTCTCCCCACATCTTTCTTTCATTGTTGCATTTATTTAGGAGATTTATAAACCCCTCCCTTATCCATACCTGAGCTGGCCGGTTTCCTTTGTGTGACTCATGTGCAGCCTTCGCTGTTTGGGGAACCCTGCTAGCTTCTGCCAATGAAGAGAGAATGCTGGTGTGTGCAGCCTGCTAGACGCCAAATGCAGGCATGATAACGCGTGTTTGCATGTATAATTGTTCCCAGGGCATCAGGCGATGAGGGGGAAACAAAGTCTCTTAGATCCTGGCTGCATTTCATTACCCATTGCAACAGGGCGACAGTTATTCCATTTGGAACGCAGAGCTCTGAAATGCTGCTGAGGATGCCAGCTGTATCCTCCTCTCTGGCTGTGTCAGTCTAACGAAGGAGCAGGCAAGGTTTTCAATAGAAGTGTGCATTCTGCAGGCAGGTTTATTCTAGAGCAAGCGAATGATCCTCAACTTTACCTCTGATCCCTGCTAGCTGCAAGGCGGGTTTGAGGCGGGGGGTCTTACAGGATTTCTGAGTCTCTCTGCTCTGTTCGTGCCCAGTCTCTTTTTACATCCCTGCCGTTAAGGTGCATTTAGGGGGCTGTGGCAGAGCTTGCATAACAAACCTTATTTCTCAGGCAGTTAATAAATGTGCAGTTAAAAGAAGGAAGAGAGATTCTCAGGGCTGAAGCTTCCTGGACAAAGACTCAGCCCAGAGGCAGGCTGTTTAGAAGAGATGAGTTCAATGGAAGTGGGTGTATATACAGTGCGCACACACACACATGGTATTTTATTGTCTCCCAATTTTGGATGTTGCTGTAACTCCTGAGGATCCTTGTTTTTCTGTCTGAGATTTTGCTGACTCTGAGTTCACATCCTGTGGCTTCAGACATATTTGGCTGGTTTTGGTCACCCTCTGACCTTATGTGTATTTACTTTCCCCCGGTCAAAACGGTGGGTTTATTAACGCCGTTCCTGTGCACGAACTATTTTGAGGGACCGTTGGGCTAGGTTTGGAAGAGGGAATGATGCGAGGTGGGTTTCAGAACAGACAGGATCTCTTGCCTGTTGCAGATCCTTCTGGGAAAGGCGGTGGGTGGTTTTTGTTTGTTTCTCAATAGATAAGGAAATTAAATACAAAAAACTCACTGACCCCCCCCATATTCTGCTGAGTCAGAGAAATTCGATGGGGAGGACCATTCAGCCCCATGCCTGGCCAGTGCAAGTTCGCTTCCTATTGTGTGTTCATCCTGTCTTGTTTTAAATGTCCCGAGATTGAGGCTTCCCACACTCTCCTTCGAGGCCAGTCCGCAATGTAGGAGGAGTTGCTGTCAGGATGTTTTCCTTCTCTTACGTTTAAATTCTCCCTTTCTTAATTCCTCTCAATACTCTTGCACCTACACCCTGTGAACTAACCGGAATAATTCCTCTCCTTCTTGTGTGTACACCCTTCAGATAGCTGTCGGTTTGTTATGTCCCTCCAAACCCAGCCCACGGGTGGTACTTTAGAGGGGATGTGCTGGCTACACGTGGCAGCAATGCAGGGACATTGGGTAGGTGGGGGGTGCGGCACTCGACAGGTTAAAGAACGTGTAGATGGCACCGAAATGCACAAAATCTGGGGAAGTTGAGGCGGATGCTCTCTCGGCAGCCCGCACCCCTGGGCTGATGGCAGTGGAGCTGCTGGATGCAAAGACCCGCTCGGAATGCAGCGCTGGTTAAAATGCTGCAGTGATCCCATTGTCGGCTGTAGTGTTTTGGGTGGTTACTGTGAAAGACCTGTGTGTGTTTATACAAGCGCTGGCTGGCTCCGTTTGCATCCAAGTTCCAGCTGCATGTTTTGCTCTGAGTATCTTGGCCATTACCAGCCCTTCCTCGTTTCCCACAGCACAACCAGGAAATATAACTTTAGTTGAATCAGAGGGCTGTTTTTTTAACCTAAAAGGGGGCAGGGGGAAGGCTTGCCAAATTTGAATCGTTTTCAGAGCAAATGGATTGGAGCATAAACATGGCAGCTGACGGGATTTTGCCAGGGAGGGGGGCTCCAGCCAGAGAAAAGCTTGTGCTGCACAATTTGGATCTTGTGTGTGTTTGGCTTTAGGGCTCTGCTTCAGCCCTGTACAGAGAAGCCCGGAGTCATCCAGATCCTGCAATCATTGCCACATGAAGCTCCTCAGGGGGCCACCCTCTTGGACCTGACGGCAGGTTCGGGGCCTGGGTTTGGATCTGGGATCGGGTTAGGATTGGGATCCACCCTTGCTCCCTGTCGTGTTCGAGGGGCTTAGGAACAGGGCTTGTAGTTAAGGCTCATCCCTGCAGAACAGGATGGTCAGATGTGTCCTTGCAATGTAACCTGGGCACTGATTTGTCACTTTTCTCTCCCCTTTCCCTGCTGTGTGTCTTCCTGGAGGCCTAAACCCCGAGGGGAGTGTTGTCCCCGTCCCCCCCACCCCCCGGATCTCAGCAGGTTCTAATGCCTCCTGCAGGCTTTGGAACAAAAACTCTCTCCTAAAGGACTCTGCTGTTACATTTTTATATGCAATTTGCTTGATAGTTTGTCTTTATTGGGATCTAATTAGAAAGAGTTTTACCAAAGAAGCATTTTCCCTTCCCCTTGGGCCACATTAAAATCAAGAAAAGCTGCTGTCTTGGAAATATGTCACTGGCCCCTGCTGGCATGGGAGCGTTAACTCAACGTGGGAGGAAAGTGACCTAGCCAGGGACTTGGAGTGGAGGAGGAATAAACAAAACAGGAGGGTTGTGGGGGGGAGGGGGAATTTCACAACAGTTCAGACACGGCTTCGGCTTTCTTGGGAAACGTTTGTGGGCGTGGAGCGCCGGTTTGGCTTGAACATTGATAGGGTCAGTGAACTTTTCCAGACATCGTCAGAACGGTGGGTGCTGTAATTAGGAGGCCCGTAGAGATTTCATGTATTAATAATGATCTTCCCAAACGGAGGCTCGACATGGCTTTCTGCGCAGCCCTGTTCTACGAGGATTATTTTTAAGGCAGTTAGTCAAGTGAGCACAGAATGCCAAGGTTCCTGGACAGGAGGAGCAGAAGCTGCTCGTCCAGTGGCAGCTCTGTGGCTCTTTCCACAAGACAGGAGCTCTCCTGCTCCCCGCACCTTGCCAGGGATCAGAGCTCCATAAAGCATCTGAAGGTGGCTGGAGAAATTCCAAGCATAGTAATTTGCTGCTCCTGGATTGTAATTGAAATCTAACTCTTAATTAGTGAGCAATCGCAGTTTTTCAGAGGCTCTCCAGACACTTCATAGGCACGGTGGGCCTGATCCGAAGCCCATTGCCATTGAAGGAAAGGCTTGTATTGATTCCGAATGGGCTCCGTGTCGGGTCCCGATGCCAGAGGCGTCGTGGCCTAATGGTTTAATAAAGCAGCAGTGGGAGTCCCAAGAGTTTGGGCTGTCTCTTGGGGTGACAGAATGTCACTTTGGCCCAGATCCTTAAAGGTATTTAGGCACCTAAGTCCCAATAGGAGTATCAAAATACCGTTGAGGATCTGGACCTTTACCACTCCGTGCCTCAGTTTCCCCATCTGTAAGTCTGGGATCTTCACCCATATCCCATCGCTGTGAGCTCAGTTAACTAATGTTTTGATTTACCCCAATTTTACAGCTGGGGAAACTGAGGCACAGAGAGGCGAATGCCCAGATGCACAAAGACGTTCTGGCACCTAGGGAGTTAGGAGCATAAATACCTTTGGGAATCTGGGCTGCAGTGACTTGCTCAAGGCCTCACAAAGTGAGTCGGTGGTAAAGGTGGGAATGGGACTCAGGCATCCTGGCCTGGAGTTATTAGATCAATCTGCCTGACAGCCAACGCCGTATCTGATGTGCAGTGTTCGCCTTTAAAGACAAAGAAACCTGCATGGGGTCCACACGCCGGTTAATTGATTTCACTGGTGGCCACTGGCCATAAAACGATGACCTGTCATACTGGGGATGATGGATCGCTGAACCTTGAAGTAGCTGGGACTTTCCGCAGCCCTCACCTTGCCCTCTAACGAATGATCGGGGGGTGGAAAGGAAAGGAACGTGGCCAGCTTTTGCCCAGGCACCTGTTGCAAAGAAAGCCATGCTGTGTGTGTGGGGAGGGGGAGGGGGGAATACCATCATGGGCTTGTGATTGGGGTAACTGGCCTGTTAATCCTGGTGGGCTTTCAGGGCTGCTTTCTGCCAGAACCCACTGGTGAGTGTGGGAGAGCTAGGGAGCTGCCTGCATGTACTGCTGCTCCGAGGGCTTGATTTTGAGAGGGGCTGAGCATTTCCCACTCATTGCAGGGCTGGGCACCTCCCAGGGTGATGATTAATTATTAGTAGCACCTAAAGGCCTTATATGAGGGTCAGGACCACACTGTGCTGGGCCCTGTACATACATACATACATACACACACACACTCTCTCTCTCTGAGAGTGCCGTCCCTGAAGCGCTTACAATCTAAATAGGCAAGACAGATCAAGGAGGGAGAAACTGAGGCACAGAATGTTGAAGTGACTTGCCAAAGGTCACCCAGCAGGTCGGTGGCAGAGCCGGGCACAGACCGCAGGTCTCTTGAGTCTCAGCGCGGTGCTCTACCCACTGGACCATGCTACCCCTCCCCCACAGGGGCATGAAGGACTGGGTCTGTACTGCAGCATCTGGTGGCAGGGAACAGCAAAGCCCAGTTAATGCAACTGGATTGCCTTTCCTCTGTGCAGTGTCTCTTCCTCCCACTGTTTCAGGCACTGTTTCAGCGCTCCAGCGTGTGTACGCAGATTTATTTTGCCAGATTACTAAACTCCAATAATCACATCTATAATCCACCGCAGCCTGTAATGGGCTCATAAAAGGATAATAATGAGGGATTTGTATCCTTACCATTGTTCACAGTGAGATGACGACGTCAGCTCAACACAGGAGGTAGAAAAGGGTTTTTATTATGGGCTCTTTGGGGAGTGTAACGTGCGTGTGTGTACACACTTCAAAAACGAAACTGTCCAAGGCCCGGAGGAGGGCAGATCTGCATATGGCCAGAAGCGGGAAATGCATCTGAATCTGGTTTGGTGAAGTGCTGTGTAAATGGATGGCACTGTTTATGTGCTGGGAAACGGAGAGGAAATACGGCGAGCCTAGATTATTTCAGACTGGAAAAAGATAAAGGCAAGACATTTAGTGCCCCAGTCTAGATGCCAGGACCTGAGGGGGCTATTCCTGGCTCCCATGTACCCCTGAGAAGTCACTTCCCTCTCTGTGCCTCAGTTTCCCAATCTGTACCATGAAATGAATGGCACTTGCCAGCCTCTGCCAAGTGCTTTCTACGGATGCCGAGCTGCCGTGAAGGTGCAGTCGGACCATCCTGATCTTGGTTACACTGGTGTAAATCCAGAGGAGCTTCACTGATGTTAGAGGAGTTACTCTGGGCATAGGCACCGACTCTTGGGTGCTCCGGGGCTCAAGCACCCCTGGAAAAAAATAGTGGGTGCTCAGCACCCACCAGCCACAGAGGCTTGGCAGTGCCACTGATCAGCTGTTTGGTGGCTGGTGGGTGGGTGGAGTGGGGGCGGGGCCTTGAGGCAGAGCGGGAGTGGAGCATCCCTGGGGAAAAATAAAAGTCAGCGCTATGCCTCTGGGATTTACTCGACAGTAAAGGAGAGCAGAATCTGGCCCATAATGTGCCTTATTCCCCTGCTCACTCCCTCAAAATCCCCCTGTGAAGTTGAAAGCTTATTAAGCCCCCTTAGGGGAGGCATCGCTTTTCTTAAGTTCCCTTGGCTTCCTGCCCCTCAGGGCTCTGCTCCTTGGCTGGCCAGATTGGGATTGGTCCTGCTGCTGCCTGTATAGATGGAGCCGTTCCCCTGTTGGTGCCGAGCTGCTTCTCACCCCATGCATTTGGGGCTGGTAAAATTCCAGTCAGCTGCTGAGCAGTGGGGTCTTGGAACACGTGACGCTTGGCCGGCGGAAAAATATCTGTCTGGAGCCAGCGCCTGACTCTGTTGTTAGAAGTTTTCTTGGCAGGCTCAGCCGGCTGCCCGGATGTGACAAGAGCTGTCCCAGAGAGGAGTGGGGCAGATGGAACCAGATACAACCGTTAATTCCTCCATTAGACAAGGCCTAGAATCTGCCTTTAGTTAAGGGGTGGTGGAAGGTAGCAGGAGCTGCTGCAAATGGCTCCTCTGCAGTGTTCTTCCCGCAGCCTGAGGGCTTCTGCCGGGAAGGGTTCTCCTGCTCGCTTAGCATGCGGCACTGCCATATGGGAGACCTGGATTTGATTACTGGTCCCAGCTTGAGTGCTCCTGGGTGGGGGATCAGGAGCACCTCTTTTCTCCCCGCTCCGGGCCTCGCAGCATGTTTTTCGTTGGAGGCTCTCAGAATCCTGGAATCCTCTTGCAGCACCCTGGCAAAGCAGACTGGAGTTGTTCATTACCCCATTTTACAAGTGAGGGAAACTGAGGCACAGAGGCCTCACTTGGGATTGGAGTGAATCTGCGGCAGAGCCAGGAATAGAACCCAGGAGACCTACATCCTCAGTCTGTCCTCTATAAACACTAGAAGACTGTACGCCTTCCCCAGAGCTGGGAACAGAACCCAGGCGTCCTGACTCCCATTCCCCCAGCTCCAACCCAGAGAGGACGCGTCCTCCTTCCCTTCAGAGCACATTGTAATTCTTGCTATTCATTAAAATTTTACAGTCACTAAACTGTCTACATATATTTGCATTGTGTTTAGCACAGCAAGTGCCCATGGAGAGATCTTCGCAAGGGATTGTAAAGCTGGGGAGATTAACTTTTGGATTCAAAGGGGCTCTCCAGTGAGCCCTTCTGGTCTGCTAAGGAGCATTGTTCATTGACTCGAAAGGACAGTGGTGGCTGTGATGGGGGTTTAGGGAGGAAGGAAACTGATTCAAGTGTAGCTTAGAATCAAAACTAGCCAGGAGAAGACTTTAAACCTGCCTTGGATGGGTTCCATGAGAGCTGCTCAGTTGAGGCCACTTGCAGCGCACCATAGGATCCCTTTCTTTGGTGATTTGAGCAGCAGAGACATAGTTAACAGTATGGACCTTTTAAATTGGCATCGTTATGTTTCAGAGTCAATGCTCCACTGCGATGAATGGCAGCACGTTCCCCCGCTCTCGGAGCTGTTGTCTGAGGCTGTCTGCAGGTGTGGGCAGATGCCGCTGCAGCGCTTTACCTCCGGCTCACATCTGGAAATACACCTTTGCAGCCTTAAGGGGCAGAGACGTATGTTTTCTTTAAATGAAAGCTTAGCTGCAGGAGTGCAAGGAGGCAGCCTGTAGGAGGAATGTACTGGATCGCCGAACCACTGCAAACCGGCCTCTGACTCAGCCCGTGAATTAGGGAACTGGTAAAGGCAATCGCACCTCCTGTCAGCCAGTTAGGGTGCCTGCTATCCAAACCTCTGCTCAGGGTGGGGGAGAACATGCCCTTTTGGAGGGCTGTCATTTGCTTTTCTGTTCCCTAGCAGGTGGGTCAGCGGTGAGGGCAGGAATGGAAGCCTGAAATGAAGCCTAAATTCAGCCATTTAGACACGGTGGGCTGGTTTCTGGTCTTGGTTGCGTCGGTGTCATTGCGGAGTCACCCCATCGGTTTCAGGAGGGTTACTCTGGATTTTCACAGGCTGGAATGAGATCCGAATCTGCCTGTTGGCTAGCGGCTGCCGGCGGGATCGGTGAGCTCGAGATTGTTTGCCGAGAACGGAACACGCTGCGGTGGCAGTTGGAACATGGAGGCAGCAGGTGTCCTATGCAGGGTTATAATTGCCTGGCGCTTTCCCCCTCCCCCGGTCGTGCTCTGGTTCGTATAAAAACATGAACCCGCCAAAGGCTGCAAATCTCTCATTCTCCTGAATAGCTTTGATAGATCCCCTGAAACTTCATTGATCGCCAAATAAGAAATACAGTGGTTGTTAAAGTGTCCCTCCTCCCTGCACTCCCAGGGTTTCGCATTACCAGCCCGGGTGCTCTTTTGACAGCTGAATTGTTTGTACTCTAACCGTCTCCAGGCACACGGTAATGCAGCGAGCTCGTCAGCCACCGGAGTTGCACAATACACTCCTGGCATAATTACCCCAAAGCCGTTCACTCTTGGATTTGACTGCATTAGCCGCAATTAGCAAATAGAATATTTTGGTTTGTAGCTTTCATTGACAAATGGAACTCCTCCCTCCCTCCCACTCCCATCCTTCCTGGGTATTGTCCTCTGCTTTTATTGGTCTGCTTTTGTCACCTGCTGGCTGCCCCTGAGCATGTAGGAGCGGTTCCTGGAATCATTCTGCAGTGTGTGGGATGTGTTGCCTAGCGGTTAGAGGTTGGGGGGGTAGGGACTGGGATTTCCTGGGTCCTATGCCCAGTTTTGATACTGGGCAGTTTAGATAACACACACGTCTCTCTTCCCAGCTCTGAGAGAGTGTGGTTTCCTCTGGTCGTTAGGAGGACTGGGAACTAGGGGTCGGGTTCTTTTCCTGAGTCTGCCACTGACCTGTTGTGTAACCTTTGGCAAATCACTTCAACTCTCTGGGCCACTTTCCCCTCCCACCTGCGTGTAGACAGAACGCTCCTCAGGGCAGGGGCTGTCTCTCACGGTGTGTACGGACTGTACTTAGTACAGTGGGGCCCCTATCTTGGTTGAAGCCTCTAGGCACTATTGTGATATAACAATACGTGATCATTTGTATCCAGCCGGCGTTTGTGTGTGTTCTAGGCGGGTGCCCTTGGCTCAGAGCCGCTCCACATCAGCTGCTGCTGTTGCAGAGTCTATTCACTCCCTTTGCCTGCGTCTCCCTTGCTGCTTGCGCGTATCAGTCCTTGACTTGTGTGCGTGTGTTTGAGGATCAGGCCCTTGCTGTGGGGCCTGAAGGAAAGGACCGGTCTGGCAGCTGCCGCTTGAGTCGTCTGGTCCCTTCGACAGCACCGGCGTTGTTTGGAGGACGCGGCCCGGAGTGCAAGGGTTACCATGGCCTCCAGCCTGACCCCCAAGCCAGCTGGGCTCCACCGCGTCTCCGCGGGCCCCCTCGCTGTGCTGGGGCGGCTCTATTGTCTGGGCGGAGTGAGTGGGAAACGCCCAGCGAACACGTTCCCTTTGTCAGGCCCAGCTCTGGGATTGGGGTCAGGGATCAGAGTCTGTTTGGCTCTTACCCGCCCCCGACACGCCTTCCCAACCGTCACCCGCAGGGTCTTCATCGGAGCGTGAAAGCTGAGCCCCAAGCAAGCCCCAGCAAGGACCGTTCAGGAGACGAGAGATGGGGCTCCGGATCCCAAGCTGGCAGCCCTGTCTCTACATAGAGCGTTTGGGGTGGGCCCCGGGCTAGCCAGCCTCTGGCGCTGGGGACAGATCCCAGCCCTGGGTTATTTAGCTGTAGCTGTGCCTTCAGCTGCAGGCGGGCCGAAGTCAGCGACTTCTGTGCTCTCTGTCTCCAGGGCTGGAGGCGACAGGACCCAGAGTGGGCCCCCTGGCTTTGTAAATCCTAAATTCAAAGCTCTCCCCCAGGCCTGTGAGGCTGGCAGACCCCTAGCCAGCATTCTCCGCTGCCATGTCCCCCAGCCACGGTGCAAGGCCGGCACTGCCTGTCTGGGCGACGTGCCTGAAAACGACAAGGAGCAGTTATAAAGTCTTGAGTGAGTCCAGCACGGAGCAGGGCCTGTCGCTTTATGTCCCCGCGAAAGGGAGGTGTGTTTACTAGGAGAGAGCAATCACCATGTGACATCCTAGCGGAGACAAGGCACCGGGTAGGCTGTGGCTAGCCAAGCTCAAACTAGTTATCAGCTAGTTACCTCCAGGTGAAAACGACTTGGGGCCCCTCTCCGGTCGGACTCTACGCTAGTGATCTCGGTGTACGAACGTGCAAAGACGTAGCTGTGAGTCCGTGCAGCGCCCGGGGCAATGTCCCTTAGGGCTTTCCGTGTTACTGGGATCCGGACGATAAGGAAACAGGCTTCGGTTTGGAGACCTGTGCCCGCTTTGCGGCCAGCCCGTCACCGAGACGCTCACCTGTCCTGTAGGGAGCGCTCGCCCCTAAATCCCGGAGCGAGGCTCTGCAGCAAGGAGGGGTTTTCACACTCCCTAAAACCCCCCTGGGTTCGGGGTCACACTCGTTGTGATCCGCTCTGCAATTAGTGGCTGTTCTCTGCCTGGCTGGAGAAGGGTTAACCCCACGAGGGCTGCCGCTCGCCCTGGGAAGCTGCCGGGCATGTAAAATGTTCAGGTGCGCCGTACGTTCTGAACAGCCTGGTTCAGGCTCCATTTCTTCACCAGGTTTTTGTGGTAAGGGAGGCGGCTTTTATTTATTTATTTTCCTTTTAAATGGCTTTAAAAGCTCTGCATGTTCTGATCCGAAGATCTGCCGGGCAAGGAGATGACCCTGCGGCCAGTATGCGAGGAGCAGGAGTCTGGGGCTGGCCACGGGTCGAACATGTCAGTGTAGGGTGGGATCTGGGAGCTCTTCCACATGATTGGGGCTGCCAATATCCCCTGGCTGACTGCCTCCCCTAACGTCTCCTGCCTTGGGTCTGCCTCCTGTGGGCCCCCTCCGGCGTATCCCACCCTTCCCTCTGCCAGGGAGATGCTGGGGGTGCGCTGGGTCGTGTTGTCACTTTCCGACGTGTGTCCTGCAGCTGCAGACTCGGGAGCAGGATCGCCCGGGCTGGCCGTGGCTGTTTGCCCAGAGGCTGCCAGGTTCTTCCACTATGGACGTGCTGGGGTCTTCTGAGTCTTCCCTCTGCCTGGGTTTGAGCTAGTTTGGGTTCAGTTCCCCCCCCGCCCCCCAAAACCCCCCAACTTCTCCAAAACTTCCGTTAGCTTCCTCCCTTCCACCCTCTTCCTCGCTGTTGAGCCCAGCTCCGGCGCTGTGGCCCGAGAGGGCATCGTGTGGAAGGCAGATTGAACTGGCCTCCCCCTGTCCTGCTGGGACTGTCCCTAGACACCACAGATCCAGATCCCAGCCCTGCTGGCCTTCAGGGGGGTTTGGTTTGCCCAGTGTAAAGAGAGAGGCTGTTGGTTCACACTGTTCATTTCCTGTCTGGGGGTGTTTAGGTTGGGGCAGAGTCTCTGGTCACCTCCTGGCCTGCAGGGATATTTTTTTCCATGGCTTGATCTTGCTGCCCTACCTGCCATGAACGCCAACGGGTCTCTTGCCTGAGGAAGGGCAGCAGATTCTGGGCCTCGGAGCATCACCTGGGAGTGCCCCATTGCATTGGAGACTAATCCTGGAGACCGGGGTAGCCGTTGCCAGGTGCTGTCCCCCAGGCTTCGACCTCTGCTTGTCTCCTGGCAGCCGAAGCGTCACTAATGCCCATGGATTGGGATCTTGTAGCGTTTTCCCCTTGACTGCCCCTCAAGCCTGCAGGGGGGAGCCTTCATCGCAAACAAGCCCTCGTCCCGGAGGGCCAGGCACTTAAAATCGGAAGCGACCGAACATAATGCACAAAGGCCAGGCCAGGCTCGGCAGGGGAGGTCCCTGCTTGGGGCTTGCTGCAAACCAGCCTGAAGGCTTTCTGGGGCGGATCCGGTGTCCCCAAACTGGAGAGCTTTGCTCCCGAACTCAGAGGACTCTGCCCTAAAGGCTGGGGCATGTTGATGGGCAGACTGGGCTCGGAGGTGGGAGAAAGGAGTTTGGATCGGTTCTCCCAGTGGCACCCGAGTCAGCAGTTTGCAGTTTTAACAGGGAGAGCAGCAGGGCTGTGTGGGGCAGAGGTTACCTGGGGTCCGGAGCTGGAGGTTGTGGCTCTAACTCATTACCAGGCTTGTGGTGCTAAGGGCAGGGCTGTGGGATGACGCACTGAGGTTTCCTTGCTGAATTCAGTGCCCAGCAATGGTGCTGCTTCAAGAGACCCAAGTCTTCCCTCCTCTGGACTTCACCATCGCCCTAGGGTCCCTAGCAACGAGCAAGCTGCCCTCTGGGCTGTGCTGCATTAGCACCCAGGATGCTAATTGGAGTCTCGGGGAGTTGGAAGATCAGGCCTATATGTATATATGGCCTCCCATCGGTGGAGTACATGTGGGCCTCCCAGATGCTAATTAATTCTCACAGCCCCCGTGAGCTAGGGAAGGGTTAATACTCTCAGTAAATGGGGTGCAGCGGTACAGGGACGCAGCGAGTCTGCGGTAGAAGCAGGAATTGAACCTAGATCTCCTGGCTCCCAGTCCAGTGCCTGACCCTGCTGCTGCCCGTGGGGTTAGGTGTCCACCAGGTGGCTCTGCCAGTGTTCCTCAAGGAGTATCCTGGGCAGTCCCCACTGGGGGACAGAAGCGGTGTTGGATCAGCTGGAGAGCTGGTTGGGGTGGTGATTGTCCTGCTAGCTGGGAATTGGGCTGAGACCCACCAACCTTGCTGCACCTATGCTAGCAGCCAGGACAAGAAGAGATCTGGTTTTTATTGCTACTCTGGACTGAATCTTGGATGGGAATTTCTGACGGAGGAAGGCCTGTGTAGAACTGGAGCAGACAGACTGCCTAGCCCTGTCCTTTCCCGGGATGCTGAGCTGAGACCCTCACTCTTTATATGTGCCACTGTCCGTGAGATATGTACTGCCACCCAGGCGATCTTGTAAGGCAAACACCTGTCCCTTAATTAGCCCCAGTCCATGGGGGTTGTGCTTAACTCTTTGAATGCGGGATTCCAAGGAGCCTCTGGATTTTTAGTCTCATGCCTCTGATTCCCCAGAAGGGCGCCATCTGGCCCTTGCTCTGCCTGATGTCAGTGCAGCGTGCTGCGAAAGGGTTAAATCACAGCTGCCAAATGTGTAGTTTATGGGGTAACCTCTGCTTTGTAGGCAAAATACCAGATGGTTATGAAACCACCTTTGCAGAACCGGAGCAGTCCAGCCCTGCTGTCTGGCTGCTCGCCCTCCATAAATAGGCTTTTTAATAATCCATTATTAACACATGCTATAATCGTCCTATTAAATGCACCTGGGAACCTTTTAATTATCACTTGATTAAATGTCAGGTTCCAAACCTGCCTTTTTGATGGGCCCTGACATTTGCTTTGTAGCTCTGCGGTCAATGTTTGAATGTGCTCCCGTGTTCTGATACCCAGTGGTGCTGCCGGCCTGGCCCTGTGGCGTCTCCAGTTTTCCCAGTCCTTGTTCTGCCTGGGTGCTCTCAGGAGTAGCCATCGCCATGGGATGGGAGCGCCTCACGAGCCTTCGAGAGTTAACCCCCAACTAGGGTGACCAGACAGCAAATGTGAAAAATCGGGACGGGGGTGAGGGGTAATAGGAGCCTATGTAAGAAAAAGACCCAAATCGGGACTGTCCCTATAAAATCGGGATGTCTGGTCACCCTCCCTGCAACGTTATCCCCGTTTTATAGATGGGGAAACTGAGGCACGGTGGGAGTCCATAGCTTGCCCAGGAACTCATAGCGAATCGGGGCAGAGGTGGGCAACTGAGTCCCAGCCTGTTTCCGCCCAGCCAGTTCTAGCTCCTGATCGGTGTGTTACATGCCACTGGCTCCTGCTGAGATTGCACCAGCAGCAACCTGTACTGGGACCCCGAAAGGAACGTGCCACCTGTTGGCAGGATTTTCATTTGAGGCGTGCTCAGGCATAGAGATAGCTATGGGCAGCGAGGCTGGGTGCAGATGCCCAAGGCAGCCTGCTGTGCAGGAAGGCAGCACGGAGTAATGCTGTCATGCTGGGGGGCAGTCGTCCCCCGCAGTAACTACTGTGTTCTGCTCCTCTCCTTGCGGGGTTCCGTTCCCCGGGTTGCAGAAGGCACGCTGGGGCGTTCTACGCCGGCTTGCCCAAGCACTGGTGTGTTTGCAGGGCTTTCCCGTGGGCCAGTCCTTGCCATTTGGGGGAGCATTTATGGCCTTCCTGGCAAATACTTTATCCTTACTTAGAAGGAGCTCAGGAAGAGACCTCTAGAGGGTGAGGACAAAGCACCTTCAGTCATGTACAAACCTGGGGATGCCACTGAGGTTGATATGTCTAGTGACGGGCATTTCTGTGGCATGGAGGTAATAGCATAAGGGTCTGTTCACCTCCAAGTCTCTGGTTCACATCCAACCCATGTACTAACTGGTCCCCTCATTGGCAGCCTTAAGGAACAAAGGGGGCAGTAAGCAGGAAACTCATTCTTGACTCTGGAGGGGATCTCTCCAGGCCACGGCTTGGGTCTCGTGTGGCGGAAGTGAATGCTGTTGCTACTTGTATGATAAATACAGGGCTCAGCCCTCTATTGCTCTCCTTCCACCAGCGCGCAATTCACAAAGGACTGGGAATTTCACCTTCCGCTGGCTGTGTCCGCTATGGCAGGAGGTCGCCACATTGGCGGCCCTGGGAGCCCCAGGCCGGAGGATTTTACAAAACCAATTTCCATCTGGCTGCGTGTTCGTGCTTCCCAACCTGCCGCTGAATTTGGGACCCAAGGGAAACCAGCAGCGCAGGCAGCTTAAAATGACTCGGGGATTAATTTCCTTTGCATACAGCTATTCCAGCGCCTTGACGACTGGGGATCATAAAAGTAAGAGATCAACGCCCAGCTTGTGTGGGTTGGGAAGAGATTTGCCTCTCGACACAGTAATTAAGGACAGCTGGGAGGTTCGGGAGGTCCGGCTTTTATATGCAGAATGAAGTCGACAGAGGAGCTACCCTGGTTAATATTTAAAACACTGTTTATAAAGCAGCTTCCCTCCCCGGTACTAGGGAACATGTCTTTCGCAGTCGGCACCCTTTGCAGGCTCAAAATTGAGGGGGTGCGGTGTTGGTCCTTCCGTTAGCGAGTCGGGGTGCTGCTAAATTCTACTGCTGCCTCCTCCAGTCAGGCAGGTGGCATAGCACAGCCAGCACGGAGCTCTGCTGCAGCGGTTGCCGGATCAGACCGATGGTACATCTGGCACAGCCTTCTGCCTTTGCAGCCTGTGCCTCAGAGGAGAGCGTGCAGCTTGTGCAATGCTGACTTGTCTTTGCAGACAGGTGCTGATCGGCTCCTGCGCTGGAGCACGGGGATCGATGGTCCTTGTACTTTTTATCCTAACTCTGATCACGGCAGATGCAGTTCTTAGTCCTACACGTGTTTGATCTTTGGTTTTGAAATTTACTAAGGTGTTTGCTGCCACCGTATCCTGTGGCAATGAGTTCCCTAGGTGAGCCTGGAGAGAAGTATTTCCTTCTCAGATGATGATGGCCGGAGTCGGCAGGGGCGGAAGTGATCCCCAGATTTGAAAGCCTTTGGACTCTCCTAAATCTCAGCTTTCCATGTGAGCTGAGTGGCTCAGGGCTCCTTTTGCCCTGTGTCCAGGGCTCTGTAGCTGGAAGGGCAAAAAGGCCAGGCTGTTGTTTCGGTCTTTGCATCCATCAGGACATGCTCTCCTGGTATTTTTGGCCTATTTCCCATGGACTTGACGGGTTCGGATACTAGAGAAACAGGCAGACTTTGGAGCATTTCTCCCAACCAAATCACCGTCCCAGCGAGTCGCTAGAATTGATTTGCCAAAATGTGCTGCAGCATCTGGAGAGCACAGATTCTTTGTTTCCTGGGGAGGGGCGGGGTCCCTGCAGCGATGACTCTGTGCCTGGATCACTGATCACGGCGTGATTCGGGTGAGGGTTGGAATGGATTCGCTGCGAAGCCTGCTGGGGAGGGGTGGCGAGGCGGTGCCTTGACGATGGGGCTGGGTGGGTGGTGCTGGAGCGGGGGGTGGGGTGGGATCTTGATTCGGTCTGGGGGGCTCCCGTGCTGATCGACAGGCAGTGCAGCTGAATTACAGGAGTAGTGCTGCAGGGACTGTGGGGACGGCACCTCTGAATCCAGCCCAGCAGAAGCGATTGGAAGCTGTTGTCATCGATGGCCATTTGGTGACGTTGGGAACCGAATTTGGGTCTTGTTTGGTCCAGCTCGTAGCGGGGCAGGTGTCCACATCACTCCTAGTGCGGGTCAGCGAAGGCCCTGCAGAGTGGCTGGCCTGCCTTCTCCATGTCCAGGCAGAGCCGTGATGGTGCTGGAGAAAGCTTGCTCTGCGGGTACCGTACCCGCTCAGAGGATACTTGGGGGGCTCTCTCTCATACACACTCCTCGTTTGCAGACTGTGTGGAAGGTGCAGCAGGTGTCTGGGATGTTAATAGACTGAGTGAGTGCATCTGCGTGGGCTGGTTGGTCTGTGCCTGACTTGCTTTCCTTCAATGGGTGCTGCTTCTCCAGTAGCTCAGGGCGTAGAGAGACCTGTGGATCCGTGGAACGCAGTGCTAGATCCTGCCACAACCTACAGGGAAATGCTGCAAACAGGGTTGTAAGCAGCGTGTGGATCCCAGGGTGCCTGGAGGATGGGACCTGAGCTCCCCTGTAATCCACGCAGAGGGAAAGAGGGTGTGGGTTAAACTGAGCTAATGAGACTCAGAGGGACACTTTAATTGTGTTGTTCCTTTTTCTCCAGTAGTAGTCAGGACTCCTGGGTTCCGTCCTCTCCTTTGACTTGCCCCCTCAGTGACCGAGTCACACATTTGGTCTGTGCATCCGTTTTCCCCATCTGCCCAGAGCCTCCGTGAGCCTGTGCAGAGCTGCCGTGTGTCCGGCCAGGGCAGTCAGTGTGCTCTGGGGGTTCCCCGCTTTGCTGCCGCCCTAGGGATTCAGTCCATCCCTTGGGAATTGCAGGCTGGAGAAGGAGTCGAGACAGACGGCCCTGGGCGGGTTTCGTTCACCCGCAGCGCAGGGCAAGTGTCCCTCCCTCTGCCCCTCGGTGCCTTTGTTCACTTGCTCCCGCTTTCCACTAGGGAGCGGGATCAGAATCCGGCCTGAGGCAGTGATGCCCCACCGGGGTCATCTGCAGGGACTGAACCTGGGCCCTCTGGCTCTGAAAGCAGGGCCCTTTGCTGCATGAGCTACAGACGCAGGCAGCCGCTGAGCCATACAGGGGCAAACCCATCCCTGGCCGATGAGTGACGCCAGCCTCTGGAGGGATGAGGAGGTCTGTCTCTATGACCCAATCAACCTCGTAATGTCGCCCACTTGCAGTAATGCAGCAGTGGTTTCCTGCGCCTGGCAATTGATCTCTTGTTCAACGGGGGGATGTAATCCCATGTGATACGCCTTCGAAAGGGACCCCCTGCAACTCTGCTGGAGCCCATCTGGGTGGCTAGTTCCCTAGGATCTGTTGCACTCCCCTGCCCCTGTTTTTAGTGGGGTGCGAGGAGGGGCTTGTGACTGGGATGTGGGAGAGCTGGGCTCCCTTCCTGCCTCTGCACGGCCTCCCCAGGGCAGTGGCTGGATCTCCTGGTGTTTCCCCATCTGCAAGGTGGAAGATGGTCCCCATTCCCCTGCTCCTCGTCTGCTGGAGCAGGACCGTGTCTCGCACACGAGGCAGCGTTGCTGGCTCGAGAACAACAGGATTTTGGCTCCTTGCTGCAGCCTGCTCCAGCCCTGCCTGGGGGAACCCCCCCACAACTGTCGGCCTTCCCCACTGCCCCGCCTGCTGGGGGAGAGCAGCCGCTGGGAGCCGGGGCAGAAGGCGGGCAGAGCTCGCCCCCTACTGCAGGTAGGGGATGTGGGAGAGGGAGGGGGGACCCCAGTGTATGAAGGGGTGGTGAAAAGCCCCTGGAGCTGCGGGAGGCGCTGATGTGGGGGGGGCACAGAATGATTTAATTGGGATATTGTGGGAGTTGGGGAGAGGCTGGAAGCTCCGTGATCAGGCAGGCAGCAAAAAGGGCAGAATCCCCATGCTGGGTACGTTTGGGAGAGGTGGCAGCCCTGCCCTGGGATGGCAGGGGGAGTTCAGCAATCCACAGGCAGACCACAGCCCCCAGTATAGCCTTTGCCTCCCAAACGATTGTGTGCGTGTGCTTGCACGCGTTGTGTGTGTGGTTTTTAATCTCATAAGTTTTGTGCTCTTGGGGCTGGCATTATTGACTGGCCCAATGGGGCCCCCATTCCAGTCAGGGCCTCTGGGAGCTACCGTAATACAATAGAATTAAGCGGCAGCACGGACCAGTGGTTAAGGCCCTGGTCTGGGATGGAGGAGACCTGGCATCTATTCCCAGCTCTTGGGCAAGTCGCTTCCCTGCTCTGTGCCTCAGTTTCCCCACCCAGCCTTTGAATGTACTGCTTATTTTAGCAGCAGAGTGTCCTGGGCACCTTACAGACCAACAGACGTATTGGAGCATGAGCTTTGTGGGTGAATACCCACTTCGTCGGACGCATGTATTCACCCACGAAAGCTCATGCTCCAATACGTCTGTTAGCCTATAAGGTGCCACAGGACTCTTTGCTGCTTTTACAGATCCAGACTAACCCGGCTCCCCCTCTGATACCTGCCTATTTTGATTGCAAGCTGCTCAAGGCGGGGAATCTCACTGTGTGATCTCAGCCGAGGCCTCCTGGCTTATTAAACAATAAGCAGCCATGAGGCGGTGAAGCCGAGCCAGGTTAGCGGCCACGTGTAACGAGAACAAAAGGGACTGTGGGGAGGTTGCAGTTCTCTTTTTAGTCCCCTGGCCGTGGCTGCCTCCTGCATGTGCCACATCATTCCCGTGCTGCGTTCCCGAGGTGGCGCCTTTTAGGTAGTTACTTAAAAGCTTGGCATTTAAAATGAGAGAGCGAAATAACCTGCCTTTTGAGCCTGCCACCAAGCCGCGTGCGCCCCCTCGCCGCGTTGCGTGCTGCTGACGGGAGGCAGGGGCAGGGGGAGCCGCTAGACTCGCAGACGCTTCGATGGGAGCGGTCTTTAAAGTCCGCTGCACAGTGGGAGGCTCGGCTGTGGCCTTTGTGAGTCTGGCTTTAACACTGAGTGGCACCTTCAATTACGGGGAGAGAGGAGCGGAGCGGCTCTGGGCTGAGGAGGTGGGGTCATCGGGTGCTCTGATGACTGGCAGGTGTCTGCCTGCCTTGCAATGGAACTGGGGCAGCCCACCTGCCACGGGAACAGGGGCTCTGTGTGCCAGCAGGATTTTTGTCCTTGTTAGAATTGGCCTGGGGCAGCTATTGCTGGAGAACAATCGACTTTTGTTTGCTATGGGCAGAAAGTCTTTGATCTTCCTGTTTCCAGGTAGTAATGACGTCTGGTGCCACTCCACGTTTGCCAAGCAGGGCAAGAGAGAAATGCTATTTCCGGTAGCAAAGCCGGGGGCGGTATACAGTAAAAGCCACACTCATTCTTTGTCCATCTCTAGCGCCTCCCAACTGGGGCCCTCGAAACGCCCTACAAACATTGAACTGCTGCTGCTTCAGCCCCTGTGATCTCCCACTGAGGCAGGTCGGTGTGGTCAGCCCCATTTTACGCATGGGGAAACTAAGGCACGGGGGCAGGGGGGGGGAGCTCAGCACAACCAGGGAAGAAAGCCTGGAGTCCATTGCCCAAAGTCATACAGCAACCTGACAGCAGTGCTGGGAATAGATCTCCGGAGTCCAGGTTCTCGGTCCATGGCTCTAACCAGTGACCTGCACTCCCGCCTGACGGGGGAGATAATGTTCCAGAGGAGAGGAGCGCTCCACTCATGAAGGGGTGTGTGTGTGTGTGTGTGTGTGTGTATAGTCACTTTAACAGGAAAGGATAAATCTATCTCCCCCCCCACCACACACCCACACCTCCCCTTCCCTCCTAGCTGGGGTGATGAGTCGCGGTTGTTGCCCCCTGGGCTCGTCGCCACGGGATTGTGCTCTGCGGCGGCCTGGCTGTGCTCTGTGGGATGCCGTGCATGTCGGCGGGGTCTGAGGCGTTGGGCAGCGTGACTGTGGGTAACGCAGGCCAAACAAGCCTTTGCACTCACTGGATCCAGGCCTCGCGGTCTGGCAGGAGAGCAGGGAGGGGGGGAAAATCCCCCGTTCTGTTGCCTTGGTGCACAGTGTCTGTGCTGCTCCCTCAGCGGCGAAGAGAGCCCCTGCGTTTGTGAGCTGAGCCGAGCCTGCCTGCTCTGCTGGCAAGCTGCTGCTCGTCCTCCGCAGTGCCAGGTCCCTGGCAGACCCCAGCCCGCGACACGGCTGCCTTCGAGGGCTGTGAGGGGGTGCAATCACCCTGTGGCACATCTGGAAGAAATACAGCAAAACGCTGCTTGTCTAAATAGGTGGTTTCCTGCCCTTCTGGGCACGTGTGTTAAAAAGATGAGGCAGCGTGTCATTGAAACTGGAGCTGGGGGAGGCCCCTCTGCAGCTGCTGCCCCACAGTATGTTCCTACAGGCGTTGCCTGGGGCTGTATGAAGTGTCCCAAGGGACGGCTCTGCCCCTTCGGAGGCCGGTTCCCAGGCTAATCGATGTCCCACGCAAGGGAGCTTGCCT
This sequence comes from Mauremys reevesii, assembly GCF_016161935.1. NCBI lineage: Eukaryota > Metazoa > Chordata > Testudines > Geoemydidae > Mauremys > Mauremys reevesii. The sequence goes on along the minus strand of NC_052645.1, from coordinate 11,369,581 downwards.
GGGCCAGCTTCTGAGCATTGGAGCCTGCTGTACTGCGGTGCCCCCAGGAGAGGGAGCTGGGAAGCCTCTGTGCAGCCTGCAGCTTCTGTACCCCCATCTGCAGCGGGGCGGATCAATGTGCATGTGCCCATGAGTCCCTCCCTGGATGGGCAGGGAGAGCCATGGAGCCAGGCAATAACCGGCCTACTTGAGGTGTGATGATGCTGGCTTGTAGGGGATTTGCATTGGTTTAGTGTCTAGGAGATTTGGACGCCCAGCTCGCATTCATTGGCTGGAGCCCTGTGTGGTTCGGCCTTGGTTATGGGACTGTCCTTTGCCTGATTATCACCAAAGGGGGAAGTGCCTCCACCAGGGGGTCTGTGTATTGCTTCGCCGCTGTGGGAGGCTGTGATTGGCGCAGCCTTGTGCGGACTCCTAATGCCGGGGTGTGTGTGTGTGTGTGTCTTGCCTTTGTCGAATGTTAAAAAACACCAGGTTGGCAAACTCTTATTGTGTAACTTTAAAAAGTACCTTAAAATCCCCTAAAATGCAGGAACCTCCACCTGATGCTTTGGGATGTTCTGGGCGGAGCCGCCTCCTACACACCCTTGGTGCTCCCTGCTTTGCTTGGCTGCCTATGGGCCCCTCCCCCTGCCTTGCCTCTGTTTTCCAGGCTGTATGTCATGCTCTGTGTGGTAGGAGGCCAGATGTGAGGTCCAGTGCTGGGATCTGCTGCTGGGTTGGCTGGTGTCAGGATAGTCACATACCCACCCCGTGTTCTGTCTACACTGCAATTAGACACCTGCGGCTGGCCCGTGCCAGCCGACTCGGGCTTGTGGGGCTCAGGCAGGAGTGGTACAGACGTTTGGGCTCAGGCTGGAGTTTGAGCTTTAGGACCCTATGAGGTGAGAGGGTCCCAGAGCCTGAGGCAGAATGTCTACACTGCAGTTAAACAGCCCCTTAGAATCATAGACTCTCGGGGTCGGAAGGGACCTCAGGAGGTCACCTAGTCCCACCCCCTGCTCAAAGCAGGACCAACCCCAACTAAATCATCCCAGCCAGGGCTTTGTCAAGCCTGACCTTAAAAACCTCTAAGGAAGGAGATTCCACCACCTCCCTAGGGAACCCATTCCAGTGCTTCACCACCCTCCTAGTGAAATAGTGTTTCCTAATATCCAACCTAAACCTCCTCCACTGCAACTTGAGACCATTGCTCCTTGTTCTGTCATCTGGTACCACTGAGAACAGTCTAGATCCATCCTCTTTGGAACCCCCTTTCAGGTAGTTGAAAGCAGCTATCAAATCCCCCCTCACTCTTCTCTTCTGCAGACTAAATGACCCCAGTTTCCTCAGCCTCTCCTCATAAGTCATGTGCTCCAGCCCCCTAATCATTTTCGTTGCCCTTCGCTGGACTCTCTCCAATTTGTCCACATCCTTTCTGTGGTGGGGGGCCCCAAAACTGGGCGCAATACCCTAGTTGCGGCCTCACCAGTGCGAATAGAGGGGAATAATCACTTCTCTCAGTCTGCTGGCAATGCCCCTACTAATGCAGCCCAATATGCCGTTGGCCTTCTTGGCAACAAGGGCACACTGCTGACTTATATCCACTGTAATTCCCAGGTCCTTTTCTGCAGAACTGCTGCTCAGCCAGTCGGTCCCCAGCCTGTAGCAGTGCATGGGATTCTTCCTTCCTAAGTGCAGGATTCTGCACTTGTACTTGTTGAACCTCATCAGATTTCTTTTGGCCCAGTCCTCTAATTTGTCTAGGTCACTCTGTACCTTATCCCTACCCTCCAGCGTATCTACCTCTCCCCAGAGTTGAGCGTCATCCGCAAACTTGCTGAGGGTGCAGTCCATCCCATCATCCAGATCGTTAATGAAAATGTTGAACAAAACCGGCCCCAGGACATACCCCTGGGGCACTCCTCTTGATGCCGGCTGCCAACTAGACATGGAGCCATTGATCGCTACCCATTGAGCCCGACGATCTAACCAGCTTTCTATCCACCTTATAGTCAATTCATCCAGTCCGTACTTCTTTAACTTGCTGGTAAGAATACTGTGGGAGACCGTATCGAAAGCTTTGCTAAAGTCAAGATATATCACGTCCACCCTTTTCCCCATATCCACAGAACCAGTTATCTCATCCTCCCGAGCCCAGGAGCCCAAGTCAGCTGGCACGGGCCAGCCGCGGGTGTCTAATTGCCATGTAGATGTACCCTGGGAGACTCTGCAGCCTATGTGAGTTCCATAATGGTTGAAGGTGCAGGGGAAAATTTAGGGGCAGGCTCCAACGGGAGATGCTTGACTGGCCTTGAAGCCCAACTAGCAACTATCAGCTGCTGTTGCTATGCAACAAATTGCGAGCGTTGGCCTGGGAGGTCTTTCTAACCAGCGTTGTGTAGGAGCCATGCTGAACAGTGACCATTGGTCGCGCCCCTTCTCCGACTGGGAAATGGGCATCATTGAGTCGTTCACTTCCAAGCCACTGGGGCTAGTCCAGCTGGCTGGAAGCTGTTGGAATCTGATGGCTGTTTGCTGGCCTTTGGGAACCCGCAGGGAGGCGTCCACATGACAGAAGGATCCCCTGCATAGCTGGATTCCTGTCTGGGAGTGCCAGGCGAGAGGCCAAGGATGGTAGATCCATGCAGACGGAGCTCTGCTCTCCAGTCAGGGCTGGGGCATGGTGTGTGTGTGTGTGGGGACAGTATACAGGGGAAGTCTGTGTGATGACCGGCCACTGCAGTGATCATGACCGAGGACTGAACTAGGGACCTCCAGAACTGAGCCTACACAGCTTGAGCTAAAGGACTAAGTACTACACCTGGGAGCTGTGGCTGACTCGTATCGTCTGTGGCTTGGGCCTGGACAGGGGACATGGGGCATTCGCTGAACAGCGGGTCACACTTGCCCTGCCATGAACTCTGCGGTATCTGTTCTGTGTATTAACTGAAGGCTTCATCCCCTTGGGACGGCCAGTCCGGTGCCTTCCGCGAGTGCCAGATTCCTACCCACAGTGACACGGGAGCTACCCGGTAACGAGCCCTGTTGGGCAGAGCTGCTGCCTCCGCAGCTGGCTTGGGAAGAAACCCGCGGCTGGGAGCGTGGTGACCAGAATGGTGGGTGGAGTGGCTCCTGAGCTTTGTTACATATAAGCTAAGTAAATTGCTTTGACATCCTTCAAAATGAAAGGCCTTGTATGCATAGAAGAGATCGTTATTAATTTAATGAGCGCAGTGACCGAGGTAAAGTGGCCCGCAGCCATCTGAGCTGACCCAGGGAAAGGGACCGTACCGTCGGGAATCTCATGACCTGGTGTGTCTTAATGAGACTGTTATCCCTGTGGCCGCCCTTTGCACTGGCAGTGCAGATTAAGGAGCCCAGGGATGAGCTGAAGGCACGTGGCCACCCCTCTGTGTCTTTCAAGCCCGTCGTGCATTCCCCGCTTGATGCACGCTCAGTCCAGTTAGCCGAGCTAGCCAAAGAGCAACATGTATTTCAATTCCAGCGCGTTCGGACCGTCAGCTGCCGACGGTCTGGACGGAATGGCTGGGTCTGCGCCGGCCATGGGCACTGAGTGGAAGATGCTGCAGAGGTCAGAGCGGGATCGGCTCACGGAGCTGAAATGCAGCCCCCCTTCGACAGCCCGATGGCTCCCCTGGTGAGAGCCTCTCCTCGGGTACAGCCTGAGAGCCTCAAAGCGGGGTTTGGAGAGGCCATACAAGTGGCCTTTCCCTGTAGGACGGATGTGAGTCAAAACTAGGAGCCATGCTGCCGCGGTGGCCCTGAGAAGCCCAGAGGCTCACAATATCCATTGCCTGGAATCCTCTCTCTAGCCACAGGACGAGGCTCTCTCTAGCCCCATGCAGCCCGGCTCGGGAAGGGGCCACCGCTAGGGTGCAGAGGAGAGGTCGCTCTCCATGGGGCAGCCAGTCCTTGGTGCCTTTGCTGAGGAGGCTGGTTGGGCATGATATGGAGAACCATCGAACTGCCTTCAGATGGTCACCTCTTCTGGCCCCTTCTGAGCCAGGCTGGATTCAAATTGGGGAGCTAGAGGTGAGAGGCTCATTTTCTCTTGCTGGCATGTCCCAAGCCAGTCCCCACGGCATTGCTGCCGGCCCTACAGGGACCCATCCAGGATATTTGTGTGCTCTTAAACCATGGGTACTCGGCCTTCTCCATACTGTGATCCCCACAATTGGTTCCTGGTAGCCAGAGCTGCTCCTCAGCATCCTCTGCGTCAGTCTCTGGGGGGGAAGGGGTAGGAGGGAATTGGTTCTGGAGCCCCAGGCTGAGGACGCATTAGTTCTTTACCCATGGGTCTGCAGCGGTCTGTTTCGCCCCCGGGCTCTCTGCACGTCATCTGCCCTGACAGCCTCCAGCTGCAGCCGCTGGCTATTGACATCTGGGGCCTGGACAAGCTTCCTGGGAGGACGAGGCGAGGGATCGTAGGGCAGGATATTAAAGGTGCCTCAGCTGCCATGAGGACTTGTCCAAGTTCCCCCAGGCAGAGCGTGGGATTGAACCAGGGTCTCCCATGCCTAAGGCTGTGGCCAACAGGAGCACCCAACTGGATCTTCGGCGCTGCACGCCGGGCGTGGGGGCGTTTGCTGTGCAGCTGGGGAACGCTCCGTTTCCAGACTGCTGTGACTGCAGGGGATTGTCTCTGGGAGTGGAGACATTATAACTTGCTGTGTAATTAGCTGAATAAATGCTCTCGAGATAATAGCTAGGTGTAGCTCACATACCCTGAGTGCTGCGATGGGGATAATTGAATTACTGTATGTGGGTGGATCTCTATTAATATTTTAAAATCTTAGTTGTAGTTTTATTTTGGGCTGTGTAGATTAGGGGCTGGATTGAATGCACCAGTGAGCCCTGGTTTTATTAGCCCTGCGTGTTGATCATGCACCATGCAGAGGGGAAGGGCCTGGTGGAACGTTAGCTTCTGAAATGCTGGGGCTCTGCTGGCATCTTCTCCCCGGGGCTGCCTCCTTTCACATCCCACCCTGTGCGTGGCTATCTGTGTGGGCAGCACGATAGAACCACTGTAAACCAGCGTGGAGGTGCAGCGTCTGTCTTGCGGCGACCTCTGGGCTCCTTCTGGCTAGTCCTGCAAGAAGGATGCAGGACAGCTGGGCCGGGTGGCACTGCGTATCTCGCCAACACCATCCCCTGACTGAACTCACTCTGGTTCTGTGTAGTGGGAAATCTTTGTTGTGCAAGGATTGAAGGGAGAGGGGAGAGGGTTGTTTCTCTGACTTGGCGAAGGGAGCAGCATTGAAGTCCCTTATGGATTCACAAGGTGGGTACAGCGTGGATAGCTCCTACCCCCCACCACAATCCCATGATTGTCCCTCAGCCGAGATCTGTAGCAACTTCCTAAATGGGTTAGTTGAGTTTCCAAAGCCTTCGGCCTCTGCTGAGGGCTAAGAAGAGCTAGCAGTGTGCTGTGGACACCTCTCTGCTGGGAAATGGGCTCGCACCCTCCCAGCTCGGTTCATACAAGCCAGCGCGTGACCATCCGATGGTAGGCAGCTGAACGAGGCCGGGTTTGAACGCGCAATGTTGAGGTTTACAGCGCTGTGTCCGTGTAACACGCTGGGGGTATAACGATACCGGAGGGACTCGGAGAAGCTGGCACAGAGCAGCCTAGGACCATCAACTCTGATTGCGTCTCAGCTCCTGGCCCCATCCACAAGAACAACGAACTCTGCCCAGGAGCCTGGCTGAAGGAAGGGGCTGGACGAGGGCTGCGGTTTTCAGGGTGTGGCTACCGTACGGTGAAAGCTACAGCTGCACCTACACGGCTGTAGACACTAGAGCCGTCGCTGTAGTAAATCCACCCCCTCAGAGGCAGCAGCTCTGTTGATGGAATAATTCCTCTGTCGACCTAGCTGCATCTACGCTGGGGGTTAGGTCAACAGAGTGTGAAACTTTTCACAGCCCTGAGCGATGTAGCGTGATTGACTAGTTTTGGGTGTAGACCAGGCCTCAGCTTGGAGACGTGGCAAAGGGGCTGAGAGACTGAATTTAAAGGCAGAGGCCATCCTCCGCCTTGTGCCAGAAGACCAGGTGGCGGCGGGAAGAGTTGCCTGACCAGACCCAGGACTCGCAGGAGGGGGAAGATCAGACTGGGCGGAGGGAGAGTTTGGCGTTCAGAATTTTGTTGTGTTTCTTGGCTCTGTAACTCTCCTCGAAGAGTGAAGTGCGTGTGGTTGAGAAATCCCTTGGCTAAGCCTGTGTTCCTCGCTTTCCTGTCGCGTTGTCCCTGAAGGGGCTAATTGAGAAACCAGTGCTCCCACAGCCAGCTGAACTCTGGGGGAACATGTCTAAGAAACTGGGGGTGCGAGAGGGCTGTAGTGGTGGTTCTGGGGTCTCGGGTGGCAGCACTGCAGGGTCCCACTGCTCAGGAAGGGGGTCAGGCCAGGGGTCAGCACTTAGGAGACTTGGAGCTAGGATCTGTGATCAGTGACTGCCCAGACCTGAGGGATTAGAAGCCCGTGGGCTCCAGCAGTCGGGTTCACTGCGGACTGGCGTCGGCCCAGACAGGGGACCGGGCTGGGCTGTGACGATCTCATTTCCCGGTACTCTGAGCCATCGGCTGCTCGTGCAGTGCGGAGATCATCCTGACTAGCCGAGGTTAGCGGTGTCCACACCTCAGGCTCGAGTGTGTCCAGCTCTGGGACTCGTCACTAGGTCAGGCTGCAGCGAAGCCCTGCGCCCTGCTCTCCAGTGCTCTGTCGTCCCAGCAAGCGCAGCTGGATGCCACGTGGCGTTCGTTGCCTTTAGAAGACGTCGACCTTAGAGACTTCCCTGGTGACGCCAGCTCAGTGTCCAGATTGCTCAGTGCCGGGCAACGCCTCCTGCTGGGATCTGAGACGGAAGCGCCTTCAGGGCTGCTTCTCTTCTCCCTGGGGACTGGCTTAGTGCAGGGGAACGTGGGTGACCAAATAGGAGTGGCCATGAGCTCCTCGCCATCACCTTGGATTGGCTTTACCCCTTCGCATCCGTCTACACGCAAATACTTGTACGTCACAAATCAAACCCAGTAGCTTTGTTCCAGCTCACTCCTCTGGCTGCAGTGTTTGAATTCGGTTCTGGGCTGTAGATGTAGAGGATCTGATGCATGATCTATATAGGGTGAGGGCCTGACATGGCATTAAGGGCTTGGCTCTGTCCGCAGCTAGAGTGATTAACTACGACTAATACATTTATAGCATCGCACCCCAGGATGCTGCATGTTGGATTTTGTTTTAACAACCCACCAGCTACCGTTGCAAGAGGTGGGAGTCTGCATCGGTTACTCCCATGGCATAAAACAGTGCTGCCATCGTGGTTCGGACTACCGCGGCTAGCTGTAGTAATAATGCAAAGGGTTGGGTTGTTGTAGGACGCTGCTGGCATTTTAATGAGGGATCACCCACCAAAAGTAGGATTGTCCTGGGAAATCCCAGCCTGTGGTGGCAGAAGTGGGATGGATGGAGGAGGGGCAAGTTGTTTAGCTTCTTTCCAAATAACTTCTCTCCAAGCTCCCCAGATGTTGCCCTAGCACAGTTTATCTTCAGATCTCCATACTTTACAGGCATGAGTGAATGACTCCTCTGGCCCTTACACCCTGTTCTGTGGGATGGGTATTTTCATCTCCCTTTTAGGGAGGAGGAAGCTGAGGCATAGAGAGATGAAGTGTGTGGCCCAAGGAAATTGGTGGCAGAGCCTGGGGTAGAACCCAAGAGTCCTGATGCCCAGTGACTTGCTGTTTCTCTGCAGTGCTGCTGGAGCATGCTCAAGATGAAGCTTTTATGCAACATGACTCCAAAGCCTTTCCAGCAAGTCTTCCCCTTCATCTCAACTGGTTTTGCAGCAGGGGTGAGATGGAGAGATTTCCCCTAATGCACTGACACCGTATCAGAGTGTGTGTGATATGCTGGCCCCCCAGGGTACGTCTACACTGCCTTGGAAACCTGGGCTAGCATTTGCTGGATCTGGATCTCACCATCCGTATTGCACTGCACAGGCCATCTGACTCAGGTCCGCTGCTTGAGTTGCATCCACACTGCAAAATGACACGGCTTGGACCCAAATCACAGCGGGACTTGGGCTCCCCTCCCCCATGTAAGGGTCCTAGAACCCAGGTCCTGAGTGCTCGCGGATTAATTTTTGTGTGGACGGAATGGGGGCTCAGACCTGAGCTAGCGTCTGGGTTTAGTGTGCAGTGTGGACATGTGTCTAGTGGCTGGGTCTATAGAGAGGATTGTGAGCTGAGGCTGTGCTAAAGCTCAAATGGTAGGGGTCCATGTTCCATGTAGGGGGTCCACCTCCCGCTATCCATGTGAGTGTCTATAGCACTCACCCTTGCTCCAGCCAGCCCTCCGATTCCCATTACATCTTCTTCTAATAATGCCGTAGGCAAACTATTCTGAGACTGAACTGCAGGTGTCCGATCCTTGAGCATCTCTTCCCAGCTGCTCCTGCTGCGCCTCCGGGAGCAACGGGCGACGAGGTGGAATTCCGCGTCGAGCACTAATCCCTTGAGTGACACCGCTCAGTGCATGGACAGTCGTGCTGACGGGGGGAAGTTAAATGGTCGTAGGGGCAGGGCTTGTTATCCCAGAACAGAGCCCCAGTGGGTCCTATTTCAGATGGACGTGTGAGAGTCTCTCCAGCTTATTTTCTGGGAAGGAACGGACTGAGGGAGGCCAGTGCAGACTCTGTTTTCAGCGCCTGGCTTCCTCTAGGGCAGTGGCTGGCTCATCCGGGACTGGATTTTTGTGCCTGCCGGTGGGTGGAGGGTAAGGCAGCTGTCGGCAGGGCGACTCCACGCCAGCAGTGGGCAGCTGTTGTCTTCCTGTCAGGGTCCATTGCTGCCAACACACATGAGCATGGGAGAAGGGCCGGGGTGAGAAATGCGGGCTTCCTATTTTGCCATTGGTAGAACCCCTCCCCATCGATCTTAACGTCTCCTGGAGCAGGGAGAGGATTGTCTCCTGGAGTGTCGTCTCCTGCCGCTGTTCTGTCTTTCTGGGAGGGTGAGGAATCCTCCCTTTCAAACTCACATGAGGCTGAAAAGGTCTCCCCATCCCCCCTCGAAGTCCCACCACTCACCCAGAGCGACATTATAAAGAGCAAAAACTAAGGGCCATGTATCCAGCTGCATGAGGCCAAGCCCGACACCTGCCTGCGGGGGAAGCCTTTTCTGTTCCCCTCCTCAACGGGCAGGTTATTCCACAAGGGACTTTCTTGTACCTGGTGCCAGCCGCTGCTGGACACAGGAGCCTGGGCTGGATGGGCCCTGGGTCTGGTCTGGCAATTCCAGTCGGCCACCTAGCCTCGTCGGCCACTTTGCCTGCGGATCTGCTCTGCAGCTGTGGTGGGGTGGGTGGGGTGGGCTCTGCACCCACACCCAGCGCTGCAGGATCACAGGGAGCTGTGGGGGAGTCAGAGAAAAATCCCCCTTAAACAGCAGCGCTCGCCATTGTGGGGGGGTCGGTCAAGTGCCCCTGTCTCACTGGTAAATGCCCCCAGCCTTTGAACCCCGGATGTGTTGAACCCCGGAACAGCCACCGAGGGGATCTTCCCCACACCCGTTGCCAAGTGGGCAGATGCCCCTACAAAGAGGCCTGTGCCAGGCAATGGGCTTTCTTTGAGGCCTCCAGGACCCACTGGGGCCGGGCTGGCCCGTAACCGTTGACCGGGTGAGCGTGGGCAGGGATGGGTATCGAACTCATCAGTCTGGATTTTGCTGGTCTGGTGACTAGCCGAGTTGGAGGGAGGATCACGAGGGCGCCGGATGAGCGTAGCGGATTAGTTTTTGCTGTCTGTCTGTCTCTCCTCTCCTCCCCCCAGTGCCCAGGGTGTTTGCCGTGCTCGGAATCAGTGTTACAAGATCCTTCCGGACCCGCCGTCGTCTGCTTTCATGCAAAAAAATTAATTTTATGCTCTACAACTTCTGCCAGGCTGAGGAGCCAAATGGCACCTGTCTGCTCGCACCGGGGGAGCTGGGCTCTCCTGTGGGGCAGGAGGAGAGGAGGTGGCCACATGACTGCTGGGAGGTGGGGAAGGCCCCCCAGCCACCCCCGCAATGGCCCCGTCTTTAGATATTCTTGCATTTCTGGCTGCTTCACGACAGGTGGCAGGTGCTGAACTGTGTGAAACCTGGTTCCCAGATTAATACCCCATGAGTCCCGTGGCTGGGAGATTTCAAGGCCATTCTCCCATTTTCAGGGCAGGGTTTCAGAAGGAGCCACTCGAATGGGAGGTTGGGGCGCACAGCTGTGCCCTGGGTAATTTGGGTCATTGTGAGGCTAAGTGCCCGCTGCACTTGGCATCCTCGTGGCCCTGTCGGTTCCAGGAGCTCAGCTCCTTGACAAGCAGGAGTGGATTAAGTACTCGGCAGGTCAGTGCTATTAGACCCATTGTACAAGGGGGAAACTGAGGCACAAAGTGACTTGCCTGAGGTCACTTGGCTAGTCTGTGGCAAAGCTGGAAGCAGAAGCCAGATACGGTGTTCTAACCACTAGGTTCTTCTCCCTCTCGTGCCTGCAGAAGAGGCCTTTTCGCACACGCAAACATGCGCGTATGAATCTTGCAAAGGTGGCCTCTTACAGCTTGTGCTTTGGGGGGTCAGGACTCCTGCCCTCTGGTCCCGGGCCTGCCACTAACTCGCTGCATGAGCCTGGGAATTCACTTCCCCTCTCTGTGCCTCCGTTTCCTCACCTCTGCGATGATGGGAACTCCTTGACTTCGGTTAGCAATTCCGCAGGGCGGGGACTGACTTTGCTGTTTATTTGGACAGCTCCTTGCGCGAGGGGGCCCTGGTCTCTGCCTGAGGGCCTGTAGATCTACTGCTCAGGGCAGGAAGGTGGCAACTGAATTAATGTTGGCAAGTGCCATGGGATGGTCGGCTGGGAGGGGCTGTAGCATGTGTATTCAACATTCACAGGCACAAAATCTCTGCTCCATCCCCTCTGCCCCCTACCCCCGCCTCGCCGTCCAACACCCAGAGTGAATACTGGGGCCAGTGGGGCGTCACAGGGTGGGGGCGGGGGCAGAAGGGGGGTGATCTCCCATGTGTCACCTTCTCCACCCCACACGGGCCTTCACCCAGCCTGACGGCAGCCTCCTAGGCCCAGCGCCGGATGTGCCAATGTCCTTGTCCTGCAGGCTGGGGTGCTCAGGGGTTAACATCAGACGGTTTGACTGAAGCTCCCTGAACAATGGAGATATTAACGAGCACTAATTAGCATTCCTGCTGATTTCCCCTTCGCTTGAGTGGCACAATTGTCCTCTCTGTGTCTCTCCCACCCGCTGCCACGCGCTAGGCCCGGTCCTCGAATGGCAGGCTGCTCCAGCTGCAGAGCGTTGTGTGAGGAGCGTCCCCACGCTCCTGCCGCTAGGCCTGAGCTCACCTCTGCACTGCAGCCTCTGCACAGCTGGGTGCTTCCCAAGTGCCCGGGACAGGGTGCGTGGGGGCTGCAGAAGGGGACGGGTGCTAGCAGCCCTGAAGGAAGGCGAGAGGGGTGGAGTGGACACAGTGAGCTGGTGGCATAGGGGCGAGGGTGCTGTGCTGTGCCAGGGAAGCAGAACTGTGCATGGGGGGGGGGCTATAGGGGAGAGAGGGGGTGCTGGGTGCTGTTGGGGAGGTGAAACCCAGGCTGTCAAACATCCCATCTGATTTCCTGGGTGGTTTAAGTGACAGGCGCTCAGCTACTGCGGAGAAGGGGGGGCTCTGTAAGCCCCTAGATGGACACTGTCTGTGTCCCCCCGCTGTCTGCACACAACGCTTCCCCTGCACGCTGTGCCCAGACGCGGCGTACGGGGAACCCGCTGCGCTTGGGGAAGGCCCATGGGCAGAGAAGATGGCCTGGCTCGTCTGTGAGGCCAGACGAGGGGCTTGGAGAGTTCAGCTGGGTTCTGATAAGAGAGATGGAAAGCGAGGGGCTGTCCCCGAATCAGAGCTGTCAGGGAAGGGGTCGGGTCTGGGAATCGCCCAGTGTCTGCGAGCAGCCCTGCCAGAACAAACCAGCCATGCATTGCCACTGCCACCCAGTGCCCACCAGCAGCCCGATCACAACCCTAGTGCGTATGCGCAGGAGTCCTCCCATCGTAACGCTCGAGTTTCCATCTTCCACAGGGCTGATGGGAGGGGAGTAAATTGTGGCCAGCTCTTTGTTAAAATCAGAAGCCGCTTGCCTGCCTGCTGGCCGTTTCCTCCCAAGGTCGGTCTCTCTGTTTATTTCTTCCTGTATTTAGTGCCCCATTGTAGCAGGTGGATGTCTGGCGCCTCACTGCCGAGTGATGATGTCCTATTGATTTTCACACCCGGTGATAATGCTGCTTTACTGTTGTTATAACAATATCCAACAGCGGCGGTGGAGATCTTTGTGTTGGGGCATTTTTCTTTTTCTCCGTGTAACTTTTTAATGTAGTGCTTTCTTATGGCAAAGCTCTCTACTTTATTTCTTAGAATTCAGAATGACAACACACAAGAACCCCAAAGCAGAGAGAGAGAAAGCAGGCTGCTCCCAAAAAGAGAGAGGCACAACTCACCCCCCTTACTCTAGGCTGGCTCTCTCTGCAGACTTTGCCATAAGGTACTGGGATGGACGTGGGAGGAAAGAGCCAGGTGGGGGGTATCTTGGGGCGGGGGGAGTAGAGTACGTGTGGAGACGGGCCATGTCTGGGGTAGTACAGGACAGAATGTGGTACCATGTACTTCACTGCACATGATCCTGATGCTCTTCAAAATGCTTGGCCGTATGAGAGGCCCATGGGTCTGGTAGATGCTGGGGGAGAAAGGGTGCCCGATTAGGATCATACGATTTGCTGTGCCACATCAGTGCTCCATGTGGGCCAAGATCCTGATGGCAGTGCTGAGACTACAGTAACAGATGGCTGTGGAATAGCCTGTGCCATGGGAAGCTTCTTTCGTAGGCTCTCGCCCACAGATTTGTGAACTGAGGGTGCCTCCTCTTTGCCTGACTCTGGTGCAATGTCTCCATGGGATGGTCGCGGGTAAAACCCTGTGTGCTTTGTCAGCGCTGCTTGGCCTGCTCTAGCTGCAGCCCTCCGGCCCCGCTGTCGTTCCAGCCATCTCCGGCGTGGGCAGGGCAGCAATGGGCCGTTTGTGTTCCATGCAGACAAAGCCGGTCTTTCGCCTGTGACTTTCTCCTGCAATGACTGTAGCGGTTTCAGTTCTAGTCTGCTGTGGCAGACGGGCGGGGTAGGTCGCTGAGGCTTTCTGGCTTTGGGAGTTGGAGACTGAAGGGAGCTTTGATCTCTGAGATGCTGCCATATGCTGCCTTATTGTACCCCCATGGTGCTAGGTGCTGTACAAAGAGAACAAAAAGTCTCTGCCACAAAGAGCTTATAATGTAAGTGTTCTTCCCTCTTTTGTGCATGTGTGTAAACTAGATTTCAAAACAAAGTTGCATGCTGCAGCTGCACCAAGGCAATGCTTTGATGAAGATGCTCTAAGCCAATAGGAGAGAGCTTCTCCTTTTAGCATAGTTACTCTACTCCCGTGAGAGGGGGTAGCAGCTCTCCCACCGACAGTGCTGTCTACCTGGGGGGTTAAGGTCGGCATAACCACCTTGCTCAGTGGGGTGGATTTTTCACTCCCCTGAGCGACAGTTATACTGAGGTAAGTGTGTCGTATAGACCCGGCCTGTGTCTCTAGCCCCTTCTAACAGAAGATCCCCAAAGACTTCCCCAATGTTTTGAGCCTCTGTGTGAGAGACATGTGAAGTGACTGGCCCCAAGGTCACACAGTCAGTTCCAGAGCTGGGACTAGAACCCAGGAGTCCTGATTGCCAGTCCCCTGCTCTAACCACTAGCCCACACTCTCCTTTGCATCCACCAGTGGCTGACAGGAGACCTGTGTGCTAGATTCTGTGTGTGTACTGGGCAGGCTTGTCTGCATTGCCAAACGGCCATCGCAGGTTGTCTGTTGGAAAAGCCTCGTGGGGCGTAAGGTGTGCGCGGCTGACTCTGCACAGTCCAGTGGGGTTTCTCTTTAGCACTTTCCGTCCCTCGCAGTTTAGTCCTGTTTAAACACCCATCTGCCTAGTGTCTTCGTTGTCCTTGGAGGCACTTGCCTGCAAACCTCTCATGAACAAGGCAAAAGAACTGGCTGCACTTCACTGCTCTGAGAAATGCTGTTCTGCTCCAGGATGTCCTGGAGAGATCGTTCCTCTTCCTGCCATCTCCAGCTCTAGCTATTAAGCTAGTAAATAGTTTCCCCTCTGTTCCGGAGCTCAGGAGCTCTGCAGCGCCTCTCTGGTCACCTTGTCGCTTCACTAGCCGGCAGAAAAATCTTTCCCCCCCTATTGTGCTTCTTCAGGTCTCTGTTGCTCCTTGGTGCAGTGGTGCTCTCTTGTTGAATACCAGTAGGCTAGGGACCAGAAAACCAGCCATTGTTCAGGCTAAGCAGTCTTCAGAAGCTTCCTAAATGAGATGTCGCTGGATTGAATCCCTCCTTTTGTTCCAGAGTGGATGGTTTCAATGTGAAGCGACTGTGAATGGGGAGGTTTAGCGTTTCGGCGAGTGACTGTGGCATTTGGCTGCCCAGAACTGGAGTTAATGGCAGGGAGAGGCTGACAGGACAGGACAGGACAAGGGGGCGTTGGCAGTGCTGGGTGTGTGTGTAGGGGATGTCCCAGAACTAGAATAGCTGGGGATGCTGCGGGCTAGGATGGAGGTGTGTTGGCAGAGCCGTGTACATGGAGCCCAGGGCCGGAACAGCATGTGAGATGTGCGGCTTGAACAGTGGGAGTGATCATTCAGGGGAAGGGTCTGGAAGAGGCTTCTAGTGAGGTGACAAGTTGGCCGTCAGCAGTCTGATCCCAAGGCACTGCCTCCCGTATTTGCCCCTCCTGCCTAACACTGAGTGTCCCTATGAATATCATGAAGCTGTCTCCGATCGGGGCGTGCCCTCGCTAGCGACCCTGTAATCCACACACCTCCTGGGGGTGGTGCTCTGTCCCATCTAGTGGCAACGAGACCACCTAGAGAGAGATTAATGAGTCTGCTACAGCCTTAGCTAAGGGCCATGTGGCTTTCAGCTCATGCAACAGAGGCTCATGCACTAAGCTTAGCTTCAAAGGTCCCAGGTTCGATCCCACCCACTGACGACTGGGGTCTGTCGGTGTTACACCTCTGCCTGCAGGCAGAGAACCAGTGTCAGCTGCAGGGAGCCTGGGAGAGATGGCTGAAAACAGGGGGGACCAAAACCCACTGACAAGCTCAGGTTGATTTGCAGGCGTGCGGAGTCGGGTTCCGAGCCCCAGGCTGCTGTGAGCCAATTGGAGGCCTGGCTGAAGGTTGTTTGCAGGGTATCCAAATCCTGATGATCTGCATTTTACTGGCGCCGCTGTAGGGGAGTAATCGGAGCGAGCCTCTGGCAATGAGTGTGGGGTCCTCTGGAGCCCGGCCCGTGGGGGGGACAGACCCACGTAATGACTGTGTTGTCCGGGCTGTGTAATATATTGCCACGCTGCAGCTGGCCAAGGGGGGCAGAGTGGCTGTGGTCTTCTCATCCAGCCAGGAGATGAAGACACTTGAGGGCATCTCCTTGACTGGCATATCCCATGATGCAACAGACCGGGGGCTGCTGCTCGCATATAGGGCTCCATATAAGGGCTCCCTGAAGGCTCTGCTCCCTTCCTAGAAGCACTAACAGAGCTGGTGCCTGACTTAGTCATGGCAGCCCCAAGGCTTGTTATCTTGGCAGGCTCCCAGGGAACAACTCAAGTGCCCAAGACCTCCGCTGGCAGAGCTGGATGTATGGCCCCCCCGGCTGGGGTGGCAGGGAGGTTCCCTGGGTCAGAAGTGTCTTGGCAAAGCTGGGTGAGGGCATCTTACCCAGATCCCGACCCCAGTCTGCCTGGCACGCTCCTTGCAGTGGTCCCTGTGCAGAGGAACGTTTGGAGGGGCGTAGTGGGGCCCGGGCTAGCTCCCATGGGGCGCCACCCAGGCCTGCTCTGCCCCCAGCCCCACTGCAGTCCTGGCCCCCAGCCATAGGTCTGGCCCTAGCCTCGGCCACCAGCTCCCAGCTGCAGTACCGGCCCCAATCGCGGCCCTGCTCCCAGCCGCAGCCTCTGGCTCCTGCCCCTGACTGTGAAACTGCTCCTGGCTCCAGCTCCTGACCATGGCTCCTGGGGGGGTGGGGTGGCGCAACCAAAAAAGTTTGGGGACCATTGAGCTATTGAGGCCTTCTCTGACCTGTGTCTTACATTCACTCTGAACACCCCCCGACCCAACCCAAGGACAAGCGCAGAGTCCTGCACTTGGGACGGAAGAATCCCATGCACTGCTACAGACTAGGGACCGACTGGCTGAGCAGCAGTTCTGCAGACCTAGGGGTTACAGTGCACGAGAAGCTGGATATGAGTCAGCAGTGCGCCCTTGTTGCCAAGAAGGCTAACGGCATTTTGGGCTGTATAAGTAGGGGCATTTCCAGCAGATCGAGGGATGTGATCATTCCCCTCTATTCGGCATTGGTGAGGCCTCATCTGGAGTACTGTGTCCAGTTTTGGGCCCCACATTACAAGAAGGATGTGGAAAAATTGGAAAGAGTCCAGCGGAGGGCAACAAAAATGATCGGGGGCTGGAGCACACGACTTAGGAGGAGAGGCTGAGGGGACTGGGAATATTTAGTGTGCAGAAGAGAAGAACGAGGGGATTTGATAGCTGCTTTCGACTACCTGAAAGGGGGTTCCAAAGAGGATGGAGCTCGGCTGTTCTCAGTGGTAGCAGATGACAGAACAAGGAGCAATGGTCTCAAGTTGCAGTGGGGGTGGTCTAGGTTGGATATTAGGAAACACTATTTCACTAGGAGGGTGGTGAAGCACTGGACTGGGTTCCCTAGGGAGGTGGTGGAATCTCCTTCCTTAGAGGTTTTTAAGGTCAGGCTTGATGGAGCCCTGGCTGGGATGATTTAGTTGGGATTGGTCCTGCTTTGAGCAGGGGGTTGGACTAGATACCTCCTGAGGTCCCTTCCAACCCTGAGATTCTATAATTCTAACCCTTGCGGGGAAATAAATGGTCTCTCTGTGATAAAGGAGGAAACTATTGGGAAGTGTAAAATGACACAGCAGCCAAAGCTACAACAGAACAGAACAGGGGTGGGCAAACTTTTTGGCCCAAGGGCCACATCTGGGTTGTGCAACTGTATGGAGGGCCGGGTAGGGAAGGCTGTGCCTCCCCAAACAGCCTGGCCCCCGCCCCCTATCCGCCCCTTCCTGCTCCCTGACTGCCCCCTCAGAATCTCCAACCCCCTCTGCTCCTCGCCCCTAACTGCTCCCTCTCAGGACCCCTGCCCCCTATCCAAACCCCCTTTCCTCTGACTGCCCTGCCCCCTGTCCACACCCCCGCCCCCTGACAGCCCCCCTGGGACTCCCACCCCCTATCCAACCACCCTCTGCTCCTCATCCCCTGACCCCCCCCTCCCCGGTCTCCCAGCCCCTCACTGCCCCCCAGGAGCCCTCCCCCCCTCCGCTCACTGTCCCTTGACTGCCCTCCCGACCCCTAGCCACATCCCCGTACCCTGACAGGCCCCCCGGGACTCTCACTCCCAACCCTCCCTGTTCCCCATCCCCTGACCGCCTCCCCCAGATCCTCCGCCCATTCTAACTGCCCCCCAGGACTCCCCCCTTCCCCTTTACCAGCAGGATGAGCTCACAGCCGTGATACCCGGCCAGAGCCAGCTGCGCTCCCCACGTTGCCCAGTGGGAGTGGCGGGCCAGAGTGCGGCCCAGCTGTGGGGGAGGGGGGACTGCGCGGGAGGGGCTGGGGACTAGGCTCCCTGGCTGGGAGCTCAGGGGCCGGGCAGGATGGTCCCGGCCCGTGGGCCGTAGTTTACCCACCTCTGGAATAGGAAAAACAGCCTCCGTAGATGTGACTGCTGTTGTAACAAGGACGATTGCAGGTATCAGACCCAAACTCATGTTCTAAAACAGCTGAGCCCTACGAGAGTCTAATGGGGGGAGCCGTGTAATCAGGTGATACAACCAAATGCTAACCAAGCTATTCTGCTCACCCTGCTTTCTCTTATGGCATGTGCTGCCCCCCCCCCCCCCCCAAGAACCCTCCTGTAATTGGCTGATAGTGGTTGGCCTGGAACCCACTCACCCGGCAGGTTTTGATCTTGCTGAGAAAGGATTAAGAGGAGACCCAAAGGAGTAATGTACCCGACTCCCATTGACATTGCAGTAGATTACTTAACTCCCATAGGCCATTGGAAAATCCCAGCCTGAGCGGGCTCTGCTTACTCTCATGGTAGTAGGGGGCTTGTTATCCTACCTGGATGCAAGAGGGAGTGGGAGTGGTTCTTTGGGGAGGTGGGGGGGACAGATAGTTCAGTGGTTTGAGCATTGGCCTGCTAAACCCAGGGTTGTGAGTTCAATCCTTGAGGGGGCCACTTAAGGAGCTGGGGCAAAATCAGTACTTGGTCCTGCTAAGCCCCCTTGGACTCAATGACCTTTCAGGGTCCCTTCCAGTTCCATGAGATAGGTATAGCTCCATATATTTAAAAGATGGGATCTAGGGTGTGGGCTGAGCAGTCCTAAGGGAGGAGCCCTGGGGACAGTCACCCTAGGGCAGGTAAACCATAGGGGCACCAAGCTTCCGCTGGGCTTTCAGGCAGGATTATGTTGGAAGTAGTTTTGATCCGGTGGTGTGGAGGGGAGTTTGTTATTGAGCATGTGGTTTTGGTTTGATGCCGGTAGGGACGCAACTCCCAGCTCCTTGTGCAGAGAGGTGGGGCCTGATCCTGTGCGGAGCTGAGCGCCCGTGGACTTTCAGGGTCTTGGGACCAGGCCTTTGTACAGCCGGATCGTTCTACTCCACAGCTCAGAACTCGCTTGTCTATTTTCCCAAAGAGAAACAGCAGGTTTATTACTTTCCCGCTCCCCCAGTCCCACTTTCTGTTTCTCAGGCAGACGCAGGTTTTGAAAGCCGGCTCTCTCCTTGTGCGCTGATGCGTGGCGATGTTTTTCAGCCGCTAATAGTGTTTTCCGGCTCTGCAGTCTTATTTTCAAAATCTTCCCTTCAGTCAGGCGGAAACAAAAATTACCTTCCCGAAGCAGGTGGGCGCGAAGCGGCGGGGCTGTGTGTGTGCGGGGAGAAATGGTGCTTTAGAAATGAAATGGGACCAGAGGACACAGGATGCATTTAGAGGGTGGGAGAAGCACTGGAGCCTTTCACCTCCAGCACAGCCTTTCCAGCACGTGTGTGAATTGCTGTCATGGAGAGCCGACAGACAGAAGTTAAATTGTACAGAGAAGTTAATGGAAGGGGAAAGAATGTGCCAGCAAACAGGTGTTTCTTACTCTGGCCTTAACTGTAGCAGTTAGATGCAATACAGTACTCTCCAGTCTAACAATAATAGATGACTGTTTAAACCATAAATTAAGGACTTCTTTGTATCTTAATTGTCAGTTCTATTTTTTTCCTCTCCCTTGACACTAACTTTACATAGTTCTGGGCCACAGAATGCTATTAAAATGGGATTCTGTGATGATGAGTGTTATGCTGTGAAACATACAGAGAAGTTAGATAAAAACATAGAAATACTCTTGCTGGAAGGGTGCAATGTTACCCTACTTTATTTCTTAGAATTCAGAAAGATAACACACAAGAACCCCAAAACAGAGAGAGACAAAGCAGGCTGCTCCCAAAAAGAGAGAGGCACGACTCAGCCCACTTATTCTAGGCTGGCTCTCTGCAAACTGACTCTGATTGCATGCTTCCCTACAGAGCCCCCAGTCTGCAAACGGGACCAGGCAAACCCCATAGAATTTAAAGTGATAGATCACAATTTTTATACAGTTGCAATAGTTTAGGGAGAGTGGTCCCTTGGGTGCGTGAGCCTTTTCTCCTTTAGGTTGCTGGTTCTAATCCAGCCCATGTCTCTAGTGATGCAGTGTTCTGATTTGATGGTGGTTAGGCCCTTATGTGCAATGAGTTTAGGTCTTGAGCCATTCCCAGTGCATGGGTGTTCACATCCTAAAACCCACCCTTAGCAGCCTGGCCTCCTTGCTGACAGTCTTGCCAGAGGGGCTAAGAACTGAAATCAAACTGCCCTTCTTGCTCTAGAGACAGATCTTACAGGTGAGTCCCATTGGGTGAGGGTGGTCATTCCTGTGGTTGAACAGAGGAGCTCAGTCTCTGGGTCTGTCAAGGTCGCACCTTTCACCTATGTTCATGGACAGATGATAACCCCTAAAAGGGTGGATCTGGACTGTGGATTGAAATTGTGGAGCCAAAAGCAGGAAATTTGGGTGTGTAGCTGAAGCCTGAAATTTGACCTGCATACAGCCAAAAAGTGGCTTTGTTCTGTGAGGTATGGATCCTGGCTTTGGCCGAGTTTGGCAGGAGTGGGGTCAGACCCAAGGTTCTGGTTCAGCCTGAAGGGTCCTTTAACCCCATGATCCAATATTGTGATGTGTCCTTTTGTGCTCTGTGGTGTAACTGACATTTTCTGTCTCATGAACGTTTCCAGGTAGTGGCCTCTCCCTGCTTGTCTGCGGGAGGCAGCTGCCGTTCTGATGCAGAATGTTTCCGGGCGGAGGACACACACTGTGCGCTCCCTCTGGGTTGGAGACTGTATATGTATTTGTTCTTTTTCCTTAATCTACTAGGAGGCATCTAGATGGAAAAATGTGTTAAAGCTGTTTGTGTCTAAGAAAACATAAAGCTCTCCAGCAGCTATTTGCTCTAGGGCTTTAAAGGGCCTACCAGAAAAGGTATGGTGGCCTCCCTTTAGTGGCTCCAGTGGTAACTGAGCACAGAAACCTTGTTAATATTCGGGGGGGGAAGGAAAATCAATTTTTGACAAATGACATAAAACTCCAAGCCATTTGCAAAATAAACCCAGCTTCACAGACAGCGCCAGGAGCGATGGAGAGCGACATATTAAAAACAATAAATAAGCTATTGAAACAGGCACCAGAGACGGTTCTTTCACATTCCTAGGTTGGCAACCTACTCTCCCCAAACAATGGATTCTTTTACGCAAAACATCTGCACCTGAGAGTCTGTGCCCAGGGGACCCAAAGAAATTATCTGCCTGGTCAAAAGAAATACAGTTTGAAATGGAGCTGGCGGCTTTTCCATCCAGTTTACTGGAGAGTGAAGGGATAACATCACCGAATGGCTGTGAAATGGGAGAGCTGGTGTCTCTGGCGGGGCTCAGCTGGAAGGAATACAAAGGAGATCTTTTACTGAGGCTGCTGGCCCCAGGCAGACTCTGTGGTTCTCTCTGGCTCTCCAATCTGTGCTCCCTCGGTGCTGGCCTGGACTTGCCAGTCATGGAATGGATTGACAATGCTGTCGGGACAGCTTCATGAGAAGCGAAATGGGAGAGTCAGTATCTCTCTTGCAATAGAGAAGAGACAGGACTCGGGGGGAAAGAACGCAAAGGAGATCTGTAAATAAACAAGGCAACATGGGAGTTCTGTTCTGCAAAGTTGTCTCTCCAGGGGATGGTGGATGGATAATTTTGTAGGCTTGCCTAGGTTTCTGGTGTACTATGTACTTCAGATGTATAAAGGTTCTTATCCCCACAGAAAGAAATTGCCTTTACACTGCTCCCCATATCTGTCCTGAAGATGGAAGACTGGATTCTTCTTTGGATTCAATTCTCTGGGCTTCCTGCATATGGAAATCTCACTGAAATCAATGGGTGTTTGGTGCATACACGGCTTATGCAACCAGTCCTGCAGAGTCTGTAAACTAATGAGGCACAAAGCCAAGGGCCCTGGCTGCTTTTCATCATTGAAGACCCTGTGACATGCCGGAGTTAGGGGAGTTTAACCTGAATTTCCTGACCAAATTCCCAATCTGGGGGGTGAGGGGGACTATGTTGTCTCCCTAAATGTTACCCCACTGCAGTATCAACTGGGTACAATGTTTTTTGCTTCATTCCCCAAACAGCTGCTGTGTCCCTCCCCAGAGGTGGCTGTTTTTCAGTGGTGGATGACTGATTCCTGCATGTATAGAAACCTGAAGCATTCTGAAATCCTTCAGGAAAGAAAACGCTATCAGAAATAAGAGATTGTGAGCAGAATTGGCCGACTAATGATTCACTAGCAATTTATTTGCCCACTTGGTGAAGAAATCCGCAGATGACTTTAGGAAAAATCAACCCCTGTATTCGTGATTAATTTTGCAGAGAAATATTACATCTGAATTGTGAGTGTGTTAGTTGTCCAGCTCTAATTCTTCTTACGAACGAGGACGCTGAGGAAGGACCTGACAAACGTGCGGCCAAGGAGGAGAAATAACTCCTTTAAGCCTGGGTTGGCGTATTGCCTAGAGGCTTTTTGGACTGCAGTTTCCAACTGGTTTTGCTCTCCCCTGCCTTAGGGGGTAGATCCCTTCATTGCCTATTGAAATTGACAAAGGCTGGACCTGACCTGTCAGTTTCTAAGATGTGACAGTTTCCTTTCCAGCACCCCACCCCCTCCATCACCATGCTGATTCAATCAAAAATTGCAATTGCATGAGGCCACTCTAGACCAGTGGGGGGGCTCTTGTTTTATTTAGCTTTTTCCCCTCTCCCTAAAAGCATATAAATGCCCCCTCTTCTGTAACGCTATCCGATCAGTCGGTATTAACTGCTGGGATATTGTTCCGGAGTCGGCAGCTTCTGAGCAGCCCGAAGCAGGCAACTGTGTATGTGAGAGCGAGCACTGGCAGAGGCTGATTATCCCTTCAAACCCTGACGTTTAAATCCCTTATTGAAAGAGGGAGTTCGGCACAGTAAAGGAACGACTATAACAGCCCAAATTAATAAGGCAATGTGGGAGTTGAGCTCTGTGCCATTATGCGTATCCAGGGGTTGGTGGATGGATAATTTTGCCGGCTTTTGCCTGTGTTTCTGGTGTACCGTACGTTTCAGGTGCATAGAAGTTCTTGCCTCCTAGCAAGAAATTGTGCTTGTGCTGCTCCCTATGCTATATCTGTCCTGAAGATAGAGGACTTTGTTCTCCAGTGCTGTGAGGCTGGCACTGGGTTTTTTTAAGTATCTTTGCTGAAGAAATGAGCACCAATGGGCTTGTGGCTGAACACTGGACTGGGATCCAGGAGATGTGGGTTACATTCTCTGCTCTGCCACAGACTCTGGGTGACCCTGGGCAAATGGCTGACTGTCTGCATTTCCGTTCCCCCATCTGTAAAATGGGGCTCCTGGGGTGACCATTCTCTGACCCTTTATCTGTACTTTGGGGCAAAAATCTGTCTGGGGATTGGCCCTGCTTTGAGCAGGGGTTGGACTAGATACCTCCTGAGGTCCCTTCCAACCCTGAGATTCTATGAACAAGTCTCTTTGGGACAGGGACTCTCTCTCACTAGGGTTGCCAATTTTGGTTGGATGTATTCCTGGAGGTTTCATCGCATGACATAATCTTCAATTAAAGATTAATTTTTAATTCCTGGAGACTCCAGGACAATCTTGCAGGGTTGGCAACCCTGTCTCTCACTCTGTCTCTGTAAGGGCCATGGGACCGTAATCTCAGCCGGAGCTTCTAGCCACGGTAGGAATACTGCGGCGATTTGGGGACTGTGGCTGTGCAAGGGATGGATTCTGGGGGATGGTTTATGAAGCTGTTACTATGAAATGCATCCACGTGGATGTGGAATCCACCATCTGCTGACGAGGCCTCTAGCGCATAACCAGCAGCCTAGGGACAATGCGGAGTCGTTGGACTGGATGACTGTGCTCTGCACCAAACAAGGAGTCTGCTAAGGAGGGTGCCCGAGTCGGGAAAGCAGTTCCACCAAATGTCCCTGCAGGGGGCTGGGGAAATGGAGAGAGTGGAAAATTCCCAAAGAGGACAGAGGCGGAGGGGACACATCAGGGGTTTCAAAAGGATTCACAGGATCGGGGGGATGATAACGCTCTAGCATGGACAGGGAACTTTGGGGAGGAGAAGCGAAGAGACAGGTATAGTTTCGTAGCCGGTTAGCTGCAGGGCCAGCCAAGATCAAAGCAGCTGACCTAGGGGGAGAGAGACTCTGTGGTTGAGAAGACAAGCCATGTGCTGCAGGAAAAGGATCCTGGAAGTCCCAAAGGACCCTGATCCGAGCCCAAAGAATGCGTCAGATTGCGGAGAGCATGTAGGCAGGGAACTGCATGTAGGGTTCCATTATCTTTGTCTAGATTTGTGTATCTCTCGTGCTACTTGGTAAAGAGCAGTGGTGTTTAGAGAGAGTGAGTGTGAGTGTAAGAGAGGGATGATCATATGCCCCTGAAGAGGTAAATGTAAGCCCAGAGCAGCTGCAGGGCTGGAGTCCTGGGACAGGGTGTCTTGCAAGCTATGGAGGAGTCAGCATTGGTCCCGGGGGCAGGGCAGTTGGCCTGCAGGGTCGCAGCTCTGACTGTCTGCACCCCAAGAGACCTGAAGTCAGGGCAGTGCCTGGACTCCGTTCAGACGCCCGAGGCTTGTAGCACCTGGGATGCAGGGGTCGGATCCCCTCACAGCGGCTCAAGGGGGAGAGCTCCGCTAGGTCTGTGAAAAGCCCATCCACCAACGCCATCACCCTGACCCCAGCCCAGGAATGTGAATTTCCATTTAGATAAATCCTCAGGTTAAAGCCGCAATCTCTGAAAAACACTTCCCAACCCACAGCTTTGGGGGAGGAGTCACCAAAAGCCTCCTCCCCTCCCTTAACCCTTCAACTGCTGAATTAACTTGATGCGCTCAGCCGGGGACCCGCCTGTTCTGCTGCTGAACGAGGCTCTCCTGGTAGGGTGAAATGTGAAAAATCGGGATGGGGGTGGGGGGGTAATAGGAGTCTCTATAAGAAAAAGACCCGAAAATCGGGACTGTCCCTATAAAATTGGGACATCTGGTCAGCCTATCTCCTGGTCCTTTGGTTCCAGCGAAGAGCTGCAGATGGCAGCATGGCAGGTGGGAATGCAAGACCATCCTCTCAGTGGCGGGACCGTGTGGACGTGGCTGATGTATATTCCACTGGGGTTGGGTGGGAAGGAGACAGTGAGCAGAGGGCAGGGATGGATTCCAGTGTCTCTGTGTCCTGGGCTAATGGAATGGGCCCCTGGCCATTGATGAATCCTCTCTGGGCTAATGGGCCTGTCTGTTTAGCTCAGGCCCTGGAAGCTATTTTGAGCCTTTTGCTCTCTCTGGCTTCTCGTATTCAAGCTTTTCTTTGTGACCATCCGGGCTGGGAACGGGGGCTGCGCTTTTCAAGCAGTTCGATTCCAAGAGCTGGGGCGTGCAGCAAAACCAGAGTCCAGGTCTTGCCTCTTCCGCCCTAGAAGTTGGGCCCCAACGAACGCTGCGAGAGCTGGCCTCGCGTGGGGACCCCAGGGTGCAACCCAAGGGTTAGAGCGCGCCTTCTGTCATCCCCGTTTCCGTAGCAGCCAGCCGAGCTGGGCAGCATTTCAAGCCCCCGGGCATGGATTTTACGAACACTGTGTGGCCCCATCCTGCATCCCTTGTGCACCCCGTACTGTCTGAGGAACACCGGCTCAGGCCCTAACGTGTTGTTTAGTTACCTTCTCCGTCCCCTTCAATGCGGATCCCGCGCATGGAGCAGTGGCAGCCTTGCAGAGCCCGACTGTGCCCTCTCCCAGGCCTGGCGTAGATCCACTGTCACTAGGGTGACCAGATGTTCTGATTTCATAGGGACAGTCCCGATTTGTGGGTCTTTTTCTTATATAGGCTCCTATTACCCCCAGCCCCCTGTTCCGATTTTTCACATTTGCTGTCTGGTCACCCCAGCTGTCACTCGCTGTCCGTCCCTGGGGTTAGAACTGGGGAGAGAGCATCATCCAGCCCCCCGAGCGATGACAGAGTCGCGCTGATCATGCGGCAATTCCCAGTGCTGACAGCCAGGGTCAGATTTAATCCACGCAGGCAGTTGCTCTTCTGTGCCGAGGGGCCTGAAAAATCGTCTCGGGAAAGCCTCACCTTGTGCTCGCTGGCCCCGCGCTGGGCCAGCTGTGTCTGAAATGCCCCAGCCCTCACCGTGCACCGCGACTAACCCGGTCCGTTCTTTTTGAACCTCACCGCGAGTTCTGGTTTGGGCTTTGGCCAGGAGCGCAGCAGCGCGGTTTCTGATTTCATCCCGACTGGTTTGCCCAGCCCTGGGCATCACAGCTGTGTTAGGGTTCAAAAGTGCTCCCCCGAGGCTGACTTTTCAGCATGGCGGGGAGGGGGGGCCACAGCCCCTGCTCTGCGCTCTCACAGCCCATGAACACTAGGCGTTTTCCATCTCCAGGTGATGCTCTGGGGGCTGCGGGGAGGTCAGATACAGTGTGAGGACTTTCACCTGCCTGAGCCTGCCACATTCAGCCCTGCAGCCTCAGCTGATCCGTAGCAGCCCCACTTCCAGTTAATAATTGTCCTGGCGCCATCCATGTATTTAGCACTTTTTTTAGCCGAGTGTCTCCAAGCCTCCCACAACCCCCCATTAAAGCCTCGTGATAATTAGTGCCTGTGCTAGAGCAGAGGTCAGACTGGATGATCCGGTGGTCCCTTCTGGCCTTGAACTCCCCACTGTCCCCATGTGGGTGGCAAAGGTTCTTATGCCCATTTCACAGGGAAGAGTGGGATGACTGAGAACTGTTGCTGAGGGGGGTGGGGGAAGGTGACTTGGCCACAAAACAAGTCTGTGGTGAAGGTGGGTCTTGACTCTCCATCTTATTGCTGCCAACTGCTAATGTTTGACATCATTAAATGGGCTTAAGAATAACCAGATTTTAAAAACCGTAGACTTGGCATCTTTTCATTT
Organism: Mauremys reevesii; assembly: GCF_016161935.1. Lineage (NCBI taxonomy): Eukaryota > Metazoa > Chordata > Testudines > Geoemydidae > Mauremys > Mauremys reevesii. The sequence goes on along the minus strand of NC_052645.1, from coordinate 11,342,845 downwards.
GCCTTCTGTTTTCTGAGCAGTTAGAGGGTCACGTTGTTAAACTTTTCCTTGCGCCCATGAAGGATAGATTTGTTTATATTTTTTTAAAGAAAACTGAGATTATGTGAGAATCACATGACTCCAGGAGGTGGGGCTTTAAGGAAAGCAATGAATACTGTGAGACTTGCAAACAACAAAAAAAAAAAAAACCCAAAGAGAATTGTCTGCACTGCAACCCCCCGCTCTAACCACTAGACCCTATTGTTCTGTTATGCCCCACTCGCCACTGTCGTATCTGAGTGTCTTCCAGGAGGGCATTCAGTGGCATGCCTAACATCTGTCACGTTTGTTTTCTCGTCCTCTTCCCAGGGACGTTGGAATGGTTAGAGCTATAGCGATAGATACGGCACACAGGGAGGTCTAGGAAACGTGCCTTGCACATGGGGTGGAAAGTGGGAATGTTTGTGGTGATCCTTAGTTTCCTCGATGGCTCTTGGTTTCCCCTCTCCATAGAGAGGCCTGCCAAGGTGTCTAGGCCCTGGAAATTACTGGGGTCGATCACTTCAGCCCTTGGACACGTAGTGGGCTCTGGAATGGGGCCATTGAAGGAAGATGGCTCAGAGCCCGGGTGGTGGGGGCTTCTGCTCCCTCCCCAGCAGGTGCGGATGGTGGGGGCTTCTGCTCCCTCCCCAGCAGCTGGGTATGTCGAGTGACTGAGGTGCTGTGCTGGCTTTTCAGGCCCATTTCGGTCTCCTCTCGCTGTGGGGATGGGGTCCCAGTTTCCTCTTGCTTCGCCTTCCGCACCCATCTGCCAGCGTCTTCTGCCTTCGTGTCGGCTGAAGCCATCAGCTAAACTGACTGCCTCAGTTGAGTTAGTTCCCTTCCCTGAATTGCCTTGAGCTCACGGAACCCGATGAAGTGTCCTGTGTTTTCAGGCCCTGCAAAACACAGACATCAATATACTGTCATTTCCCTCCAGAGCAGCTCTGTCTGGTAATTTATCGACACAGGGAAATCTCTGGGCTGCCGTTTGCTGAGCTTCTGCCTTGCTTGTCTCTCTCGCATCCAGGCGGCTTGGCTAAGGCCCGGCCATGTGGCTCGACCCAAGGGGTCGAAACGCAGGCAGGCTGCACTGAAAACTCCTTTTCCCAAACCCAACCCCATAGCACAGGGCCAATGGGTCACGGGGTGAAATGAATGGCCAGGAAGCGGAGAGCTAATAACAGGGAAATGCCACTGCCTGGGGCGGTGGTCACTGCCATGCAAGGTGAGTTGGAATGGCTGTGGTGGGATTGAAAAGGGGGCTGGATAATTTATGGCCAGTAACAGCACTGCTAGTTCAGTGGGTTTAGGGCAGGGGTGTGATAGGGCCAGCTCCCTGCCCTGTCCTCCCTGCAGCACACACAGTGGGTCATCCCCTTCTTGAGCTTTGCCTTTATTCTTCCGCAATCAAGCCCTAAATCAGGGCTGTATTTATCGACCTATACCTGATCTTTAGCTCCCTGCTCAGCTGGCTGTGCTCAGGGTTTCTCCCTGCAGTTCCTCCCTAACTCTCTCTCCTTTGAGAGAGATTGAACCTTTTAATCTCTCGATCGGACCTAATCAGACCAGCCTAGTCTGACTGCCGGGGTGAGTCAGCAAAATAGCTCTGCACCTTCCCACAAGCCCACGCCTGACTCCTGGGTGCAGGGTAACTGAATCTCATGCTTTGGGCCAATGAAACCACCTGCTTTGGGACATTAGCTGATCGCTGCAGGGGCCAGGAAGGAATCTCCCAGCCCTGTGTGTGCAGCATTACACGATTGGCCAGGCGGATTATTGCTTTCAGGACTAAGTCTCCTTCCTCTGACCCACTAGTGGCGGCAAGATACTGGCGTATGTGGCCCAATGGTCTGAGCCATCCTGGATGATGCTTCTTGCTGAAGGTGAGTCAGTGGCTTGTCTCTGAACTCCTTCTCCGTTTGCTCCAGCCACTAGAGGATGTGCAGCTTCTTGCTAGCAGGTTTCCATGAAAAAGGCACTGATGTGGCCCATCCTGAAGGCTCTGCTCCCAGCTCTATTTACAGGAAACTCTCCCCAGGTAAGGGGCTTAGGAGATGAGGAATGAGAGCACCCCCACCCCAGCCAGGCAGTTCCTGCCTGACCTCGGCACACCCCCGACCAGGCTGTGGTACAGAGGCAGTGCTTGTTGCTCTGGTACGTGGCGCCTCCTTCTCAGAGACATGGGATCCCAGTCACACTCTGCCTGCTAGACCTCCCCGCGGGATGGAAGCCGAGATCAGCCCCCAGGTGCCCTGCAGCAGGTCAAGGCTGAGGTGATAGTGGGAAGCGCTGCAGGGACCCTGCCTTCTCTCTAACCCTCCGCTCCCGCCCTTCAGGCCACTACGCCATTCTCAGCGTGGGCTCCTCGGGGCGACAGCTGCTTAACTAGCCATGGCAGCAAAATCCTCCCCTTGCCTTTGTGATGAGCCAGAAGATCCCTGCCTGAGCCGTCAGACCCTCACCTGGCCACAGCCATGCCCGCGTTCCTGACCTCCGGGCCTGAGCGTTACATCGAGGAGCGAAGCCTGTGCTGGCACTGAACGCAGCAGCCCGTCTGCCCAGTGCTGCAGGTGACTGTGAACTGCCCCCAGCCCCCGCTGAGCAGAGTCTGAGCCACAGCCCTAGTCTGATATCCAAACCCCTCCACGGCACTAGCCCTGGCTGCCTGAGAGGTGCTGTTTCCTCCCTGACCTCGGCCTCCCCACAGACTTTGCGGTCTTGGAACCATGCAACTGCCTGCCAGCAGGGAGAACCTCAGGAGGCAGGACTTTCCCAGGATCTGGGCCTAGGCTTTGGAACTCATTGCCACTGGAGAGCAGAAATCAGGGGGAATCAGTCCACTGAGAAGTAAATACCCCACACATCTCCACCGTAACTTGCCTACAGTAAGTTCTGGGTGTGCGTGCTCTCTGTCCCCCAGAACCCTCTGTAAACCCACCAGGCTATGTTCCCTGTGCTGGGAAGAGACCGAGGGTGGTTGTTTCTGTGTACCTAGAAGCTGCAGTGGCAGAGTCGGCCGTACGTGGAGGTCATTTCTATGGCAGAGCTCTTTGTGGGGGGATTTCGAAGACGTTTTCTAACCTCTCTGCACATCCCCACAGTTGCTCTATCTGATTAATAATGAACGGTTAGATTAGGCCTTATTAGAGAATCGATAACACTGCCCCTCTGCAGCTTTTGAGCGATTGATTTGCTTGCATCAGCAGAATCGCCACCGTTAAGCCTCCTTGTTGTTCATCCCGTTTTGTTTTTAAGGCTCTCGCCAACTAACATCCCCAGCCTGCAATGAAGAGGTTTCTTAGTTTATGCTGCAGTTAGGCACCGTTTGGTACCGTGTGTCCCCTTTCATTTTTCTTTATTTTTTAAAAGCCACGGAGAATATTGTATCTGGTGGGTACGATTTGAACCATGAGAGCTCATGTATGTGGCTCTTGACAAGAACAGACACTGTTTTCACCACCCAGCGCCTTCACCGAGAGCACAGATTGATTGATTTATTGGGTTAGTCTGCTACAGACTAGGGACCGAATGGCCAGGCAGCAGTTCTACAGAAAAGGACCTAGGGGTTATAGTGGATGAGAAGCTGGATATGAGCCGACAGTGTGCCCTTGTTGCCAAGAAGGCTAACGGCATTTTGGGCTGTATAAGTAGGGGCATTGCCAGCAGATCGAGGGACGTGATCATTCTCCTCTATTCAACATTCTTGAGGCCTCATCTGGAGCACTGTGTCCAGTTTTGGGCCCCACACTACAAGAAGGATGTGGAGAAATTGGAGAGTCTCCAGCGGAGGGCAACAAAAATGATTAGGGGGCTGGAGCACATGATTTATGAGGAGAGGCTGAGGGAACTGGGATTGTTTAGTCTGCAGAAGAGAAGAATGAGGGGGGATTTGATAGCTGCTTTTAACTACCTGAAAGGGGGTTCCAAAGAGAATGGAGCTCGGCTGTTCTCAGTGGTACCAGATGACAGAACAAGGAGCAGTGGTCTCAAGTTGCAGTGGGGGAGGTTTAGGTTGGATATTAGGAAACACTATTTCACTAGGAGGGTGGTGAAGCACTGGACTGGGTTACCTAGGGAGGTGCTGGAATCTCCATCCTTAGAGATTTTTAAGGCCCGGCTTGACAAAGCCCTGGCTGGGATGATTTAGTTGGGGTTGGTCCTGCTTTGAGCAGGGGGTTGGACTAGATACCTCCTGAGGTCCCTTCCAACCCTGAGATTCTATGATTGGGAAGCTGAACATGTAACATCCCAGCTACAGCGGGGGGAAATTTATAACCCACTGCTCTGGTGGGGTCATATTTTTATTTTATTTTTTGTGGGAGGGAGGTTGCTAGGGATTGTAGAACTTCAAAGTGTTTAATGGGTCGGGTCACCCTTAATTTGGGTGCTTCTGTAGCTGTCTTGGCTCAGCTGGGCCAATCTGGGAAATTTCACGAGACCAGGTTTATTATTATTTGCATTGCGGGAGCTCCTAGACAACCTGACAGCCCCGTTGTGCTAGCTGCTATATACCCGGAGTAAGAGACGGTCCCTGCCCTGTAGCGCGAACTGGCCAGGAGTGGAAGACGGGAAGGATTATTTACTCTCTTTTTACAGGTGGGAACTGAGGCACAGAATGATGAAGGGACTTGCCCACAGTCATCCAGGGAGTTTGTGGTAGAGCCAGGAATTGAGCTAGGTGCCTTAGCCACAAGCCCATCCTATTCTTTCTCTATTTTGGCACCTTCACTCCCCTTGTGCCCCAGTTTCCCGGTCTGTTCTGTTGGGCTAGGAACCGTCTGGTCTGTAGACGTTCTTACCCCACCCTCCTTGTCGTATCCGAGCGTCTTCCAGTCGCGCATTAAGCGAGGTGGCTGCCGTTGGTCCCGCGTGGTTCGTTTTCTCTCCTTGGGGGAGAGTTGGGAGCGGGTGGGGGCAGTGGAGGGTTGTGTCTGCTGCTCCGGGTGTGCTAGTGAAGGCGAGTCAGAGAGCACAAGGTGGGGAAGTTTGGGACAGTGCTTGGTTCCTGGGGGAGTTTGTCACAGCGTCTGCCCCCAGCCCCCAGAGAGCTCTGTGTCCGGCACCGATGAGCTTTCCCTTGGGGTAGAAAGTGCCATTGTGCACGAGGAGCGGTGCTGCCAAGCCTCACCCTGGGGCTCTAGGCTTTCTTCGATCTGCTGGCCCCAGGCCTCTGGTGCCTTGAAGCTAATGACTGAGGCCTCGACGGGTAAATTGGGACAGGCTCAGTCCATCAATGTCAGTAGCTTTGGCATCGTGGGAGAGGTGGTGGAGACGGGCAGGGAGCTGTCGGTGTGATGGGCCCAGATCCTCAAAGGTATTTAGGTGCCTAACACCCATTGATTGCTAAGGGAGTTGGGTGCACAAACACCCCCGAGGAACTGGGCCCCAGAGCTGCCCTATGTCCCCTGTCCCCTATGGAGTGAGCAGCAGAGCCGTGCCCGGCTCTCCTCTCCTCAGGGCACTGACTTCATCCCTAACCAGCCACGGCGGGTTCAGCTCAGCTTTCCTCAGAGCCGGCCCAGACCCCAAGCGGTTCCGGGGTGACCCCCGTGCCGGGGATCCCCAGGCAGAGATTCCCGCGCAGGGCCTCAGGCAGCAGATAGCCTCAGCTGTGAGTCGCCAGTCAAAGGAATGTGATTGTTCCTCTTCCCTGACGCCTGCCTGCATCTCCCCTGCGGAGCTGGCCCAGCGGAGGGAATGGCAGCCTGATGGGAAGGGCAGGGAAAAGTGCTTGTTAAAGGCACCAGCGCTCTGATGGGTGCTATCGGCAGGGCATTTTGTCCCCCTGGATCCCACCTGCGTCTCAGCCTCGCTGCCCATTTTGCTGCTTGTCACCGTGGGCGGTCGACATCCCGGTGTAAAACGACTTGGGTAAAGCAGCTCTGATTCTCAGCACGGGGACGGTGGCTCTGCAGAAGCTGGTTCCTGGCTTTCTAGTGACCTGGGATCTCTGATTATATTCCAGGAGCGCCCGGAGGCCCCAGCTGGGAGCCAGGCTGCGCTGTGCTGGGCCCCTGGCCCCTGCCCAGTTTAGCAGACAGTCTAAGTGCGAGCTCCCCCCGGATGTTTCTATCTGAGCTTCCTAGCACGGTGTCAGCGGCCTCCCCTAGTTTATGGATGAACGGGGTCGGATCCCTCAAACACTGACCCAGAGCCTCCCCCTGGACCCCAGCAGAGAGATTCCTGAGGGCAAACAAGGTTTCATTAACTCCCTCTCCCCGCCACACACTTAAATTTTCATGTCGGCGGCTGCTCTGGGAAGCCTGGAGAGGGGGCCTCTCGTGGGCTGCCTCAGGCCGTGTTCTAGTCTGCGGGATTCTTGGAGTTAGCCCGGCCAGAGCCCTGGGGAACGGACAGCAGGAGAGCGGTGGATTGGCAGGGTCTGCTCAGATGAAGCAGAGTGGGGTAACGGGGCATGTCTCTGAACAGAGCCCCGCCCTCTGACCTTCTTTGTGGTGGGGGATTTCGGCTCCTCCCTGCTGCCGAAGCAGGTTGGGTTTTTGCCACAATCGGGCTCCTTCTTGGTGATGGCTTTTGTGTTGGTGCATCTGTTGTTACCTAGAAGGCGCTGTGGCAGTGTGTTCCGTACATGTGTCGATGCGTCTGTTGATGCACAATCTGGTGCCGGGAGGGGGGTGTCATGGAAGAAGCAGGGTGGCTGTGACCGGGGGGAGAAGGCGAAGACCCCCTGCACTACAGTAACCGATCCTGGCCAGGAATGGCCCAGCACTGGGTCACTTCCTCACTCCCAGGTGGGGCGGAGAATGAAGGGGATCGGGGCGTGGAATCCGCGTTCCCCTCTCGCGCTTGGGACGTGATCGGGCTACTGCTGGTGTTTTTAAAAGCGCTGTGAGCAAGCAGTCAGATCTTGTGCTGCTGCGCTGTGTGTCACGGGTTGCCGGGGAGCGCTCAAATCTGGCAGCAGTTCTTGGAGGGCTCTTGTCCCGACCATAAACCTGGACCTGTCCTGGTCTGGGGTTTGTTCCCTCCACTCCCCCTAAGTGGCATCAGAGTGACTCACAGCTACCGGCCCTAATGGACTTTGCTTCAGCATGGTACCACAAGCCGTCCATCTCCCTCCCCTTCCCCCCACCACAGGTGTGCACCCCTGTATCTTGCGCGGTGTCTCACACCCAAGTCTAGCCACAATGGCAAAAGCTAAAATTCTTGTCGAAGAGCAAAACCGAATGGTTACCCAGAGACCTCCAGGAGTTCTTGGTCGAAACCGTGTCAGTTCCTACCTTGTAAGGAACACACGCATCCTCTAGGCGTGAGAGGTCTGCCCTGCTCCTGTCCCCTCCATGCATCCTGGTGGCAACCCTATTAAGGAAGCCAGGGTGAAATCCTGACCCCGCTGAAGCTGATGGGAGTTTTTGTCACTGACATCAGTGGGGCCAAGATTTCACGCCCTGTCTGTAAGGATGTGGGGCAGCATTTGAACCCTGGGCTGCTTGTTCTGAGAATGCAAGAACTTGATCCAGTCACTAAGGGCTCTCTGCACGGCGGGGCCCTGATCTTGGCTGGGTACTGCTGTAATACAAATAGTTAATAACAACAACAGGAGTGAGTCAGCCAGGGAGCCGGGCATGTGTCTTATGGCAGCTGAGGGCAGCAGAGGCTGGTTCAAAGGACTGGATGAGGGAGCTAGTGGTAGTGGAGGCAGCTGGCAGAGCCTGCAGTGCTTTCCAAAACTCTCTGCTCAGCCCCGGTTGGTCGTCTTCCATCTGCACCCCTGTGAATTATTTAGCTCACATATCAAGGCAAATTGATAGCAGGTGTCTAATCTGGAAGGTGATTTTGTTCCTGTGATTTCTGTGCTGGCTGTGTGCCATCACGCCGCTCTGTGCAGTCCCTGCAGACAGGCTGGCCTGGGAGGTGGCGGTGGGCATTGGGTGGCAGAACTGGGGAGACTAGGGAGAGCAGGTCCAATCCCCTCTCCCCCCAGCCCAGCTTTATACTGACGATCCACCTGTGCAAGATTCTGGCCTGGCCTTGCCCCAGTTTAGTGCGGCAGAGCTGCAAAGACAAGAGTATCTGACATCCCCCTCGAGGGCGGGCGAAGCAACAGCCTCAGCGATAGCGTGCAAACGGGGCTTCTATTGTAACGAGTGTACGTGTGTGGGTACGCACACGTGTGCCCCTGCCCTCCGGTGGATGGAATCTGAACAGCAGCCGTGTGTCATAGACCCTCACCTACTGACAGCTCATGGCGATTCTCTTTAGGGGCCTGGGTCTTTGGAGCAGGAGGATTTGGGTTCTGTCCCCGCCGTTGCGTGAGGGTTGGAGCTGCCCTGTGTGCAGCATTAGCTGTTGAGTAGCCCCTGGCCTCTGGCTTTGTTACTCTTGTATGGGAGGGGTCCTGAGGAGAACCTGGAAGTGGGGTGGGTGTTGGAGGGCGACAGTGGGGAGAAGAAGCCGTGTCCCCCCCGTACCCTCGTTTCCATTGCTGGGGAAAGGACCAAGGCGGCGTCTCTTGCAGTCCTGTTCCCACTAGTGGCTGAGGCTACTCGGGTCTCCAGAGCAGTTGCTCCCTTGGCTTGTGCTTGCAGCCCACGCTGTTCCCAGATCCCACGCGTGCTGACCTCTTAGCGATGCAGCCGGCTCCCCTCCCGGCTCCCCAGAGCAGCAGCAGGTGCACCGAGTGCGGCCTGGGCCATTTGCATCACCGCAGCCGCGGCACTGGAGCGGGGCGAAGAGGGGAATGGAGCCGGAACGAGGCTGTTTGGAAATGCAAACCGCGCTGCTTTACATATGGAAAGGACATAAATAACCCATGGTAGCCCGCTTCACGGCTCCGGAAGGGCCCTCACTGTGCCGGCACGTGTTCAATCACGGAGAATTTCGCCCTGCCGTGCGTGCTTTTATTGCCTCTCGGAACACATCCCATCACTCACACGCCACGGCCCCAAACCAGGCGAGCTGCTTTCCTTCGGAGAGGAGGAGGAGTTTGCAAACAAGGCACCGGGCTCAGTTATTGAGGCAAAACTCGCTCATCGCGTGCTGCCTCTCCAGTGAAGCTGAGGTTCTTAATTCTTTAAAGTGTCCTCCCTGGCCGGCACCAGGCAGGAGTCGGGCCAAGGGTGTTTAGAATTTAAATCTAAAAACAAAACCGGGAGGAGGAAAGAAATTTCCGAAGCGAGGAGGCTTTGTCGGTTTCAGACAGCGACTTCCCCTCTGCCGCGGTTTCCCCAGCTGTAAAATGTCGTGAGGTTTATTAAGTGTATTCCTGTCGCCACCTCGAACACCCGGACTCTTTCTCGAATATTTCTTTGTATTACTTCAGCGCCCCGGGCCTGGCCCATGATCCCAGGGTGCTAGGTGCTGTACAGACACAGAACAAAGAGGCCCTAATTTCCTCTCTGTGTCCGCAGCTAGTCAGCCTGGCCTCTGTGGAGTTAGCTTAGAGAAGGAGAGGGCCAGAGAGGTGGAAAGACAGTCAGAGCAATGGGCCAGCTGGTCTGACAGTGCCCTTCAGAGGAAGGCCCAGCCTTCCCATAATGCATCTCATTGTGCAGCGTTAGTCAGGGGCTGGGCAGGACTGGGGACGTGCGTGAGGACTGGCAGCCCTTGTCATTCCATCCCGCTGCGCTCCCGGCAGCCGCTCTCCTTGGTCAGCTCTGGCCTGGCCGGAGCTAGTTTGATTCCCAGCAGGTGGGCGCAGTGCACTCCTGCAACCCAGCAAATTCCCACTGCAGGGCATTTGGCCCTGGCCTGCCCAGCCCAGTGGGGAACCCCAGGGATGACTCGCCCCTCCGTGCATTTCTGATGTCCTGGGTAGTCAGGGATTCAGTACAGTAATGATCATCCCTGGCGCTTCTCTAGTGTGGTTCAGCTGTAGATCGCTAAGCACGTTACATAGGAGCTCGGTATCATTATCATCATTTTACTTTTGGGGAAACTGAGGCACAGAGCTCCTGTGACTTGTCCAAGGTCACCCAGGAGGCCAGTGGCAGAGTTGAGAATAGAACCCAGGTTTCCTGCGTCCTCGTCCAGGGCGCAATCATGTGGCCACACAAGGAGTTCACCTGGATTGGAGATTTACCCATGGCAGGTGGGGCTTTGGAGGCCAAGTCTGCCTCTCCTGCCGGCTGACCCGAGTGCACCTTGGGGATGACGCTCAAGGATGCGAGTCACCCTTTACCCATTTGCTGGAGGGGCCGAGACCCCATAGACTCAGCCTGGGTGGCATTTGACTGTGCGCAGATGGGAGGGGACTGCCCTGCATAGCACCCCTACAGCAGATCCAGTGCTGCACTCAGGGGCATGTCATAACATGCCTGGATCTGACCCCAGCAGCTGCTGGATGCTAATGATCTGCTTCAGACCGGAGGCAGCCCAGGGCAGAGCTGCCAAAGCAGAATTGAATGTGGGGCCTTGGGGAGGCAGGAGGGTTCTTCACCCCGTGCCCATCGGGGTCCAGCATCAGCCGCTCAGAGCTGGCTGCGTCTCCGGGTGGGCCAGCCCGCTGGGGTGACAATAATTGTGTTTTAAATAATCCATGGCTCCGGGACAGCAGTTTCAAGTTACTGTGTGTTTGGAGCGGGGAGGCAGTGGGATGTTAATTGAGTGGTGGTTAATTATTAAAGCAGTTTTATTGCGGGTTAGCGGATGTATAATCGCCCAGCCCACGCCAGGCCTTGCCTGTCTGTGTCTCCTGGCTAGGGAGCTTGGCGGAGAGACGGCCCCTTCGGGGTAAACAAAAGGAGTGTGGTGGGACTTTGAACTCTGCACAGAAACCTGGATCCTGAGCTCCTTAAAGGGACAGGTACAATCTCCTGTGTTGTTGACCAGCCTTAAAATTACTGTTATCACTGGGCGCCCGTCCTTCGGATTCTCTCTCTGTCCATCTCTCTTGTCTATATAGGGTGTTCGTGTGGTGCCACACATCACTGTGGTCTCCGAGCACCAGAACCAAGAATCGCTAGGTTTTTTAAAGCTGCTGTTGTATGGCCAATAGAAACAACCAGGTGTGCACAGCTGCAGAATGTGGCAACTGCCATCCTACGTGATGTCACTTCCTGAAGGAACGTTACTGAGGGTGGGACTTCCTGGATTGCCATATCCCCCAGCCGCCAACCTGAGGAATCCCAGCAGGGGGCAGCGTGCGGAGGTTTGGGAGGAGAGGAGGGTCCCTGAAGGCAGAGAAGCCAGGGGCCATGAAGGGCTCCAGTTTGATGGTTTGTCTGGCCTGGCTGGGCTGCGCGGTGGTTCATCGGGTCTAACCCCTGCGGTTTTGTGACAGCCGCCACAACCTCCGTGTCTCTGCTTCAGAGCTGGCTCTGGACTGCGTGGCACCCCTAGTCTCCCAGGGCACGTGCTGCTCTTCACCCTGCTACTGCAGCCCCCACAGCTGCAGCAAGATTCAGCTCCACCCCCAGGGCTGAAATCCTGCCATTCGTTCCCCGTCGCTTCCTTGCAAAGGGTTAAACCATTTGGTAGCAGCCAGGCTCCCTAGAACCAGGACACAGGGTCCAGACTGGGCCTCCAATCTCCAAGTAGCTTATTGTTCCCCGAGTGCTGGCTCTAAGCCTCCACCAGGGGGTGCTAAGGTTGGTCACAGGTGGGGGGCAGAGGAGAGGGACACCTTTAGCTGGTTTAGGTGGGGCGCTGGTGCATTTTAGAGGCTGCAGTGTCCTGCTGAGAACACAGCCTGGACTGGAGCCCTTTCAACAGCTGGGGTCCCGTAAAGGTGGAAAAATATTACCTGGAGGTGGGGGGGGGTATTCCTGAAAACTGGGGGGGAAGGATAGGATGGGGCCTCGTGACTCTTGTCAGCAGAGTGTATGGACACTTGGGGCCCAGTTTTAGAGGGTGACTCTTAGTGGAGGGAAAATTTCATCCCTGTTCATGTTACTCCATCTTCATTTGGCAAATCTTTTAAAAATGCGTTTGCAAAGAGGCAGTGACACAACAGCACTCGCTCCTCCATGTTGGCCATCCTACATGATGTCACTTCCGGAAGGAATGTTACTCAGAGCAGGACTTCCTGGCTTGCCATACTCTCCAGTGTGGGTTGTGTAGTCGGTTTGGGTAGTTGAAATGCCCAAATCCTGCCCTCTCACCTTGGGACTTTTCTTTGTCCCATCGCCATTTTAAACAGCTACTGCAGCATTCTATAGTAAGACCTCATGGACTATATTCAGCATTGTCAGCCCCAAGCATTCAAAAATCACGATTGATGCCTCCCAAAATTATGAAATTGGCTTAAAAATCTATTTTAAAAATAATATATTTTTGGTTCTATTTATTTGCCTTCTGGTGTTTGAGCCTTTAGGTTTCATATTTTCAAGCTTTTCTCTGCAACCACCAGGGTTAGAAACTTCTAATCTTTTTCAGACTGAAGCTGAGATTCTCACATAATCACCGAACTCCAGGAGTGGGGGGCTTTAAGGAAAAACACCAGATATCATGCGACTCTCGATTAAAATCACGCGACCTTGCATTGCTGAGCGTTTAGACTACTCTAACTAGTGTTAGACTCTTACTGGAGAGTGAATCCCTCTAGTATTATTTTTTAATCCAAAAGAAGAATTCCTCATTTAAAAAAAAATCCTACAGTCATGATCCCAAGCATTCCAGATTAAAATATTGATACTGCAGTGTGTTGGATCATTAATCTATGATTATTTTGTATTACAATCCCCCTACTATCACTGCTTGGGGTCCGGGTTGTGCTAAGAGACAGACAGACACAGACACACGACCGGCCCTTGCCCTTCCTAAGGGGTGCTCTTTAAAAGGCAAGAGGAAGGAATTTATGACTTCTCCTGTAGTTGTTGATAGGCCCATATTGTTCCTCTTAGTCTCGCATTTGCAAATGCTAAGGTTATCAGGGATAAGTGACATATTATGCAAATCCTCTCTCTTAATATCTGGCTGTTCTCCCACTGGAATCGCATTGGTTGAACCCCATGCATTATAGGAGCTGCTAATGTTTACCCATTAGCTTCTTTGGCTAATATACGAGGCTTCAAGTTGCAAATTGATGTTTCATACAGCTGAGCAAATTATTTTTCTATTAAGTACAATATTTAAAATGAGTTGGAAAAGCAAAACAAACTACTGGCAAGAATTTTAATGTAGCTACTTTCCATGGCCCCCTAATCAGCTTATATCAGGGGCTGAAAACCAGTCATTTTTTAAAAAAACATGTCTGTGTTGCAAAATATTTATTGTAACCTGTCTGTCTGTCTGTCTGTCTATCTATCTGTCTATCTATCTGTCTATCTATCTATCTATCTATCTATCTATCTATCTATCTATCTATCTATCTATCTATCTATCTATCAGTCCTTGTGTATACAATTTGCATGTACCTAGCTTCTCTTCATCCAAGGAGCTTAATGTGCATCATAAACACTAAGCTAATTGGGTGTCATACTCCCAGCTCTGGCTTTGTCTAGATGAGGGCTGTGTCTACATTGCAGATGTCTGCTGGCGTAATGGTGTCAGTTTGGGATGGGAAATAGGTGTGATCTCTGACCGACAGAGCTGTGCCGGCAAAAGTCCCTTGTGCAGATGCAGCGTATACCAGGAAAAGTGCACTTGCACCAGCATCGCTTGATTTGCTTGTGGGCTGGGGGGCTGGAATAAGCCATGCTGGCAAAAGCACAATTTTGCCAGCATAACCTGCATCCACACTGAGAAGTGCTTTGCCGGCGTTCCTAGCCTGGCAAAACGCTCCTAGTGTAGAGAGTGGGGTGTTGGCCCCAAGTGTGGGTCCTTAAGCACTATGACAATACAAAGAATAAATAATAGCAACAAGTACTAGTGTGTGTGTACGTACAGGTGTGTACACACACACACACAGATGGTCCTTACCCGGAGGCGCTTACAGTCTGTATACAAGGGGTGATCAAAGGGAGAGAGGCACTGAGCAGGGAAGGGTCTCGCGTGAGCCCAGAGGCAGAGCCCGTAGAAGCCGTGTCTCCTGCACCCCGAATGAGCCCCCCACTCCGCCAGGCTGTTCTTGCTCTTTGGTGGCGGTTTGAGGCCAGCGCGCTCATTGTGGTCGCTCTGGTGGCCCCGCCCGTTAGATTCTAGTGACTCTGTGAATGTCGGGGCGTAGCATCCCTCCCCCGCCTCTCGAAGCCATTGGCCCTGGCAAGTGGCAGGACGAGCTGGTTCTGGAGCAGAAGAGTGAGGGATCTGTCGAGAGAGGGGCAGGGAAAAGTGCTGCTCCTCCCCAGCCCTTCGTGGTGGGGGCAGGTGGCAGCAGCACCAAGCGGAGGGGAAGTAAAGGAGGGGGGCTGCCTCAGTTTCTAAGTTGGCTGGGGACTGGAGTGCGCTGCTGTGGTTGCAGAGCACAGGGCGAGGGGCTGAGAAAGTTTATAGATTTTAAGGCCAGAAAAGGACCGTTACGATCGTCTAGTCTGATCTCCTGTGTAACACGGCCAGAGAACCTCGCCCCGGAGGCCTGGCCTGGGCTCTGGAAAATCTGACCAGGAGGGAGCTTCCGCAGCAGCAGCGGTGAGTGTGGTTAGAGCACGAGGGCAGAGCACGATCCTGGGTTCGGTTCTTCACTCTGCCACTGCTTTGCTGTGTGACCTCGGGCAACTCGCTTCACTTGCGTGTTTGAACTCACTCCTCTGCAGCCAGGGGGGTCTCGTCTTGAGGCCCATACAGCGCCTAGCACGCTACTGGTGCCATGTGAAAAATAACGGTGATCGCCCTGTGTTGTGAGCCCATCAGATCTCATTGGGCTGGGATGGGTCCATAGTTGAATGGCCGAACTCCAAGGAGAACCCAGGACTGGAATAACAGGGGAGCTGCAGGTTAGGAGTAAGGTGCCTTGGCAGAGCTGTGTGGGACGGTGCTGGAGCAGTGGGGCGGTTGCAGGTTGGGATTGCAGTGCCTCAGCCGAGCTATTCAAGGGTGCAGCTCAGGACTGGAATAGCAGGGGGACTATACTGTGTACAGATGTGGTCTCCTCACCTCAAAAAAGATATTCTAGCACTAGAAAAGGTTCAGAAAAGGGCAACTAAAATGATTAGGGGTTTGGAGAGGGTCCCATACGAGGAAAGATTAAAGAGGCTAGGACTCTTCAGCTTGGAAAAGAGGAGACTAAGGGGGGATATGATAGAGGTATATAAAATCATGAGTGATGTTGAGAAAGTGGATAAGGAAAAGTTATTTACTTATTCCCATAATACAAGAACTAGGGGTCACCAAATGAAATTAATAGGCAGCAGGTTTAAAACAAATAAAAGGAAGTTCTTCTTCACACGGCGCACAGTCAACTTGTGGAACTCCTTGCCTGAGGAGGTTGTGAAGGCTAGGACTATAACAGCATTTAAAAGAGAACTGGATAAATTCATGGTGGCTAAGTCCATAAATGGCTATTAGCCAGGATGGGTAAGAATGGTGTCCCTAGCCTCTGTTCGTCAGAGGATGGAGATGGATGGCAGGAGAGAGATCACTTGATCATTGCCTGTTAGGTTCACTCCCTCTGGGGCACCTGGCATTGGCCACTGTCGGTAGACAGATACTGGGCTGGATGGACCTTTGGTCTGACCCGGTACGGCTGTTCTTATGTTCTTATATGACAAGCCGGCTAGGACTGAGGGGCAGCTGCAGCTGTGTGAAGAACGCCCTTGCTCTCTGCCTCTGCTGGGCCATGGATGAATTTGCCAGGAGGCAGAGCCTCCAGGAGGGATGCACCATCGTGGCAGACCACAGTCTTGCAAGCGAATTCCCGGGGATCTGGCCATTCTTCCTTATCTCGGCTCCTGCCCAAGTCTTCCTGATGGTGTCGCGCCCAGGAGCCAGGGCCGGCTCCAGGCACCAGCATTCCAAGCTGGTGCTTGGGGCGGCATTCTGCAAAGGGCGGCAGTCCCTGTTGTTTTGCCCCCAAGCAGCGCATCGAATTGCTGCCGCGGACGGCGGGGGCAGTCCATGTGCCCTTAGGGCAGCAGGCGCGTTTCCGTGGTGGCGGCAATTCGGTGGCAGCTTCTATGTTTAGCTGTCCAGGGCGGCTTCAGCTAAGCATAGAAGCTGCCGCCGAATTGCCGCCGCCGCGGAAACGCTCCTGCTGCCCTAAGGGCGCACGGACTGCCCCTGCCGTCTGCGGCGGCAGTTCGATGCGCTGCTTGGGGCGGCGAAAACCGTAGAGCCGGCCCTGCCAGGAGCAGAACAACCCACGGCCTGAGGGCCCTGCAGTATATCTGTTGTGTTGTGCCATCTGCCAACAGCATCTCACAAACCAGGGAACTGTCCACGTCCTTAGCTTTGCAGCCTAGGACGGTCTCGGTTTTCTGATTGCTGGGCCCAGTTAATGTGTGGCAGGGATTAAGGCCGAAGTAGCAGGAGGCAAAATCCACCAGTGTTCAGATGAAAAATGAGTCCATGTTGATAGGCTAATTACAACACCTCTAATTTATACGATTTCCTGGGAAGAACGGCTTGGCCCCCCGGCTTTACGGCTTGCAGAGGGACACTCACTCGATACTGTGAGAGCTACTCTGTGTACGTGTTCGGTGCACACAGCTTAATACAAGACGTTCTCTGCTACCGATGATCATCTAGAGAGACCTGATGCCTCTTGGGAAACTCTGCGGAAGGCCGTGCACCCAGATCCTGTGCTCTCCGCCTCGCCTCTTGGTTCCTAGCTCCCGCCCTGGTATTTGTTTGTTACCCTGGGTGTGGTGGAGCTCGGATCCTGTCCTGGCTCCAGTCCCCCATCTGGGAAAGGTAAACGGTCTCTCTGCCGCACCATCGTGCGGTCTGATGGTGTAAGCCACGCCCACTCAGAATGGTGCTCTGTCCCCCCCCCAGTGGTGGTGCTAGGCTACAGCGAGATTAACGAGCACGCTCCAGCCGTGGCGAAGATCTTAGCTCAGACAGTAGAAGCTCGCGCATGGAGACCTAGGTTGGATTCCCACTGCCGACGTCCCACCAAGGGCATGTGTCTCACTCTCAGCTGAAAGGAGCTCAAATCCTGGAGCCGAGTTTATCCCTCGGCCCAGGCGTCTGGGTTAAAAGCCCTCCCATTTCCGCGCTGGCTCTCCGTGGGAGCCAGCCCTCTTCCCAGAGGAGCCCTGTGCAATTACAGGGGAGCCCTGGACAAAATGGGTTTACTGAACCCAGCTCCCCACGCTGGCCTGTTTCTTGTGGCTCAGGGCAGGGTGGCATTGCTGGAATCCAGCTGTGCTGAGAGCAACGTGGGGAGGTGAGTAGCCCAGCCTGTCCCATTTCATAGGAGCTACTGTTCATCTGCAGTATTTGGAACAAGCCTCAGAGGCCTTGTAAACGTCAGAGCTGTTCAATCGGATTGTTAGTATTTATTTATTCCGATTTTTAGAAGTTCTCTGGAGTGCCCCTAAAGTGCTCTGATTGCATCTGCTGCAAACTACATTCTTATATTGCAAACACCGGCAAAGGTCTGCCCATAGCTAATCCACTTCACGCCTCCACCACAGCCTTAACGCCGAGGGGGCCAGGACGGCCTGGCCAGCATGCCGGGAAGGTTGATTGAGCCGGGGCTCTGGTAGATTGAGGCAGGGGGCGATTTCTGAGACTGACTACCCTTTCTAGAGAACGCGCCGGCGGCAGGCCCCTCTCCTTAATATCGCAGCAGCTCCTGCTCGGGCACAGAAAGAAGGGGGCTGGTGAGTGAAATTAGGAGGTGCGGAGTCGGTGACGGATCAAAGGAAATATGTTTGTTTGCATGACGTGATTAGATGGTGGCAGGGCCGGCTCTACCATTTTTGCCGCCTCAAGCAAAAAAATAAAAAATAAAAAGCCGCCCGGACTGTGCTGCCCCAAGAATGGCCGGAATGCCGCCCCTTAGCATGTGCCGCCCCAGGCACGTGCTTCTCCGCTGGTGCCTGGAGCCGGTCCTGGATGGTGGAACCGGTTGCTCTAAGAAGTCACTGAGGCCAAGAACTTAGCAAGATTTGGAAAGGAAATGGCTCCGTACGTGGGGAAGAGGCATGTCCAGGCTTGTAATAAATGCCGAGAAAATTTTTGGAAGGGATACCTGATGCTTTGGGGTTTCTGCCAAACTCTAGTTAATAGAGACCAGGGGGAGCCTTACTGGGGGAAGGAGGAGGGGGCTGGCAGGGCCTGTGAGCCCCCCTGTGGCTGTATGTCCCAGGCAGAGAGGTGTCTTCCAGGTGATCAGGCCTCAGCCATTTAGGACTTTATAGGTTAAAAGCAACATCGTGAATTCCAGCCGGCCCAATCAAAGACCCCGTTGTGCTCGGGGCTGTACAAACCCAACAAAGAGAGGGTCCCTGCCCCCCATTAGCATGTGGCAGCTGGGCTGGGGAGAGGACAAGGTGCCTGTTCAGTACAGTGAGTAGCGGAGGCGCGCTCTGCGGACATCCCAGCTGTGCGTGGTGTGAATGTGACTCGACAGCGCAGGGTGGTGTTTTGGCTTCATTTGAGGGTTTTCTCTGGAGATGCCGTGTTCAGAGAGTGAATCTCTTCGGTGGGCTCTTCTGAACCCCCGGCCCTGCTGGGGCAGGGAGAGGGCAGCTGCATCCCCGGGCCATCGGGGCCGGAGAGATCCTGTCGTGTCGGAGGAGTGTTAGCTGAAGCAGATGCAAGTGCTTCCTTCTGGGATTTATTGCAGCTGCCAGAAATAGAACAGGTTTTCAGCAAGGGCAGAGGAGCAGCTCGGCTGCTGCCACAGCCTCAGGTGGGATGTATTAAGCCCAGCTAGGAAGGGCTAGATCAGCCCTGGGATGGGAGACTGCCAAAGAGAAGCCGGACTGCTGTGGGAGGCGGCAGACTTGTTAGAGTCGCACTTAAGTGGCCTCGCTATGCCAGGTGCTGTACAGACACAGCGTAAGAGGCCCTCAGTGCCCTGAAGCGCTCACAATCCAAATATAGCCAGACATGGCCTGGGAGAGAGGGTATGTCATTATCCCCATTTCACAGAGGGGAAACTAAGGCAGGGTCAGTGACTTGCCCAAGGTCACCGGATGAGTCTGTGGCAGAGCAGGGGATTGATGCTGTGCCTTGTGGGTGTCAGTCCAGTGCCCTCATCACATGGCCCCCTTTCCTCTCGCACGGGTGGTGCTTCCCCAGTGCCTCAGCTAGGTTCTGTGGGTTACGCTTCAGTTCGGGGTCGGCTGAACCCTACCCTGAGGTCTCGCCTGTCCGCGCTTGCTAACAGTCCCTTGACAGCTCTTTGCAAGCGTGGGGGTATTGGCGGCAGTACTGCAGCCACATGCCAGGTCGGGGAATCTTCTCCCTCCTGCCGAATCTTCCTCTGTGTCTCCATTTGCAGGGAGCTTTCTGGCAGGGGCTCCTTTGGGGTAGGAAGATGCTGGCAAAGGTCTGTTATAACAGGCTATGCTCCCTGCCGCTTCTGGTCCCGAACACAAGCTGTGATGGCTCCAATGAGAGACCTCAGCAGTGGCAATTTTTAAGTCAATGTTGGATCAAATGACAAGCTAGGTAATAAACAGAGGGTTGTTTCTTTCCTCCGTAAACCAGATTCACCTCTACTAGGCTGCCGCCTGGGATCATAGAATCTCAGGGTTGAAGGGACCTCAGGAGGTATCTAGTCCAACCCCCTGCTCAAAGCAGGACCAATCCCCAACTAAATCATCCCAGCCAGGGCTTTGTCAAGCCTGACCTTAAAAACCTCTAAGGAAGGAGATTCCACCACCTCCCTAGGGAACCCATCTGATGCATCAGTATCTGTAGCATCTTTCCTACCTGGACCTCAAGCACTTTACAAACATGAATTAAACCCTACAGTCTGGTATTCGCACAGTTTTGTAGATGGGGAAACTGAGGCACGTGGGGTGGGGTGAGAGTGACTTGCCTCAGGTGTAACAGAGCTGGGAATAGAACCCAGGAGTCCAGACCCTTAGCCCCCCCCCCACTCTAACCACTAGGCGCGTTCCATCTCGTCGCAGGCTCCAGGCTGTTGTGGTCATGTCCTTGCTGAAAGCGGCGTTGTGTAAGTGACTCCCGCTGCCTGTCGCTGAGTCATTTCCAGCTGCTGTGCTGACCCTTTCCTCTGGGGAGCCTGCCACGTGCACGCAGTGTGGGCCTGCGTGGCACCGATAACGCCCGCCACCCGGAGCCTGCAGCACAAAACGCAGGAGATGTTAGATGATAATTATATCTCCTTGTAGGTGAATTGCAGTCCTCGATCCCCTCCTGCTTCATGTTCCTTCCACCCGCTCCACTTCACTCCTGACTGGCAACCTCCCTGCTATTCCAGCACTGGTTGCTGCGCCCCAGCGACAGCTCTGCTGATGCCCCTCAATCCCGACCCGCAGCCCCCTGCTATTCCAGCCTTTGCCCCCCGTCTCTTTCGATGCCCCTCATTCCCGACCCGCAGCCCCCTGGCTATTCCAGCCCTCGACACCTCCATGCTACGCCCTAGCTTGGACCAAGGATACCTCTTACCTCCTTTCACTTGCGACCTAAACAAGACCTGGAGAAATGTTCCTTTTGAACGGCGCCAAGAACATTCATTTAGGAATGTGCCCGGGAAATGTGTTTTCAATAACGGTTCGAATACAGCTCCCTCTGCACGAGGCGAGGTAATAGAGCTCTCTCTGCATGGGACCCGGAAATGAGTCGTTATGGGCGGGGAGGGGGAGGGGGAGAGCTGGGTTTTCATTTCCCACCAGCTGCACTTTAAATTAAACCATGCTGCTGAAGCAGGGGATTGCATTAAGGGCGATTGTAATTCACAGGGAGCAAGGATCCTGAAGGTATCCTCCTGTGATTGATGACGAGGGGCCCGCAAATATCCTGCCTGCAATGAGATGCAGCCCATTCTCCTGGCATATATTTCCCCTCGGCTGTGTCTGCTTCTCCTACTTTCACTTTCGCAGCCCCTGGTGCCCCTGGCTCACTGAGCGTCTGATAAGGGGGCACCAGGTTTCCTTGGCTTGGGGGGCACTCGCCTGGGGCAGCCTTGTGCTGGTGGCAGAAGTGGGGTTGACAGCCCTGGTGAGGGAATCTCTCGGTGTGTCTGTGGGTTGGGGGCAGCACAGCCCCTGTGTGGATCTGCCAGTGGGCCCCAGTCCAGGCTCTGCAGCCCGGGTAGTTCTTGGCCTTTCGAGGCAAAGGGACCAGGCAGAGCAGGATGCAGGGTCGGCCTCTGTCTGGTGCTGAGAGGCTGGTGATGGTGAGGGGTATCCAAAGGATGTGCTGGCTCTGTGTGTGCACTGCCCTCTACTGGCTGGAATCACAACTGCTCAACCATGTGTCATAGGCCCCGTATCACCCTCCTTTTGCTCACGCGGCCGGGGCTTGCGCTTTAAGGGGCGGGAGGGGTCTCTCTTCTATTTCCCTGGCTGTGCCGAATGGCTGCTGTGAAGCATAGTATCCTAAATGGCCCTGGCTGCGAGACGGGATCCCTTGTCAGCAGGCCAATGGAGCTTGTAGGGGCAGTTCTGTTGTGGCCAGCATGGAAAACACGCTGGGCTCTCGAGGGACCCAAGCCACAGAGTTTGGCTCTGGATCTGCTGTTGGGAGGGGTTCTGGATTTGGTTCAGGCCCGTCCTTAGCTGGCTCCCCGCAGAGACCTGGGGCGGGGAGGCAGCCCCCTCTCCGGACCGGAGTTTTTTAGAACCATTTCTCCAGGGCCTCTGGGCTGCCTATTTAGTGGGAAAGAACTGACACTCGCCCTGCTGCAGCACTGTGGTCTGCGTGCCGCCCGCCCTATCGGAGCCCTGCTCTCCCCGCCCGGCCCTGCAGAGGGAGAGCCCGCACCAGGCCGTCTGCACTGAAATCCACTGCGTGCAGAGCCTTAGACTTGACATGGAGCAGGTATAAGGTAGGCAGCCTTGCCTAGTAGCTAGAAGACACAGGAGAGCTGGGTTCTGTTCCTGGCCATTGACTCACCGTGTGACTTTGGGCAAGTCGCTTTGCCTCTCCGTGCCTCGGTTTCCCCATCTGTAATATGGTATGGTGATACTTACCTGGCTGCCCTGGTTTATGGCAGGTGGTGGATCTGAGCCTGGGCATCCTCCCGCATACAGAGGGAGCTGTGTATTCCTCAGCCTGGATGCCTCTCTTTTCATACCAAGGAGAATGACAGAAAAAGAACTAATATAAAGTCTCCAGGAGGGAGAATGAGAGCAAACGAGAGTGTGTTACAGGGGAGGATATGAGGCTGTTACAGCCCCCAACGGCAGCCCCGAGCATATAGTTTTTGGTTCTGGAGGTCCCTGGTTCAGTCCTCGGCGTGTTGGCCAAGATAGCAGCCGTCACATATGCCCAGTGACTTTCCCTGTAACTTTCTGCTGTGTGAAACGAGCTAGGAACTGGCAGCTGCCCCCCGAAGGCGGGTGGGCTCCTCTCTCTTTAAAGGGGCACTGCCTGGAAAACAGAACAATTGCTGTAGCTGTTCCCGTGTGCCCTGTCGGCTGTGGGGTTGGAGAGCCGTTTGCAGCCTTAGGGAACTGGGGGATGCATGGGGCAGAGCTAACCTCCGTGTGAAGACCTGTGACTGCCTGGCCCAGCAGATGCTGCCGGTGGCTATTAGCCGAGCTCCCTACCTGGTGTTTTATGTCACCAGTGGCCCTGGCATGCCGGCTTGTTCCTGCTGTGTGAGTGGTTCATCCCGCACCTCGTGCCAGAGCTCGGGAAGAGGGCGAGTTTGGCCGGTTAGCCTGGGGTCTGCGGAGGCTAAGGGCCGGTGTGGGAGCCTGCCTCTCTCGGGGCGACCCCTGGGCTGCTGCCGCACACGCTCTGCTCTCCCGTTCAGCCGGATGGCGCGAGTGACCTTGTGCGACGTGCTGTGGGGGGCACCGGGGCTGGCCCCAGAATGGCGGTGTGAGAGCAGGTCCCTCTCCCCCTGAGATCCGTGCTAGGGAGATCAGGGTAAAGCGGAGAGTGTCCTTCGCCCTGCTGGCAGGGTTGGGGGTTGGACTCTCCTCCTCCTCTGCCGCTCGGCAGTAACCCCCCAGCCCATGGGGCAGCGTAGCAGCCGGAGCTGCTTTCCCCAAAGCAGCGGAGGCCTCGGAACAATCCCAACCTGGGGGGGGGGGTGTCACCGCTCCCTGGGAGGGGTGTGGCGGGAGGGTCAGGCTGGGTCATGGTCTCCCTGAACCAGTTCAGCCCCCGGCCCCCCCATGTCTGGGCTCATGCGGAGCTGGCCCAGGCTGAGCGCTGCGGTGGGCAGCCTGGCATGTGGCGAGGGACAGGACCGGCTCCCCTGGCTGAGCTGCAATCTGGAGTCCCCCAGAGAGGGAGGGGGCAGGGGCGTTGGCGGGTGCGAGGCTGACTGGCCCAGGCTGGGGCGTGGAAAAGGAGGTTTAATGCTGTTCGAAGGGAAGCCATTCTCACTGCCTCCTCCGCTTTGTTCCCTCCCCCCAGCCAGCTCTGCCAGGGCCCGTAACCCTGACCTGCAGCCCCCGGCTCTGGCGAGGGCAGGACACTGGGTGAGGGTCTCCCGTGCGGTGCTGGTCTGGGGGGGCTGGTGTCTAGCAGAGGCCGCCTGGGCCATCCTACCAGCAGGGTGTTGGGGGGCTGGGCGCTCTCTGCTCCTGCCCGTGGCTGCCAGCCAGGCATCTCCACCATGGGCTGCAGCCTGCACCCGCCCCGCATCCCTGCAGCCGTCCGCAACCCCTTCTCGGGGTGCAGGGGCAGCTGCTTCGGCTGCATTTCACCCACTAGGTGGCGCCCCATCAAAGTCCAGGTCTCCCCCCCCCCCCCCCAAGGCTCGGTGCCCGTTGCTGCCTCCCCAGCATTGTCTCCCCTTTGGAGCGGGTGGATCCCCCCGCCCCAGAGAGCGGCTGTGCGCGGGGGGGCGTCCATGGGCTGCGACACTCAGCACGGAGAGTTTAGTCCCAGGGTGAGGATCCATCCAGCGATGGGACTCAGACGCCCCCAGGTCCCTTCCGCGAGGTCCTTAGCTGGCGAGTGGGACCTGCTGCTCCAGGCCTCCCTGGCTGTGTGCAGAGCCCAGGCCGTGACAGGCTCGTGGGGCGGGCACCATGGCAGGGCCATGGGAACCATTGGTCTTTGCGAGGGGTCATGTGCTGCCCCGATCTCAGCCTGCCTGCTAGCCAGCGCCCAGCTGTCAGTGACTGGCCCCCTTGGCACTGGCTCTGCCCTGACTCCCAGCAGGATTTTCGGGGGGCCATCGGCCGTGGGCCCTGCTCTGTGGGCGCACCGCTGCATCGTGCCGCGGTGCTTGGAAGTTGCCAGGCTGACCCAAAGACCTGGCCTTTTGGGATGGGGCAGACCCGTCTCTGCAGGGCTGAGTGGCTTTAGGGCTTGTCGCTGGCATCGCACCTGCGCTCACCGCAGCCCAAACTTCAATGGGCCGTGGTGCCTGCCCGGGCCAGTTGGGCCGTGCCCGACCAGGGCTCCCACTCGGGGAGAGCAGGATGCCAGGAGAGCCTTTGGCTCGGTCTAGGAATGGCGCTGCTGCTGCTGTTACAGCCCATGGGGCCATGGAGCCCTCTGCGGTGTTGCCTGAACAAGCCATTTCTGGAGACTAAATGTTTGCACCTTATTTCCAGTCTGCGTCTGGCTTCAACGTCCAGCCCTTGGGTTGTGTTATGTCCCTATCTGCTGGACTGGAGAGCCCATTATCACATATTCATGCTCTAAGCAATTTATAAAGGAGGTCAGTATCATTAATCCCATTTTACAGATGGGGAAACTGAGGCAAAGGGACTTGCCCAGTGTCCCCCAGCAGGACAGTGGCAGAGTCAGGAATAGAACCCTGAGGCAGAGTCCAGTGCTCCGTCCCAGGGGAGGGGACTGCCTCTCAAGGGAGGTGGGGAAGGGGAGGTAGGTGTGAATTTTACTTACTGTGACAAGTGAGTATTTCCTGCCTTGTCAGTGTGACCCTGAATTTATTGTGGGCCAGAAAATCTGTCTGGGAATAATGGAAATTCCCTGGAAATGGTGGGGACCTGTCAGTGACCGGGGACCCAGCCAGAAAACACGGTGACCTCGCAGCGCCCATTGGACGAGTGGCTGTTTGTCCGTCCCGGTTCCACAGCAATGTGCTGTCAAGACTGATTTCCCACTCTGGCACTCCGAGTGCAGAAGGTGGGGGCCCGCAACTATTCTAAAAATGATTACTGGCCACTCCAGGCTTGTATTACACTCCCAAGGTTACAGCTTCTCTCTGACCTTGGCTTGGTAAATGTGGCCACCACCCTAATGCAAAAAAACCCCTTTGATCCCAGGAAGGAGCACTTGGGAATTCCTCCCTGTGGGTACCCTCAAGCCCATTCACCCCCCTCCGGGGAAGATCTGAGAAAGAAAACAAAGGAAATTAGCCGTGGCCACCAGCTAATCAAACAGCAGATGCACAAACCTTTTAGGACACAAAAATCTAAATCCTTCTTAAAAAGGTAAATTTCAATAAAACAAAAAGGAAGAAAATACATCTGGAACTTAGGCTTTTGCTAGATTTTAAAAGAGCAATTCCAAAAATTAAGCACCCAAAATCGCTTTCTCGGGGGTTCAGCTTGAAGGTTACAAGCAAACAAAAGCATCTGGTTAGCACAGAGGAGAGCCGCAAGCCAAAATAAAGAATAAACCTGATCGCATTTATCTAAACGTTCCCTAGCCAAATGATTCCTTCTCGGTATGGAAGATAATTTTTCAGACTTGGTTCAAACTTTACACGCCATCCCTGCTTATAGCATTGCTGCTCTGCCCCGGCTTCTCCGGAGAACAACCACAGACAAAGGAAAAGTTTCTTTTCCCGTTTTAAAAAGTTCTACCTTCCCACTGGCTCTTTTGGTCTGGTGCCCACTTGTTTTTTTCTTTACCTGGGGGACTTTTTAACCCTTTGCAGGTAAAGAACAGCTACCAAGTGGGATTTTCCAGCTAACTAGAAAGGGAGCTCAGCTCTGGCACAGGCTTCCAGGGAGGTTGTGGAATCCCCGTCATTGTAGTTTTTAAGATCGGGTTGGACAAACACCTGGCAGGGCTGGTCACGGGTTGCTTGGTCCTTCCTTAGTGCAGGGGGCTGGACTGGATGACCCCTTGAGGCCCCTTCCAGCCCCACATTTCTGTGATTCTGTGATTTTCCTTGCAGGGGATTTTCTCCTCCAGAAACTATTAGCTGAGATTCTTCTGCTTGAATGTGAGCAGATGTTTGTCCATCAATCTGAAATAACCCACACTGCTGTGCTCAACCACCACCACGTAGGCAATAATGAGAGGCAGGGATGGCCCGGTGGTTAGGGCACTAGCTTAGGACTTGGGAGACCTGGGTTGAGTTCTTTGCTCTGTCACAGACTTCCTGCATGGCCTTGGGCAAATCACTTAGGGAACTGAGGCACAGGAGACTATCTGTACAATGGGGATGACAGCCTTGAAGCGGTGTGTGAGGATAAATACCTTAAAGGATTGTGCAGCTGTTTGAGATCTCCTGATGAAAAGCACTAGGTGAGATACGAGATATGATGATGATTTTGTTTGTCATGTTTTCTTAATACAAAGAACAAACCTTACGAACACTTTCTATCTAGGTGACATGTTTTAAGAAAACTGATGAGGAAAGAAAACAAATACAGTCTCCCTGGGAGAGCGCGGTGTGGGAGACTCGCTCTGTAAGACTGTGCATCAGCCAGTTACCTCTCATCCATGCTTGCTAACATCCAGGTAGCTGGGCTGCATACTCTGAAGGTGCAGTCTGCAGACTGATTGGCCAATGGAAGGCAAGGTAGCCCAGCGGTTGAGGCCCTGGCCTGGGAGTTAGGATAGGTTGGTTCGATTCCTAGCTCAGCTGCTGATGTGCTGTGTGACTTAGGCCATGTCGCTGCTCTGTGCCTCAGTTTCCCCAGCTGTAAAAAAGGCTAGTGCCAATTACCTTCCTTTGCCAGCCACGCGGAGAGCTATGAAAACACGGTATTTCAGCACCCAACACCCCAACCAAGCTTAATATGGTTAATTTTTTGTGTGCAGTTATATTCAGAGCTTAAATTCAGCTGGAGCTGTCTGGGGGAGTGGGGGCTCTGGGAAACACTCTGAGAATTTAAGCCCTGGTTATATTCCTGCCGCACAGGTGGCAGAGATTCATTTGGAGAAGATAAAGAAGCCACAGGGGCCTGAATAAACACATGGCAGCTGCCGAGCGCGTGAGGGTGGAGATGAATGGTGGCTCAGGCCAGCCGTTCCTCATCTTGAATGATCCTGGTGTGTGGTGTGAATTCTCAGGAGCTAGTGCCAGGTGTAACAGATCCTGCTGAGTACAGGATCCTGTCGCTAATTCCAGGGGAGAGTAAGAGGCGCAGTGAGCGGGGGGGGGAGGGGGGGCAGAGCGGGAGATGCAAGAGGCTTTCATGGGGTTCTGAGGAGCCCTGAAGTTCAAAGGTCGACTCTCTGGTCATTGGGTTTGTTTATCCCCCTGGAGTGGGGATCCGGGCTGCGTTCCTGGAGGGGGAAAGGATCAGACTTCGTAATTCTGATTCTGTCGAGATACAATTGAGATCCCTGGGGAATGGCTGGTTGGGGACCCCAGCTGAGCATATGAAGAAAAGGAGGAATGAATAGCACATGCTAGAAAGCAGGGCTGAGCGTGCTTCCTGCAGGCAGCACTGCAGACACCCCTCACTCCTGACCTGCAGCCCCGCTGCTAGTCCAGCCCTTGGCTGCCCACAGGGCTCTGCCAATTCCCCGTCCTCCCCACGGGCAGCACTCTCTGCTATTGCCGCCATAGTGCAGCGCTGCAGTCGCCCCTCAGCCCTGAGCCGCAGCCCCGCTGCTAGTCCAGTCCTGCGCCTGAGAGAACGGCTCGGGCACTAATTTCCGAGCAGTGGCAGTCCCTGCTTTTCCAGTCCCAGTTCTCCCCCCACGCACCCAGGGCCAGATTAACTCTCCTCTGGGCCTGGGGCTATTAGATTGTGTGGGGGTTTGGAGTGGGGCAGGGGACTGGGGTGCGGGAGGGAGTGGGGTGCAGGCTCCGGCCGGGAGGCACTTACCTCGAGCAGCTCCTGGTCGCCGGCACAGCAGGACTAAGGCAGGATCCCCAGCTTCGTGTTGCTCTGCTCCCCGAGGTGGCCGGCATGTCCGGCCCCTAGGCAGAGGGGCCAGGCCGCTTGGCGTGGTGCACGCTGCCCGTGCCCGCAGGCGCCGCCCCCGCAGCTCCCATTGGCTGCGGTACCTGGCCAATGGGAGCTGCGGAGCCAGCGCTGGGGGCAGGGGCAGTGCACAGATTCCCTGAGCGCCCCTCGCCTAGGGGCCGCAGGGGCACATCGGTGCGTCGGCACTCGCAGCTCCAGGCCCGGGCGGGGCGGAGGGGAGCCGAGGCTCGGGGATCGATGTCAGGGACTTGCCACGGGCCGGATGAAAAGGAGCAGCGGGCTGCGTCCGGCCTGTGGGGCTCCCCTTAGCCTGAGGCCTTGGGCGGCAGCCCCTAAACCCCTGCATGAATCTGGTTCTGTGCCCACCCTCCAGCTCTGCCAGTGCCTCTGTCTTGTCCTGCTGCCCCCTCCCCACTTCATCCCTGAGCCACCGCTGGCTTGTGGCTGGGCTGTGACAACCCCCCCACCCCATGTTAGCTCTATCCCTCCCTCTCCTTAACAGGCTTCCCACTCGATAGCCTGCGACCCGGACAGGCTCTGAACTGACCATTTCCCGCCCCGCCTCCTCCGAAAGTCTCTCCTGGGCTCATCCATTGCAGTGTTTCCACCCCCGAGTTGTCCCGGTTTGGGGGATCCGAGTGGTGACATGCTCAACACGGGGGAGTTTTCTGATAGAGGTGAGGGAACAGGGACAGTGAGGGAGCCATTACATGTGTGGCCTCCCCTGTTTGAAGCCAGGATTAGAGAGAGCCGAACGTTTCCTAGGCACAGTTCAGCTGTACGGCTGGGGAAGGCACTGGTGTCCTGGAGACCTCCCCTTCACTGGGGTCAGACAGCATGGTGATTAAAATGCCAGAGTGCTCTGCCTTCGTGCTCCTCCCCCCCGTGTCTCTGGCCTGCCCAGGCTCAGATGGGAGAGACAGTGTGATCCCAAACGAGAGACACGTAATTAGTCCTGGCCCTGCTAGAGTCTCCGAGCAGGACCGTGAATCGCTCCGTGCCTCAGTTTCCCCTCTGTAAAATGGGGATAATTAGGCTTCCTGTCTCATACCTTTGTCTGTTCTGATGGTGAGCTCTGGAGCAAGGGCCGTCTCTGACTGTGGGTACGTACCGCACCTAGCACTGATCTCTGGTGCTGCCTCTGGGAGCTACCATGCCACCTAGCAGAGTGCGATCCCATTGCCGTCCTGTTGGGCCAGGCCAGCGTGGACTCCCCCCCCCCCCCCCCAGGTACACGAGCCCCTGGCGGTGCGTCCATCCTGCTCCTTTCCAGCCCCATTACTGCTGTTCTTCGGCAGGGTTTGGCTTGTCTGGAAATGTCACGGGGTGGCGTCCCCACGCTGGCTGTGCTGGCTCTCGATGATTGCCTGAGCCGCCGTGAAAGGCCAGCGATTAAAAATTAATCAAGACCGGTAAAGGTCACCTGTGTTTGCTTTCCTGGCCGCTGCGCTGTGCGGGGTCAGCGGGGGACGCACCGAGTGGCTCCATAGGGGCCTAGGACAACTGCCTTGGAGGGCTGGCTGCTCCGGGGCCTGTTCCCTGGTGTCGGGCGTATGTCAGACGAGCCCCTGCGGGAGCCCCCTGCCCTGCCCAGCCCGAGCCCTGATGCAGCAACCAGCATCGGAACAAAAAGCTCTGAGGAACAGCTGGGGCGGCCAGGAGCTGAGCTGACCTCCCCCACAAAGCACAGGGAATTCAGACCTGTGGCTTCTTGTCCCCTGCTCTAACCACTAGACATCCCCCCCCACCCCCTTTCCTAGAGCTGGGAATAGAACCCAGGAGTCCTGACCTCCATCCCCTCCTCCAGTCCCTGCTCTGGCCTCACTCCATTTGCTCTGGAGGTTTGGAGGCAGGTGGCCAGTTCTTCTCTGAGTCCTTTTCCTGTGGGTTAGGCCCTCTGTGGCATCAGGGTGGCATCTCGGGCAGAGAGCGCCTCCCCCTGGCGCATATGAATTGAGCCACCCACCCTTCCGCTCTCCTGCCCCCCCGCACAGAACAAGCCTGTCAGGAGAATGGAGCCTGTGTTCAAATCCGCGACTGCGGCAAGCCCCTTAGTGCGGGAGCCTTTGAAAGGCTGCTCAGTCAAAGAAAAGAGAAACCCATGGCACATTTCCCATGGTGCATTAGGTTAAACAGAAAGGGTTTAAGTGTGTAATTAACTTTCAAGCACGAGGCCCATAGACTAAACAGATCAAAAAGCACAAGGCTGACTCCTGGGCAGCTATCCATATTCCTAGCCACGGTGGAGGATTTAATTAGGCTCCGTCAATTGCATGGGGTCACTTGTTCTTTCTTTTCTTCCTCCATTTCGCCTCCTCCGCTGTCCTCCTGCTGTCTGCCCCACGCCGTCTTTCCTGCTGCCCCCGTGTTTGGATCAGCGTCCACTCTTCTCTGCAACGCCCACCCGTGGCTTTTTCCACCCCTCCTGCCAACCCCCGCCCGGGGTGCAGCTTTCCCCGCTCTCCCCTTCTGGGGCGTCTCTGCGCCAGAACCTGCTGTGCCTTTCGGTTGCTGCTGGGTTGGACTCACCTTGTGACGAGGGGGCAATGGATGGGCTGGTGCCTCAGACACGGATGAGTTGCTCCACCTTGCTTTGTGCCTCAGTTTCCCCATCTGTAGGGTGGGATCGATAGTAGCTAAGAAGTTGGTTTGTTCTAAGTTTTGCATTTCCGTCTCTGCTCCTGGCTCTCCTCTCCTGAAGGGAAACCCAGGCGGCCGGGTGAACTGCTGAGTAAGGGGCTCAGGTTTGGGATTGACACGACCTGGTGACCATGGGACCGATGTGAGGTGGCTGCTGGAATCTGGGCCTCAGCTCACCAGACAGTCCGTCCCTGCTACGTCCACCTTGTGTCCTTCCAGCCGGCTCAGCATGCAGTGCGCGGGCGGGCGCGTGTCTCGATTTAAACCGGAACCGCAGTGACGCTGTCAAGCTAACGGTGCAGGGTTCTGGGCTGATCGTCCCGCAGTGACTCCAGGTCAGACGTGCTCTGCTCACCAGGAAATACTCGTTTCTCTGCTCACTGCCAGCCCTGCATGCTCGTGGGACCTTTAGCTGGCGTGGGCCTGCTCGGCCGTGGCATGCGCTCTGGAGGCAACGGGCTGGGGTCCCCCAGCGCGGAAAAGGGCGGGATTGAGCACAGCGACTGGCGCGTGGGGGACAAATCTGTGGATGGATGTTTTTCAGCCTTTGCTTGCCCGGGACCCCGTGCTGCAGCAGAGAAAGGTTTTGGGTCTCCCCAGTCTCACCAGAAAGAAAGGGACCCCCCTACGGCCAGGTCCCGCATGCCCGGGGCAGCCATGCTGTTGATGCCTAGAGAGGAATAGAATCCGGCTGCCTCTCCCAGAGGCCTGGCCGGGCTCACGGGTGGAAAAAGCCACCCAGGTTTATTTTAGTCCCCACCCTTAGTTGCCCTGACTCCGAGGGGTTGGGTCTGTCCTTTAAGAAAGAGCCTTTTTTACCCAGGCACTTGAAATAGCCAGCTGGGCGTCCCACCGGCCTGGTAATGCAGCGCTGGGAACGTCTGGAATGTGGCTGAGTCGCCACCCGACTCCATACGCTGCCGGTCTTGCAATGTGACCCCGGCTCCTTCGCCCGGGCAGGGAATGCTGCTGCGTTGGGCACGTGCTGGCTTCTTCTTACCCCTGGCGCTGCTGTGCTGATAGCTCCCAGCTGCAGCCTTCAGTTTGGTCTCCCCCCTCCTCTTCAGGCTGCAGGGGAGGAAGCCTTTGCCTCTCTCTCTCCTCCCTTCACCTCCTTGCTCTACGGCTTCTAACTTCCCGCGTCCCTTTTTTTGGGCCTGTCTTACATTTAACCCCCAGTTTAGAACTGCCCCCCGAGCATTATCCGGGGAGTAACCTGTTCACTGGGTGACATGCCAGAGCAGACACCGGCCCTGCTGGGCTGCCAACTTCCCACGCCAGCCTGCCCCCGGCCCCGCTTATCTAGCGCATTGCTGGCCGCTCCCCAGGGACGTGGGCCAATGGACAGAAACGACCTCGCAGAGCAAGACTGTCTCTGAAAGAGGCAGTCAAGGAGGTGAGAGGGAGTTTGGAAGAGGTAAGGCCCTGGCCTGGCATGTGGGAGACGTGGCTTCAATTCCTGGCTCCGCCGCTGGTTTCTTGGGCCCAGATCCTCCCGTATTTGGGTGCCTAACTTCCGTAGGAGTGAGGCGCCTGAATAGCTTTGAGGGTCTGGGCCTCAGTCTGGGCCTCAGTTTCCCAGCTGTGGAATGGAAATAAGGCTGCTGCTTTTCCTCACAGTGCTGTGGTGAAGCCTGACTCATTTCTTTGTGTCCCGGGATGGGGCCAGGCAGGTGCACAGATACCACTTCCTTCCTGTGCCTGGGAGCTGCGTCGCTGTGTGTCCGATAGGGTTGGGGTTGCCTGAGGTCGTTCCCAGCTGGGGTCCTTGCCAGCCCCACTGCAGTCTGGTGCTGCCTGAACGAGGCTGTTACTACAGCTCTTCCCCCTGCCTGCGCAAACCTTCCAGGCCGATGTGCTGTCTGGGTGGCTGAGCCCGACTCAATGGGCAGAAACCTCCATCTGAATTCTAGCAGCTCCAGTGGTTGCCAGCCAGTGCCCGGATCCCCCCCCCGGAGCATGCTGCAAAATAAAGAGCCAGCTCCGAGGTTGCCGTGAGCACCGGGGGTGACAGGCCAACGCTCTCTCCAGCCAGGCTCTTGGTCACTGGACGCAACGCGCAGCTCACCGTGTTAATTTCCAGCCCTCTGGCCGAGTGATCAGTCCGTAGGCTGGGCGAGGGTCTGTCTGGTTGTACATCGCATATGAGGTACCCGGTGTGGCCTGCCAGGTTGCCTTGTGGTTCGAGCTGTGATGTGGGAGGTCTCGGTAGAGTTCCCGTGCAGGGCTCACTCCATCTGGGCAGAGGGGAGGTAACGTGAGTTTGGGGTTGCACACACCAGCCCAAATGTAACAAACCTCGGAGGAACTCGAGCGTCGCACCATGGAACAGACTCGTCCCACAGCTCTGGGGGTCAGAATCGCTCCCTGCCTTCCCCAGCGTGTACCAGACGTCCCTAAGTGCAGCAGAACCTCGTTTCGCACTGGTGCGAAGGCTACGCACAAGCCTTCTGCTAAACCAGGAGTCGGGCTCATCCAGGCCTCCCTGTTACTGAGCAGACAACTCCCGGAGCTACTAACCTCCATGCTGGGGGGAGCTACTTTGGGGGCAGGCTTGCATGGGAAGCGGGCGGCCTGTAGAGTTTAGAAGCTCCGGCAGGATAACCCCATAACCAGCCTTTCGATCAATGGGAGCGTGGCAAGTCGGTGTTCTCCCCGGGGCGGTTTGTCAGGAGCTCCCAGCTGACTTCACTGTGGCAGATGCTGCAGTGGGTGAATGCGGCATCCTGCCGTATTGCCCACCTGCTCGCTGGGGGGAGCGTTAGGCTGCCCTCAACAGCTGGGGAGCTTGGGTGTTCATCTGAACAACAGCATCCAGACCAATCAGTGAGCATGGACCTGGCCTGGAAATCTCACGAGAACAGCCTTCCTGCTGCATCGTAAACCCGTCTGCACGTGGCCTCTATTGAAAGCACACCCAGACACGTGCCAACGCCCTCGCAGGACAGACGTTATTCCAGCAAAACTCCTGTGGACGTCGTGGGCATGTGGAGTGAAGAAAGGCTGCTGGCCGGGTCTCCTGGTCCTCTGGGCTGGGTTAGACGTGCAAAATGGTCCTTAATGGCTGTGATTTGGAAGGGCAGGTCAGCGTCTGGTGTCTCCCCCAAACCACCGGATACCTGCTCGGTCACGGTGTGGGGAAAGGAAACGATCGATCCCTCTGTCAGCTGGTATTTTACCCAAGTGCTTCCCCCTCTGCATCCTCGCTGGGCTCTGCTCCTGCGGCACTTAAGCAAGCCCAAGCAGGGTGTGAGCACCCAGCATCTGAGGCGCTCCAAGCGTTCTGGACGTGAAATTGGCAGGGCTTCCTGCTTGCCCAGTACATAGATGGCTATAACTGTCCCCATTATACAGATGGGTAATTTGAGCTCTACATGGCAGGGCTGGCAGCAGAACCCAGGCGCCCTAGCAGCGCTGGTCACCAATGACTGGTGAAGCAGGGATTGCTGAGGCCTCAGACCCAGGCAGACTAGAAGCCTGGATTTCCGAACGCTCTGCCTAGCGCTGAGGTTTTCAGCCTAGGAACCTGATCCTGGGCACGGCAGGGAACCCGGACTGGGCTCTTTCTATTTGTCTTTCCGTGGCTGATGGAAGGTGATGATTTTTAAATCGCGGCCGTGAGAGCTATAGCTGGGACATTGGAATTCATCTATTTTAATCTTAATTTTATGGTGCTATCGGTCTTGCGGTGGAGATAGGCCAGGCCTACTCTAGCCATCCACCGAACAGTCAACGCAGCTCCTCCTGACCCCCTCTGCCCTGGACTCAGCTTTGACATGGGAGGAGCAGCTGTTGAGATTGGAGGGGAGGTAGGGCGTTAATTAAAACATCACCTTGACATTCTTCATGGCAGGGCTACAGAAATGCAGCCAGCTCTGGGGTGGATGGAGCAGCCAGCTTTTGCACAGTCGGATTTGGGTGGGGAACTTTGGCCTGGTGCATAAAGGGAAAATCTTATTCTTTTGTGCAAAGTGCCATGGGACTTTAATGGTCATGCACCTGTAATATACCATGGGTGCTGTGACCTTGCACTCTATATGATTTTATGAAAATATGCTAATGTAACTGGAATATGCTTCATGCAAAAGGTCTCTTGTAAGGTATCATTACAAAGCTTATCTACTGAGTGTGGTCATCCTATTTGTATAAATGTACCACTCTTGTGTCTGAAACTAGAAATATGACTATAACTCTGAGGGCCTATTGTAATTATGCAAAGTGTGGGCCATTAGTGGTGGTTTGGAATCTTGATGACTCCCATTAACCAGGGCAATTGACTGCAGGCGGGGATAGCTCAGTGGTTTGAGCATTGGCCTGCTACAACCCTGTGTTGTGAGTTCAGTCCTTGAAGGGGCCATGTAGGGATCTGGGGCAAAAATCTGTCTGGGGATTGGTCCTGCTTTGAGCAGGGGATTGGACTAGATCCCTCCTGAGGTCCCTTCCAACCCTGAGATTCTGTGGCTGTTTTACCTGTAAGTCTTCCTGTATGTGTGTGTGTGTGTGTGCTGGCAAGTGGGCAATGAAATCTTACAGTGACGTGTGATCATGTCACCTGAACTGGAATCCATCTTTAACTTAGTGCTTTTCCATTGAGAAGCGGGGATGGGAACCCAGAGGGGCTAAGGATTTCTGCCTTATGCAAAAGAGAGATAAATAGGTGGAACAGAACAAAGAGGAGAGAGGAGCCATCATGAGGAATCCCCTGCGCTGGAACAAGGGCTGCACCAGGGGAAAGGATTGGGCTAGGAAGGCGTCCGGTCTGTGAACGAAACATATTGAAACATCTCTGAGGGCGAGATCTTACCTGGATTCAGTTTCTGACTGTATTAGACATAGACTTGCGTGTTTTATTTTATTTTACTTGGTAATTCACTTTGTTCTGTCTGTTACTGCTTGGAACCTCTTAAATTCTACTTTCTGTATTTAATAAAATCACTTTTTACTTATTAATTAACCCAGAGTGTGTATTAATACGTGGGGGAGCAAACAACTGGGCATCTCTCTCTATCAGTGTTAGAGGGTGAACAATTCATGAGTTTAAACGGATTTATTTGGGTTTAGACCCCATTGGGAGTTGGGCATCTGAGTGTTAAAGACAAGCACACTTCTGTGAGCTGCTTTCAGTTAAGTCTGCAGCTTTGGGGCAAGTAATTCAGACCCTGGGTCTGTGCTGGAGCAGACGGGAATCTCTGGCTTAGCAAGACAGGGTGCTGGGGCCCCGAGCTGGCAGGGAAGGCAGGGGCAGAAGTAGTCTTGGCACATCAGGTGGCAGCTCCCAGGGGGTTTCTGTGATCCAGCCCGTCACAGGTGCATAATGATACATCACCTCCAGGAGTGGGGCTCAAACCCGGCACCTTTAGTAACAAAAGCACAAGCCTTGTTTGCTTGAGTGAAAGGAGAGCTCCTGAAACCGTGAGTAGCAGGCTGTAATCATGACTGGAACCAGCCATTAGGGGAGTTGTGATCACGTGCACTAGGCCATTGCATTACAAAGAGAAGATAGGGGCTTAGGAAGTGGTCAGCAGGATTTAAAGGTGGCTGGATCATGCTAGTTCTCCATTGTGGTCTAGTAGCTTAGGTACTGGGCTGGGAATCAGGAGAGCTGGATTCTAATCCTGGCTCTTCCCCTCCCCTGCTGGATTTCAGTGCCTCTGTTTCCCTCTTTGTCCGCTGCTGTCTGTTTACACTGTGAACCCTTTGGGGTAGAGACTGTCCCTTACTATGTGTATGTACAGCACCTAGCACAATGAGGCCCTGATTTAATTTGTAGTGGCCTGTACTTGCTACTGTAATACAAACAATTAGCTGGTTTTTTTTAAACCACTTTCCATTCCAGCAGCTGCGTAACAGTTAACGGCCAAGCACGGAAGTGCAGTATCTCTCCTGCTGTCTACCAGGGAAGCTGTTTTCAAGGCCGCGTGCGTGTATGTACAAATTTGTTGGCAATATGGAGCATCCCATCCTACCCAGCTTCATTTCAGCTGTAGATCGGGGGAGCGGAAGAGAGAACAGGCCCACACATAAAGAGCAATAACAATCAACCTGTCCAAGGAGGGGAGATTGATTGGCTCGGACAGCTGTGTATTAGCCGGCGAAATATCCATTCCCCATAATTGCATTTTAAGCTTCCGCTGGTGACTAGCAAAAATTGTTTCATTATGGCAACATATTAGATGGAATGACAGGCTTTCACTGGCAATTTCTTGATCAGAGGTAAGCAGTGTCTGGGCAAGGATGTGAAGATATTTCGATCTGGCTAATAGCAGCTTCTGTATCTTTAGAAGCAACTGGAAGAGGTGATGGTCCTCTTGGGGAGCCCAAACAGATCACCAAGCATTTTGGAGAGAGGAAAGAATGCTGCCTCACAGGAGGCAGACAAAGCGTACAATCCCTCTTTTTGCAGTGGGGGAAACTGAGGCACACAGTCTTGTGCGAAATCTCACCAGGAGTCTGTGGTAGAACAGGGAACCGAACGTTGATTTTCTGCAGCACAGTCTGGTGCATTAGCCACTAGACTGTTCTTTCTCCTTGCAAAGCGAGGAAGGAAAAGCCCTGTTAACTCACCTAATCTGCCGGGTTTGGGGGGTGGCTTTTGGAATGGGGACATGGGCCGAGACCCAGCGGACTCGTTTCACAAAGGTCACCAAACAGCTGTAAGATGGTAACAAGCTTTGGCCGCCGCTGCCCCAACCTGGTGGGAAACTGGCACCCCGGAGGTGAGAGGCATGTATCCTACTCGCCAACCAGCGCCTCTTGGGCTCTGCAGGGAGCTGTAGTAAAACGACCCCCTGTTTGGGAAAACCGAGCACTGAGCCTCGGCTCTGATCCCACAGGCAGGGCGAGCGGCTGTTCTTTTCCAACGGCCCCTCCTCCATTCTGGTCCTCTGCTTGTGGGGTGGTTCTGTGCTGCTTGCAGTTAATTCACATTATCTTCAGTGCCCGGGTTTCTCTTTGCTAAGACGGGATGAAGGAGCTAAATGCCGCTGGGGATGCAGGAGGGCACAGTCAGGACCCCGCTGGCTATGGGTTTCCTCTTCATACTTAGTAGTTCTCTTTCTTTCATCTGCTTTCGGGGGGTTCCCCTCTTTTTTTCCCTCTTTCTTTTTCTTTCTCTCTTTTGCTTTTCAGGGTTGCCAGCTTTGGCTCTTTTTATTGCAAGTCTTGATGGTTTCCCCAAAGCCCCAGCACTTGGACTCATGTGATTTACGTCAGCTTTCATTTGAAAAAAAAAAAAGAAAAAGTAGGTTTAGCCTGCATGGTTGCAGAGCAAAACTTTGAAAACGTGGCCCAGAAAGGCTCAGGAACCAGAAGGCCTGGGGGCTTGTGGCTTAAAAATCATGTTGTTTTTTAATTTTTAATCATATGATTTTTCAGGGCCTGGCTCCTGAGCTTTGGCTGCTTGATTTAGACATTGCTGCGTGCTGTCCCCACCGTTAACACTGCTCAGAGTAGCACGGAACAGGCAGCAGCTAGATTTAATCAGAGAACTCAGAGGAGGTTTGCGGCTTCCCCTAGCTGCAGCAGCTCCCTAGTCTGGTTTAGCAGTCAGGGCAGCCCAAGGGGGAAGCGGTTACCCCTAGGGAGTGGGAAGGCGGCATTGACCCATGGAAAGGGGTGTAGCCAGCATGGAATTTGCCCTCCCCATCACTGCTGGGAGACTCGAACTCCCATCCTGTATGGCGCTGGCCAAGGGTCTGAGCATTGGCTGGGGGTGGGAAAGGGCCTCGGGGCTTGGAAATGTGGAGGAAGAGGGGAAGTGTGTGTGTTGATGCTGGTTAATAGCAATCCTGATCTTAACAACGTCCCAGTAATAGCAACCCTTTGCTGGGAACCAATCCCGTCCCACTGGCTTCAACACCACTTATTGACAACTTTATCATGTGCTTTCCCTGGTTGAAGCCTCACAAACCTCCCTGCGGTTGCTCTGCTCACAGCCTCCCCGCCTAGCCACGGGGTTCCAGGACTCCAGGGAGAGGTACTGTGCACATCCCAGTGCTGCCTTCTCTGGCTGCAGCCCTGCAAGCCTCTCTTCCGCCTAGTGGCAACCTTCAGATAACAGCCACTTTGCTATAATGAGCAGAATCTACTGGCTATGTACTTTTCCTTTAAAACTGTACCAGCCTGTCAGGCGAGGGGAGGCCTGGGGAAGGTTCTAGGTAGACGCTCCCCACTGAAGCAGGACCATTAGCCTTGGGGATAATCCTGATATCCCAGAGCTCCTTGTTCAGTGTTAGAAGAAAGCGACGTTCCCCAGTGTCTCAGTGGGGCAGCCTCTAACACAGTGGTGCTGGAGGGATGGTGAATAAGGGCGGGCAATGGGAATCTGGTTTTCGAGGTGGTGTCTGCTGCCGTCTCTGTATGGTGGAAGTGCCCTTGGGCGGGCAGTGGCAAAGGCGTGCCGTGGTGCAGCACCCCGGGGATACACACAAAACTCATTAGGAGCTTCTCTCCAAAGCGCTGCCTTCCCAGAGCTGCTTACACGCAAATCCATCCCCTGGTACGAGAACTGTGTTAACTTTCTACCTTCGGTGCATTAACTACACGTGGGGTTAAAGCAGAATGGGGGCAGTGGGAGAAAGTGGTAGAACCTGCCCTTATCTGTGCATTTTACATTTTCACTCCCCTCCTGCCTGTTCTCTAGAACAAGCGTAAATCCCAGATTGTTACAATGTTCAGACTGCAGTGGGCCTGATTCTGATCTCAGCTACCCTGCAGAACCTGGCTCCCCAGGCACTGCCCTGTGCTAATTTACTGGCTGGGCTGCAAATGTGCTCCCCTTTGTAAGGGCACTAAATAGGGTAACACGTATTGGGACAGGCAATTGTGTGTCATCCCACCTCAGAGACTGAAAACTTTTCTCCTCCTCCTCATTATGCCCCAGCTGCTATTTCCTGTGCAGCTTTGGCTGTAAAGTATTTCTTCACACAACGCGCAGTCAGCCTGTGGAACTCATTGCCAAAGGACACGGTGAAGGCCAAAAGTATAACTGGGTTCATAGATCAGTTCCTGAATGATAGATCCATCAATGGCAATTAGCCAAGATGCTCAGGGATGCAACTCTATGCTGTGGACCTCCCTAAATCTCGGACTGCCGGAAGCTGGGACTGGATGACGGGATGGATCACTTGATAAATTGCCCTATTCTGTTCATTCCCTCTGAAGCATCTGGCACGGTGGGAAAGCAGGATACCGGGCTAGATGGACCATTGGTCTGGCCCAGTATGGCCGTTCTTATGTGACATCACCAGCTCCCACAGTATAACCTGGGTGCAAAGTCTTACAGATAATTTCTTCTCAGTTGCTCTCAAGCTGGTGCGGTAAAAGCTGGAAGATCTGAAAACTCTGTAGCCTCTAGTACCTGGCTGGATGCAGGATACACAACAGTTAAGCTTGAAAAATGTTGCTGTGGTGAGAGGAGGGGGGAAGGTTGACTCTGATAAATAGTCAAATAAATGGTTCTACCTGTCCACGGTCACCAGCATAAACTGTGAAGTAACTGTTAGATTTCACTGTTCTTTATTTCTTCCAACCGATACTTAGACTGGAAGCTCCTTGGGGCGGGGAATGTTCTTTTGTTCAGTTCGTACAGGTATTAATACTTTTGCAATTCGATGGGTTTTAAACAAATCTCATAACTTTTGGGCTCCTGATTCATGATTTTATTTTTAACACGTGGGGTTGGTAATAATCTGTTGAGATGCAGGATTTTTGTAGGGAAGACGGAGGCACGGAGATCTCCAGACACCGCCCGCCCCAGATTTCCTTTTAAGGATTCTAGTTAGCGTTGATTAGCGGGCAGGTTCCACTAGGCGGCATTCCAGACCTGGTGCACCTATTGCGGCCACTTTCCATTCCAGGAAGTGGTGAGTTCCGTCCTCCTTGACTGCACCTGGGTCCGGCACCTTGGCTGTAGTTCTTGTAACAACCTGTTTTTAAATAAATGTTTTAATAAAAACCTGTGGGCGTAACAAAGCTGCCTGCTGCTGCTCACGGGGAGAAGGGCAGCTGGCCGGCCGTGGAGTTCAGCTGTGGGAGGGCCGTGTTTGTACTTCACTGGTTCTTCAAATGGCCTCTTTGTGCATCTCATGCTGATGTTCCTAACAGGCAAATCACACAAGGCTTGAGCCTCGATGGGGAATCGCTGCAAAATGGGACGGCCTGGAACCGCCAGACTGGCCACGCGACCCATTGTCCTGTCTCTGACGGTGGCCAGCAGAAGGTGTGTCAGAGGCAGGTGTAAGAAGGATGCCACAGTAACAGCTATGGGGTAATCTGCCCTCCTCGTGGGTCGAATTGTGGTCGCTAGCAGAGATGGGTTTAAACCCCGAAGCACCAGGTATAATGGCCCTTCCCGAACTGGGATTAGTCCTGGTAACTCTGCATCTTCCTGGCCCTTCTCTGAAACCCTAGTGGGTGTAAAATATTGCTGAAAACTTCAAAGAAAAGCCTCCCCCTCCAGCCACAGTATTTCCACTTCTAATCCCCTCTGGAATGTGTGTGTGGGGGGGAAGGGATTTCAGTATTTTGGACCCTCACCAAGCTTCAGTCCACGCTCGGCTCCAGGAACGAGGGACGGCTGCCTCGCTCCAGTGCATTGATATTTTATATGTTTCTCTCACGGCTCCTCCTCCTCCCCCTTTCCTTTCTAACTGCACTAAGTGGGTGCGTCTCACTGGAGGCTGAGCTCTCTTTTGAGAGTGCAGGGAGGAACTCGGGGGGGGCGAGCAATGCATGCCCTGTAACGCCTGTCAGCCCTCCCCTCCCCGTGGCCCCGGCCCATCCTTCGTGGCTGTGCTTGCGTTCGTTTTCGTGAGCCATGCAGGGCCTGGCTGTGACGGGAGAACTGCCAGGAAAACTCGGCTTCCTGTTGGTCACTCGGCAGGTGCCATTACTGCCTTTGCATTAGTCCTGCTGCGCAGGCTCTGTGCAGCTGGAGGTGCTGGCTTTAGGGTGGGACGTGAAGCTGAGACCCCTGTGAATGCTGAGACTCCATGGTCCTGTAGGGGAAATCAGGGCCTGAGTTAGGTATCCTGATGCCATGCAGGTCCATTCTGTCCCACTAAATCCCTCCTGGCAGTTTCCCTTGACTATAGTCCCAACTTCACTTCCTGCTCCGAACTGCTGGGGACGATGTTGCTGTGGGTTGTTTAAGAAGCTGCCATGCTACACCCCTGGGCAAAGTGCTGCGAGGATAGAGCGAGGGCTTTCCATGGGGCTGAGTGACACCACCAGTTGTCAGGCTGGGGAGAATGGGATCCCGAGAGGGGGTGGCTAGATAAGGAAGAGAGATGAGGCTCGCAAACACCTGTTAGGGTCATCCCAGTCTAATTCTGATCTCAAAGCACT
Organism: Mauremys reevesii; assembly: GCF_016161935.1. Classification (NCBI taxonomy): domain Eukaryota; kingdom Metazoa; phylum Chordata; order Testudines; family Geoemydidae; genus Mauremys; species Mauremys reevesii. The sequence continues at coordinate 11,300,864 of NC_052645.1, read as the reverse complement.
TTATCAAGGCAAGCCAGTGTGATTTTTCCTTATTATACAGGCTCACCCCGGGTCACCCAACAGGCCAGAGCCAGGACTAGGACCCACATCTCCTGACTTCCAGCCCACTGTCCTAGCCACTAGGCCACACTGCCTTCCCTAGTCCTGTGAGGGAAGATTTTGTTTATCTTAAGTCAGCTGAGACCAGGTTTAATTCACCTGCCATGAGCCGCTCTTATACCGCAAAGGCTTTTGTAGTGGCTTATCTATATTGGTTTAGAAATGGATGCAAATGAATTATACCATTAGTATTAGCAGGAGGGTTGTAAGCAAGACACGAGAAGTCCTTCTTCTGCTCAACTCCACACTGATTAGGCCTCAGCTGGAGTATTGTGTCCAGTTCTGGGCGCCACATTTCAGGAAGGATGTGGACAAATTGGAGAAAGTCCAGACGAGCAACAACAATGATTAAAGGTCTAGAAAACATGACCTATGAGGGAAGATTGGAAAAATTGGGTTTGTTTTGTCTGGAGAAGAGAGGACTGAGAAGGGACAGGAGGACAGTTTTCAGCTACATAAAAGGTGGTTACAAGGAGGAGGGAGAAGAATTGCTCTCCTTAACCTCTGAGGCTAGGACAAGAAGCAATGGGCTTAAATTGCAGCAAGGGAGGTTTAGGATGGACATTAGGAAAAACTTCCTGTCAGGGTGGTTAAGCACTGAAATAAATTGCCTAGGAAGGTTGTGGAATCTCCATCATTGGAAACTTTGAAGAGCAGGTTAGAAAACACCTCTCAGGGATGGTCTAGATCGGGGTCGGCAACCTTTCAGAAGTGCTGTGCCAAGTCTTCATTTATTCACTCTAAGGTTTTGCATGCCAGTAATACATTTTAACGTTTTTAGAAGGTCTCTTTCTTATAAGTCTATAATATAAAACTAAACTATTTTATGTAAAGTAAATAAGGTTTTTAAAATGTTTAAGAAGCTTCATTTAAAATTAAATTAAAATGCAGAGCCCCCCGGACCAGTGGCCAGGACCCAGGCAGTGTGAGTGCCACTGGTTGCCTATCCCATGTCTAGATAATACTTAGCCCTGCCGTGAGGGCGGGGGACTGGACTAGAAGACCTCTCGAGGTCCCTTCCAGTTCTATGATTCTATGCCAGTAGCACTGAGGTTAGGGCCACAGAGTGGAAAGCAGCCCCTGCCCCCAGGAGTTACCAATCTAACTAGAGAGAGGCTGGAAGAGGAAACTGAGGCACGGAGAGGGGATGGGACTTGCCCAAGGAGGATAGTGGCAGAGCTGGGAGTAGCCCCAGATCTCCCAAGTCCTAGTCCAGGGCCCTGCTCACTGGACCAAGCCACCTCTGTGGTGGAACGTCTAGTTAGCTGGTGGGATGGGAACTTTGGCGGAGCCTCTTGGTGCCTTTGGCAAAGGCTGGCTCGGTGGATCGATGTGGGTTATTCTCTGTGGTGGAGTTGGAGGAATAGCTCAGGGCCCTGGGCATACCCAGGCGCTGCCGAGTATCCAGCCGCGCACCACAGAGAGGTGGAGTGCACCTGGCTGCAGAGGTGCGTATGTGTGGGTGGTCGGAGCTACCTTTGCATAGGGGAGACTGGGCCTCGGGGAGTTGGGGTGCTGGTGCATGAGGGGGTGCATCTGTGTGCGTTGGGGGATAGCGCGTGAGTGAGTATTGAGGGGCCAGTGTACATGCATGCGAGGTGTGGGGCTCCTGGGTGCCTGTGGGAGGGGAGTGCCCGTGTGTGTGAATGCCGGGGCGGGCCGCGGGGGCGCTGGCGCGTGGTGGGGTGTGTGTGCTAATGCCAGTGTGTGGGAAAAGCAGCGTGTGTGCACACACAGCAGCCAACGCCAGCACCCATCAATAGGCTGTTGGCTGGAAGGGGCTGCTCCCTGTCTGCATGTAGGGGGCAGGCCAGGCCCATGGTTGTGAACTCCCTGCTTAGGGAGTAGGGCAGGGGGAAATCCACTGGAGGGGCATGAGTGGTGCCAAGCCCCGAGCTCTGGCCTGCATTTCCCTCAGGCCGTAGAGCCGTCCTGGTACTTGCCTGGGTAGCAATCCCCATGCTCGGCCCTAGTGAAGCTGCTAATTGCCTGAGCCCCAGTTCCTCAGCCCTGGGGAGAACTGGCCGATGTAATTTGTGGAAAAATAGGAAAAAGCGAATGAAATAATAAAAAGGGCTGGTCAGTGCCTGAGCACCGGCCTCTTTATGGGGTATTTGCCTTTGTTCTTTCTGCTTGCTCAGGGGTTTCTTAATGGGCCTGCTCTGCTCAGCCCAGGGGGCTGGTATTAATTATTACCGAAGCCCTGGCCTGCGTGTAATCTGTGGCTTTAATGGAACAATAGGTCAGTATTTAACAAGCCGAGCTGTACCAGTTACACGCTGTACAGAATCAAATCCCCAGCTCCTTTTTTGGTTTGGCCGGTGCACAGATGACTGAACATAAAAGCACCCTGGGTCCTGGCCGCGGGAGAAGTATTCATAGGATGAAACATCAGAGCGCCATCCTTCTGCAGGCCGGAGGGGGGCGGGAGGCTGCGTAGGCCGGGGACCGCGCTCGGTTGTATCAGACAGAACCAGAAAGCCGATTTACCTTGCGTGTGCGTGTGTTTCTGGGCATGTTTCTAACCAGGCTTGCTGGCATTTACTTCAATTAGCTGTGCCCAATCAAGTGCCTTTCCCTGCTCTGCGGTCTAGGGAGCCGGTGGGGTGCAGTGTTCAGCAGCAGGACGCCTGGGTTCCAGCCTGACTTTTCAGCTTTGTTTTGCTCTCTGTAAATCCCTTTCTAGACGTTTGAGACCCCCGCCCCCAATATTTTGCCTTCTCTGCCGACATCGCTCTTTTGGCAAACCCTATTCCTCCTGCCCCGTTCGTGCTGTGCACGGAGCTGTACGTTGTTCCATCTAGATGAGACGATGACCATTGTCATCTTTCACTTTAAAATGCTGGAGGCCAGCGGCTCTGAGTGACAGCTGGGCTTGCAGTGATAGGGATGTGGGCGGGTAGCTGAGATGTTAGCTGTTACATGTTGGGACTGTCTCAGATCACCCTACCCCCAAACTTTGGAGTGGGGTGAGAATCCAGATCCACATTTTGTGGCTGGCCCCTATGTCTATAATACCCAACCAAACAGCTCCCAGATAATTTCAGCATCCTGGAACTCTGCTGCGGGTGTGGACCCAAAACCTGGCTCTGGATCCAAACGCGATCGGCGCCGTCTCTGCGTTCCTCCCCATGCATGAACTGCAGTGATCGTACAGCTGTGCGATGCCGAACGTGGGTCCAAGAGGCATCCTCGTTCTCAAAGCTGGCCTGGGTTTTCCAGCCACCGTATCCTGCCTGCCTTCCCTTCCAGCCTCATGTGCGGGATAACTAGGGTCTTCGTTATTTCCTAAGGCTGGTTGATTGGTTAGGTTTCATATCTAATCAGCAAGGGGATCATGACCCCGGCTGCCCCCGGAGACTCTGCCATTCCCATGTCTGTGTTTCATCCTTGCTGTATCTGGTACTAATTGTTTCATTCTGTGTCTGTTGCTTTCTGGTCATCCGGCTGCCGTTTTATGCTGCATTTAAAACAGACTCCTCCTAATCATTGCTCTGTTGCCCTCTGAACTGCACATCTGTCTGGGATGGAACGGCTTGGAATGGTTTGGAATGGATGGAAGGATTTCCAGCTGCTAATCTTCTCAGTGCCCCATCACCCCCAGCGGACTGGGCCAGGGGAACAATGGGCATTATTCTGGGCTTGCTTGTGGGGAGCTTAAAGGGGAGGCCACTGTCTGCTGGGGTGTGTGTGTGTTGTGGTGGGATCCACGTGTGTGTGTGTGTTGTGGTGGGATCCGTGTGTGTGTGTGTGTGTGTGTAGGTCTGTGTCTGCTGGTGTGTATGTGTGTGCTGGGATCTGTGTGTAGTGTTAGCTGCAAGACATGCCTTGTGAAGTCCGGAGTTGTGTAGATTGACACGTCAGCCTGCTGTTCCGTCTAGGGTTAGAAGTTAAGTCCTGTCATGGCGAGGAAGTGTGAGTTCTCGGAGTGTAGCCCTGCCCTGGGGGCCTGCCTGCCCCAGGCCATCTGTGAGGTGGGCTGGCAGGTAGTTTCAGCCAGGCATGAAGGTTTTTTCCTTTCTCTCTCTCTCACCTGGGTCCACTGGCACTTTCGCTGCTGTCCCCTCCCGGCCAAGTGTGCTGCATTCCCCTGGCACTGACTGTCTCTCTCTCTCCCCACTGCAGCCGGCTGCACCTTTGAGGAAGACGTGGATTTAAACCAGTGTGAGTACAGCCAGCGGGAGGACGATGACTTCGAGTGGGAGCTGATCCGCAGCTATGTCATGCCTCACCTGACCTCTGACCTTCCTCACGGTGAGTCGTCTCCTCCTCTCCCCCAGGTCTCCCATCAACACCTCCCAGTCTGAGCCCCTCTGAGCTTTCCACAGGTCAGACCTATGGGATCCCCGCGGCCCTAACACAGAGCCCGCCGCCGCCTCCCCACAGCCTCCCACTGGCTCCTGCAGTTGCTAGGAGCAGATCTGCAGTATGGAGTCTGCCGCGGCAGCAGCTCGTCTATTCTCAGAGTTGCTGCAGCTTGTTGCAGAGGAGACACCCACGTTGTGCTCTCTCTGGGAGACAGTACCTTGGTTCGTTCTTATGTGCAGTTTTCTTGACGCCATTTTAACATGAAATTACGCTTGCGTGTGTGTGTGTGTAAGCCTAATGCTTGGCTAAAACCCTACAAGAGAGAAAGAGACAGGTGCTAAGTAACGAAGCGGCAATACTGCTCTTCCCATCTTTGGATCAGGTCGGGGTTGTGGCCAGCAGGTTTGCAGGCGAGCGCTGCTGGGTGACGTTTGCGCTGTGTTTCCCTTCTTGAGTCTCCTGTGAGCTACGTGTGATTTCCCTGAATGAATTGACTGGCTAATTCCTGCCTGGAAGTTCTTGGCCTGTGGCTCATGCGATAGCTGCGAAGGTTCAGTCCCTGCTCCCGAGGTTGTATTGTTGCATGGAAGGCATTGCACAAGGCGAGTGTGACGGAGACCCAGGCTGATGGGCTCAGCGGTGACAGGGACTGTTCTCTTGGCTTTCCGGGGTTCTGCGGCACCTGCTGGTTTCGCCTGCAGTTAGCAGCGCCTGACAGGCTGGGAATTTGTCCCCGGGTGTCAGACGTGTGCCGAGTTCTCAGTCTCACAGTTACGTGGGAAGCCCTGCACTGCGAGGATGAGCCCCAGTCACCCCAGGAGCCTCAGCCTGCTAGAGGCGATGTGCCGGCCTGGCCCTGGAGTCAGGGATAGGAATTCCGCATGCCGTGGAGTGGGATGGCCAGCGGCTGAGCCGTGGCCCACGCGGCATCGGAGACGGGGGCGCTGGCGCACGCCGACCTGCCTGTGGGAAGTCCTGGCTTTGTGAGTGACGTCGCCCTCTAGTGGCTGGGCTCACAGACGGGATAGTCTGTGTTAGCCGGAGTGACTCTCTAGGGGTCAAGGCCTGAGGGCTTGGAGCCGGAGGTCTTGCCCCGGCCGGGGATCCCCAACGCAGTCACTGGCACCATGCGAAATGGAGGCTTGTCTGTGGTTTCCAGTTCCCAGGCTGGGGTGATGGTGGCAGGATGCCCCCTGTTGGCCAAGGCCTGACACCTCCCCCACCTGGAGAAGACCCCTCCCGGCTGCCAGCAGAGGGTGGGAGCAGCTTGTGCCCTACTCTGCGTCTCCGCAGTGTCTCCCTGCTCAGCCCAAACCTCCTTTTCCTCAGCTACGCTGTGACACAAGCCCCAGTGCTTGCTGGACGCTGGGCTCCCCATCTGCTAGGGGGCCAGAGCCTCTGCAGCGAGGACCCCGTCTTGCCAAACCCGACCCACTGCTAGTTTCCGAAAGGAACGTTTTCATTTTCAGAGAGTTATTCGCGCTGCCTTTATTCCAGGGAGGGGATCGGGGTTGTTTTTAAAGGAGCAGCATGCGCTGCGAGGGGACGGGGGTGCGTGCTCACGGTGTTGCTGGCTCTTGTCGTTATATCGCGATTCTTGCAGTATTTGGTCTTCAGGCCCCAGCTTCTGGAGCCAGGTGAATGGGAGGAGCCCAGCTTTCAGTGCTGAGAAAACGCACGTTGCTCGCCCTCGTGGCTGTGGAGAAAGCATTGAAAACAGGAAGCGGGTGCGACCTAATGGCTGCGAAACCAGGAAGGACTATACAGAGAAACCAAAGTGTATTATTTTTAAAATGCATGATTTCCAAGCCAGTGCCATGATTTTCCGGGGGCCTGTCTCATGGTGGTTGAACTCCTGGGGTGTGTTTGGTGGATTTCTGTCAATGGGTGCATCTCAATAACAAGGATGGCCTTGAGGTGAATGCACCGGGCTGGGACTCAGGGGATTTTAGTTCAGTTCCCAGCCCAGACTCCCTGTGTGACCTCAAGCAAGTTCCTCTCCCGCTGCCCCCTCCATCACCTCCCTGTCTCAATTCCCCATCTATAACAAAGGGGTTAGTGATACTGACCCACCAGGGGGAGTGGTGTGTGGCTGAATTCACAAATGTTTTTGAGCTGCCCAGATGCTATGGTGATGGGCGACCGACACAGTGCTCCTCACTGCAGTATCTGAACAGCCTGAAGTTATAGTACCTGATGCTCCAGCTTCCTTCTGCTCAGGCCAGAGCATGGAGAGCCGGTCTGGCACCAGCGTCTGGGAGAAGACAGAGAGAAGCTGGTTTATAGCTCAGTAGTAAAAATGAGTTTTATTAGAGTATTAACTGCTTTATAGAAAGCTCTTTACTGCTCCATCAATCTGACATGGGCCATTTATCTTGCCAGCTTGGTCATACTGGTTCTTTATTCTGTTTTCTTTTTATTTCTCCCCTTCCCTAAACTCTCTCCTCTTTCTGTTCCCTTCCTGCTCTCCCAGATTGCGCTCCGGAGCAGACACAGGGTAGGCAGCCACTGCAGACTCCGTGCTGACCTGGAGAGGGACACCTGGAGGGGATCGGTCTTTGAGGCCTGCTCCCGCCACTTGTGTGTGGGGAACGGTGGGGGTGTGCGTGGGTCAGTGGGGGTGCTGTACCTTTAAATAAATAACCATTAAAACAAAGCCACCTGGAAATGAGAGCAAGGATGGAATGGGAGAGAGACATGGTGGGTAAGAAAGGAAAAGAAGAACGAATGGGAAGTGAAGAGGGACAGTAAAAGACCAGAATGAAGTAGGAGAAGGGACGCAAACTCCTCCAGCAGAGCCATGAGCATGGTGGAGAGTCGGAGTCCGGTGTCCTTGGATCCTGGTAGCTGCACAGATAATGTTCTCCATTATCGGTGGGAGACGAGGCCACGGACGGGGTGGAGAATTCGAGGGCAGGACGCAGGGGCCAGGGCAGCCACCTGCAGGATGATAAATCACATCATGTCAAGCATGTAATGGCTGGTGTGGGTGGGCTCAGCGTGGTCTGTCTCCTCCCCTCCACTGAGCTTAGGTACCAACGGGATGAGCTGGTGCCTTTTGGGTCTGGAACACGTTCACCTCGGCTCCCTTCCTCCTCTCTCCCACTGTCCCTCTCTGGGCTGTTCCTTATTTATAAGCTGTGTCACAGTGGCACTGTGACGTCTTGCTCAGGTCACCGCTCTGCCTCTGTAGGAGTGAGCTTTGCTGCTGCTAAGCTCCGTAGCAGCCCCTTGCCATTCCAGCCTGTCTGCCTGGCCAGCACGCTCTGCAGGACTCTGCCTGTCCAAACCTGACCTTGCAGTTTGCAATCAGTGAACCCCAGCTCCCCAGAGACGTCTCTCTGCAGCGGCCAGTCCCTCTCACTGCGCGCTGACAGAAGTTATTAAGTTTGCCGCCTGCAAAGAGACGCGGAGCCCCCATCAGCCTGCTAGGTTAGCCGCCGACCCACGCTTCGCTAGAACAGCACTGAGATGGTTTTGTAGTAAAACCAGAATAAATGTATTAACAACAGAGGTTTACATGATTTCAAGTCAGAATGAAAGACAGAGAAGGTTACAACCAAACCAAACACGCTTTCTAGCATCTAAAACTTAACTTCAGCAAGTTACAATCATTGTCTAAGCAGGTTTCTCACCTATAGTCAGTTCTCAGTTCCCCTGGGGCTGAGGGATCCACCTTTCTCAGGTGTCAAGAGCTCTGGCCTCTTGTGTCCCTCAGGTGATGGATGCCCAAATCACTTTCTGTTTCTGCTTCTATTACCCAAAGGCCAGTTCTCTGTTTGTAGAGCCAGGAAGGCTTCCTGGGGGTATGGCCTCTAGCCCCCTGCATAATCCTTACGTGGTCACCACTTGCTAATCCGATGGCTTTGTTTACCTTACATGTAAATGTACTTCCATTGTGTCTGGCCTCCCCTTGCTCAATTTACATTGGAGACACAGTCAAGCAGGTGAAACAGTCCTCTGTCTAGGGCGGGCTGGGCTAATGCACTGCTTGCCAAACACGTGTTAAGACCACACTTCCGGCACACATCTATAACTGTTTAAACACCACCCATACATGCCCCACGCAACAATATTAATGACCAGCGTGTTACCAGTCTGCGCAGGACACTTTTTAGATACAGATTATGACCACGGTGTGTTGGGGCAATGAGTGTGTGAGGCCTGAAATGAATTATGGGTTGGTGTGCTCTCTGCCAGCTGTTATTGGGGGCCATCTGGGTCACAGGCACATAGAGACCTCACCTGAGAGTAGTACACACACCTGGGGAGCGACAGCCTGGCCGCCTCGCTGGAGAAAGGGGGAGAGGGAAAGAGAGGACTAGAGAGAGAGAGGTATGTTTTCACTGCAGAGTTGACTCAGGGGGTCTTGTTCCTAGCCCCCTTCCTGTCCACACACAAAACCATCTCCCCCAGGGGCGTTGGTGCTTTCAATCCAGGCTAGCTGGGGATGGGTTGGATCCCTGGTTCTGCTTTCACTGAGGTGAGTAATCTGCCCGCTTTGCAGGGAGGACAGAGGCTAAACCACTTGAGTGCCACGAATACTCCAATGACTTCCCACAAACTAGGACAGACAGCGAGGTTTCCCACAATTCACTGGGGAAAGAATGCTGGAGTGGCTTGACCATGGGATGTGTCCCCAGAAGTCCCAGCCACACAGACGGCGATGAGGGTGTGATCTCAGTGAGGACACTTCGGGAGAAAGTGATCGTGCAATGAGAGATTTCATGATGCGAAGGAAAGGAAGGAGTGAGAGGAGCTGAGAAAGGACAATGGAGTTCAAAAAAGCAGAAGCTTGACAAATGCAGAGAACTGGTAGGTAAGGGCCCATGGGAAGAAAATCTAAGAGAAAAAGGCTGTTTAGGAGAGTGGGCAGTTTCTCAAGGAGACAATATTAAAGGCACATCTGCGAAGTATTCTGACGTGAAGGAAAGATAGGATGAATAGTTAGAGGCCAATATGGCTCCATCAGGAGCTCTTTAACAACTTGAAAATCAAAAAGGAATCTTACAGGAAGTGGAAGCGTGGACAGGTTGCTAAGCAGGAGCACCAAAGAGCAGCGCAAGCAGGTAGGGACAAAATCGGAAAGGCTGAGGCACAAAAAAAGTTACACCTAGCAAGGAATATAAAAGGCAATGGGAAGAGGACTAGGAGCCATAGGCGCTGACTTCCCCTCTACCTGGGGGCTCAACCCCCCCCTCCCCAATCACAGGCCCTGCCCCTACTCCACCCCTTCCCCCCTGCCTCTTCCCCCCCCCTGAACACGCCCTGTCCCCACTCCTCCCCCTCCCTCCCGGAGCTGATCTGCATGCCACGGAGCTGGGAGGCACTGGGAGGGAGAGGGAGGAGTGATCAGCGGGGCTGCCAGTGGGGGAGAGGCTGTGGGGGACGGGGCAGCCGGGGGAGCTTGGCTGCCAGTGGGTGCTAAGCACCTGCTAATTTTTCTCTGTGAGTGCTCCAGGACTGGAGCACCCATAGAGTCGGCACCTATGCTAGGAGCAAGAGAAAGGCAAAAGCAAGTGGCGATCCTCCGCTTAATGGGGAAGGAGAGCTAATAACTGATGACATCAAGAAGGCTGAGGTGTTTAATGCCTATTTTGCTTCAGTCTTCACTAAAAAGGTTAATAGTGAGCAGATACTTAACACAATTAATATTAACAACAAGGGGGAAGGAACACAAGCCAAAATAGGGAAAGAACAGGTTAAAAATATGTAGATAAGTTAGATGTAGTCAAGTCAGCGGGGCCTGATGAAATTCACCCTGCGGTACTTAAGGAACTAGCTGAAGCCGTCCTGGAACATTAGCAGATATCTTCTAGAACTCATGGATGATGCGTGAGGTCTCAGAGGATCGGAGAAGGGCAAACATAGAACCTATATTTAAAAAAGGTAACTAAGGGGAATTATAGACCAGTCAGCCTAACGTCAATACTTGGAAAGATACTGGACCAGATTTTTAAACATCAGTGTGTAAGCATAAAGCAGATAATAGGATTATAAGGATTTGTTAAGAACAAATCATGTCAAACCAACCTTCTTGTACAGGGCTGCTAGCTTAGAGGATGGGGGGAAGCAGTAGATGTGATATATTTTTATTTTAGTAAGGCTTCTAAACACAGTCCCACGTCACATTCTTGTAATCAAATTCGGAAAATGGGGTCTAGATGAAATTACTGTAAGGTGGGTGCAGAAATGGTTGAAAGACCGTACTTAAGGAGTAGCTATCAATCGTTTGTTCTCAAACCGGGAGGGCACATTTAGTGGGGTCCTGCAGGGGTCAGTCTTGGATCTGGTACTATAATATTTTCCTTAATGACTTGGACAATGAAGTAGAGAATATGCTTATAAAATTTGTAGATAACACCAAGCTGGGAGAGGCTGCAAGCACGTTGGAGGAAAAGATTAAAATTCAAAATGAGCTTAATAAAGAGGAGAATTGGTCTGAAATCAACCAGATGAAATTCAATAAAGACAAGTGCAAACTGCTACACTTCAAAAGGAAAACCCAAAATGTACAATTACAAAATAGAAGAAGCAGGGAGGTGGTAGTACTGCCTGAAAGGGCCTGGGGGTTACAGCGGATCACAAATAAGTGTGATGCAGTTGTGAAAAAGGTTAATATCTTTCTGGGGTCTGTTAACAGGAGTGTCCTGTGTGAGACGTTCTGGTATCCCCGTCAGTGGAGCTTTTTAAGACCAGCTTGGACAAACAGCTGTCAGGGCAGGTCTGTTTGCTTGGCCCTGCCTCAGTGCAGGGGGCTGGACTTGAGGAGGTCCCTTCCAGCCCGACATTTCCATGATCCAGTAACTCAGGCAGGGCTCTGCAGTCCGGCAGCTCACACCCAGGCTAGGCTGACCTGTGTGCCAGTCACCCACAGTAACTCTGCAGGGACTTGTCTAAGGTCACCCAGCAGGACGTGGGCAGAGTCAGGAACAGAACCCCAGGTCTCCTGGTTCCCCGTGCAGTGCCCTATCCGCTGTCCTCCCCGGCCTGCTCTTAGGAAGAGTGGGGAAGTCCTATTGGGGCAGGTCAGTTGATCTGCAGTGCCTTCACAGGAGCAGCATGCTCTGTAGGATCACTGAAGCTTATCTCATCTCCCTTCTGCTGTCCCCAGAAGGAAGGAAACTCACCCTCACTTGTAGAAGATACTCAGGAGTCGCCGAAATGCTAGAGCAGCAGATATATAGCAGCAGTACCCCGGTCAGTAATGATGGGCTTGGCTTGGAGTGGCAGGGGGGCTCGATCTAAAGTGGGTGTAACTCTCCTGACTGCTGAGATTTTGACAGAACCCACCAATGCCAAGCAAAGCTCAGTGGGTTCCCTGGGACCCCACCCAACCCCCATGACCGTGTGCCGTGAGAGTCACGTTCTGCCCTTCACTGAGAGAGAAAAAGCGCTGCCCTGAGCATTCCCAGGATTCCTGGCCTCCAAAGGCTTGTGCTGCATCTCTGGCCACACAGGAAACTTTACAGCAGAGATGAAACCCATTAATCAGCCGTCTGTGTGCAGGGGTGGGGCGGCGCAGCTCCGAGCAAAGCCAGGAAAAGCCAACACCAACTAGAACCCGTCAGAAAATTAAACAGCTTTTTCTGAGTCCATTAATCTGGGGAATTCAATTAATTTTTTCTTTTGTGGCAAAAATTATGGCTGTTCCGTGCACTTAAGGGCCATTGGGCGGGTGAGCCGGATAGAGATGGCTAGAGACACAAGTGCAGGAAGACGCTGGTCAAGTTCCCTCAGCCACTCAGCACATCCCCCTGCCTGCTCAGTTCGCTCCCATCTGCAGCACCTCAGCTGTGCTAAGCCAGACCGAGGGTGTCTTCACTGCAGTGTTAACGGGGTGATGGACGGCTGGGGGTGAGCAGCCACGCTGCAGAGCCCTGCCAGTGCTGCTTGTGTCGCTCCGGCTTCGGGGGACGCAGCAGCCCAGGGCTTTTTGTGCGACTCTAAACTCTCTGGTTGCTCTGTGATTCCTTCCCAGTGAACTGTGGGACTTGTCTGTCTCTCTGGGCGCGCAGGGAGACTTGTGGTGGGAAGGCAGTGGAAGACTATCAGCACTTGAATGATTTAAGTGGGTGAGTTACCAGCTAGCCTGGGCCCAAAATGTCCCCAAGCTTGGGGTTTGTGTGTGGACAGGAGTGGCCTGAGGCAAGATCAGAGTAACTCTGCTGTGAAGACTGGCTATTCTTACTCAGACTAGGTTAGCTTGAGTGCAGGTAACTTGAGTGAACTCTGGAGTGAAGACCTAGCCAGAGGTTCCGTCTACATGAGGAAGTTGCATTGGTTTAACCAAAGTTGTGATTTTAAACCAGTTTGATTAAACTGGTGCATATAAGGCTGCGAGGATCCTCTTATTTGTGTTTGAATCAAGGTTACGTTGGGATGGCTTATGTGATTTCGGAATTGGTTTAAGCTAAACCAAAATAAGCCATTCTAAGACCTAAAATAAGTGCATCCTTTTGCTCTGGTTTAACTAAGTTGATTTAAAAAACGATGCAGCTTTCCCATGTAGACGAGGTCTTTGGGGGGGACTCAGCCGGCTCCGTTGGGAGGTTTTGAAGCCACTGCTGAAAGTTGAGGAGAAAGCAAGCAGTTCTAGTGCTCCCTGACCCTCCGGCCATGGCTCTGACCTCTGTCCTTGGCCTCCTTGTGTGAAAACTGTAGCAGCACATGTAAAAAGGATTGAGAACTCTCACAGTGTGAGCCATGAGTCTTGGACTATTGGATGTTTTCCTTAATGCCTGAGCTTCTTGAGACCTGAGATTTAAAAAGCAAACAACTAACCCCATACATTTCTAGCCCTCTTGGTTGCCAAGCAAAGCAGATGGCAAGTGAAAAGAACCCCAAATGTGTTTTTTTTTTAATCTCAGGAGTTTTAAGCCAACTGCAGGATTTTTTGGGGAGCCCCAACTCATGATTCCTGAATGTGTGGAACTGGCCGGAGTGCAAATGCAGTGAGGTCAAAAGGCATTGGAGCAAAATAAACTCGGTACATGCAAATGGAAAACCCGAGCCACAAAGCTGAGAGGAATGGGCTCTCCTGGGCACTCGTTGTCTCTGATTGATTCTCATTGTTCTTCCTGAGCGATCTTTGCCAAATCAGGCCCTGCTCCGTGCCTCAGTGTCCCCATGTGTCTAACCGTAATAATCATCCAGATGTGTAATGAACATGGAATTGATGGAAGCAAAGTGCTCCAGCGGTGCTGTTAATGGAGGGAAGGACAAGAAAGAGAGAGAGGAGAAGAATGAGTGTCTTTCTCCTTGGGCCTTATCCTGTCTGACTTGTCTAGCGAAATGTCGCAGGGTTGGTTTGTCGGGTAGGGAGATAACCCCCCATCCAGTGGGGTGTTTACTGGAGGGGCTGAGGAAACGCTGGAAGGCAGCTCCTGCTGTCTTATCACCCATCTCCAGTCCGCTCCGCAGCTTGGTAGATAAATAATATTTCATACCACCATTGCCTCTCAAGGGAGCACTTTACAAAGGAGTCTCATGGTCTTAGATTAAAATGAGTTTTTATTGGAGATCAGCCAATTTCAGGGAGCCTAGAATTTATTTGGACAGATCCTGGCTGCTGGCCATCGTCCCTCTGCCTTTCGGTTTGGTTTGGGTTTTTTCCTCCCTGATTTCGATATGTTTTCCTTCCCTGCCCAGGAAGAAGGTGGATTTCTCTCTCCCACGTTAGCACCTGGTGTTTTTTGTTAGCTAGGTTTTTATTTAAAGGGACAGCGCCGCTGTTCCTAGAATATCCGTTCCCTTGATACAGAAATCTGGGAGCGATCACCTCAGAGGAGAGGGCTCTGAAAAACGATCGTTAGTGTTTATTATTTGTATTGCGGTGGTGCCTCGAGACCTCCAGTGAGATCGCGGTTCCATTGTGCTAGGGGCTGTACATATACCTAGAGAGAGAGCCCATTGCCCAAAGAGCTTGCAGTCTAAATAGACAAAGGGTAGGAGGGGAAACGTAGGAGAGACAGCTAACTTGTCACCGGCATTGGCTTCACAGTAAAGATGCTGGAAAAGCCTCAGCCGTTAAGGACACTGAGTCGCTGCTTCCCAAGATGGAGTCCCCCGGCGTGTAAGCATGGCTGCATTCATTGTTCCTGGATGGACACGTTTACATTTAGCCGTATACAAACAGGCATTCTTGGCTTGCGCCAGATCACTCTGGATCAGTGACCTGTCCTCTGCATTTTGGCCGTTCCCCAATTTTTGTTTCACCTGCAAACTTTATCCGTGAGGATTTTAGGTTTTTTTTTATCAGTGACCTGGAAGATGTTGACTAGCGTAGGGCCAAGAACTGATCCCACTGGAAACACACCTGCTCGATGCTGATTCCCTGTGTACACTTTTATTGTCCAAACTCCACCTTAACACCTTCCTCCGGAGCCTGTTCTCCGGTGGAGCTGCCCCTGCTTCGCTCTGGATCAAGGGCGTTCAGAACCCAGGTTGGTGTCCCTTTGACAGAGCCGCCTCTGTGCTGGAGATAATGTACCAGGCTCTTTTTCACCCCGTCGAGTTTGGGAAATCATCTGTATTCACCGATGTCATTTCAGCCTGGGGATTTCCCATCGCTCGCCCTGTCCAACCCATGGCCATGGGGATGCAAACTGGGAATCGCAGTGTCTCCCTCCTCTGCCCCTGTCACTCTTCCCTGCCCAGCTTGTGGCCTCATTAGGCGGACAGAGTGATGCCGGGAGGGGCTTGTGGGCATGTCTCACACCGCCACAGCTCGACTGGCTGCCAAGAAAGATTTGCAGGCCACCAGCTGCCGGGGCCCACATGGGCACAGGGTAGCAGTGGCCGTAAAACCCCCAGTAGATAACTGGCTGTTTAATGCAGTCCAGCCCATGCGTACCTCTGCTGCCACTGGGGAGTGCTGGGCACCTAAAGACAGCAGCACCGTGAAAACGGGCAGCAGTGTAAGGCTTGCGGAGAGGGACGGGCTTTTTGGTGTGAAGAGGTTGTTAGGCATTAGGGAAGCTGTGTGCGCTAGCGGATAAGGCCCTGGGATTCAAGAGAGCTGAGTTCTAGGCCAGGTGACCGTGGGCAGATCATATCCCTGCTCTGTGCCTCAGTTTCCCTCCCCACCTTTGGGTATTTCTATTGGGAGCTCTTTGGGGCAGGGACTGTCTCTCCCCATGTGCTTGTCAGGGTTCCCCAGTTTAGCCTGATCCCACCGATATTTCCAGTGACCTGGTGTCTCTGCTTTCACAGTGTTATTTATGATTTGTAGCGCTGTAGCACCAGGCAGTCATGGACCAGGACCCCCTGGTGCTAGGTGCTGTACAGACAGAGCAAAGGGACAGACCCTGTTAATAATAAATTAATGGAGATATCCTATCTCCTAGAACTGGAAGGGACCTTAAGGTCATTGAGTCCAGCCCCCTGCCTTCACTAGCAGGACCAAGTACTGATTTTTGCCCCAGATGGCCCCCTCAAGGATTGAACTCACAACCCTGGGTTTAGCAGGCCAATGCTCAAACCACTGCCCTGCCCTTGGTGAGTGTGTTCAGAACGCAGCTCTGGGGGAGAGGGCCTGGCCCAGCTAATCCTGTTGAAGGATTTGACTGAAGGCTCCCTCAGCCTTTCTAAAAAATTCCTGCTGGCCCCTCCTCGCTGCCAAAGGCTCGCGGGGCCTCGAATCCTCTCTTTGCCAGGCTCCCTTTCATACCCTTTTTGTGTATTTAAAAAAAAAAATGGAACAACCTGGAGGAGAACAGTCGTTCCTTCCCCCGCTGTGTTGGTTCAGATCGGCTCTTTCGTTTGTTTCCAAACATTTGCGCCAATGGCTGACAAAGCAGCCTCGGCACGACTCCCCAGCACAGCCGCCAGCCAGCCATTTCCAACCCGTGTCTCTGTCCTCCCACTCCAGCGAGCCAGATTCCCCCCTCCCCGCCCCCGTTTGCTGCCCTTGTCATGAGACTCCAGGCATCAGCCGAAGAGCGTAGGAGGTCTGTTTGCCAGGAGTCGCTTGGCTTTTTCGGCCCTTTGGAGCTGCTGGTGGGGGGAGCTTGTTAATTGGGCTCGGGATTGGATTTTCACAGCAGCCTTCAGAGGAATTCAAAGAGACTTTGTTAAATGGAGCTGCTGTCATTTCGCTCAGTGCGGCGGCATCACGGGAATCCTCCGGCGGAGAAGTGATTTTTCTCACGGCGCCTGTGAATTGTGCTGGAAAATATGGTTTGATTAAACCCTGGGCTGTTCCCCTCCCCCCAATCTCATCCCTTTTCTTCAAAGTGGATTCAGCTCTGGTAGATGGCATGAGATCGACAGCCCTGAGGATAGAAAAGTTCAGCTTACCTGCGGCGGTGGGGCAGCCTTCCCCAGTACCGTTCCCCCAAGGCTCTGGAGGATGCAGGGAATTCCATCTCCGTGGTCACTCAGTGCTTGGCCTTTCTGCTGAGATGGGGCCTGCTGTGGCAGTGGCCATCTGTGGGCAAGGAGCTGGGCTGAGACCCACCAAACTCGGGTGAAGGGATTGTCTCATCTCTGTGTCTGTACAGCACCAAGCACGGTGGGGCATTACTGTACCACAAAGGGTTGTTTCTGATTAAATATTTGATGCATTGGGGTTCTGATTAAATCCTTGTCGTGAGTTACTTGACTGTGAAATTGACCCAGTTGTGGTGAAACGAGCCCTGTTTTGTTTTGAAAGATGCACACAAATGATCTCACAGCAGCTGTGAAAGCCTCCTGCTTTTCCATGCATTCAAATGGAAGCTTCACCCCGGGCTGCTTCTCCTCATCGACAGGCAGATGAGCCTGTGCTTTCCCACTTGATTCCTAATGATTCTTTTAAACGATTGCAATAATATTAGCAGCAGAATGCCAAGTGCTTTACAAAGCAGGTCGGTATCATTGTCGCTGCTTTACAGATGGGGAAACTGAGGTACGGGGCAGTAAGTGACTTGCGACAGTCACCCAACAGGCTAGGAGCGGAGCTGGGACAAGAACCCCGGTCTCCATAGCACCACTCTGGTGTTCTAGCCACAGGGCCGCACTGCCATGCTGAGTTTGGGGGTGGGTTGAAGTGAGTGAATGTCCCTGTACTCAGCCACCATGCAGCTTTGCAACCCACAGCTGAGGGGGGGTTGTGGGAAGGCCGGAGAACAGTGAGCTGTTAGGGGTGTGTTGTCCTGTGCCCCGGCAGGGAAATGAAAAGACCCCATCTCCCTGCAGCCCTTCCCCTCTGTTCCTGCCGCCTAGCAGGCAGGGAGCCCTTGCCAGCTGTCCTGGGGTCGGGTGCTAGCTGCTGAACGGAGCCGTCCTTGAGAGGGCAGCCAGTGCTGTCATGTTTCCTCATTAAAAAGGCAGCGGGGCGGATATTGCTTTGCTCAGGCCTGGCAGCTCCAGGGGGTGTAACCTCCAGCTTCCCTTCCCTGCAGCACCATGGGAGAGCTGGCTGCTGGAGGAGCCATGTCCCTGCACCATGCCCGGCGCCGCCTTTGTGCCTGGCAATATTCCCCTTGCTTGGCAAGTTGGTGATGCTTGTTGCGAGGTGCATGATTCACAGCCGTAGAGACTGAAGTCCCCAGTGTATTCCTAACACACAGGCAACGCTGGTGAGGGCAGAGCAAAGCGCTCTGCCGGCGCGCCTCAGTCCTCCCCGAGACGGACCCCCTCTAGGAGGGAGGCGGGCGGTAAGTCCTGGGAGGTTCGGCTAAACTGGGCCAGCCCAACCCTGGGAACTGCAAACTAGAGGCGAATAGAATCATAGAAATGTAGGGCTGGAGGGGGACCCCAGGAGGCCCTCTCCTCCGGCCTCCCGCGCTGAGGCAGGGCTAAGTCCAGGGTGCCTCGGCATTGCAAACACCACGCCAGGGCGGGGAAGCTGCATACAGGGGCACAGAGCGCCCACCTGTGGCTGTGTGTGGTATAGCTGCACGCGGCAGGGCTAAAGCAAAGCCCAGGATCCCTTTCCGTGCTCTCTGGTGCCGTGGCGCCACTTGTCCGGCACTTGCGGACAGGAGGATCCCGAGCTTAGGAGAAGACAAGGGACCAAAAGCATAGTGTCACCCCCCCATGAGAGAGCACAGTGTGTGTGTGTGCATGCGTATGTCTGTCTGCACTGCCCTGGATACAAGATGGCTGCCTGCCTCTGTGGATGGGATTTAAAGGCCCAAGACACAGTTGAATAACTAAAGCCGTCACGGTGCCTAATGTTTCAGGTGGGTGGGTGGACATGCCGTCTCCATTGACAGGCCAGGCATATTCCAATGGGTTGCCCCACTGGGCTGCACTGTTGCACTAGCGGCTGGGGTTGGGGGAGCAGCAGTGAAGAGGTTAACAGCCTGCCCCGGTGTTTGCAGTCCTGGCACATGTGTGATGGCTTGTCACGTGGATCCCCACTTTGCTGAGCAGAGTGGCTGGTTCTGGCAGCTCTGCCGCCAGCTCCCCGGGCCCTGCAGTGCAACGATCGCTTTGGAGTGAGGCGAAGTGGCTGGTGAAAATTTCAATCCGTTTCCCTCAGAGGTCTGTTAATTCGCTAACTCGTTCCGTTTCCTCCTGGCGCTGGCTGCACGGTAACAGCCACCTCACCCCGCTTGTGGATTACATCTCCTCCCGGCTCCGGCTCGGGTGTTCTGGAGGGTAGAAACTGTTCTTTGCTGGTTTCTTTGTGCCGCGGATGGTTTTTGTCTGCACCTGCTTGATGCCACGTCAGGCTCTGAGCTGGCTGGGCTCTGTCGCTTTATGGTGTGAACTGAAATACTAACAGGGGCATAAATTGCCAGGGCCCGACAAGCGGGTCCCATCTTGTCCTGCGGGGCCAGTTTGTAAGAAGCTCTGATGGAGCCTTTCACCAAAGCCTTTTCTGTAGTGGGACCCTCCTCCCATCTAGCTGGGAAAGGGCAGGTGGTCACGATCCCCTGACACCTGTTAATCTCCAGGTCGACAGCCAAGTGACCCAGGTCACTGGCCGCACTCCCAGTCTGCCGTAGCAGCCACTGCAGACGGTTGCCACCTGGTCCATGTTCAGTGGCCTCCTGCAAAATGCACTGGTGCCAGCCAGGCCAAGCAGGCAGCTGTTTGTTTAAAAAAACCTACCCCCAAATGCACACAGGCTTAGCAAAGAGGAGGGAGAGAAGGGGCCAGGAGGGACCACACTCTGCCCTAGGGGGGAACCCACCAGCTCAGAGCCGGTGCACGTCAGGGGTGGGTCCGGGAAGCCCACCCTGACACTGTGCTGTCCCTGCCCTGTGGGTAAAGAGAGGCACCACCGCATGCCCCGTACCCCCCGCCCGGCGGGGTTAGTGAGTTCCCAGGTTGGTTGTACTGAGCGCCTGGTGTCACTGCCCAGGGGATCGCTGCACATTGCGATTGGTAGCGCCGAGGTCTAGTGTTCCCAGCCATCCATGATACTTATGCACCCAGCCCTTTGCATAGCATCATTCTGTAGTTGGTTTCGCTTCTGCTCTGAATGCTGCACACAGCGAACCCCCATGGGGCGAGGTGTCAATCAGCACGTTCGCCAGCGGGAAACCCCTTGCAATGGAGCCGTTTACAAAAGCGGGCACCAAGCCCTCCCCACGCACAGAGCTGGCAGGAAGGGAGCGGACAATAAACATCTCAACCCGTCAGAGCACCGAGTTCGGATTCGCTGGGATGCACGGGCTCTTATTCTTACGGGGCAGAGGGAAGGTAGGAACTGCCAGACTGGTGTGGACTCCAGGTCTGTCTGGCCCAGTGTCTTGTCTCCGACAGTGGCCAGCACCAACTGCTGCTGAGGAAGGAGAACGCCCAGGAGAAAGACAACGTGCCCCATCCCCGCCTAACCGCTAGGTGGCACTGCCGATGAGCATTCCCCTTCACACCCCTGGTGGTTAGGGGCTGGACCATGCCCTGACCCAGGAGGGTTTAGATCCCTTCCAGGACACTCGGTTATTTCTTGAGTATTTACTAGCACAACAGGGTAGATTATCTATCTATCTATCTATCTATCTATCTATCTATCTATCTATCTATCTATCTATCTATCTAAATGTCTAATAACACCTGTGAGTTGCATCACTTCATGTGTGACTGGCAGGTGCTCAGACCCTGCAGTGGTGAGGCTGGTAGAAGAGTCTGTGATACCTCCCGGGGGTCCTCAGGGATGTGAGACATCTTCCCCCCCCGCCATTAGCGTAGCAGTCTGTGCCTGCCGGGGATCAGCTCCCCAACTCCACCAGCCCTCCCCTGTGGGACCCTCAGGCCCCGCCGTTGCTCTTCAAGGTTGGCAATGGGCAGACGCCAGCCTCTGAGCATCTCCCTGGCGTGTCCAGCCCCTGCTCCACTGGACACTCGCAGTGTTCACCAGGGGGCTGCTCCCAAAGGGACGGTAGGGCCCAGCGTCCCAGCACCACCTCACATCGCCACGGCGCTTAGATATGTTTGTAGTGAAATTAAATGTACGTTTATTTAACAAGCCCAGAGATTCAAGAGACAGCGAGTAGAAGTACTGGAAACAGAGGGCTACAGTTCAGATACACTCATACCACACATTCTGCAGCCTAGACTTACTGACACAGACACTTTCCTCTCGCACACGGCACTGCTCACCCAAAGCCCTTCCAGGGTTTTACAGGCTGGCTTGGCTGTCCACTTCCATTCGTGAGAGAGTCATGCTGTGCGCTTGCCCTCTTGGTGCCCTCCCATGGATCAGGGCAGACCTTTGTTCTCTTTCATAAACACGGTGCCCCCTGCTGATTGTTCTTTTCCTGGGGCTTCCCGGGGTGAATTCACAACCTTGTGATTCGCTTCTGGCTCAGGATGCAAGTAGCCCGCCATTGTGAAGCGGGCAATATACAATGACCGGACAGAGATAAGTGTCAGTTACCCCCGTCTGACAGGAAACTGTCCAGGGCATATCCCCACCTGCTGTCCTGCCTTACCTTACGGAGATAACTTGCAGTGTAGATGCGTCACTTCTTAAGAATGATCTTTACGTACAGTTGTCAGGGATTGCGATGACCAGGGGGCTGCTGGCTCTCGGTAGAGACCTCACATGCCACCCTTTGGTGAACTATTATGTGGATATCCAGTGTAGGGGATCCCTGGAAAACCCTATGCACCGTCTGTGCCCTCTGCACCAAGGGGTCCGGGGTCACAATAGCTGTATAGACTAGACTAGAATTGGCCTCAATGAGATCTTGTGTCCGGGAGTTCATAACTCTCTTGAGTATTTGCACAACTGCGGCGTACTGGTGCAAATGAAAGTGAATCCCCCGCACATGAATGATTTGTGTGTGTGAAGGTTTGTCCCCAGCGGTGGATTAAAGCGCCGCAGACGGAGGCCTGTGGACTGGTGGGTGTGTCTAAGCTGCACTCAGAGCTGTGACTGCAGCACCTGCAGGTGTACAGAGCTAGCTTTGATCGAGCCACCTCCAGTCACACTCGCAGTGAAGCTGCAGCAGCGTGGCTGGCAGCATGGGCTCGTGGCTCCGGTACATACCTGGGGTCCCAGGTGGGCTTGTACAATTAAAGTGAACAAGCTACGGGCTGCAAATGTAATTGATGAAACATCATCTAACCCCTCGGAGTCATGAATCTGGTAGCAGCAATCAGGAGCAATTTGCTAACAAGGTGAGGAAACGTGCAAACACATCATTGCTTCCTGCAAGCCCTTACAGCAGCGCTGGGCAGCCTGCGGCCCCCCACTTCCCGCAGCTCCCATTGGCCGGCAACGGCGAACCGCGGCCACTGGGTGCTGTGGGGGGCGTCGCGCCTGCGGACGGTCAGCGTCAGCAAACTGTCTTGCAGCCCGCAATCCCATTACCCCGATGGGCCGGGCCACTGCCTGGCAGACTGATGCCTGCCACAGCCATGATGGAAAGCCCTGCTGTGTACTAGAAAAGGGGCATTCAGACCTACCCAGTCCTTACAATGTCTCATTCTTTGTATTACAGTGGCACAAAGAGAATGGGGCACCATTGTGGTAGGTGCTGTACATCCGTGTAGTCAGAGTCACACCCTGCCCCTGAGAGTTCACACTCTAGACAGACAAAGGAGGGAGGGGAAACAAGTCATGGAGGTGGAAAGTGACATGTTCCAGGTCACCCGGCAAGTCGATAGCAGAGTAAGGTGTAGACTGAGGTCTCCTGACTCTTAGTTCTGTGCCTGCCCCATTGGCCCACGCTCCCTCTTGGCATGCACATAGTTTATAATCTCTTTCCTCGTGGACCAGCAGATCTGAAATCCCTGCGTTTTAGTAACTCGTGGTGGCTCTGAGGTGTCACCACAGCTTGAGTTCCACACCCTGCCATATGTCTGTTAAGTAGCGAGATTTAATTAAAGAGCAGACGTCCTGCAGGCAAACATCTTGGCTACATGCCGTGTGCAGCGGCCTAGATCCCAGGAGGTCTAGAACCCAGAAGGGATCCCGATGACCCACATGGCGACTGACAGCACTTAGCCACCGTGTTTGGCTGCAGAACGGACTTTCCCTGCTTTGGATTCGGATTCCCCATGGAGCGCTTTTAACAAGTGCTGGAGAACTCCATGGGCACGTCCTGACTCTTCGCCTTGAGCCAGTCGCTGCCTGCAGGAAGGCTCCCAGCTTGCAGAACTCAGACCTGAACCCAACGGGCGATGGTACAGGGCGTGCCCTTGGATTATGTGTCCGTGCAGGCAATATTTGCCCTTTCAGTGGCTCTGCCTTGTAGTCGTCCTCTCTCATTTTGTCTGGCTCTGCTCCTCTTCCTCGATTCGTAACATAACCTGACTGGCTGGGAGAGACACTTTTGGGTGATGAAATGGAGGAAAGACTAACCCACCTCCGTTGAGTACAACGGCAGAGGTTGAGGTCCATCTCCCAAGTCAGGCATTCAGCAGCTGCCGCAGCTGGAAAGCGAGCGCCACTCAATAGGATTAAACTAGCTGCTTTGGTGAAGCCAGGTCCCGCCTGTAACCTCTGTTCTGCTCGCTCACCTGACCTCCCGCTATTGGCCTCTTGCATACCTGGCGCTTATGTGCATGGGCAGATCTCCCAGGAGCGCGGCCCCAGCAGCGAGAGGTGGAAACCCTTTGGCAGGGTTGCAACACTCGGCAGGCCCTCAGCGCCCCCTGCAGGCTGTCACCTGAAAGAGCCTTGGTTTCGGAGCAGAGCCGGGTGACATTTTTCAGACAAAACTTTTTTTTGACACAAAACGCAGACTCAGGGCAAGTGAAACATTTCACCAGCTTGTGCTGAATTCACTGAATTATTTCGGCCAAGCAAACAAAAAGTCCAAATGTTTCCTTTTTGCTGTTTTCAGAATGAAACATTTTGATTTTTTTTAAAATTCAAAATGACTTTGTTTTGAATTGTACTTCGATTTTAGTTTAAAACAAAGGTTAAAAAAAAAAATAAAACCCTGGACAATGGTAAGCTTTGCTTTGGGTCCAGCCAAATGGTTCATTTGACCTCACGACATAAATATTTTGTTTTGCCAAAAATAAATGGTGTTTTGCATTGAGCCGAAATGATTTTTTTCTCCCGATTTTTTTTTCAGTTCAGCCACTGCATCGAAAAATCAATTCTTCCGGCAGGGCTATGCCACTTCAGCAGGGAGCAGGATTTATTTTAAGTAACTGGGGGCTGTTAAACACGAGTGCAGTGTGATACTTCATTAATGGCCTTGTGAGTGGGAGATAGCATACCTGTTGCTAGGGTTATCTAGCACTTGCGCTCTGCCTGTGGGCAGATCCCTAATTTACCTCTGTAAGGAGAGTGTGACACAATTAGCTTTTCGCAGATTAAAAATGGTAGGTGTTTGCTTAGAGGATGACTGGCGGTTTGCGCCTGTCTGTCTGTCTGTCGCCACCTGTTGTCTCTTGCCTTATACGTAGGTCTGTGCTTAAAACTTGGGTTGATATAGTCATGTCAGTGAGGAGGAAGATTTTTTAATGACATTTTTATACTGGCAAACGCTGGTATACACACTTGCACTGGTAAATAAGAACATTTGCCGGTATAGCTTATTTTGACCCTTTCTAGTGTAGACAAGCTTAGCCTGAAAGCTCTTTGGGGCAGGGACTGTCTTTCCATTCTGTGTTTGTGCAGGACCTGGCACAATGGGGTCTGGCCCATGACTGGGATTCTAGATCCTGCTGTAATGCTACTAATTATCAGACAATCACGCTACAATTTCAGCAGTGAGGCTAGGCAGAGCCGAACCCAGCAATCAGCACTGCGTTGGTTTTGGTGCCGTTCTCTTAGTATCAGGATGGAAGACCAACCAGTTGCAAAGGGTTTTTTCCCCAAGGAATGCCCGCCACGTGGCTGGCAATCACGGGGACATCTAAAGCTTCAGGAGTGTGGTAAGATCGCCAGTAATGGGAATGAACTGAATATCCAATCAGGTCACCTTAAGGACCTAGCTAGAGATTAGGGTGACCAGGCAGCAAATGTGAAAAATCGGGACAGGGGATGGAGGGTAATAGGAGCCTATATAAGAAAAAGACCCACAAATCGGGACTGTCCCTATAAAATTGGGACATCTGGTCACCCGACTAGAGATTGATCCGGGTGGCGCTGGATCTGCAAAGGAGGCCACCTCCCTTTGGGCTTTGCCTTCAGCGTGATGAAAATGTGTGGCAATTACTGTGAAATGCTGTTATTATTGTCTCACATAACTTCACCGTAGTGCAGTGGTTTTGAGGTTGAGAGGCTGTATCGGTAACTTAATGATAAGTTAATTGCAACAGGGATGTTATAATTATCCCCCAAACCAATTATAAACCCAGGAAATTCAGAACTGCAGTTATACTAAAAAACCTTTCTTTCTTTCTTTCTTTTTTAAGGTCAGAAATGCATAGGTAAGGCAGCCAAACCACTTGGAATCTGCCCTGTAGTAACACCATGCACTAGCCAGCCCATTATAATTAAAGCATTTCAGTGTTTGTGTTCCCAGATTAGATTAAACTGAGTTTTAAAACCCTATTCCAGTTTCAAATATTTTTTTACACCTCATGGCATTGCTCCAACCAAGCCCCCTGTGCCAGGCGCTGTACAGACCATAGGATCATAGACATGCCGGGCTGCAAGGGCCCTCGAGAGGTCATCAAGCCCAGCTCCCTGTGCTGAGGCAGGACCAAGAAAACCTCTAGACCATCCCTAACAGGTGATTGTCCAACCTGGTCTTAAAAACCTCCAGTGATGGGGATTCCACAACCTCCCTAAGAAGCCTAATGACACTTATAGTTAGGGAATGTTGCCTGATCTCTAACCTAAATCTCCCTTTCTGAAGATTAAACCGATTTACTTCTTGTCCTGGCTTCAGTGCACATGGAGAACACAGTCCTCTTCATAAACAGCCCTGAACATAGCTGAAGACCATTGTCATTTCATAAAATCTCAGGGTTGGAAGGGACCTCAGGAGGTCATCTAGTCCACCCCCTGCTCAAAGCAAGACCAATCCCCAAATGGCCCCCGCAAGGATTGAACTCACAACCCTGGGTTTAGCAGGCCAATGCTCAAACCACTGAGCTATCCCTCTCTCCTCAGTGTTTATTTCTCCAGACTAAACATGCCCCCACCCCCCCCGCCACTTTTTAACATTTCCTCATATAAAAGGTTTAGAAAACCAGACCTCATTTCTCTTGCTCTTCTCTGGACTCGCTCCAATTTGTCCACGTCTTTCCCAAAGCGTGGCTCCCACAACTGGACACAGTCCCCCAGCTGAGACCTCGCCCGTGCTGTGTAGAGCAGGACAATTATCTCCCATGTCTTATATACGACCCTCCTGTTAATACACCCCAGCATGATACTGGCCTTTTTCGCCATATGGAGTCAGAGACATTCCCACTCCCTAAGAGCTTGCCATGTAAGGAGGCAAGGGGTGGGAGAAAGGATACATTACTGTACAGATGGGGAATTGAGCCACCCAGAGATTAAGTGCCTTGCCCAAGGTCACATGGGGAGGTCTGTGGCAGAGCTCCTGAATCCCATCTGGCCACAAGACATCACTGTACTACTTAGATTTGTAAGTACATTAGAGCTACTGTACGGTGTTCAGTTTTCAAAGGACATTTGTAGCATGGTGGCATTATAACAGGGGTCGGCAGCCTTTCAGAAGTGCTGTGCCGAGTCTTCATTTATTCGCTCTAATTTAAGGTTTCGCGTGCCAGTCATACATTTTAACATTTTTAGACAGTCTCTTTCTAGAAGTCTATAATATATAACTAAACTGTTGTTATATGTAAAGTAAATAAGGCTTTTAAAATGTTTAAGAAGCTTCATTTAAAATTAAATTAAAATGCAGAGCCCCCCGGACTGGTGGCCAGGACCTGGGCAGTGTGAGTGCCACTGAAAATCAGCTCGCGTGCTGCCTTCGGCACCTGTGCCATAGGTTGCCTACCCCTGTATTATAAGAATATCCATGCTCTGGGCTCCTTTTCTCTAGCTTTTGGGATACCATCCCCAGCTCCGGGGCAGAAGAGCTCCCCTCTCATATTCCCCTAAACACATGGCCAGATTTTCAACAGACCCTGGGAGCCGAGCACACGTGAAAATCTAGCCCCGAAGTGTCCCAGTGGGAATTGCTGGGGTCAAGAAGACGTGGTCCTGCACTCTTCCGAGAATTTGGCCCAGTCTGCATAACCCCCTGGGATTGCTGGAGTTCTCCGCCTGCTTGGAGCTGTGCTCTGAGTGTTTCCCTAACAGGCTGGGTGCTGGGGGTGATGCTCCCATGCGCTCTCGGTGCTGCTCAGCTGCCGATCCAAACGTGCATTGTGCTTGAGGTTTTACTCTCCACTTCTCTCAGCAAGCGGCGTACGTGGCTCAGGTTCCAGATGTCGAATCCTCCCTACCATCTAGCCGTTACTTACATTGCTAATCATTGTTACTACTCCCTAGTGGGGAAGGCGGCTTGGGAATAGCAGTGGTCAAACCTAATGGATTCCCGTGGGTGGAAGCAGCTGCGATGGGCTTTGCGAAGGCTGAGCGTCCCTGTCTGCGTGCTGGGAGTGCTGATAACAGGCAGCTGATGAGCTGTGTGGGAACGTACCACCCTCCCGAGCTTTAGATAAGCACACACAGTAAGATACTCCTCTGCGGTGCTCGCCATGAGTCAGTTCCAGCTGCCTCTGTCTACCAACACCACAGTACCTCAGCAATCTGTAGTGTATCAATCCTCACTGCACCCATTATATAGATGGGGAGCTGAGGCACAGAGAGGCTAATTGCCTTGCCCAAGATCACCCTTGGAAGGCTGTAGCAGCAGAGACTTGAAGCCAGGTCTCTGAGGGCCAAAGCTCACACCTTCACCACTGGACCATCCTTCCTTTCCTTGGCATGGGAACCCCCTTCTGTCACCCTTCCTGGATCCTGCCCTTAGTAGGACTGCGCCCCACCCCACATGCCCCTGGGATTGCGGGGGGGAAGGGCAGACAGCTCTGTCCCAGTATGGGGCTCCAGACGGCTCCGGAGAAGAATGTGTGTCTGTTTCACCCCATGGAACTCACCAGGCTTTGGGTTTTGTTCCAGACCAGATCCTCTGCTGGTGTAAATCAGTGCATGGAGCGACACTGATTTACGCCAGCTCAGGATTTGGCCCGCAGAGCTCCGCACACGTTAGGGCCAATCTGGTGTTTTGCAGAATTCATGCCACCATGACATCAGCTACCCTTGGCTATTTGATTTGATCTCCTGAAAGGTGACACGGAGGTGGGGTGGGGACGTGCCAGGAACTGGAACAAAGGGAATTGCTCCTAGACCCTGAGGGGTAAACCTCATCTGGGCAGGAGACAGAGCCTTCTCGGGGGCTGGTCTGAGACTGGAATGAGCTTTCCCAGAGCCACCCCCCACCTTCCAGAATAGCGAGACAGTCTTCTCCGCCCTGCCGTTGCTTCCTTAAAAACAGAGCAGTCTGCACAGAACGCCTTCCGAATATTCCTTCCCGGAGACAGGCCGAACCACACGTGTTAGTAAGGCAGCTTAATGCCCGACTGGAAGGTGCTCACGTACGCTGGGGATGAGGACAGGACAAGAACCCGAACAGAGTAAACTGGAGTCAGAGATGGAGAAGCCCCAACATGTCTCAGCCCGTCCCTGGCCAATGTGGTACTGGTCCCTACGGAACATTCCCCAGAGGAGCCCGTATGAACGTAGCCAGATATCTCCCAGCGTCTTTCCATGCCTGACGCCAGGGGCCTGCGCACGTCCCCCCGCCTCGGCTGCGATGTCGTTTCTCTGAGTTCTCTCCAGCAGGTTAATTTTAGTCTCACTTCGTTGTCTGGCTTCTTTGGGGGGAGGCGAGGCTTTCATTTATTAATGAGCCCCTGGCAGATTGGACAGGGAGAGCGATTGCTTTCGGAAGACGGCCCTTGGCTGCGGTTCAGATGTCAGAGCGGGCTGGTGATGGCTTTCAGGGTCCCCGCTTTTCCTGGGTCAAATGGAGCCGATCTCATTAGTGCAAGAATAATTTTGCTGTGGGGAGGGGGGGAGAGAGAAAGAAATCTACATATTATATTAGCTTTACTTTTCTCAATGGAATTTGACTCCCATCAATTACACCATCTTCGCCCTACATCAGCCTAAAACGCCGCACAGGGGCATTGGGTCCAGAGGGATGGTTTCATTAATGGGGGGTGGGGGGGTGGAGGGGTAAGCAAACCCTCAGGAGCCCTGGCAACAGGAGGGCTGGCTAAGAGTCAGTGGGGACAGGGTGCTAGACTCCCACTGAGGAGATCTTCTTCTGGTCCTAGCTGTTGTGCTGGCACATTGGTTTAATCACATCCCTGCCTCAGTTTCCCCTTTCCTCAGATAGGGATAAATGAGGCCTCTCTGCTGTCCTTGGAGGAAGAGCCCTACAGAAGGGGTACATGGTGCGCCGGATCCTCACCCTGGGGTATATTGGTGCAGCTGTGTGGATTTCAGTGGCGCTATGTTGATTTACCCCAGCTGGGGATCTGGCCCTGTGTGTGTTTAGGAAGGAGTGATGTTGCTCTTTAGTGGCTGCACACAGAAGGGACGTGGGACCTGCTGCTGCTGGGGTGATCAGCTCCCCCTTGCAGCTTGGAGGCATGTGGTTCTTTGGGGGCTGAGGGAGGAGGGTTCTAGGCCTCGCTGTGTGTGAGTGAGACAGATTTGTCAGGCCGTTGGGCCTGTGTTCTGCACACCTGGGATCACCATGATGTGGCAGTTTCTCAGGGCCTCTCTCATCTGCAGTGTGCATCTTTCACTCTCCCTGAAAAATCAGTTCCCTCCCCCCCCTTGGCAAATGGACAAACCCACCATTCCCTGCTTCCTGCCTGCTCTCCCCCATCCCTGTGCCGCTTTGGCCAAGGGCTGGGATTTTTTTCACACATCTGCAAGCAGCTGATGAAATCACAGAGAAAAATGGCTCCATAGTAATCTAACTGGAAAGCAAAAAAAATCTGCAACTGCAAAAAGCAACATTGTCACAGATCCATGGCCACATTGGACCTCATGGTGGCACACTCCAAGCTAGAACTCAGATCCCTGCTAACTGAGCTAAAAGAGAATCTCCCTTAGCTGCTAGCAATATGGGGCCCATGACACACAATTGAGTAGTTCTGATTTCATCCAATAGAGGGCAGTGGTGCATGCATGCACTAGCCTTTTTATTACAGTACTGTCCTTTCCTGAAAGCCTGAGTTGCCAGGGGAGAGTTCTTGGAAGAGAATAATGAGGATTAATTTAAATTAAACAGTGGTAAAAGCTATTACTAATTAAAGGGCCACTGTCAAGAAAACAACGGTAGATTTAAATAAATGACTTGGCTTGGTTAGTTACAGCATCCGGTGTTATTAAAATGGAAAGAACATTAATAATCTCATTTTCATTTCATTGTGTCCCCATCCTTGGCGGCTTGAGACTGCAGGCGATCAGGTCTGGGATTCAGACACACGCTAACTGCTGGGCCAGTCCTGTCAGCGTCACCTTCCCATGCCTGGCCTTATCGCTCTCTGGCCGCTGCCCTGGCTTTCGCTGCAGTGTGATGGCTACGTGTAAGGTCTGGGGGTTAAAGCAAGGGGCAAGGACCACTGGATTCTGTTCCTAACTTGGGGAGTGTAGCTTAGAGGTTAGTGCAGGAACTAAGATTCCGTGGTTTTGTGCCGAGCTGTGTGAGCTGAGTGTAGTTTAGGGGCCAAAGCTGCCAGGACTCCTGGGTTTTATTTCTAACTCGGAGGGATGGGGGTTGTTTATGGACTGGAGGAGGCTGGGAATCAAGACTCCTTCGTTCTGGCCCAGACCCACAAAGATACTTAGGTGCCTAAACCCCAGATTTAGGTGCTGCAGCTCTCTACAAGGCCCCTGTTCGGCTGCCACCGAACTCCATAGGGGCCTAAACTCACTCGGCGCCTGATTTTTTGCTGTCAGAGTTTCCCCTGGCACCGAAGTTTCTCCCTCTAGGCGTCCAGACACCTGTCTCACGCCTAAGCCCCGGTGAACCGAGGGAACCTAGCACTTCTCCCAATTCGCTGTCCAGGGAGTCTCAGCACCGAATGCAGCCTCTGTGAAGCCCGTTGTTGTTGTTCCAGCGGCACCACAACCCCTACGTCCTTTTGTGGCACCAGCCTCTCTTCTTAGCGCTGTGAGCTGAGTGTAGGGCCTGGTGCCAGGACTCTTGGGTTCTGCCAGCAGCTCTTCTGCTGCCTCACTCAGTCCCTCCTCTGCACCCGCAACTGTGAATGGGGATAACGTCACATCCCCGGGAGCGGGTGGGGTGTGTGTGTGTGTGGGTAAATATGTCGTTTGTGCAGGGCTGTGAGAGTGGTGGATGGACGCAGGGGGCCGTGTACGCTGAGCGGTGTCTGGCAGCCAAGTGGGCATCCCGGAGAGCCCAGGAGCCGAGATGCCGGCGGTTGTTAAGCTAACGGCCTCTGAACGCGCTCGCTAGCTGAGCACGGTTTAAAATCAGCAGCGACTGTGTGTTAAATGATACGAGACGATGGAAATGGAAATGAAATGGTTCAAATCCGGCCGGGGACGGCAGTGGCGATGCAGCCCGAGCAGTGAGCGTTAAAGAAAAACAACCAGCGTGTCTCTGGTGCAATAGCAATTACCAGGGCCAGTTTTAGTGGGATCCTGGAGGCTGCATTGTAGCAGCAGGAGGAGGACGCTGAGAGGCTTGCGTGTGGCTTGGGAGAAGGAAGCTCAGGGCTCATCCCGGCATGCTCAGGTTTGGGACCGCTGGCGTTTAGCCCCAGCTCTGCATGGCTGCTGGGCCTTTGGGGCCTAATGCAGCATTTCCTAGATGGGCAGCCGGGCCCTTTGCGGGGTGTCTGCGTGCAGCCAGCAGGCTGTGCCGAAAGCGATGTACGAACCCTTTGAAGAGCCCAGGCGAACCCGCTTATCCACACTGCAGAGCGGTGCTTGGCATCCAGCCCTCCTGATTTAGCAGGGCCAGACCTGAGCCTGCCCTATCGCGCTGAGTGCAGGGCTCTAGCTTCCTCTCCAGATGTTGGTATTGAACTTTCAAATGCTGGCGGGTGTGGTGAGACACCCCTCCCCCAAGGCCTGGTCCACCCCCTTCCCAATGCAAAATTTTCCTGTTATCTCCTAACGAGCATCCCCCACCCCACTGTCTCTCAACACCTCCAACCCACCCCCAGAAGAGCCCCTTTCCCAGCTCTCTGATGGACTAACGAAACATTTATAAACTAAAAAAAGAAATGTGAGTGATTGGCACGGTTAAAGCAGGTAAACGTTCGCACACAAACGAGTCACGGCCTCAGGTTCTAAAAGGTAAGAGAAGCTCCTATAATAAGCAGCTCTATATGTCCTTCAGGACTAACCCAAGCTTAACAGCTGAGGATCTCTTGCTTATGCTTAGAAGGCTTTGCCCCTCAGATTTTAAACAGCACAGACACAGGCACAGACTTCCGTTTTTCTGGGTGGGTGCTCCACTCCCTCTCCGCCCTGAGGTCCCAGCCCTCTCCACCCCTTCCCCATAGGCCCTGCCCTCACCCCGCCTCTCCCTGCCCCTATTCCAGCCTAAGCACACCCTGCCCTCGCTCTGCCTCTTCCTGCCCCCTTTCCGCCCCCTTCGGCCTGCCGCCGAACAGCTGATCGGTGAGTGGCTAGTTTTTTTCACCGAGCTGAGCACCCACGGAGGCGGCGCCTATGAGTATAGAGATGAAAAAGTTCCTTCTGGTGAGGCATGTTTAGTCTCGTCCCCCAGAGTTCAAACGGATGGGTCGGCCGCATGTCTCCTCTGCATGGGTGTGGGGGGAGCCGACAACAGAGTCTTGTGTTCTCTGATGTCCCGCAGTGGCTTGTCTGATGCCTGTAGAGCTCGTGTTGGGCAGGAGATGACAGCGTTTGGGAGACATTGGTATTTCACACGCGCTAACGCGTCTCTCCTGGCTGTGGGGGGTTCCGGTTTCATAGCAAACACTTTTATCGTTCCAGAGCAAACACTTCAGCGTTACCTTAGAGCCTGGGATACCGATGTGATCAGTGGGATTAATGCAGGCAACAGTTTACAAGCATTTCATAAAATCCAAGCACTTGACACATCTCTATAAAGCGAATCCCTGTTTTAGCAACACTAACGCGCAGCTGAACCAGACTGGGGTCCAGCTCCGCATCTGACAGTGTTCAGGGTGGCCTATGGGGCTGGATATCAGTTAGCGCCTGGTCTGCCAGCGTCACTCCCTCCACATGGCTCTGCTGGCTGTGAAGGCAGGTAGGGAACCGGGACAGTCTGCGGGCAAGACCCAGATTCTCCAGGGTATTTGGGCCCCTGCCGCCGAAATCACTGGGCGTTAGGTAAGAATCTGGGCCCGTGTGACTTTGCCCCCATGATTACAACAGCAGGTCAGTGGCAGAGCTGGGGATAGAGCCTGAGGCCCCTGCTCTGCCCGGTAGACCACACTGCCTTTGGGAGCTCATGAAGGATAAAGGCCCCGCAGATCCCGGATAAGTGACATGCCCCAACTCAGGCTCCAGGTCTCTGTCAGGCTGGGCCTGGGGAGCTGGTTTTCCTAATCCCAAACCCACTCACCATGGAGCGTGTGAAAGTTGACAGGGCCTGGCAGATTGTTGGGTCTGGACTCTGGGAAAGGGGACAGGTGAACAAGGAGGGTCAGAGGAGAAAAGCCAGTGGAAAATAGGGTCAAAGGCAGCAGGTGGGAGGGGAGGGGACTATGCTAAGGAAAAAACAAGTGGGTCTATATGCAACGTGTGGGACCCCGACTTGTGGCAGCCTGGATCACGGGACGCTTCTCTCCCTAGCACACGGCACAGCCCACTCTCCAGCTGGAAATGCATGTGCTCTAAATTGGGCAGCCCATTGGGGGCAAAACCCTGGGCCAGATCCTCAGGGGAGTCGATCAGTGCTGCTCAGGTGAAGCCCCTGGACCTTACTCTCATTTTCGCTGGCTGAGGATCAGGAGTTTAGATCAGTTGTTCTCCGCTTTTCCATCCTGGGGACCCTTCCCTCCTGAGACCCCCATTCCCTCAAGCTGGGACCCTCTCCCAGTTTGCAGTGTGGGGAGGATACGCTGACCGAGACCTCCTGACTCCTGTGTGCGACGCTGTGGTTAGATCCCGGGAGGAGAGGACTCAACCCCTCCCTCCAAGCATCCAGCAGACCCTCCAATTCCCTGAGCCTTGCTCCCCCCTCTCCTCCCCATACCATAACCCACCCCAGTGCCCAAGGATCCTGAGGCGGGTGGGAGCTACACGGCCGTGGCTTGTTGACAGGACCCAGCCATCACCCGGGTGATGACGAGCTTCCTGTCACTTGTCAAGTTCAGGCCCAGCCGTGGTGTGTCTGACACCTGAGGAAGCCAGGCTGCCGTGTCTGTGTCGGATTTCCCCTCCCTGCCACTCCACCCTGTGCTGCAGCTGCCGTGGGGCCTCTCTTAGAGTGCCACTCCTGCCAGGCTGTGATGCAGACCGTGCCCGACAGGCGGGCAGCCTAGCCAAAGAGCCAGAGACTGGTGCTGTTACCAGTCGGGGGAAAGCACGGTCTGGGGAGCGAGGGATTTCCACCTTCTGGGCTGCCCCGAGGGCTGGGGCAGTCCCAAGACCTGCTTTAGTCTTACCTGCCTCCCTACAGGCCGCTCTGCTGGAGCGGAGAGAGGCTTGGATGGATTAGTTGTCGGTAACGATCGATTTCACTGGACACTCACAAACCAACCGTAAATATTTCCATTTCTGGGAGGTGTGAAAAACAAAGAAAAAAAAGAAAAAAACTGCTTGCGCTCGTTACTTAGCGTTTTTTGATTTATATTACTATTTTTTTGACAGTTATAAAAGCTTTTTTTTTTTTTGCATCAGTCAGTGTCTCATTAATTTTTGTCTTTCCCCCTCCCCCCACTTGTTTTATTTTATTGCAGCAGTGGGAAAAAAAAAAATAAAAAAAGGTAAAATAATGCTCAAGTAAACATCCAGGTTATCTGTTGAAATTCTACAAAAAAAAAGAAAAAAGAAAATTGAATTCTGGCCACACCCCATCCTGGCCTGACACAGCCCCCCTTGCCCCCAGCGTGCCCTGTGCTCGAGTCTGGGCGGGGGCGTGTGTTTGGCAAGCAGTGCATTAGCCCAGCCCGCCCTAGACAGAGGACTGTTGTTTCACCTGCTTGACTGTGTCTCCAATGTAAATTGAGCAAGGGGAGGCCAGACACAGTGGAAGTACATTTACATGTAAGGTAAACAAAGCCATCGAACTAGCAAGTGGGGGAGATGGCACTTAATGATCATGCTGGGGGCTGTACCCCAGGAAGCCTTCCTGGCTCTTCAAACAGAGAACTGGCCTTTGGGAAATGGATGCCCAAATCGCTTTCTGTTTCTGCTTCTATCACCTGAGGGACACAAGAGGCCAGAGCTCTTGACACCTGAGAAAGGTGGATCCCTCAGCCCCAGGGGAACTGAGAGCTGACTATAGGTGAGAAACCTGCTTAGACAATGATTGTAACTTGCTGAAGTTAAGTTTTAGACGCTAGAAAGCGTGTTTGGTTTGGTTGTAACTTTGTCTGTCTCTCACTCTGACTTGAAATCATGTAAACCTCTGTCATTAATACATTTATTCTTGTTTTACTACAAAACCATCTCAGTGCTGTTCTAGCGAAGCGTGGGTCGGCGGCTAATCTAGCAGGCTGATGGGGGCTCCGTGTCTCTTTGCAGGCGGCAAACTTAATAACTTCTGTCAGCGCGCAGTGAGAGGGACTGGCCGCCGCAGAGAGACGTCTCTGGGGAGCTAAAGCAACAGCAGCCACCAGGCGCTTACCTTAATCCTCTCCCTCATGTGGGAGGGTCAGTCTTCTTCCATTGGCTGTACTCTCTCCTGGCAGGCTGCGCGGCCGCGGGGTGACGTTGAGGCTGGGGAGGGGAACAAGGAGCACATTTAATAGGTTCTTTGCCCCAGCGAATAACTCATCGAAACATCAGTCACTGTCTGAGCAGCTTTCCTGGGCCAGCCATCTGCTTGTGAAGCCGGGGAGATGTCAGAGCTCGTAGCAATGATTTGCCAGGAGGAGCCCGTTGAGCCAAAGGAAACACGTCAATTGCAAAAATGGCACTTACCTGCACTGCATCGCTCATCCCTCAGCCCCTCTGCCCGGGAGCGGGAGGAGCTGGGTTCAGGGCCCAGTTCACCATTGCCTTGCACCTTGCATAGCCAGCTCATCACTCTGCCAGGACCCGAGCTAGCTAGATGAGTTATCTCGGGAACGCGAGCTGGAGCTGCAAGCACGCTCCCTGGCGGCATACACAAGAGAGCCGTGCCAAACAAAGACGGGACACGGCAGAGCCCTTCGGGCCTAGGAGGGGGTGGAGACAAGAATGGGGAGGAGAACGAGCCACTGGCAGATGTGGCTTTGAAGGAGGAGTGAGAGGGTGCTGGGATCTGGCCGGCTGCACCGGGGTAAGCGGGGAGAAGGAAAGTAGAAACGAAGAGCTGAAGTGCCCAGGTCAGTGGCCCAGGCCAGGCTGTAGCGTCGCACCCAGTGCTCGGCGGTAACAGGTTTGGCTCCCAAGGTGGGCAGAGGCGGTGGATTGGAGCATTGCTGGCTGGCGTGGCAGGATTCATGCAGCTGAGAGTCCCGGTATGGGCGGAGCGGTCCCAGAGAGAGGGTCGGGGATTCAGCAGGCGGCGGGCATGCAATGGCTGGGGGCTAGACTACGGCAGATGTGGGCAGGGAGTCGGACGCGCACAGATCCCCGGGCGACTGGGTGCCGCAGAGCCGGTAAACCCTCCTCATTCTCCCGCCTCTGCCTCGCAGGTTCCTACCTGATGGTCAACGCCTCCCAGCACGCGCAGGGGCAGAAAGCGCATCTCCTCTTCCAGACGCTGAGCGAGAACGACACCCACTGCCTCCAGTTCAGCTACTTCATGTACAGCCGGGATGGCCACAGCCCCGGCTCCCTCAACGTCTACGTGAAGGTGAACGGGGGCCCGCTGGGCAGCCTGGTGTGGAACGTGTCCGGCTCCCATGGGCGCCAGTGGCACCAGGCCGAGCTGGCCGTCAGCATGTTCTGGCCCAACGAGTACCAGGTGAGCGGGAAGCCTCCCTCAGGGCGGAGGCTGGGAGATGGTCGTGAGGAGGCCGCAGGGGGATTTGGGACAGTAACTGAGCTGAGTGGGCCATGGAGGAGAGAGAGGCCTTTGAACTCGCCGCCACGCAGCTCTCCGGCCGGGCGCCAAGGGACACCGCTGCCCCTATTGCAGGGCCTGATCCTGAGCCCGTGGCTGGGCCCGGGGCCTTGCTCCTGAAGAACACACACAGCTGCCTCTTGATGACCCACGGCCCCCCTTGTTATTCCAGCCCTGGGTCCCCCATTGCGCCGGTACCCCTCAGTCCCAACCCCCCCAGGCTATTCCAGCCCTGGGCCCCCCCATCGCACCAGTACCCCTCAATCCCAACTCACAGCCCCCAGCTATTCCAGCCCTGGGCCCCCCCATCGCACCGGTACCCCTCAATCCCAACCCACACACCCCTGGCTATTCCAGCCCTGGGCCCCCCCATCGCATCAGTACCCCTCAATCCCAACTCACAGCCCCCCGGCTATTCCAGCCTTGGGCCCCCCCCATTGCACCGGTACCCCTCAATCCCAACCCACAGCCCCCCGGCTATTCCAGCCCGGGGCCCCCATCGCACTGGTACCCCTCAATCCCAACCACACACCTGGCTATTCCAGCCCTGGGCCCCCCCATCGCATCAGTACCCCTCAATCCCAACCCACAGCCCCACTGGCTATTCCAGCCCTGGGCCTCCCCATTGCGCCGGTACCCCTCAATCCCAACCCACACACCCCTGGCTATTCCAGCCCTGGGCCCCCCCATCACACCGGTACCCCTCAATCCCAACTCACAGCCCCCCGGCTATTCCAGCCTTGGGCCCCCCCATTGCACCGGTACCCCTCAATCCCAACCCACAGCCCCCCGGCTATTCCAGCCCTGGGCCCCCCCATTGCACTGGTACCCCTCAATTCCAATCCACAGCCCCCCTGGCTATTCCAGCCCTGGGCCCCCCATTGCGCCGGTACCCCTCAATCCCAACCCACAGCCCCCCGGCTATTCCAGCCCTGGGTCCCCCATCGCACCGGTACCCCTCAGTCCCAACCCCCCGCCCCCTGGCTATTCCAGCCCTGGGCCCCCCCATCGCATCAGTACCCCTCAATCCCAACTCACAGCCCCCCGGCTATTCCAGCCCTGGGCCCCCAGTGCACCGGTACCCCTCAATCCCAACCCACAGCCCCCCGGCTATTCCAGCCCTGGGTCCCCCATCGCACCGGTACCCCTCAGTCCCAACCCACAGCCCCCCTGGCTATTCCAGCCCTGGGCCCCCCCCATTGTACCGGTACCCCTCAATCCCAACCCACAGCCCCTCTGGCTATTCCAGCCCTGGGCCCCCAACCCCTCTGCCTAGCTTGCCAATGCCCCTCACTCCCAGCTTGCAACCGTGTGCCATCCCAGTCCTGCCCCCAAGCGGTGCTGCTGCCTAGCCCGAGAAGTGTGCCCCTTTCCTGCCCTCCCCGCAAGCTCCGGAGGTCCCGTCTTGAGAAGCACTGATGTGGTGTCTGTCTGAGCTGCTTAGTGCCGTGAAGGGGGGTCTCGTGGGAGCGCTCTGTGCTCAGCGGGCTGGCGTGTCTAGCTGCCAGCCAGGCCGGGTGTACCCGGAGAGTCAGCCCCCCTCTGCGTTTTGGCTCCTCGGCTTCCCATGGTAGCAGGTGCCCGGGAGGCGGTGGGGGGCAGCGCCGACGTGAAGAACTGTTAAAACGAACAATCATCTAGTTTCCTTTTGGTAACGGTTTGATCCAAGCCAAGACATGGACCCAGGCTGCAGAATTCGAATCTGGCCCCAGAGCCCTAGTCCCAGGCAGAGTTTGGGGCAGTCTGCTGCAGGGATTTGGATCAGCCTGTTGTTCAGATGAGGCCAGCCTCATGATTAAGATGCTGCCTCCCCCCCGGGCTTGGGCTCAACTGTGCTCATCTCCGGGCCCTTCCCCTGCGAGTGTGGCCGTGCCCGTGGCCGGGGGCAGCGGATCACCTCGGTGACAGGCGTGTCTGGTTGCCCCCAGGTCCTGTTCGAGGCGGTGATCTCTGGCGAGCGCAGAGGATACCTCGGCTTGGACGACATCCTGCTCTTGAATTATCCGTGCTGTGAGTATCGCAGCAGCCTGGCTCCGGCCCCCTTCCTGACAGTCATCCTGTCCTCGGAGCCCTCACGCTGCCAGTGCCGCGTCCCGCTGATGAGCCATTTGGCAGGACTCTGGGAACTGGCTGCCGCCCCACGAGCATTAGCGACCCGCTGTCGGAGCAGGGCCAAAGGGGGAGGCTCCAGGAGCAGCTGCCGCGGGGGAAGGGACATGGGGGTCGGGGTTGTGAGGGGGGCGTCTTTCATCAGCAAGGAGCATGGGCAGCCTCCTCCTAGCCAGAAAAGCAGGAACCCTCAGGGGCTGGGCACCACTGGCTAGTGGCTAGCGCTGGGCAGTGCCAGGTGGGAGAGCTGCCTAGTGAATGGTGCCTGGCAGGGCTGCTTGGTCACACGGAGCCCCGTGCATGCTGGGCAGGGTGCTGGGCGGATGTGGTCAGCAAGGCTGAGATATTTATCTCACTGTGGAGTCCCCAGCCTTTGAGCTCAGGAGCTGGCAGCGCTGGGA
Source organism: Mauremys reevesii (assembly GCF_016161935.1). Classification (NCBI taxonomy): domain Eukaryota; kingdom Metazoa; phylum Chordata; order Testudines; family Geoemydidae; genus Mauremys; species Mauremys reevesii. The sequence continues at coordinate 11,261,422 of NC_052645.1, read as the reverse complement.
CTCTTGACGCTGCAGGGGAATGGCTGAATCGCCCCCTGATGAGTCTCTGCGTCGACGGGACACAAACCCCAGCTCTGCTCCCCCTGGGAGAACGCAGGCCAATCGCCAGGCCTCCATGTCCCCTTTAAAAGGGACAGCTCCAGTGGGGAGAAAGGGACAAGTTAACGGGGGCTGGCCGCTGGGGCAGGGAGCTAACACCCGGCAGACAGGATGAGGCAATGGAGCGGAATGTGCACCTGGGCTAAATGGTGGCCCCGCAAAGCCAGACAGTTCCAGTGTCGGTTGGGGGTTCACCCCATGCCTCTCCCAGCCCTGGCGCAGTCCCTGCAGGGAAGGAGGGCTCTGCAGGAAATCAGTGCCATCCAATGGAAAACCCCTGCATGGCAGGTGGGATTTCAAGGCTACCAGGCTGTACTGGCTCCCGACTTGCATCTGAGCTTATGATGTCACAGCAATCGCCTCCATGTCTTAAGTTTTCATGGCTACGCTGCCTTCCCTGCAGCCCTTTTGGCTGTGGTTTGTATACCCTGGAGTGGTTGCACCATAGAATATCAGCAGTGAGGATTTGTATATCCAGGCTGCAGACCTCACTCCATTGAGTCCTGCAGTCTGCGTCTGCTGGTCATCCGTCCCTCCCACAAAGCGCTTGGGCCACATTGCAGCTATGGGAGAAAATGCCTTCCTGCCCCCCAAAAGAAACGAAGTCCTGAAGCATGAGCTTTGATTACTCCTAACCTATCCAAATGGTGGAGGAGGGAGCCACAGAGTTTGGATCTGAATATTGGGGTCTTTGATTCAGGCCCTTAGCTAATTAATATTGATTATTAAATGGTCCAGCTCCTGCTAAAGCCATGAACCTGGAGCAGGAAAGCAGCACGCTCTGTAGCCACGTTCCAGCTGCAGACGCAGAGCCTGGGGTGGCTTTGTGCTCCTGGGAGCCAGCACCTTGTGTCGTGGGTGTGTTGGGGAGCTCGCTGGGGAGAGGGAAGGGACTGGCAGGTAGCTGCAGAGTAGCCCGAGTGCCTGGATCCCTGTGTGACTATTTACCTCTCTGTTCTGGCAGCCAAAGCGCCTCATTTCTCCCGCCTGGGCGACGTGGAGGTCAACGCCGGGCAGAACGCCACCTTCCAGTGCGTGGCAGCCGGGAAGGCGTTGGAGGCGGAGAGGTTCCTCATGCAGGTAACTGAGGGGTGGTGGGGTGTGGGGGGGTCTGGTCTGCCAGCGTAGAGCCTTTCGCTGGCTCCATTGCACCCCCTGGAACTCCCTGAGATGGAGTCGGCTCGTTCCCCGCCTCACTGCCGCACGGGGGCTGTGACTGGCTCAGCACTCGGGGGGCAGGGCTGCACGGTCCACTCTGGAGAACAGGAAGGGGGAAGGAAGTGAGCAGTGAGGGACGGGGTGTGGGGGCCTGCCCCTATTTGCCATGGGAATACCATCAGAAGATCAAAAACTACAGATGAGGGCGATCCCCCCGCCTGTAACCAGCCCTCCCTCGGAGGCCCAGCCTGCTGCCCTCTCCCAGGCAAAGCGTCCTTCGCGACCAGGTCTGGACCCCCAGGTAGGAGTGGGAGATATGGGCCGTTATAGCCCCAGGCCCATAACCTCACCCCTCCCCCTGCGCCCCTGCAGTGCCATTCCCAGCCGTTCCTTTGGGGGGCGGGGTGAGCAGCGCGCTCCCACCCAGAGCGATGCCCCGAGCTGCTCCCCAGCCACCAGCCCTGAGAGGGCTCTGGATGGCTCAGCGGGCGAGGCTTTCAGGGAGAACCCAGTGGAGAGAAACAGGATGAGGGGATCACCCCTCCTGCCTGGGCAGCGGTAGGGAGCAAGCACAGGAGGGCTGGGCAGCATGAGCTGCCTGGGGATCCCCCCAACGTCTTCTCTTTCTGGCCGGCAGAGGCAGAATGGAGCTGTCGCCCTGGCCGCCTCAGTGAAGCACATCAGCCATAGAAGGTTCCTGGCTACCTTCCAGCTGGACCAGGTCTCCAAGGGGGAGCAGGATCTTTACCGCTGCGTCAGCCAGTCTGTGCGGGGCTCCGGCGTCTCCAACTTTGCCGAGCTGATTGTGAAAGGTGAGGGTGACGCGCGCTGACACTCAAGGAGGGGCCTGGAGCGGAGGATCTCAAAGCGTGTTACAAAGCTGTCACGTGAACTCAGGCCATTAACTAACATGATGCTAAACATGAGAGGCCAAGTCACGTTTAAAAGGTATTAGGTGGTTATGTTGAACCCTCCAGTCTGCTCTCTGGCCAGGGTTAACCGTGGCCACCACATTACTGTCCTTGTCTACATGCAGGGCACAATCATGTCTGACGTGGTGGTAGCTAACCTGTGGGAGTTACCGTGCCCTGTTCGCAGTGTGAACGTGGCCTGCCTGCTTCTCTCTGGGATTCATCCCGCCCGAGCTGCTTGGCACAAACTCGAGTCAACATTCTCAGAAGCGGCAACTGACCCTGGGCCCTTCTGTTTCCCGTGGCTCAAGGCCTGCTTTTCCGAGGCACCGAGCACCTGCAAATCCAGGGGCAGTCAGTGGGACTTGGCACTTCTGAAACCAGGTCTGAGGTGTCTTGCTGACAACTTCCCAGGGGGTTGATTTTGGTCCACTGTATTCTAATTCTATGCTCATGACGTTCCCTTTGCTCAGGGCTTCTCACTGGTATAGAGTGAGGTAGTGCTTCATCCTGAAGGATCCTAACCTGCTGGAGTTGTATGAACCCAGTGAAGTCAATAGGAGCCTTTTCTTGATTTGACTGGGCACTGGAACACGTTATATGCACCTCTTCTCCCTACCACTGACATGCGTCTGCCTCTGGGGTGGAGCGCTGCAGCTGTTCAGCAGTGCACTCCAGTAATGTGCGGCCTTGTGTATTATGGCTGTTAGCTCAACACAAATCAAGGGGGATGTAAGGACTTAGGAACATAAGAACTGCCAGATTGGATCAGGCCCAATGTCCATCTAGCCCAGTGTCCTGTCTCTGACAGTGGCCAGCAGCAGCTGCTTCAGAGGAAGGTACAAGAAACCCTGCAGTTGTGAGGCCTTTGTGAGATAACTTGCTTCCTGAGGTTTTTCCCCCTAACCTCTAGTAGTAGAGGTTAGCTTATGCCCTTAAGCACGAGCTCTTAGTTATTTGTTAAATTTGTATTATGATTAGGGGTCTTCTTAAATCGCGGAGAAATCACACCTTTTTTGCGGGTAGATCACGGCATACATAGCAAATTTAGTGGATGTTATGTATGCTGTGACCAACCTGTGAAAAACGTGTGATTTTATTGTAGGGGGCTCGTGGTATTGCCATCCTTACTTCTCCACTGCTGCTGGCGTTGCCTGAAGCTGGCGGTGGGAGAGCAGCGGCTGCTGTCTGGGCACCCAGCTCTGAAGGCAGCGCTGCCGCCAGCAGCAGCACAGAAGTAAGGGTGGCAATACCATGCCGTTCTCCGCTCTGCCTTCAGAGCTGGGTGGCCGGAGACCATATTTAATGAGGGAGACCATATTTCACAGTCCATGATGCGATTTTCATGGCTATGAATTTGATAGACCCCTAATTATTATAACTGATCGCCTTGGTATCTGGATACAGGTCCAGTCCCTTTTAAAATCCTGCCTCAATGCTATGTAGTAGCAATAGTTCCACAGACTAATTGTGCCATCTCTCAATACCCAGTGGGAGGAAGGAGTTTTTAGCTTAGCACAGTGGGACCTCACTAATTCTCACTGACTGGCTTTTGCAAGTCAGCGAATGCAGACAATTAAAAAGGAGGCAAAAGTATGCATCCTCCAAATGTACTGTGTTCGTTTATTTTGACGGTTGTGGCGAAGCGTTAATTATTGATGACAGAATTTCACAGCACCGTGGCAACTGCTTGGAAGCATATTCTGTTAAAAAAAAAAAAAAACAAAAAAAACCCACAATGAAGTTCTGGTCACATGAGACCTTGCTGCTGCCTGTGCTGTTAAACCTCGGAGGAGCGTGTGTGTGTGTGTGTGTGTGTGAACGCGCTTATGCATTCGTGAGTCACGTGACTGCTTCATTTGTAGGTGTGAATTCTAAAGAGTTTTGCTGTGTTCAGGACCGAATCGTGCTCTCGGTTCCAGCAGTATAAATCCCCTGATCTCACGCTGCTGCCACACACCAAAGACGATGACAGAGTAAACTTGCCAACGAGGAGAAATTTGCAACCATCCGGATTGCTAGCAATGAGCCAGATTCTGCTCTTGTTTACAACAGAGTGAATCCGGAGTGAAGGCAGAGCGGCTGCTCTTAGAATCGAATTGGAGCCGGCATCCTTATTAGGCCAGGGTCCTTTGAGCTAAATGGTAAAGAAGAAAGTCTGAATGTTAATTTAGTCTCTCTTTGTGTTGCGGCAGCACTAGAGATCAGCTCCCCATTGTGCTCGGGGACACACACGGCAGTAGGTGCTTCTTGGTCCAAAGAGCTTCCAGTGTGAATAGATGAGACAGACTGAAGGTGGGAGAAATGATTGTTATCCCCTTGTTACAAATGGGGCACTGAGGCACATCTAGGACGCACAGGGGGTTGGTGGTAGATCAGGGAACTGCACCTGGGTTTCCTGAGTCCTAGGACACCCCTTCAAACCACAAGTTGTGCAGTGTGGTTGCTGGAAAGACGATGGCTTGCCAGGGTACAAGCACCAGTGAAGCAGAAGGGGAACGTTCCATTCACCCCTTTTATCTTTCTGCAGAGCCCCCCACGCCCATCGCTCCCCCCCAGCTGCTCCGAGCAGGCTCCACCTACCTGATCATCCAGCTCAACACCAACTCCATCATCGGCGACGGCCCCATTGTGCGCAAGGAGATCGAGTACCGCATGACCTCGGGGCCCTGGTCGGAGGTCCACGCCGTCAACATGCAGACCTACAAGCTGTGGCACCTGGATCCCGACACGGAGTACGAGATCAGCGTGCTGCTCACGCGGCCGGGGGACGGAGGGACTGGCAAGCCGGGGCCGCCCCTCATAAGCAGGACCAAATGCGCAGGTAGGCACTCTCCTTAACGCGGGAGGCTCCAGGGTACTGGCTGGTCCTTGATGGACAAGGATCTGCATATGGGTATCCACTGGGTGTGGTGTAAAACCTGGGCACAATATTTTTCTGGACTGGTGACGGTCTCTTTGGTTGTTCCAAAGTCCTGGTCAGGGATATGGAGGGGATGTTTCCCAGGACTTTCCTAGTCATCCAGCGGCCCTGAACTACCCCCCGTCCCACTCGTATATTGGGGCTTGTCTACACTGGTAGAATTATACCAGGGTAGTTAAACCACTGTAGTTATACCAGCATAACTCCCCATGTGGCCAGTCTTATTCTGGGAAGTTTCAACCACTTCCAAAATGGCATAAGCTCAACTGGAAAAGGCCCCTCTTATACTGGAATGAGTGTCCATGTTGGGGGTGGAGGGGCAGGATAGGACCCTGCTTTTTATTTCATGCACAGCCTAGGAACAGGGATGTGGTCCAGTGATTACAGGAGGAAATGGAAGAGCAGGGCTCCTGGGTTTCATTGTCAGCTCTAAGAAGGGAGTGGGGTCTAGTAGTTAGAGCTGGGGATGGGGCGTTCAGGATTCCTGGGTTTGTTTCCCAGCTCTGCCACTGACTCCCTAAGTGACCTCAGGCAAGCCACTTAACCTTCCCGTGTTCGTTAAAGCTGAGAAGTTGTGGCAAAGGGCCCTATGTCCTTGGCTGTTTCCTATGGTGAAGTCTTTGCAGCTCTTGTTATGACGTTACCAGTTTGCAGTCAGACAGATATTAACCACCAACCCAGGCTGATGGAAAATCGAAGCGCCCCAAAGAAAACCCTCCTGGCACAGGCGCTGGCTCTGCAGTCTAGATTTACTGTTTAATACACTAACAGGGGCCTCAGTAAACTGACAAATAGTTGTTGCTTCAGCAACTGGGTAAAGCAACAGTCAGCGCTCGCTGGCAGCAGGAGGATTAATAACAGCCCAGAACAATGAGGTTTCGCACCCGCCATAACTCAGCTCCAGAGCAGCCGTTTCTTAGAGGCAGGTTGGTAGAGCAGTCGCGGAGGTGCCGAGTGGGTTAAAAGGCAGGGGAGGACCGTGTGTGAGCAAAGCGCTGGGGCGGCTTTCTGGGCTGGGCGGGGGACGAAGGAAGCACAGGGGGGCTTCCGCTAGCTCGTGGCCCCACTGCGCTAGGCACACACCACATGAGCATCCCCGCCCCACAGAGCTGGCAGGCTGAGAGATGGGACCATACTGGTGGGTGGGGGGAGATGGGCTAACAAGAATCCCAAGGGAGTTGGGCGCTTTTCTGAGGTCTGGCAACATTTGGGTGCCTTCGTCCTGTGAGACCCTCCTGCTTCCACGTTCTTTCTGTCGGGGACGCGACGAGAAGGAGCCCCGGAAAAGTCTCGCAATCTTTCCAGCCCCAACAAAACGAGGTGCACAGCAAATAACAATGAACACTTGCTCGATGGTGCTTGTATAGCCCCATCATCCCAGCCAGTGAGGACCTCTCACCCCCCCAACGCCCCACTGTAAGTGACTTGCATAGAGTCAGACGCAGGAAGTCGGTGGCAGAGCTAGCCCAGAGCACCTGAGCTGCAGAGTGGTGCTTTAAGCACAAGCCCGTCCTTCCTCAAGTGGCGGCTTCTAGCCGACCTGGACTCCAACCCTGTGCAAACACGTTCCATCACAAGGGTGGCCAGCTGTCCGGTTTTCGAAAAGGGGACCTGATGATGATGTCCGGTCAGATCTACTGACTGGACACCCAGTGTCTGGTTACTGCGGGCGGGAGAGGCAGGGAGGTGCTGAGTCATCACCCGCGCCAGCCCCATCTCATCTGGGGCCGCCTCCTACCTGCGTCGGGTGGCGGCTCCACAGGTGAGTCCCTCCCAACCCATGCTGGGGGGGGCAGGGAGAGGGCAGGGAGAGGGGAAGAGCAGCGAGCAACGGGGAGAGGGGAAAAGAGGAGCGAATGGGGGAGCCTCGGGGGAAGAGGCAGGGCAGAGGTGAGGCCTGGAGGAAGGGGTGCGGCAGGGGTGGGGTCAGAGGGGGGCAGGGCAGGGCAGAGGCAGGGCCCCTGGAGTGTCTGTTTTTTTTATATTACAAAGTTGGCAACCCGAAAGGGACCCTTGAGATGGTTGCGACGGACAGGCTACGTCGGCAGATGCGTCCCGAGGCCATTGCCTTCTCGAGCTCCAGGCTGCACAGCGCCCCCCGGGGGGGAATCGGTGGCAGTGCAAGTCCAGGAGCCGTTGGCTGCATGTGCTCACAGAACTTCAAAGGGCAGCTGCCTTCAGCTGCCACAGATCTGCTGCTAATTGACTTCTGAGCAACAGCATCCTGCAGCATTGGCTCTGCTCTCTTGTTCCTTCACGGCGAGCCTTTCGTGAGGGTTGGCTGGGTTGTCACTGGGGGAGCGTGACTTCCAGCGTGACTCCTGTCCCTCGGAGACTGGGGCACAATCAGCTGGATGGCAGGGGCAGAGGACCGGCCTGAATTCATTCCAGGGCAGCACCAGCATCCAGGCTGGGATTTCCTCCATCTCGCCTGGCAGAGGCCCAGACTTTGTTAGCAAACAGTCCCCCGGCCCTGACCTCTCCGTCTCCTTGATCCGAGATCAAAAGCAGGGAGCTGGCTTGCCTGGCTGGTAGCTCAGCTGACCTAGTGAACAAACACATGCCGCGAGAGGGCTTGCTAACGAAGCCTGCACTCTAATCAGACTCGTTAAAGGCTGGCGGGGTGCACTGGGTAGGTCTGAACCTTAAAGCACAGCAAATGTACCGTGCTGATCCGGACCCAGGAGCATTGATCGTCAGTGCGTTAGTAAGAACAGCACCCTGCAGCTGCCCGCATGACACTTGATACAGAGGCAGGGGGGATCAGTGAACTCCCTATAGCGGGAAGCACAGTCTGAGTCGAGCATCTCTCCTTAGAAATGGGTGACGCACAGAAGCGTTGGCAAGCCTCCAGATCAGGAATGGGCCTGAGCCCGACTCCGACTTGGATCAGAACCTCCCCAAAGCTCCTGCAGCCTGGTGGAGAGGAAGGTTGGCCTTGTGTCTCAGACACAGCGCTGGGAGGAGATCTCAGACACAGTGCAGGCATCAGGGTGTCACTGCGCCATGATTGACTCGACGATGGGGGGGTTGGCCATGAAGATGCAAGTGGGGACACTCTCCAGTCCTTTCAGTCTGGCTTGCAGGAGGAAGGTCAGCTGCACAGGCATCAGCTGTGTAAAAAGGAGGGTGGGCGACTCCCTTGTCCAGAGGCGATGTGCCCATTTCTCTGACTTTCAGGCTGGATACGTGGGGGAAGCTCCCTTCATTCTCCTGTGCTTGGTTTTAAGCAGACTGCAGGTTTTATAACATTTGCTTACACATTCATCAAAATATTTGCCCTGATGGCTAACCCCATTTTAAAGCAGGAGAAAATCTGGGTGGCTGTATTTTGGAATGGCCCAGGTGGCTGTGTTTCGGAATGGGCTGCCTGATTGTGTGACCGATGACAACACTGTGTACTGTGCCTGTTGAGAAATCATGAGCTGTACTCTTCGGTAGCACCGTCCTTCTGCTCTGGCCCATCTCTGATTATGCAGCTCATTCTTTCACAGATAGGATAAACAGGAGCACTAAGAAGTTGAGTGACATGACCAAGGCTATGCAGTGAGTCAGTGGCAGAGCTGGGAATAGACCCCCCTCCCCCCCGCACCAGGTCTCTTGACTCCCAGGGGGGCTGCTTTCTTTTGCCTTCATCTGCAACATCAGCTATGGGTTGCTGCCAGAGGCAGGATATCGGAGCATATGGAGCAGTGCTGTGACCCAGCGTTGCAAGGCCCGGACCTACTTCAGCTTCCCACGTACAGATGTTGTCACAAGTGATACCTCTTCAACAACAGGAGCTCTGCCGGGTGGTGGCTCCGAAACCCGTTCCCCCCGGGGTTTCACAAACAGCGAGGGGAAAATGTTTCTACCCCATGGGACCATTCGGAAGGAGGCGGCCCCTGTTTTAGAGACCTCCCCCATGTTGGTTGCCTTGACAGCGGGTTGCATGAGGTCACAGACGACAGGAGGTGTTCCAGGGCTGGCGGTTCAGACACTCCATGGCAACAGACTTCCTTGGTGTGCTGGGGATTCAACTGCTCAGTAATTGAACAAAGTCAAAGGGAACAAGCTGACATTAAGGAGGAACACGACTGTTGCATGTCTTGGTCCCCTTGAAATAGCTGCTTTTACGAGACGATCCATAGCAGCCGTTTGCTGGGAAGCGATTGCAGGCTGACAACGAGGGAGGCACGGACTGCGTTCTCCGGGTTTGTTCCATTCCCCCCCACACCTCCGCCCTCTGTCGGTTGACGTGAACTGGAGCCTATAAATTAAACACACATGAGCGCTCGGGCTCCTTGCGCTGGGGAAGTAATGGGAGCACTTAACCTTTCTGGGAATGAGCTTGTTTTTGAGCTGGCAGATCCTGAATGTTATTTACAAAGCGATGTTGTAGGCGTCCTTGTCACGTCTCCGCGTGCACGGGGAGGGGGGGTTGTGAAGGAGGCTCAGTCGCTGCTGACTTCAGGCCCCTAAGAAAACAGTTCGCTGATGTTACATACCTTAGGTGAGCGCACATGGAAGATGTAAGAATCATAGAATATCAGGGTTGGAAGAGACCTCAGGAGGTCATTTAGTCCCACCCCCTGCTCAAAGCAGGACCCAACCGCAACTAAATCATCCCAGCCAGGGCTTTGTCAAGCCTTAAAGACCTCTAAGGATGGAGATTGCACCACCTCCCCAGGGAACCCATTCCAGTGCTTCACCACCCTCCTAGTGAAATAGTGTTTCCTAATATCCAACATAGACCTCCCCTACTGCAACTTGAGACCATTGCTCCTTGTTCTGTCATCTGCTACCACTGGGAACAGTCTAGATCCATCCTCTTTGGAACCCCCCTTCAGGTAGCTGAAAGCAGCTATCAAATCCCCCGTCATTCTTCTCTTCTGCAGACTAAGCAAGCACAGTTCCCTCAGCCTCTCCTCATAAGTCATGTGCCCCAGCCCCCTAATCATTTTCATTGCCCTCCGCTGGACTCTCTCCAATTAGTCCACGTCCCTTTTGTAGTGGGGGCCCCAAACTGGACGCAATACTCCTGGTGTGGCCTCACCAGTGGTGAATAGAGGGGAATAATCACTTCCCTCGATCTGCTGGCAATGCTCCTACTAATGCAGCCCAATTTGCCATTAGCCTTTTTGGCAACCAGGGCACACTGCTGACTCATATCCAGCTTCTCATCCACTGTAATCCCCAGGTCCTTTTCTGCAGAACTGCTGCTCAGCCAGTCGGTCCCCAGTCTGTAACAGTGCATGGGATTCTTCCTTCCTAAGTGCAGGACTCTGCACTTGTCCTTGTGGAACCTCATCAGATTTCTTTTGGCCCAATCCTCTAATTTGTCTAGGTCACTCTGGACCCTATTCCTACCCTCCAGCGTATCTATCTCTCCCTGCAGGTTAGTGTCACCTGCGAATTTGCTGAGGGTGCAATTAATCCCATCATCCAGGTCATTGATAAAGGTGTTGAACAAAACCAGCCCCAAGACCAACCCCTGGGGCACTCCGCTTGATACCGGCTGCCAACAAGACATGGAGCCGTTGATCACTACCCATTGAGCTCGACAATCTAGCCAGCTTTCTACCCATTTTATAGTCCATTCATCCAGCCCATGCTTTTGTAACTTTGCTGGCACTGACCTTCACCCCAAACTCTAATCACGCCCTGAACTGCCTACTCAGTCTGGATGCAAGCTAGCCACTGCCTCAGTTTCCCCTCTCCCGACCTGGTTTGATTGCTGTGGTGGGTTGGCCTCTGGCTAAGTCATTAAAGGAAATGTCTGCCCCTTGCAGAACAGCCAAGTCCAAAATAGGCCCAAAACTCAACGTCTTCCATGCCAGTCTCAGGCTGGCCCCAGCCCCTCCTCCCTGAGGGTCCATCTTCTCTCCTCAGCCCCTCATGGGCTCTTTGGAGGCTCCTGCAGTAACTCCCAGCCTTCTATGGGAGTTTTCCCTTCACTCCGGCTCTCCGGGGGCATCTGTCTTATCTCCGCCCCAGAAGGCCCAGTTTAGTCACATGCCCCGTGTGCATGCAACGTTGGTCATTTTCTCCACCTGAGGCGGCAAGTGTAGTGCCTGGGGCTGAACCCGTCACCCCGTAAAGGGCCGGTCACCCTGTGATACAGAGACTCAGCAAATCCCCAACTGGGACAAGTCCCATCAGCAGGCCCTGACCCTGGATTTCTCATTCTGAAACCAAGCGCTGGAGGTAAAAGACAACATCTGCTAGCTGCAGTCGACTTATCAACCGTTTTTGTGGACCAGCCACTAGAGGGGGACACAGAGGTGCACCTTGGTAATGTAGGCCACACATGGAAAGCCCTGCTCTGTGGGGTCTCAGCTTGGAGGGTCATGGCCTGGCTTCCTGAGGGATCATGACTGCTTCCCCTCTCTGGCTAGGGCCCTGGCTTGTTTTTCTCTTGTGAACCACTCTTTGGGTCTATGGAATAATCACCGTTACAGCTGGGACTTTCAAAGCCGTCTAGAGGAGTCGGACGTAGCCAAGGCAGCTTTGGAGACGCCCCATTGGGTCAGAGCAGGCTCCAGCTGGGCACGTGTGGTAGCCCTGGAGGGCATGCTTCAGAGGCAGCTGGAAGAAACCCACCAGGGAAGTTCCCTCCCAGCCCCAGGTGCTTAGTGACTGTGCAGGAGGGTAAGAGTGGTCGTGGGGAGCTGCACGGGGGAGCGGGCTGGGAGCAGAGGGTATCAGCCCATCCACCCTCTCTAACAGTCGGTTTTCACTGCAGAGTAGCCCAGCAGGTTCACACTTAGGTGTTGCCCTGGTGCCCCCTTGTTGTCCACACACAAATCCCTCTCACCGAGGTTAGTGGTGCTTTCAGCCCAGGCTAGCTGGTCCGTCCTAGGCTGTAGGCTAAATCCTGGGCTCTGTTTCCACTCAGGCTGATAACCAGCCTGTTTTGCAGTGTGGACGCAGGCTAAGCCTCTCAAGGGCTGAAAGGCCTCCAGTGCCTTCCCACGCTTCTCCCCGTGTGCCCGGATGGACAGATAAGTTCCCCCACAATTCCTTGGGAAAGGATCCTAGAGCAGCTCAGCTCACGGTGGCCCAGAGAACTGCGGGATGTGCCCCCGGGAGTCCTGGAGACACACAGGGGAGCGTGGCACCTAGGCACCTGCAAAGTCCTCGACCTGTGTGTGTCCCTAGGGTTTCTGGGGGCCCACCGTGGGGCTGTTCCTAACTGGGCCAGGCTAGCCCGGGCGCTCAGACCCAGGTGCCGATCACCTGGGCTAGCCGACTCCCAGTGCCACCCGAAAGCCTCTCACCCAGCTCAGTGCTTTCTTGTCACCCGCAGCTGCTGCTTCAAGCCTTGACAATAGCACTCGCTGGTCAGTGGCGTCCCGATCTGCTGCTCTTGTGACGTGAGGACAGGCAGCCTCCCCTGTTAGTGGGCCAGAGGAAATGCTCCAGCAGTGTCAGGCCACGTCCTGCCCAAGACCTGTCTGGGAGGCAGCCAGGGTTGTGCCATGGGGGCAGGGTAGCGGTGGGTTATTTTCCTCAGGAGGGGATGGGAGTGGAGGTCAGGCAGGGATTTGCTAGATCTGTAGGGTCCAGTGTTGGCTTCCTGAGTTCTGGCCAAACGACTGTCAGACTGAGCGTGGGCACCTCTCTTCCATGGTTCACTAGCTTCATCTCTCCGGGAGTCTCTCACGGACCCCGAGGCAGGTATTAATAGATTCCAAGGCCAGAAGGGTCAACTGTGATCACCTAGGCTGACCTCCTGCGTAACACAGGCTATGGGCCGGCCCTGCATTCATTCCCGACTGAGCTAGAGCAGATCTGGGAGAGAAACATCCAGCCTTGACTTAAACATTGCCAGGGACAGAGAATCCACTGCAGCGATGGCTCAGATCCCAGGTCTCTTGTGTGGCTGGGCCGGAGACTGGGGGTGGCTGACGCCTGACATCACGTGCGATGCCTCCCTCATTCCACTGAGGGGATGCAAAGTGCCTTGATCAGTGCATGGTCCAGGATTGTTTGTATTCCCCCCCCAGCTCAATGGCCTCTAAATTTAAGGCGACCCCACGCGACCCAGCTACTATTACGCCTTGATAGTGCAGGCGTCTCTCCTCCGTCCAGCTATGGGGCCGATGCAGCAGATACACAAGGGAGCCCAGCTGTAATGGATCCATTCAGATGCTGCCAGCATGACCCACACGCTCTTCGTTCTTGAGCAAACCCCGTTCTTGATTTCCTTCCAACTGCCTGATCCACAGCCTCCCGTCAGCGCCTTCCCACCGCGGCTAGTGTAAACGCAGCCTGGGTCAGGCACAGATGGCACCTCCCCTCCCCTCCCCGCCGAGCCATCGCTGTCTGGGAGTGCCAAGCCAGCCCCCGAGCTAATGGACAGGACAAGCCTATCGCTGCCGTGCCGCTGCCCCTTGAATGCCGGGATGACTCATTGGACGTGGTATTGTTCTGCACTTCCTGCTCCAAACTGGCCTTGCTGTGGATGATGGAGCAGCTGCTGCATTCCACCCCAGAGATGGCTGCATTTCAATGATAGGTACCAATTCTTCTGTAATTCCTCAACCTTTCTGCGAAGCACTTTGCGTGCTAAGCATGGTCCATCTCTTGGCAGCCCATGAAACCACTCGCCGAAGCCACTGGTGGAAAATGGGCCTTCTCCGAGACCCACTTGCTCCACGTCATTTCTGGGAAAGGGTAGCATCTGCCAGCACGTGTGTGGAGTGCACTTGCCTGCCCTTTACCTAAGGCAGCCCCGGAGCGACGGGAGATTGCCAGCGCAGCTGCATGCCACCAGCCATGATTGACACTCTTCGTACAGGAACGCCTGCGTGTAATACAGCTGTAGTAGCAACTGTAAGCCCAGGCAGCTCCACGCTGGCACTAATTGTATGGATATATTCAACAATATTAATGCCTGCAGACATCCTTGTTAGCTGATCTCTCGCTAAACCACGCACAGAATCTGCTTACATTGGCCTGGGGGTGCCAGGCTGTCTGTTTTCCACTGATCATTTGAATACACTGAAATAAAAAGGAGATTGAAGCTTGGCTTTCCATCAGCGCTGTGCGCTGCCCTCCTGGCCGAGAGGGCTAAGGGTGGTGCACTGGGAGTGACTCATGCCCAGCAGAACGGCAGCTTGTTCTCAGTGTGAGATACGAGTCACAGGCGCCTCTCTGCTTTCCTCCTCATGCCTCCCCTAAGCCCCCAGCTCCTCCCTCTCCCCCCGGGTGGGGCTGTTGCTCATTGTATTGGCTCTCATTTCAGGGGCAGCAATTCTCTCCTCCATCCCTGTCCATGGGGCTCAGCTCTGGGGTGATATATATACAGGTGAACCCCAACCACCTGTATATATATCAGGGGTCAGGGGTCTCCAGATCAGGGAGTGGTTAGCCCTGGGAAGTTAAAAGATCTCACCAGGGCTGGAGCCCAGTTCCTGTCTCACATCTAAGCTTTGGAGGAGGTTAGCCCTGGGCAAGGCAGGGCGGGCGCATCTTCTAAGCTGTGCAGGAGCACCTGCCCTGCAGCTAACAGAGCTGCCCGTGAGCCCGTTCACCATGCCATCCCCATCCCCCTACGCCGTCCCCAAAGGAAATCCCACCCGGTGTTGCCCCGGCGGAGTGCTCGTCAGGCAGTTGGTGTGCTGCTATCGTGTGAGCCAGACGTGCTTGAGGCCTGCATTCTCAGGGTGATGTTCTCCCTCTCCCATGGTCAGGACATCTGAGCAATGTGTTTCCTCCCTTGCCACATCTGCCTTGGGTCTTACAGAAAATTTGACAGGACAAGGCATAAGTCATCCTGATTGCCCCCTATTTGGTTCCTGAATCTCTCTTTCTAGTGTCATCTCACCTTCCGATCAGCATCTAGTCCTTTCCTGATCCCTTGACCCAGGAGGAGGACGGGATCGAGTCCTGCACTTAGGACAGAAGGATCCCAGGCACTGCTACAGGCTGAGGACTGACTGGCTGAGCAGCAGTTCTGCAGAAAAGGACCTGGGGATTACAGTGGACGAGAAGCTGGATATGAGTCAGCAGTGTGCTCTTGTTGCCGAGAAGGCTAATGGCAAATTGGGCTGCATTAGTAGGAGCATTGCCAGCAGATCGAGGGAAGTGATTATTCCCCTCTATTCAGCACTGGTGAGGCCATGCCTGGAGTATGGTGTCCAGTTTTGGGCCCCCCCACCACAGAAAGGATGTGGACAAATTGGAGAGAGTCCAGTGAAGGGCAATGAAAATGATTAGGGGGCTGGAGCACATGACGTATGAGGAGAGGCTGAGGGAACTGGGATTGTTTAGTCTGCAGAAGAGAAGAATGAGGAGGGATTTGATAGCTGCTTTCGACTACCTGAAGGGGGGTTCCAAAGAGGATGGAGCTCGGCTGTTCTCAGTGGTGGCAAATGACAGATCAAGGAGCAATGGTCTCAAGTTGCAGTGGGGGAGGTCTAGGTTGGATATTAGGAAACACTATTTCACTAGTAGGGTGGTGAAGCACTGGAATGGGTTCCCTAGGGAGGTGGTGGAATCTCCATCCTTCGAGGTTTTTAAGGTCAGGCTTGACAAAGCCCTGGCTGGGATGATTTAGTTGGGGTTGGTCCTGCGTTGAGCAGGGGGTTGGACTAGATGCCGCCTGAGGTCCCTTCCAACCCTGAGATTCTATGATTCTATGGTTCTAAGTATCTTAACTCTGGATCACTCATCTCATGGCTTGTTTTTTTGGATGAGCACTAGCCCCAGAATGTTCCTGCTTGGAAGCCGTGCAAACCATCATTAATACTTGCAGAAATGGATATGCCACTATGGACACAGCAGAGACATGTATCTCCTGAATGAGCAGATATTCCCCTTATTTTGGAGCTTTCTCTCAGAATGGCTGGGTTTTGCCTCAGTTCCATATGAGTCCACCTGGCAGCAATCAGTGTGTGCCGTCCACCATCAGACGGTTATTCAATTTTCACTCACCTGTTGACTAACAGATTCTTGAAAGGCCTAATCAAAACCTTCCCACAGTAAGGAAACCTATTCCACACTGGGACTTCAACCTTGTCCTTTCAGCACTCTCTAAGCCTCCTTTCGAGCCATTAGCTACACGTTGGGTATCTCACTGATCAATGAAAGTTGCATTCTTTGTGGCCATCACCTCAGCCAGAAGGATGGGTGAGCTCGGAGCTCTAATGGTGGCTCTGCCATACACTAAACTTTCTTTCTGACTTCATCTGAAATTCATCCCCAAAGTGGTTTTGGAATTGCACATCCCCTTGCCTGTGTTTTTTCCAAAACGGCACACATCTGAGGAGGAGAGGAGGCTGCATTCCTTTGACATACGACACGCTCTCTCCTCCTACGTGCAAAGGACACAGCCAATCAGAAAATCACCGCGACTGTTTCTTCTTATAGAAGAATGAGTCCAAGGTCAAGCTAGATCCTCCCAGAGGATCTCTACATGGATCTCGGACTGTATCCTGCTCTACCAATTGTTGTATCTTCCTCCCCATCACTGGATAAGCGGCTCATTCTATAAGACTACAAGCAACTTCATTGGCATCGCTTCAGGAAGTGCCTTCCCCTAACATTTGCAGGGCAACTATGTGGACTTCCATCCACACGCTTATGAGACATCATATTCTTCTGCTAGAACTAGAGTTCTGCTCTAGTGCAGAACTCCTCCTCTGATGCATCCTTTAGGAAAGCGGTCCTCTAAACAGCTCGGCTGCCTACGTCCTTGCACCCTCCTCCTTCTTGTGCACTACTTGTCAGTCACCCACAGTGGAATACACATAGGGACCTGCACTCCAAGAAGAAGAGAAAGTTACTTACTTTCTAGTTAGTGGAGGTTCTTCGAGATGTTTGGCCCCTGTCTGTATTCCTGTCTGTACTCACCCTCCTTCCCCTCTGCTTTGGATCTTTAGGATTAGCAGTAGAGAAGGAACTGGAGAGGCAGTCGATATGCTTCCCCTTTATTCCCTTGGTTAGAAACATGGCAATGGCACATGTGCAGACACTGCTTGCAAGAATTCTCAGACTCTGGGTGCATGGAGCACATGCATACCCACATTGGAATACAGTTAGGGACCACACATCTCAAACGCCTTCCAGAGGCTATATGAAAAATAACTTCCTCTTTTTGTGCTCTGCATGTAGGAATGTTTCAGCCAGAGAGAAATGAAGGCCGAAAGAGTGAAGTTTACTGGTGGTACCCATAGTTTTAAAAGAACTGCACCGCACCTGACAGCAAGCATTCCTCCGAGATCTGCATGCAGTTAGATAGAGCTAGACTCTGTATTTGTGCCATTTGGTGGCTCCTAGCTGTGTTGCAATGGGCAAAGGATATACTCCTGCAGCAGGAGAAAGGAGCACTTCAGGCACTGGATGCAAATCCCACAGAGGTGGGCAAGGAGATCTATTTGAGAGGTGAATGGCAATTGAATAGCAATACTTGGCATTTTGCTAGCCTCTTAAAGCACTTTATTAATGCACGAAGCCCCACAAACCCGCTGTTATTTTGCTGGGAGACAGAATGATGATTTGTCGTCCTGTTCCCTCGCCGCGTGGCAGCATAGTGTGATATAATGACTCAGACATCAATGTCCTGATGAAAAGTTTCCGCTTGTTTCACCTGCAGCTCTGCTCTGGGGGTGGTTATAAAATTCTCCAGTGCCTTTGCAGAGCGGTGGTGACCCTTCTTTTAAATCGGTCGGGTCCTTAGGGTAACCTTGGTGTCAGAGCTTTGATAGGACGAATGCACTGCCCGGGCTGGGAGTTCAGTCTGGCTTGGGAGCCTGCCTTGTTAATGAGGGTAACTGACATCAAGAGCAAACATCTTTCGGAAAGAGGGCAGTGCCGTTCTCTTGATGCAAACTCACGGGTTAGGGAAGATGTGGCAGCCGCTGCAGAAATAATCCCTCAAAGGCAATGTCCTTGTCCTAGATGTGGCATTGAAGATATATTATGGAGGCATCAGGGGAAGCTCTGTAGTTAAGTCTGCGTTGAACTTTTCCTTCTGTCTCACTCTTCAGTGATGGAATTGGAGACCTGAGTCTCATTTGGGCTGCTCTGTACATTCACTTTAAGGCCCCTCTGCACAGCTAGTGCAGGATAAAGTAGCCTTAGTGTAAATGAGATTTGGGCCCACAGTCTCCAGTTTCTTGCAGTAACAGTTCAAGGAACAGTTGAATTTTTGGTGACATTTTTCGTGTTGTTTTTCTAGAGAAAACGCACACAAACCTCACCCAGTTTGGAAATTGAGCCCCCAGCATCTCACTCGGGTTTCGCCTGCAGCTGCACAAACCCGAGTCCCCACAGACTCCCAGTGCTAATTCACATGGCTGCCAGGGCTCATCAAAAGTGGTAGAAAGAATTGCAGGAGACTAGAGAATAGGTAGAGCGTCTCAGATGTGAAATATAGCAGATCAGCAATCAAATATAATATGAACGAATAATACATGAGCACCACCTTAAAGGCTGTGTTGTAGGGTGGGAAGAGGGGCAGAGTTAAGGTTATGGGGTCAGCCTTACATTTTGTATCATCTGATTCATGAGTGCTTAATTTGCAATCTTCACGTTGCATTAACATTGGAGGAGGTTGTGCCCTTTACTTAAATCTTAGGGATAGAGCTTGCAGAAATGTATTCCCTGGCTCCCCTGCTTATCCCACCCACTGTTCAGTGTGTCACACATCCCCCCCTTTGTGCCTGACCCCCAGAGGATATGAGCCAGGTACAGTTCCTATTAGCAGGACGTAGGTTCAAGTTGTAGAGGTGCATGCTCCTAGCTCTGGAGTCCACGGTTCAGTCCCCAGAGGCGAGCTGGATGCGTTTGAATAGGGCTTATTACTTACTATGGCGGGGAGCGCAACTTGTTAACACATCATACTGGACGAGAGGTCATCAACAGTTCGCTGTCAAACAGGGAGGACGTGCTACGTGGGGCCCCGCAGGGGTCTGTCCCGGGTCCAGTGCTAGTCAAGATTTTCATGAACAACTTGGATGATGGAGTGGAGAGCAAGCTTTTAAAATTTGCAGGTGACTCCAAGCTGGGAGGGGTTGCGAGTACTTTGGAGGACAGGATTAGAATTCAACATGATCTTGATAACTTGGAGAATTGGTTTGAAACCAATAAGAAAAAAGTCAGTAAAGACAAGAGCAAAGTACTACATCTAAGAAGAAAAATATCAAATGCGTAGTGACAACGTGGGGGATAGCTGGCTAGGTGGTTGCACTGCTGAAAAGGATCTGGGGGTCAGGGTCGATCAACAATGTGACACTGCTGCGAAAAAGGCAAAGGTCGTTCCGGGGTCTATCAGCTGAAGTATCATGTGTAAGACACAGCAGCTAATTTTTTCGCTCTGCTTGGCACCAGGGAGGCCTCAGCTGGAGTTGTGTGTTGTTTTGGGCACCACGCTTCAAGAAGGATGTGGATAAATTAGGGTCCAGAGGAGAGTAACAAAAATGATGAGAGGTTTAGAAAACCTGACCCAGGAAGAGAAGTTGAAAGAATTGGGCATGTTAAGTCTAGAGCAGAGAAGGCCTGATGAGTGTCTTCAACTATGTTAAAGGAAGGTGATGAGTTGTTCTCCATGGCCAGCAAGGGTAGGACGAGACGGAATCAGCTGAGTTTCCAGCAAGGGAGATTTAGGTTGGATATTAGAAAAATCTTCCTAACTCTAAGGATAGTGAAGCAGTGAGGCAGGTTACCTGGGAAGGTTTGGAGGTTTTTACGAACAGGTTGGACAAGCTCCTGCCAGGCACGGTCTAGTCAGATGTAACCCTGCCTCAGCGCTGGGCGCTGGACTAGATGACCTCTCGAGGTGCCTTCCAGCCCGACGTTTCTCCGGTGGCTGCGCGTGGTCTAATTTGAGCACTGAGATCGCTCAGAGCATCTGCCACTGTTTGCAGGCTCCCACAGCGAGCAGTGCGTGAGTCACAGCCCTTGAGAATGAGGATGGTGATAACACCCTTCTATCTAATGCTACCCATCATTCCTATTAATGGCTCTGTGGGGAGGTGACTCACCTGCTCCCTGTTGGGCTCCCCAGGGAGCATCCCCGGCCCTCCCCTCCATGGCTGTCTCTGACATGCGGTACAGGCCGGCGTTGTTCCTTGCCCGCCTGAGTTTCCACTTCTCCGGGGCTCATTAACACCACTGGGCAGGCTCCTCTGCCTGTCTTTGATAAGGCAAGAAGTTTCCACCCCACAGAGGCTTTGCTGCGGTGGGGGTGTCCTATCGGGAATGATCCTGGGGTGGCTTTAGTGAGACCTCCCCTGGATAAAGCTGTGCAACGCTGGAATTCATGGGTGCTGTTCAGAGGCTCTGCGTGCCAGGAGGCCCCTGGCCCCCCCCGCGAAGTGGCAAGGCTCTCAGCTGATCCAGACAAGGCCTGTGGCACAGTGTGGTTACCTCTGCGGGCCCTTGCTGTACAGCTCGGGGCTCACTCACCCCTGAAATGAGTTGGCCGCGTTTCAGCACCAGCCCCTGGATGATTTGAGCTGCAAAGAGCAACTTTCAGCCGAGACAGGGGAGGCTGCCGCTTGGCTCACCTGGTAGCTCTGATACCTACAGACTCCCAGAGCCCTGGGTTGGGTCCGGGCTCTGGCAGTCACAGAGCTGGGTGGGAAGTAAATCCAGATGCCTGAGGAACAGGGACGATGCTATTTCACTGGCAGAAGTTCATGTTCCATAACAACAACCAGCAATGCTGATCGGGCCAAATTCCTGCCTGGGGAAATCCCTTGGGAATTTGGCCCACTCAGGCCGCCAGCAATCCTGCTGTTCCAGGTTGCAGCGACATTGGGAGCTGCCGCTGCCCCATTGCAGGACTGGAGAGGACCCACAGCCCCATCCATGCTGCCCAGGAGATAGATTGCTGCTGCTTCCCTTATCTATCCGAAGAATCCACTCCAGAGCAGACGTGGGAGCCTCCCAGAGGCACATTGCAGGGCGATTATTGTATATCCAGGGTGCCTAGAGGCACTTGACCTTGGGCCCGGCTAGGAGGTCACCGGCCAGACATGCTCTAATCCTTGGAATCACGCGCTGCCCCTACTGTGTCTTGTCACACCGGCAAATCACGCCTCCCAAATGTGCCCTATAAATACATGAGCATCACCTGGTGGGGTGAGACGCACACTTGAGTTTTCACTCCTTCGAGGGTCTTAGATTATCCAGCTGCCTCTGCCCGTCATGCTGCTTTCGTGACTCCTGGAGAGGGAGCCTGCAGCTTTCCCCAGGAGCAGGAGGAGGGGGGGTAGGCAGTAATTACATAGTTCTTATTCATTCTCTTGTCTTCAGACAGTCCTTGCCCTTTAAAAGTCTCCCTGCCTTTCTTACAGGAAGTCATTTCTCCAGTGGCATTCCTTGTGCAGGCTCAGATTTCCCTTGCAGGACAGGTGGGATTTTAAAGGGACTGTCTCTGTCTATATAGACATATACAGTCTCTTGCTTGGTATGCTGCACATACAGCCAGCACAGCAATGCCCTTGTTTGGGCTGTAAATTCAGAACCAACCGGGTGGCTTGAAATATCCAATTTGCAATGGACACTCCATGCGTGAGCCGGTCTGCCAGACCGAGCCTGTTCCTCGGGGCGACGCTGGGAGGTTTGTGCTGCACGTTGGCCTCATGGCGGCATGAGGCAGGGTGACAGCCTGTAGGAAAACTTCCTTGAGACACGTTGGTGCGTCGCCCTGCGTCCTGGCAGAGTGGGCTGCAGAACGCGGCTTGGGAGCCATCATATCTTGAATGAGGCTCGCAGCACGAAGGACGGTCCCGGCAGAATCAAGATGATTCCCACGCACTGGGTTCCAGGTGTCACTAACTGGTTACGTTAGCGTTCCAGGTGCCGGTTAACTAGACCGTACAGCGTCAGAGTCTTTCTACTGACAGCAGGTCAGGTCCATGGAGAGGGACAGTAATTCCCTTGCTCTGTGTTTTAAATTAAATTTTTAAGTTGTACAGAACTGGAACGGACCCTGAAGGGTCATTGAGTCCAGCCCCCTGCCTTCAGTAGCAGGACCAAGTACTGATTTTGCCACGGATTCCTAAGTGGCCCCCTCAAGGATTGAACTCACAACCCTGGGTTTAGCAGGCCAATGCTCAAACCACTGAGTTATCCCTCCCCCCCATGATATGATGCCTCTGTGGACTTCCAAAGTCCACCGCAATAACGGCATAGCTGTCCCCTGCCTGCAATGAGCAGGTCCGGTCCTCGTCCGCCTGTTGGTTGAAAAGAGTTAGTTACTGCTGGAGCGCCTCCTTGTGGCCAGGCAAGGCATAACTGCTCTCTCCCTGTCTGGCGCCTCTTGCCGATGGTTGCGGCGGCACTGCGTATACGGACCCAGAGCAGTAGAGACTTGGGGTTTCAGACAGACTCCAAGCAAGGGGAGGGAGATGAGCGAGACCTGCCCGGGTGTCCTGCCAGCAAGAGCAGCACTGGCTCCCTCTCAGAGGATGCAGCCCACGGCAGTGCTGAGCCTCGAGGTCGTGTCTGTCTTGGGCCAGGGCTGGGAATGACATGAGAGAATTTGTGCACGGATGGTTTGGGGAAACACTTTCTTCCCATAACTCGGCCCTCTGGCCGGGTCGATGCCCTTTTGAGAGCCCGACGCCGGCCTGATAGAAAGGTGAGGTCCCTGGTCACACAGGCCTATTACGGGTATTGGTTGGGGCCTGCCTGGAAAGACCTGTCTGTGTGCTTCCGTTCCCCACCCCCGGCCACGCTCGGTGAGTCCCTGGGACGAGTTTAGACCTCCTGAAAGAACACAGCCCTCAGGTGCGGGGGTGGAAGGAGGGAGGAGGAAGACACCATGCCCCACAGGGTTCACCCTCTCTGCAAATGGGATTGTGTGGGGCATGCTCAAATGGTCCTCCTTGATGACTGAGCCTGTAGGAGATGGTGAACCCCCGTGAGATGCCTGCTATAATATGGTCCAGGGAACGGGGTCGTTGATGGACGACCTGCAGAGGGCTTTGGGGTCTGGTTGAGCTGGGCTGGGCAGTTGATGTTTAGCCTCACCTGCCTCTCTCCAGTCTGGAAGGTTGCACTGGGATTCTCTAGCGGGAACTGGTTCTCTTGAGCGAACTTCCATGCGGTCTGCAAGGAGCATCCTGGTCCTGATTCTCCTTCCCCCTGTGCAGCCGTTACGCCAGCATAGTGCATGAATGGTCTGATCCGGCAGCTTGTTACGCTCCCTTTGCACTGGTGTAAGTGATAGCCCAGGGTGCAGGGCAGTGGAGAATCAGGCTCAAAGAGAATAACCTGGCTGCTGGTATTTTGGGACTTCTCCTTCTGGTATGGAAGTGCCAGAACAGCCAGTGGCTGCTTAGCTGCCTTTCTTGGTCACCCTCCATTGGAGGAAGTCAAGGTGAGGGGATGGCGAGGACTCACGACCGGGGAGGATGAGCATCCCCACATTTCCGATGGGGAAACTCAAAGGTGAAGTGATGTGCCCAAAGTCACATCACACAAGTTCTTTCTTTCGTTCTTATCTATTTGAGCTGTTCATCTAGGGCCTGATTCTCGTTTACACTAAGGTCCTTTACATCACTGTGGCAGTGTAAAGAGACCTTAACTGGGTGTAAGTTACGTTTACACCTGCTTTGTCTCCTTTATGTTGCCCAGAGTGGTGTAGAGGGGCCTTCGTGTCAATGAGGATCCAGGCTCTGCTTTGCTAGACCTGGATCTTCCTGAGCAATCGGGCTGCACCGTGGCCTGGCATTCACTAGGATCAAAGCTGGGGCTCACCAAATTCATTTCCTTCGGGTCCTGCCGCAGATTTAGCCCCGTTGCCCTTCCTGGTGGATGGTTTCCCTTGTGTCACGCCTCTCTCCCTCTCTCCCTGCCAGAGCCCATGAGGGCCCCCAAAGGCCTGGCCTTCTCTGAGATCCAGTCCAGGCAGCTGACGCTGCAGTGGGAGCCGCTGGGCTACAACCTGACACGCTGCCACACCTACACGGTCTCCCTCTGCTACCGCTACTTCGTGGGCACCAGCCACAACCAGACCTTCCGGGAGTGCATGAAGATGGAGCACAACGTCCACCGCTACACCATCAAGAACCTGCTGCCCTACAAGAACGTCCACGTGAAGCTCATCCTCTCCAACCCCGAGGGGCGCAAGGAAGGGAAGGAGATGATATTCCAGACGGACGAGGATGGTAAGTGCCAGCTGCTGCCCCTGTGCGCTGGGTCGCCCTCTCCTTCTGCCTCTGCACCAGGTAAGCCCCAGCTTGGGGCAGGGCAGGAGAGCACGCAGAGAGGGCACCGAGGGACCCTTGCATAGCCCCTCTGTGCGGCGGAGAAGGCCTCTGAGCCAGCCCATGCAGGCGGGGAGTGTGGTGACTGGGGCAGTGCAGGGGATGGGCTCTGTGATATGTGCATAGGCCATGCAGTGGGGTTGTGGTCACTCTTCCAGTCCATAGTCTGGAGTAGCAGCTCTGAGGTTGGAGGTGTGCAGTGCGGTCCCATCCCCTGGCCCCGGCGTGTGGGCATGGCCTTCAGCTCCCCAGGCCCATCCCAGACATAGCCCAGGGACTCACACGTATGCGGCTGACGTGAATTTCACCCGCAGTGAGCATGGCTAAGGGATTCAGGGAGGGATGTTGCAAGCACAAAGGTCTGGAAGGATGGCAGATGGGCAGTGCTGGGAGTGGGCAGGTGCTCCGAGGAAAGGGGAGTCTTGGTGAAAACTCATTTCCAGCAGCAGGGGAGGGAAAGATCAGCGAACAGCTCGGGAGGCCCAGTGAATAGGATGCAGGGTAAAGTGTTTTGAGAGAGACACGTAGGGGCCTGGGGCCTGGACTGCAGAAACCCCAGAGATGTTTGGGGAGGGATGGATAGCTAGATAGTGGGAGTGCAGGGGATGGATGGATAGGTAGGGTATGCGTGGAGACAGACAGAAGGACCATGCAATGGCAGGGAAAGTGAGACGGCAAAAGCGATGGAGGAAAAGAGGGACCAGGGAGAGCGAGAGGGGTGCTGAAATCCCAATGGAAAGCCATGTGTGTCCCCGGTCACTCCCACTCCGGGCAGTGAGGGTAGGTGACAGCTTTGTATCGTTGCCTCACCAGCCTTGAGTTTCCATAGTCCATCTGTGTCTCTTCCCCTGCGCTGCCACTCAGCAGAATCCTCCCGTGGCGGGGGGAAGGGGCTCCCTGGGGCGATTCCAGCCTGCGGGAATAAAGCACCGCCGTTCGGGAATTCACCCACAGCTGGAAGTGGCTACCAGAAGAGGGGATTTGTTGATAAATTGGATGGTCAGAGGCTTGACCACACTTCTGTTCATTCTGAAATATATTCTGGAGACCAAATAACCAGCGTCAGTCAGCTTGATTGCTCTAAGCCCGGTACAGGAGAGAGGTTGTATACAACAGCGGTCTCTGGGAAGCCCTCTCGTGCAGCCTGGCCACACTCACCTGGCATAGCAGGTGCTGAAGCCATCTTTTTATGCCCTGCCGGTTTACAGTTAAGAGGTACTATGTGCGCCATCTGAAACTAGATTTAACCAGTCGGCTTTTTGCCTTGTTTTTCTGGTACCCCTTATCTCGCTGTTCTGAACACGTATGTTGCGGGTACCCAGGCGCGTGAAGGCACCTGCTAGGTCTGTCCTAGGGTAGAACAATCATATACCTTGTCCTGTTCCTTGGGGATGTTCCAGTGTTGCCCTGTGAGAACAACTCCCTTCCTCTCGCTGTGGTAAAATGATCCTGTGTCCTGATCCGGATGGTTTTCCTGTCTGCTTAAGCTAAAGCTTACTTCAGCTAATGCAGGGTGGTGTGGGACAGCTAGCACAAGAGAACGGGATTATAGTAAAGGTATAGGCCAAATTGAGCAATGGGACTACAGTAATATGTGTGCTCAGTGCTATTTGTGGTGTGGATAATACCTGTTGTTAATACACCATCGCTAAGCTAGCCAGCTCGGACTGGTTAGCAGGACTCTCACACACCCACAACCCCTGGCTCGAGCAGACTGCTCGGCCTCTCTCCTTCCTGCCCTACAGTCGTCCCTCAGCCATCGCCTCCCCCTGTGCAGTCTGTCCCTGTCCGGACTGAGCGCCGGAGTGGGTCGCTCCATGCTGGGCGGCGCCCGACGGCCTGGCTGTTCTGATTTGTGTCTTTTCAATGGAAGGGCTCTAGTTCTGCTTCCAAGCGCAGGTAGTGGCCGGGTGGTAGGTAAAACCTACTGTGCAGGACAGGGCACGTGTTGGGGCCCAATCCTGCACTCCTAAGAGCGCTGCTGCGTGAGCACCAAGTTATTCTGCCCGGTAGCAGGAGTGAGGTTGAAGAGAGGATCACCTCACTACTGGGAGCAGGGTGGTGCTTAACCCTACACAAGCCCATCCTCCACCCCCGTCCCGGTCCTTTTCGCCGCGTGCTCCCTCAGGTGAGGGGGCTGGTGCTCGGGGGCGGGTGTGTGCCTTTCAGAGCAGAGGGCTCCATCTCGCACTTACCCTGACTTGTGCCGAGTGGCACTTTCCACCACCGCTTTGCGTAACAACCTTGTGCATGGCCTTAGAACTGGCAGGACCAAGACAACCAGGCAGCGCTTTTCAATTCTCCATCAGAATTTTTAGTTTTGTCGCATTTCTCCTTTGGCAACCAGATTGTTCTCAGCACCGAACATCCTTGGTCTTTGTTCTTCTTGTTAGGGAATCGAAGCCTAATAGCAATCATAATAATTAAAATAATTAGTACCTAGTGTTTAGGCAGCCCCTTTCACCCCAGGCTCACAAACACTAATTAATTAAGCCCCCGTAAGGTAATTATTAACAGCAATAAAGAGTCAGAGGTCAGCCTGCCTCGGTTATCGGCTTTGTTTAGCTGGCCGGAACAAGAGCACGGCCGCGTGGTTTCGTAGCATGTGAATGAGCTGCCTGCTGTTCGTCGGATGACCCGTGTGTGTGGCTGAGAGCGCAGCAAGCTCCGGCTCCTGGTGGAAAGTGTTTTCCCAAACCGTCTGTGCACAAATTCTCTCACGTCATTCCCAGCCCTGGCCCAAGACAGACACGACCTCGAGGCTCAGCACTGCCGTGGGCTGCATCCTCTGAGAGGGAGCCAGTGCTGCTCTTGCTGGCAGGACACCAGGGCAGGTCTCGCTCATCTCCCTCCCCTTGCTTGGAGTCTGTGTGAAACCCCAAGTCTCTACCGCTCTGGGTCCGTACACGCTGTCGGCGGTGTTACTACGGAGCCATCGGGGCCCCCTTACGTCACCCCCACCCGAGCTGTTGTACATTGACCCCAGCTCTGCACCAGGCTAGGCAGCCTCTTCCCCTCCCGCCCTCGTTCCAGGGAGCTGAGATTTCTGGCTCGGGGCAGGTATCACCGGGTGGGCGGGTGACTCTTGTCTCAAAGCGCGTTGAGGCCGGAAAAGCCAAAGTCTCCCAGTGTGGTCGGAGCCCTGGGGACAAGAGGCCCTGCCATCAGCACTGGAACCTGACTGCCCTGTGTCGAGACCTAGCTCGTCCCCCTGATGCTGAGCCACTGGGCTGGCCTGCCCGTGGCATGTTAAATAATAGTTTCTGTGCCTCCGGAGAAGTCCCCGTTCTCATGCTGGTGCTTTGCTAGAGAGGCTGCCTCTTAGCAGCCACCAGAAATTAGAGATGGAAAAAAACTATTCCCAGCAGGTCGGCTAAAGCAGTGGTTCTCAGCCACTCCTATGTCTCCAGCAGCTCGCTGGCACTTCCCTCCCTCTTAGAAAGATGGGAAATGCAGAGTGGCCCAATGCCCAGGCTGAGTTCCTAGGATCTAGACCATCCCAGGACTCCTGACTATTGCAGCACTGAAGTCAGAGGGAACTTTGCCATTTAATGGGGCCAGTGTTTCAGCTTTAATAACAAGGAGTCAGATGCAGCTGAAGAAGTGGGTTTTTTACCCACGAAAGCTGATGCCCAAATAAATCTGTTCGTCTTTAAGGTGCCACCGGACTCCTTGTTGTTTTTGTGGATACAGACTAACACGGCTGGTATTTCAGCTTTGGCCCCTTCCCTATATTCTCCAGGGCTTTATCCAGTCGAGTTTTCAACGTCCCAAGAGACCGGGTTCCTGCCACTTCCCAGCGCTGCAGCCTAATCGAGCAGGAAGCGTTGGCTTGACATTCAGCATCCATTTCCCTGCTCTCTCCCGCGGTGCCAGGCAGGGATTAGCTGAGCAGTCTAGCCCTACAAAGTTAATTTCGAGCTCTGAAGATCCAGATAATGTGACATGAAATCCAAGACAGAGCCGTGTTCTAATGAAGTGGAACTGGTACAGTATTTCAGGAGCCAGCCACAGGAGCTGTACGGTGTCCCATGGGAGCTCAGGGAAGGTAACTTCCACTAATGACTCATTATGCCAACTCCCTTCTCGCTACCCAGCTCTCAGCCCCCCACATGTGCTGAGGGACTCGGACGGCTGAAAGGGCTGCATGCACCAGGAATCTGCCACCTGCTGGGCGTGCAGTAATGGTGGCTTTGGTTGCATGAGGGCCTGATCCTGCGCTGTGCAGGTGCAAAGTGTTGGGCCTAAGAAGACAAGACGTAAAGAGTGGAATGGGGTAGGGGGCGCCAGGCAGATCCATGTGGCGTGGCTGAGGGTGCTACCGGGCAGCCCCCTAGTTACAGGCGCTGGATGCTAGCTGGATCCTGGCTATATGAGTGGAGCCGCCGGAGCAAGGACTCAAAGGGGAGAACCTTATTAGCAGTAAGGGTCCTGCTTAAATCCATGTCTCCGACATGTCCATCCTCACCTGGTACGTGTTTAGCACTGACTGAGCAGGCATGCATGGGCCGGTGATGTGGAGAGCTGCACCCGGTCATGCTGGTGCATAGCAGCTTTGCAGATCCTGCTGGGAGCTGCGCAAGGACGGCAAGGGACAGGGGCTTAAGCAGCAGGACGTTCAGGAGTGACTCCTGCCGAGAAAGGCCCTGGATGAAGTGGAGCGTCTGGGCTGCACAGAGGGGCAGGAGAAGGCTCTTCCAGCCATTACAAGCTTTTGGGTTTGCCTCTGAACCTGGACCTTTTGAGGTTCATCCATCACTTACAGTTAAGTTGCCTAAGCACGAACAGAATGTGTAAGACCTAAAACATGCTGGCCGGAGAGCATCAACAGCTCCCTGCCCCTCACTGGCATCCTACCCTGTAATTACTCCAGATTTGGTGCAGGTCAGAACATCCTGAGGGTGCGTCACCTATTCAGTGGTCTCTCTAAGCAACAGCATGAGAGCTAACCTAATCTAAGCAAGAACAGGATAGGTACCGACGTAGTCACAAGGGAACGAGCTGCCTGTGCCTGTCTTCCAAACTGTAACCTTAGCATAAGAGTTTACAACGGCAGGTTACAAGGTAATTAATCTCCGCGATATGTTTTAGCCTCAAGTATTAGCAATTAACCTGGAGGAACGTGTAATTACTAAGGACAGTATTAGTGGACAGTATTTAATTTGCAGACTGTGGAAGCCCAGTGCATTGGCTCTGACTCCAAGGAAGGTTTATCGGATCCGCCTGTCTAGGAAGCGTAGCAAGGAAAACAAAAATGGCAGAGGCTGTTGCAACACTTGGTTCCTTCCTGGGCATTTTCAAACTTCACTCTTAATCCACACCCCACTGTTCGGTCGGGCTGGGAGTCGCTCTAGCCCCAGGCTATGGTGTATAGAGACGACAAAGTTCTTCTCAGTGACCAGCGTTTTTGTAGAAAAACAAGGTTTTGTCAAAAACAATGGTTGTGGGATTTTTTTTTAAACAAAAGTATTAATATCTTCATCAGCAGCCAACTTGTCAACATTTCCAGGTTAACATAGAAAATGGTCTGGTTTTGGTGGCTGAAAGCTGAATTGTCTTTGATTTGCAACAAGAAACACAAAAAACTTTTCATAGGAAATTTTGGAGGTAAAAGAATATTATTTTCCATAGGGGGAAAATATCTTTTCCCGACCAGCCCTAATGTGAAGTTTCAGGTTAGACCGTAGGCGGGGGCTTATGGTCATTCCATGGGCCGTCTTCTGACATGCACAAATGTTTAAGCACTGGTAGTGCGCAAAGCAGCTGGGAAGCTGCCTTTCTTTTTAGCCTACTCCATTAGGGCTGGGAGAAGGAGTCCGCAAAAGGCGATGATCCATCGTGACCCAGCCAAGTAAAACCTCAGCATCACAGATTCAAGCTCCACAGAAACGGGACATCCTGTCTAGTTGCTGTCCAAGAAGAGGCTGAGTTCTGGAGACCATCCTTTGAACCAGGGTTAGGCAACCTATGGCACAGGTGCCGAAGGCGGCACGCGAGCTGATTTTCAGTGGCACTCACACTGCCCGGGTCCTGGCCACCGGTCCAGGGGGCTCTGCATTTTAATTTAATTTTAAATGAAGCTTCTTAAACATTTTAAAAACCGTATTTACTTTACATACAACAATAGTTTAGTTAAATATTATAGACTTTTACAAAACAATCTTCTAAAAATGTTTAAATGTATGACTGGCACACGAAGCCTTAAATTAGAGTGAATAAATGAAGACTCGGCACAGCACTTCCGAAAGGTTGCTGACCCCTGCTTTGAATGATGGAGACGTTAGGTCTCTTTGCCTGTGACTGCCTCGCTATATCCCCAGAACACCCGCTATAATGAGCAGACGTCGCGACGTAAAAGCAATCTCCTCAGCGTGCCAGAGTTTGAGGCTGTCATTATTAATTCCATGGCTGCACCGTACGGCCCCCGACTCAGACTGGTGCTAAGGGCTGTCTGTCCAGCTAATGAAAGGCTCTGCCCCAAAGAGCTTCCAGTCTAAGTGGACAAAGGAAGGATGCTCATTCCCACTGTACCGAGGGCAAGGTGCTAAAGCCCAAAGCGATTCAATGACGTGCACAAGGCATCTGTGGCAAAGCTGGGACTGGAACCCAGATCTGTTGAGTCCTGCAGTACCAGGACCACAGGAATAGCCGTTCTTCCTACACCCAACCCTACAGCCGCCTTCCCGAAACCCTGCTCTGAACCTGCCTGATGTATCTGCGCCCACCTCAGCACACCCAGCTGTTTATTTTTGATCTGTAATTGCTCCAGCTGTTTTTACCATGCTGTGATGGCTCCAGCTGTTTTCTTATTGTGCTGTAATACAGTAGCTCCAGCTGTTTCCTTGCTGTACTGTAATCACTCCAGCTGCTTTTCACCAGACATGGATTAACCAGACTTTTTTTTTTTTCTTCCCCCTTGAGTGAAACTTGATACAATATACAGTCTCTCCCTTTCAAGGGATCAATAAATCTCTGTATGAGCGTGGATCTATTGTAAATTATACATGTGTATTTGTCTCACTTACATATCTGTCCGATTTATCTAAATTAGCTCATGATTGTGCATGAAATGCAGTTCCCGGGTTTGAAACCAGCATCGAGTAGAAACACATTCAGATTTTTGGTGGCTTTGTTATGTTTTTTCATGTTAAAACCTTAGCAGAAAAAGGTTTGGAAAGTGCCTATGTAAAAATAGCCCCTTCTCAGTCAGCAAATCCGTCCCCGGCGTGTATCCAAAGTTAGATCTGCGGATGTTAGTGGCTGAGATAAGTCTCTGCTGCTTTTTATTCCTGGGAGCCCTGCAGAGCCAGCTCAGGCCTTGGTGAGCGAGCTGGATTCTGTTCCAGGGAATGCATCGTCGTCAGACTTGTTAAGCACGTTCCAATTGCAGTCACGCTGAAGATGACGGGCCGGCTTCCTTCCTGATGGGGGAAATTTTTTCAGCTGAGTTACACGGGAGTACAGTATTCGGCCCAGCAAAAGTTCTGTTGCTAGTGATGCTGCATGAGAAGAAAGACCCCGGCTTGGCTTCTAGAGAGGCAGCATGATCCAGTGGTAGGCACCAGATTGGGGCTGTATTCCTGTCTCTGCCACAGACCTGCCCCTGTGACCTTGGGCAAATCACATCATCTCTCTGTGCTTGTTTCTCTTGTCTCTTTAGACTGCAAGCTCTTTGGGTCAGGGATTGGCTCGTACTCTGGGTATGTCTACACTG
Organism: Mauremys reevesii; assembly: GCF_016161935.1. Classification (NCBI taxonomy): domain Eukaryota; kingdom Metazoa; phylum Chordata; order Testudines; family Geoemydidae; genus Mauremys; species Mauremys reevesii. The sequence goes on along the minus strand of NC_052645.1, from coordinate 11,229,412 downwards.
CAAAAACACGTCTTCCTGATTCAGATTATCTAGCCCATGTTAAAAGAGCAGTGCAGACGCGGCGACTCGGCTTTTGACTTGGGTTAACAGCTGGAGTTAAAGCCTATAGGGGAGCCTGGACTAGAACTTGAACCATTAACTTGAGTTAAAAGCCACGTCTTCACTGCTATTTGAACTAAGGAACTAACCCTAGTTAAAAACAGACCCTTTTTTGCAGTGTAGACATGCAAATAATAATAAGTAATAATAGTAATAGTCATGTAGGCTGGGCACATCCGATCTGGAAAGACGGAGATACCATAATCCTGGAGCCCCAGGACGCATTTCACGGAGTCGCTTTCCCAAGCAAGCACCACGTTGTAAACTTTTAAAAACTGTAACTGGAAAGAGTTTCTCTCCTCCTGTATCTGTCCCGCCCTCCAAGTCTAAGAGCAACCCAGGATTCTTATTAAAAAATAGGCTGGAAATCTGTAGCAAGCAAGCGCCTGTGCAATTAACTAGGGCGGTGAAGGCTTGTGAATAATAGGACCCTGGATTGTGTTTTATTTTGGCTTTTTTGACATGAAGCAAACTTCATTTGCATATCCCTGTTTGTATATCGCCGCGGAAGGCTGGATGTTCCTGGATGAATCACTGGAAAAGAAATTGCCGGGTACGGCGTGGAAAAGAACAAAGAGAGGATTTTTTTGTTGAGGTGGAAATGCCGTTGGGAAGGAGGCAGGAGGGTTGCTCCTCTACTTGAGTCGTTCCGTATAAAAAACAGTTGCCTCCTCTTACCGTGGCGGTCCGAAAGATGCCTGGAATCCCCTGCTCCTGAGGCGCTGTGGGATGGCTGCCCAGCTTTTCCCAGAAGGCACTGGTACAAACATGGTTATACAGCATAGGACAGGTGGAGGTGCACACACGGGGTTGGCTTGGATAAGCTCCTCTATGAACACAGGTCAGTTGTGTTTCTTGTGACCCATCCAGAGTGCTGTGACCTGGTTGCAACAACACAATTGTGTTTGGAGTGTGAACATTGCCTGGGCATTGTGTTTGGCCCATCTAGATACGCTGGAATCCAGGATCCCTCTGTTTTCATTCCATGGAACATCAGTATTTTCCATCCCGTCCAATGGGAGTGGGTCCCATCCAGCAGGAGCGAGAACTGGGCTTCTGGCTCCAGTCCACCTAGGGAGATCAGCAGAGTTTTGAGTAGTTCACCGGATGTGGGTCTTTCGGATGGGACCTTAAAAAGCAAAACAAAAAAACGGGGTCCCATCCGCTCGGCAGTGGCAGTAAACATCCCATGGCATTTTAGTAACAGTAGCTGCTGTGTTCTGTCGTCCTTGGTCAACCTTTCCTCTCCTCCCACTCGTGTGCATTGTATGGTGATTCACTTGGGTTTTGCCTTCTATGCCAGAGGTAGCCGCATTGCAGTGGTAATCTGTGGTAATGACTGGTAAAGAAGTGCATATGCACACACCCACATATTTCCACACGCATACACCCCCATACAACCACACCCACACGTGTGCAAACATCTATATGCACACACACATGCAGGCACATGTGTGAATGCACCCCGCCCACATTCACATATAAGTGCACACACACACATATATTCACATGCACAGACACACTCAGATTCACGTGCATGCATCCATATGCGCATACACACGTGTGTGCATGCACATCCCCCACACGCTCACTCACACGTGTGCACATGCACTCGTGCACACGCACTCACGAACACACATGCGCCCCTACATCCCTCGAGCTATCACAATCCAAAGTGCTTGGAGCATTTTCTTCTCTAGAAGGGTAAAATAGTTGAGTAATTAGTGATGCACCACTTAGGAGAGCAAATCATTTTGTACTTAACAGGCAGGCGTGAGTGTGTGTATGTTGCTTTATTTAAAGTGTTTACGGAGGGTGGAAAAAAGGCTCGTGAAAGGATTGAGTTTTGGCACAACAAAAGCATAACTCCTCCTCCATTACCGTGGAGTGAAAGCCTCTTAAAGATACAATCGATGGAAGAATAAAACTCCTGCCGACCTTCCCCTGCTGCACACACACACTTTCGGCAATCTCTATGCACGGCGGCGTGGTGCCCGGTACTCAGGAAATCACCAGAGTTCACTTAAACTGCTGTGTTCCGATGTTTATATGAATGTCAGCAGCAGTAATAGTTGTACATTACTAAGTCAGTGCCGCTCAGCAGGACAGACAGGTTGGATCGAATGCCTCTTGCCTCTTGAGACTTGAGTTCCCATTGAGATACAGGTCACGTGAAATGAGCCTTTTCCCCCTCCGCTAGTCTACATAGTTCTAGCTGGATGTTTGATTGACCTGCCTTGGAAAATCACTGCACCGATTCAGCAGTGCCTGTGCAAGTATAAACCCTGGATCAGAACAGCTGACGGGGTTACCGGTCAGGATGGAAGGGCCTCGGCAGCGGCTGCGTGCGTGCGGGCTCTGGACTGGAATAGCTGGAGGGGCATCAGCAAAGCTGTGCAACCAGGCTCCAGACTGGGATGGCAGGATAAGACGGAGGGACATTACCCGAGCTGCAGAGAGCTGGGAATGATGTGTCAGAGGGTACTGCTAGTTGCACGGATGGAGTTGGGTGTGGATGTGTGAGCCAGGGCTGTCAGCATTCCACCACTGGCAGCAAGATTGCAAAGAAATAATAAAGAAAAGGGTCCCTCTCAACTGACTCCAGAAACAAGGCTTCTCGCAGCAACCTCTTGACTGATGATGTGGCTACCTGGTGCCGGCTCTGGTTCCTCTAAGCCAGTGGTCCCCAACGTGGTGCCCGCGGGCGCCATGGCGCCCGCTGGGGCATTTATGTGCACCTGCCTGGTGCCCAGCAGGGGACCTGCCGGGGACAGAGAACTCAGGCTGTGGGCGCTGGTGTTCCCTGTTCCCAGCAGGTGCGGGGCGCACCTAGTGCCCAGCAGAGAAGAGGATCTGGGGCCCCGCGCCGGCTGGGGACAGAGTACTCCAGGGCTGCAGGCACCGGTGTTCTCTGTCCTTGCGGCTTTTCTCCGGCTTCTCTCTGGATTCAGATATTATGTAATATTAAAAATTGTTTGGTATTATTTAATGTACAAATACAAAATAAGCCTTGAAAAATTGTTGACGCCCGCCACGGTCTTCTGAAAACATGAATGTGCTACTGGTCACAAAAAGGTTGGGGACCACTGGTCTAAGCCATCCCAGGTGTGTATCCCAGGGAGCTGAGGAAAGGACACCTCTGGCCCAGAGCACCTGTTACAGTGAGAGCAAACTTGGGCCTGGAAGACGATGCGTGGGAGGCGGATTTGGCAACGAGCACCATGGAGGCAGAGGTGGTTTTGACCATGCAGGCTTGTGAGGCGGCTGGTGGTGGATTTGGGCTGGGAGAGATGGATGATGGGGGTGACCACAAATGAGCTCGCAGTGAGGATCCCTGGAAGATGGTACGAAATCCCAGCCCATGTGATTTATGCTGCTTTGGTTTTGTATCTCCGACTTTGTGCCGCAGACCCTTGCTCCCTGAATTTTTCCCATTTTTTTTTTTTAACCCGTGTCTGGAAGAATCACCTACACTGAAAAAAACCCTTACTGCTGAAAATAAAACCCAAACTTGAGTATCAGGGAGCCAGCTGTTACACGCGCCTGTTCTCTCTGCACCTCTCGCCCTGGGAGAGGGAGCTTTCAGAACGGAGCTCTGGAAAACCTGCTGCCTTACAGAACATAGGAACTGCCAGGTTGGGTCAGAGCCGCGGTCCATCCAGCTCAGTAGCGTGTCTCTGACAGTGGCCAGCACCAGATGTCTCAGAGGAAGGTGCAGTAGTAAGATGTGGGGTAATTTGCCTCCCATGGAAGTCCCTATGAGTTAGCAATTGGCGATCCATTGAAGGGTGAATTTATGCATCTCTTCTACAATGTTTTGTTGGCATTAACTATTTCAATCCTGGATGGTCTTGTTGTCCATAGAAGCATATTTAATGACCTAGATCTCCTGGATGATC